>NC_084938.1:16257500-16882500 GCF_958298935.1 Phragmites australis
AGGGAGCTTGGGTGTGGCATACATGAGTTTAGGTGTTTTGCAATGGCAGATCCAGGATTGGAGATATTTGCAGTGGCAAATAAATAATTATTCCTTAAATTAGGGAGTGTACATGTAGAGTAGGAGGAAGCCTGAGAACAAATTACCTATGGTGTGTTTGGTTGAAGGGATATCCTTGGATGGAAGATGGCCATCCAGTTTTTTTTTGAAGTGTTTGGTTGGAGGGTAAGCTGAATGAGATTGCCATCTAGAGGGAATATTCTTTTCAGATGTTGGATGAGCCCATCCATCAAAAACTGCTGGACGGAGCTATGAGCTTTATCCCTATTGATGTGGCATATTTTGGTTGGTTAGAGTAAATGCATTTTTTTGTTAGCACGCTTTAAATGATATTATTTTTTAAACCGTTTATCTTATTTGTGATCTGATTGTACCATTGTATTCATTGCAATTAAATCAACAAAACAAGATATCGCATGATTGGGCGGAACACCATCCAAGTTCTACCCTTGGTGAAGTTCTATCCGTCTAACCAAGCAGAAAATTGGATCGTCCTATCCATGCTACTAAATAAGAAATTGGATCGTCCTATCCAACAAAACATTGATGACTATATCCCATCCAACCTTGCCATCCAACCAAACACATCCCTAATGGCCCTTGCGGGCTAGGGAAGAGAGGGAGAAGAGAGAACAGTGGAAGGGGTGGCTGAATGGTGGTTTCTAGTTTTTTTTTTAATTACTGGCTGGTTTCTAGGCATATGTTCGTCCACTTGCATGCCACATAGTACAATGGAGTGGTAGAGGTCACGGGGGATATATGTACTGGTTTTCATCGTTGAGGGATCCAGCAAAACAAATATAATTGAACATCAATACCAGGAAGTATAAATGAGGCATACACAGGAAAGATGGCTTCAGGAGCCAACCTTTGAAACAGGGAAGCAGGAGCAGGAAGTTAGGATTTGGCGATGGGTGATGGTAGGATGCGGGCAGGCAGGTGCAATGAGGAATTGAGGGGTGATAAAGAAGTGGAACAGTTGAGCGCAGAAGTAAAAGAAATGTTTTTTTCAATTATTTGCATAATCACAACCTGAAATGGCAGACATTGTTGCAAAATTGTTCAGAGGGTTAAGTGGACTTTATAAGAAGCTCGTGTGAGTAAGATAGACTTATCCCAATATGTAACGACCTCATGCCTTACAATTGAAGTATCACTATAGTGCTTGACTAAATTAAAATAAATGATATATTGGTAAAAGTTGAAGCAGTTAATATTCGTTCTGTGAAGTTTGCAATTTGTTTCATCTCGGAAAGTAAAAATTAGATTATCACATATTTTTTTACTATCAATTGAATCCTTTTCTTGAATTGTGAGTGGTATTAACTGTGTTACCTTCAGATTGGGCCTTTACATAATGAATTGTTGACTATATGTAATAATCTGCCCATCTTTGGCTATTTTTCCTGTACTTATCTTCTGATAAAGAGCAAACATATTTGTTTTCAGCTGAACACACTGTTAAATCTCAACCTAATGCTGGAGAAAAAAAGGGCAAAGGAAAATCAGTATCTTTTGTTCCACTTGATGCTTCTGAGGGGATTTCACCTACAAATATTTACTCTGATATGGGTTACTTCGACCATTCCTGTAATGACACATCGACTGATGAAAATTTAAATAATGCACCTCAGCAAGCAGCTGAAAAGGTCAGTGTATTTGGATACTGGTTAGAAGGTGTAATGATTTATATTTGCGTAACTGTTACAAAGTTTGTTCTGTTACAGTGTTATTGTTTTTTCAGCATTGTATTGCTAAAGAACAATATTCAAATGGTCAGGTATATACCGATAAAGAAAGCCAGAGCCATGAGAGGGAACCATCGGATCATGCTGTTGAACAACAGCCAAAAATGAATGTTGGAGAATCAGGATCATCCATGAAACTACGGAGGAGGGAAAAGTTGCAGAAAGTTGGTATACCTGAGCATACTGCTGATGACTTTTTTGATGAAGACTATGTTGGACCTTCAGCAGCTGAACAAGATAATGATAGTGGTGACGATTACACTGCTGGTGGCAAGCGAAAAGTAAGGCGAAAGTCAAGGGATGGTATAAGTAAAGAACCTCCAAGGGATTCAATGTGCTTAGAAGAGCCGCAGCAGCATAAGGTTCAAAAAGATAAAAGCCAAGTATCTTCACGGGGCCGCAAGAGAACCTCGAAAGATGCAGCGACAGAAAAACCTGATAAAAAGCTTACCCACAGAATTCGTCAGAAGAAAATGAAAGGTAGCTGGCTAAAATAACAAAGCATCAGTTTTTATGTAATATGAGGTTTCTCACTCTTGCTTGGGCATTTGTTGTTCAGAGGTTAAGACTTTACTGGAAACATCTGATAACATAGATCACATGAAGCTAAGTGCGACACACCTCAGGTTGTTACAAGAAATAAGAGAGCGTGTTAAGGTGAGTTTTGTGGCAAGTTTAGTAGTTATATTTGTTAAACATTTTTATGCTGCAGCTCATAATTTTTGTTTGGCTTTTCCAGGGTAAAGAAATTCCATCCGGACCATCCTCTAATACAAGGTACACTACCTTTTTTTTCCATTTCTTGAATATTATGCATGAATATCATGTAAGTAGAGTAGAATTCTGGCATTTAGATGAGCATTGAGCACAATGGACCACTGTACCACTCTTTATTTTCCATCTAGATATGTTCAGCTTTGAGTGTAGCAAAATTATTATCTCACCTGTTAGCATTGCTATGGATTGATTTACAAACTTTACTGAGTTATTCATTTTTCTAATGGCAACATTTCGCAATTTCTGATAGGTTATTGGAACATGTCATTGATGTTGGTTCCAGCATCTATATGTACATTCAATTGTTGGACTCCTATAAAGCTTCCATCCTATACTACTAGTGAATGCACTCCATTCCTGACTACAATGATATCTGTGACACTAACATGTGTTTTTCATACAACGCCTGTACAGATAGCCAAAATCCTTGCACTGTCCATCAATTCCTCCCCTTTTGACTTTATAGCTTTTAAAGTTTCAATCTGGTCTTCTTGCTCCTGAAATAAAGTCTCTATCTCTTTAGTATATTTAGATCCTCTTTCTTTAGGCTCTCTCTTTTCCAAAAGCAGCTTCTAGCTGGAGGGGTGTAAAACAGATGCGCATTATCCCTTTTATCCGACTACCATATTTGACAAGATGCGAACAGGGTTTAGATTTTGCCATCCAATTAACAATTTATCACCTATTGGTACTCAAATCTACTTGGAAACTACAAATACGAATGTGGTATGAGATATTGGCATCTAAAATGTTATTTTATTCGAAGTATTTGTATTCTAATCCAACAAAGTTATATGTGTATTTATTGCAGTACGTCTAACTAGCTAGGAGATTTTTTAAATTTAGTTGAAATTCATGTATTCTTTAGGTGCATGAATTTGAATAATTAACTGTTTCATCTATCAGGATAAAATGTCTATAATTCCTTTATATAAAGCAAGTTTTGTTATTTTTCGCATTCGACCGAATTGAGTAGATATTGGATTGGTACTCAAGTACATCTGAAGTCGCATTCTTGTTTGCTTTTTGAAAATAAGAATACCAAAGTTGTTTGACCACTAATGATTCGTATTCAACCTGTTTTCAACCCTATCTGGCTGGCTTCTCGTGTCTTATCTTTCTTATGCATGGCAGCTTCCAACTTGAAGATCCAGATGGTTTTGATTCATTTGGAGATAATGAAGCACATAACTTTGATGACAACAGAACAGAGAACAGTGTACTACAAAATGCAACCAAACTGAATTATCATTCCTACATGAACAAACAAACACGAGCCAAATGGTCAAAATCTGATACTGACTTGTTTTACCAGGTACTTTATAAATCAAGCACTTGGACTATTTTTCATTTCACATGATCCTAAATCTTCTACAAAGATGTTTTGGCTTAACTATTTCTGTTGGTAACCGTTCCAAATGTGTTTCTGTATTAAACCCAGGGACTTCGACAATTTGGTAGCGATTTTGCAATGATACAACAATTATTCCCTGATAAGACCTGTCATCAGGTGCGCCAAAAGTTTAAAACTGAGGAGAGAAAAAATCCGATGCAAGTTCATGATGCTATAATTCATCGCTCGGGGGGTGAGAACCTGTTTAATAAGTGGGCCAACCCATATTCTGATTTGTGATGCTTGTGTTTTACCAATTGGATTTCTGTATGCAGATAATTTGTTTTTCAAAAAAGTAATTAAACAGCTCAACATTGAAGATGTGCTACCAGAGATTAACAGTACACATAAACAAGAGGATGTATCAAATGAAGGCGGCCGTGGAAATGAGGTTTATTCTGAAACGAACACGCTTATGTTGAATTTGTTGCATTGGAATTTTTCTTATTTCCTCTGTTTTTAAGAATGCATTGGATGATTTCATCGATGAGGAAGGAGAAAATGGTTCAAATTGGTCGGATAAAGAGCTTGGCACGCACAGGTCTTACGTCCAAGAAGAGCATGTTCCTGGAAATGCTGATGATGATCTTGGGAATGTCTTCGATTGGTACTAGCCAGATAATCATGATCAATATTAGGACATATGATCTGGGATCTCCATGGTTATGATTTTGCCAACCTTGTGAGGTATGGCCCTTTTTTGTTGATTTTTTTTTGTCTTTTGCCTAGAGGAATACAAATATACTGATGCAAATGATACAATTGCCAGATTGAATAATACAAATATATTTCGTTTTAGCTTTTTAGGATGGGTGGACCCAGAACATTAGTTTAGTTTGTACCAATGGTGGGACGTTATCTGTTGCTTCCTCAATTCTATGTTTGTGATTCTGGTTCCGTAGGTTGCTAGTAGTGGATGTATTTGTAATACCTCGAGTGTTTCCGAAATAAAATAAGACGTTGACCACGAGATTCCTGGGAGTGCAGAAAATTGACTTTTAGATCCGTTGTTCGTATGGACGATAGAATGTCACGGATGTGTGGATCTCGTCGAGACAATTCCATTTTGCTATTTACACGTCCTGTTTGAACACCTTATGAGTTCGAACGTCTTTGAACACCCTAAGAGTTCGTAGCGAGCCCAATAAACCTAGGCTGTTGGATATAAAAAAAGATAAAAGGTCAGATTGATCGGCTACCACCACGATCCATCCAGAACCATCGCCCGCCACCCCCACTTCTAGCCCTATCCCTAGGCGCCAATCGCCACTGTCAGTCGTTGCCTCGCCGTTGGCCACCACCATCGAACATCAGACCACCGCCCTCCGCTCGTTTGCGCCGCCTCTAGCCGCGTCGCCAGCCATCGACCACTGCCTCCAGCCGTCGCTTCCCTGCCGTCGTTGCCGCTCCCCAACCACCGGCCGCCTTCGCTCGGCCGTTGCTTGCTAGAGCATCGCTGTCAGCCGTCGAGAACAGGAGGGGCCAATGGCAAGGAGCAGAAGGGAAAGAAGAAGGAAAGAAGAAAAAGGGAAGAAGAAAGAATAAAAAGAGAAAGAAAGGAGAGGAAGGGAAGCAGAAAAGGGGAAAAAAGAAAGGAAAAGGGAAAAAGAAGAGAGGAAGGAGAAAGGAGGAGGAAAAGAAGAAAGGGAAAAGGGGGGATTTTGCGGGATTCACCAACATCCACCGTCGACCCATGATCCTAGGCTGGTTGGGGTTAGTAATTAGAACCTTATGGTGTGAGTCATGTTGTTTTGGCTCTGTGGAGCCATCCCATGCTGTGGTTAGTGTTATGCTAGCTCACGGTCAATGCAAACATCAATAAGACTACGATGCTAAATCTTGGCAAGGATATCGTTGCTTACACGACGATCAATGGCTACCCTGGAGTTCTGGATTTAATTCTATGGAATGCTATTGAAATTGCCAGTGTCATGATGGGGAATAACTTGGGGGTTTCGGCGTAGGGAGCGTGCACTTGCTTTTGTGTGCTTTTGTCATATCCTTAGCATTTAAAATGTGCTTGTGCAAGTGGTGATACCTGCGATCATGTTTAGACAATTTTCCTCCACTGCCATCAGTAACATGCAAGTGACGTAGGGGTATGGCTCATGCTATGTCTATATTCGTGTCTTGCATCTTTTGCAACTAAAGTGTAGTACACAACAATATGATTTGTTTCCTTGTTCAATCATGGTATGGGTGTTGGTTGTTAGGCTATGTGAAAGAATCATGTTAGCATGCTTGCTTCCCAGAATTATTCAGATTATGGATGATGATTGCTCATGCATGGTGTACGTTATAGCACCTTTGGTGAATTGAACCTATGTTGTTTCACTGATTTCGACTTTGCCATGGCTTATTCATGGATGGGAGATTAAGTTGGCATCTTTCTGATGCTATTACGGAGTGTGGAGCAATCATGTCGATTTATGTGCATCCATGCACTTAATATGGAGATAAATGCTGGTCACCGTCATTGTGCCGTGACTAGTACCGGTACATGGAATTGCATGAGAGGTTGGCATCGTTCAATATTAAACTCTCAAATGGAGTTACATCACGACACTCATACATTTTCATACTGTCTGAAGAATATGAAATCCTGAGGAGATGGTATTATGATATATGGGCATTTTGAGTGTTTGGTTGGCAATCGCCATGTCAGGAGGATGTGAACCCATGTTTGGTTATGTCTTTGCTTACCACTGTGAATTGTCTTTGTTTAAGACATTATGGGAGATTGTGTTAGAAGATGTTGTATCCTGTGGAAGACTACCTTTTAATTTCCCATGTCTTGGCCTATCTTTGAGAGCAAGCTTTTGCTTCCAAGTCGGTGTTTCTTTTCAACTGTAGGTGAGATATGTATATATTCATAGCCGTTGCTAGCTGAGTTTATCTTACCTGTTAATTCTTTTACAGGTATGTTTAGATTGTTCTGGCGAGCATAATGGACTTGGGGTTAGCAGCTTGCACGTTCCACACTGTCTATAATCCAATTCACTCTATGAACTTAGCTAAAAGTGCGACGCTTGTGCTTGAGATAAGCTTTTGGTGTAAAGGAGTTTAATCTTGTTTGCGCTGTAAAGAGTTGCATGGCTTGTTCGAATCGGAAGGAACCTTGTTACTACTTATATCATGTTTATGTATCATGTTATATCTTGCCTGTGTGGTTGTGCCAATTATAAAATACAGAGGTGTTACCAAAATTTTGAGTTTCCGGCTAAAATTTGCTTTAGTCGCAGACTAGGGCATTACAATGTTGCTCATTTTACCTCGCAAAAAATATTGCCCACCTTTTGTAATTTGTGCATAAGAAAAATGTGATTTTCCATACATTTATGAGTACTGAGTACATGTTACCTTTTGTTTCGCCATTATGATCGGTTCCAGTGTTTTCAATAAATGACTAATGTCACCAGATCCTTGCGACAATTGCTGATATTTGATTGCAAATTGCTGGGAACATTGTTTGCTGCCCATATTGTTTTGACAAGATCCCTGCGAGACTTGGCCAGAGATTCTGGTCGTTAGTGTGTATGTTACCTCAAATGTGGACATATGTAGAACTAGGCACTGAACAGTAAAGCATTTGGAGAATGTTGGTGCACTGCGATGATCAATCTCTTAAAGAAAAAAATGCTCACTGCCTTATGGCTATGTCCTGTAATTCCTAGTTTGTCAAGCAATTCCTATTTCTGTTGGCCGATTTGGCCAGTGTGCCCTAGGTGACCTATACCATCAGTGCCAGTGACAGATGTTTCCTGGAACAAGATTCTGCAAGTCGATGGGAACTGAAATGAATGTATATCATCTGAGATTGGCACTTCTGTTGTTTCGTGCCGCTTTCATTCACTTCCCTGGTATGTTAAACAGACAAATTACAAATATAGACTTCTATTGATTTTAAATCTGTCATATTTCTCAGAGGAAATTTGATTTTATCATTTCTATATTCCTGATGTTCTGTGTGTTCGATGCGGTGACTCACATTTTACTGCAATTCTCGGTCTCTATACTTCCACTAGAACAGATTCCTATTTGCAAGCAAATGACTGTTCTGTGTACTGGATGCAACCAGGGAAAATGAATTATTGTGGAATCGAATTATTCTGAGTTTCTGACCCCTTACTGCAATGCTAGTTTATTCATTAATGCAAAGGTATGTCTACTAGTGGATGCCAAACTGCAATAGTGGATTTCCTTTAGTTTTCAGAAGGTATTCGTATCTACTAGATGTTTTACTAAGCTCAAAATATCCAGTGCCATTGAAACTGAATGTTGTTCCCATCAATTATTCCTATGAATATTTTCGTTGTTTCCTGGTAACATGGTAAATTTATGTATAATTGTGTGGAAAATCTGGACTTGACTACCGCCGTATTTTGTTTTCAGATATGCATATACGAGTATCGTCACAATTATCAATCTATCAACTTTCATTTTTTTTTTAAAAAGAGCAAAACTTTTTACCTTTGGGTCTAAATGTTATCCCTTCATTCCCCTCTACTTGCGTGGCATGTAGCATCCCTGGAACCTGCCTGTGTTTGATCGCATTCCTGCTTGGCACAGGCAACTCCGGGCTCAGGGTCCCAAAAGCGTCACCTAGCTCTGGAACGCAGCAACCGGTTCGTATTTTCTTAACCCGTCTGCAATCTTGGGCCGATTGCTCCGCTGCAGCCCAAAAGTTCCAATTGATTTGTTTCTAAAGCGTACAAATTGAGCTATTATTAGTCTAGTTATCGTTGGGGTTCTAACAAAATGATTACTAAAGTGTAATCCTGTTTCAACTTATCACAGGCACAGGTTAGCAACCAAACACTCGAATGCCGCGCTTGTCTAGCCAAGCCAAAAATATTAGAAAGCTTTCTCGGCAACCCTTTGTCAGGCCCGTACATGAGGGTGTTCGTGATGATCGACCGCATAGGCCCCCACTAATTAAGGGCCCCATTTTCAGCTTAATTCTTCTTTATCTATTTGTTAAATTTGTCATACAAGTGAGAATTAAACAAAGCAAAGATTATAATCCTTCCACGTCACTTCCTCTCGCGCATGTGCCCTCGTATCTCTTTCTTTCTCTTCATTTCGTTTTACTATTGCACAAGGAACAAAATTAGTGTTCCCTTTTTCTTTTTTGTCATTATGATATTAGTCTCTTTAAATTAGTCCAATCTGCTCTTATGGCTTGTTGCATGTTACTTATGAGCATATGGTCTCGGGTATACCATTTTCTTCTCAATCACACATTACCGTTTCATTTAGTTGATTGTTGTGCATATATTATAGGCTGTCCCATGTATTGACACGTAATCTTAAAACGATTTAATAGTCAATCCTTACAGTGACTTGTCTTTTTAGTTGTCTTGTATTAAGTCCACCATCCCTTATTTTGTGCATGAAATAAATTAATATCGTGAGTTGCATGGCAATAACAACTCGTATAATGATGTCAGAATAGTGTCATCATCCTAAATTTTAGCTTATGAGACCGTTGTTTCTCGAAACTACAATCTCTTTCTCTCTCACTCATCTCTCTTCGCCACACCACCTAAAATCCTGTGTGGCAATGCATGAGTCAACTGACGTGTAGCAATGTATCTACCCCTTTTGTTGAGTTGGGTCTATGCCTAGCTCTTATCCTTCGATTTAATTCTGCTACACTTGTTGCTGTTCTTTTCTTTATGTATCTAGAAATCTTCTATTCTCTAACTATGTTTTGCTAGTATTTATTTTTCTGACATGTAGCGATTTAGCAAAGGCCTCCAAATTATGAAGTACGGCCCTGCCCTTTTATACCAATGTATGTTGCTCAGTTCTCCAAAACCGCAGCAGCTGCAACCTACTGCTGTTCTTCGGGGCAATTAACTTTTTGCCATCGTTATCAGTGGCGTGTTCTCAAAAGCTATCATTCCGAGGAACTTGGACAAATTGCCACTGGGACCCACTGTACACTTCATAATTTGCCACTCGCGCGACCGGGAGCGAACACGTGTCCCATGGGTCCCACTGTCGACGTGGCATTGCATGTGAAATGACCATTTGCCCTCCGCGTGAAACTAAGGCTGGCTCGGTCGAAGCAGTCGCGCACACCCCCTGACCAAGTCACCCACCCCCTCCCCTCTCTTCCTCTCCGTCGGCGTTCGTCCTCTCTCCGCCGCAGATGAGCTAGGTCATGGCTTCGTCCACCGTGGTAAGTTGCAATCCTGTGGCCAGATTTTGTTGCTTTTCACCTTGCTCCATAGTTTAGTGGGTGCATTTGGAGTTAATTTCAAACTCTAATTCCAAATTTCCCATTTTTTTTGCTTGTACGTGGTATCAGGATGGATCTTGATACAACGTTTAGTATAAACGTTAGAGTGAGATACTATGTTGCGATTCTTGATGATGGATTCAAAGTGGAAATAGTAGATGGGCAACATGAGTGGTGGTTCAATGGCGTAGCTTGTATGCAGAGTTTGATTGAGGATTTGAAGTCCAGAATCATCTATGGAAGCTGCCAGAGGCTTGTGTTTTATGGACATGACAGAAAATCAAATGACATAGTGGAGATTAGAGACAACATGGCTCTTATGCTGCATTTCTGTGATAGATTTGATACAAAGAAGCTCATGCTCAATGTGAAGGTAGTGTTGAAGGAAGGATACAATGTAGTCATTGAAGCTAGTCCAAGGTAAGGTAATCTTGGAACTGATGGGAAGGCGCTTGATGGAAAGGCAACTAATGAGAATCCAAGTGATGTTGATTTAGTAGTTGAAGTTCCCACAGATGGAAATCCTACTGATGCTGGTGCAACAGAGGTTAATCCAACAACTGAACCAAGTGAGTTTGTGGTTGACTGGACTAAACTGAAGCTGCAGCCTTTACCAGTTGAGGGTGGAAATTCTCATGTCAACTTTGATGAGGATAACATATATGAGGTTCTTGGACTAAGAGCTGATGATGCCAGAGCAGAAGTAGCAAGAGAAGCACAAACATGCACTCAACACTCTATTCCATCTATTCCTCGAGAAGTTGAGAGAGAAATGTAAGAAGTAGCAGTCGAGGTGAATGATCATGTGCCTGGTGAACCAGTTAGGAATTGGTATAGGGATAACCCTGAAATGAGTGTTGGTACAGTGTACCCAAACATGACAGAATTCAGAATGGCGATCATAATGCATGCAATCAGAAGAGAGCTTGAGCTTGGCACAGAAAAGCCTGACCCTGATAGATTTAGAGGCTACTGTGATACAAAAGGGTGTCTTTGGAGAATTGTAGCCAGGACACTGCATGATAAGACTGTCAGGGTATAATCCCTGACTATTGTACGCTTCTAGTTCATTTTGTGTGCTCCTAGTTCATCTTGTATGTATAAATTGTTGCTTACTTTGTTTTGTGTATGCATTGCAGGTCCAAATAAACATTGATGATCACACATGTGCTTCTACTAGCAGAGTTGTGGGCAGAATGGCTTCTCAAGTTTGGGTGGCAGACAAGGTGGCTACAACACTTAGGCAGAAACCTAATTGTGGGGCAAAGGAGCTGCAGACATGGCTACAAGACACATATAAGGTACAAATTCCTTATGCCATTGTGTGGAAGGGTAGAGAAAGGGCAGTACAACATGTATTTGGATCATGAAATGATAATTTTGACTGGCTGTATAGGTTTAAGGCTGAGATAGAGCTTAGGTGCCCTAGTATTGTAGTGGAGATTGGAACTAGGGAAGAGGGTGGACAAGTGTACTTTGGGCAATTTTTTTGTTTCTTTGATCCCTGCATTAGTAGATTTCTAACTGTATGTAGGAAATTTGTTAGCATTGATTCAACTGCCCTTAATGGCAAATGGAATGATCACATGGTAGCTGCAAATGCACTGGATGGCCATAATTGGACGTATCCTTTGGCATTGGATTCTTTGATTCAGAGACTAAGGAGAATTAGACTTGGTTCATGGAGCAGTTGGCTAAAGCCATAGGAACAGGTCCAAGCATTGCTATCTATACAAATGCTTGTAAAGGTCTTGAAGTTGCAGTGAAGAAGATATTCCCTAACTGTGAGCAAAGGGAATGCTTTAGGAATTTGATGGACAACCTTGATAAAAGGAAGACATGGCATATATATGGCAATTTGTGACTTGCAGCTAGAGCCTACAGGCCAGAGATATTTGAGCATCACTTGAACAAAGTCCTTGCATGTGATCCTGAAGTTGGGCAGTGGCTGAACAAGCATCACAATCTTCTTTGGGCAAGGAGCAAGTTCTCACCAATAATTTGGCTGAATCATGGAATGAATGGATAAAGGACTTCAAGGACCTCCCAGTTGATATCCTAGCAGATGCAATCAGGGAGAAGATAGCCATGATGTGGGCTAAGAGAAGGAAGATAGCCAATAGACTGAAAGGAAAGATACTGCCAGCTATTGTTCATCAACTAAATGCTGGCATTCATGGTTTAGGTAACATGAGGGTCATGATGGGTGCAGATGACATAACTGAAGACTGAACTTCTACATGGGTTAGATGTGCTGAGACATGTTGTGAACCTGGGAGAGCACAAGTGCACTTGTAGGAAATGGAAAATTATAGGGAAGCCATGTCCTCATGGACTAGCTGCTATATCCACACAACGGAACCCAGTCATGGATGATTTTGTGGATCCAATTTTCTTTATTGATTGCTTCAGGGCTACCTATGCAGGTGTGATTCCCTGCATTACAGATAAGTCACAGTGGCCAGAGGTGAACAAGGGATTCAAGCTTCAACCACCAACATGCAAGCCAAGGGAAGTAGAGAGGCAGAGGAAGAATAGAATTCCATCTGCTCTAGAGAAGGGTAAGAACAAGAGCAAGCTGAAAAGGCAGGTCAACTGTAACCTGTGTGGTGGGACTGGCCATAGGTCAGGGAGTTCAAAGTGTCCCCTTATTGGTCTTAAAAAGAGGTAATCACAACTAGTTGACTCTTGTTATCCTAATTGGTCCTCATATATCCCTTTTGTTTATTTGTGCAGGAAGCGGAACCCAAAGAACAAGACCAAGCTTGGTAGGAAGAAAAGCAAGAAGGATGTGGTTGACTAGATTATCACTCCACCTAGAACAAGGACTATCCTCAACACTCTTCTTGCAGATAGTCCTGGTCCTGTGACCAGGAGGTTTGTTCCTTGAACTGATGACATGAAACTTGAAATTTCCTGGACATTGCACTGATGGTATGTGTTGGGATCGAAGTCCCAGACAAGATGGGCCTTCGGGGGTAGAACTGGCGAAGGCTCTTTATGTGACGTGTACTGGAAAATGAACAGTCTTGGAGTCCTGTTCATGTTTACACTGTGGCTCTATTTATAGCCCATACCCCCGCAATCATGGACCCGGTTTACACTTATTACCCCCTAACCTGCTACATTCCCGGAATATCCGGGGGCAATATGGTACAATTAAGCATGGTCCCATAATCACAACAGTACCCATGACAGTTGGGCCCACTATCTAGCTATTTCTCAACTGAAGGGTGTCGAAGCCCTCTCCGTCCAGCCTTCCGACGAGCTGCCTTCACCATCTCCAAGCGAAGCCCTGATCCTGTCTTCGCCACCACCAGGCGAAGGCCTGGCCCTGTCGTCACCACCTCCAGGCAAAGGCTTGGTCCTGTCTTCGCCTCCATCAGGCGAAGGCCTAGCCCTATCTTCGCCACCTCCTGTCGAAGGCCTGGAGCGCGAACTGTAGCTTCGCCCGGCAGTCGGGGCAGACCAATCTTCGCATCCATCGGGCCGGTTGTGGATGATTCCACCGACACAGCGGTTGCCTCGTAGCGACTCCAACTCCAACTAACTTCGCAGTTGCCCTCGGGTATGGGGACGACAGGGGATGATCCCCAACAGTAGCCCCCTACTGGTAAGGTTTATCTTCAATAGGCCGAGCCTGTAGAATTTTGAGATATCTAAGCGCCGTCCCCCCTTCGGCCTATCGAAGTTAGTTGGATCCAAAGCTTGGTTTTATTATTGATATTATTGTTGTTATAATAATAATTTTTTTTGGGTGTTGAAACGTTAGGGGTAACTGTTTGCATTTAATGTTCATGGTAGTTATCTGAGCGCGTTTTCCGGTGTTGGTTCAGTTTTCGATGCTGGTGGTGTTAACCGCGTTCGATTTCTCCTATAAATATAGAAGCAGTCAAAAAAAAATTCACCTTGCCTTTGTTTAGAGTCGTTGCTCTCGTACGAAGTAAGTTTGAGTCCTTCGGACAGCCTAGACTTAGCCCCATGTTCCCTTCGCGCCGCTTGGAGGTCCCTTGAACTCGATGGCGCCGAAATACAGATCGTCGCGTCCGAAGACATATTGGATTGGACAGTCCAAGGTGGATAGCGAAGTTTTAGCCAGCCTTGTCAGGGAGGGGCTGATTGATGACGTATCTAAAGTCCGGCTTCCCGGGAAGCAGGAGATCCCAGAACCCGCTGATGATGAAGCCATTGTTTTTGTGCATTACTTTAGGGCTGGCCTTCTACTTCCCTGTGACGAAATGGTAATTAAGGTGTTGAAGATCTTCGAAGTGTACTTGCATCAGTTAACGCCCAATGCCATAGTAAGAATGAGTCTGTTCGCTTGGGCTGCCCGATCTGAGGGAGTTAAGGCTTCCGCGAGGGCATTCTCCGCTGCGCACCGCTTGCACCATCAACCAAAACCCGTTTTTGTTCGCGGAGTGCAGAGCGAAGCGCACTATGGTTGCCTTAATTTCGCATATCGCGCCGGCCTGTCCACTCTCGCAGTCGTATACAAGAACAAGTGGCCGAGCGACTGGACCCAATGGTGGTTTTACCACAAGGTTGAAAGCGAAGAGTATCTTGTATCGAAGTGCGAAGGAGTAAAGGGAAATCGCACCCCGGATGTCCGGTTGAAAGCATCGCAAGAAACAACGCTTGAAGCCTTCGCACGGTGCGCGAAACATCTGTCAACTCGTGACCTGGTCGAAGAGTTTCTAGCGGCCGGGATTTGGCCCCTCAGCCATGGCTGGAGTATACCGGCCTTCGGAGAGAAAGGGCCTGAGGGGCTCTGCCGTCCTCATCCTGTTGTAGAGGGCTTCGCAGGTACCCTCTTGGACGTGCACTATGTCTTGATTTAAATCTTGTTGCTTAACAGTTGTTTTAATGATAACTTTGTTTGTAGATTTGTCAGTGGCCGAAGTTGAGGCGAAGGCTGTGATGTTGGTTGGGAAGGTTACCCCTGGCGAAGCGCAGCTCTGCGCGGACCAGGGTCTCAACCATAGGTTAAACAGGATCTTTGAGTACCGTGGATTATCTTACGATGAGCGGCCGAAGATTTTGGCTGTTCTGCAAAGCAACGTGGGAGGTTCCCCACCAGTGGAAGTAAGCGAAGAGCCTATCGCTTGCCCTCCGGTGAAAAGAAAGGCTTCGGAACGATCGCCAAAAACTAGGCGTACCAAGAAAGCTGTCGCACTGCGCAAAAAACCACGCGAAGCTGCGTCGGAGCCTCACGCGGAAATGTCACCGGAGGGCTCCGCTGCCTCGCGTGGCCTAACCCATCGGGAGAGTTCCGAAGGAGTGCAAGAGGCCCAAGCGCCGAAATCTATGTTTTGCACACGCGTCGATCTTCCGACATTAATCTTGAGCGACGACGAGGAGTTGACGGGGGCGGGCGCGGCATCGGAGCCCGGTGCCCCAGAGGAGCCTGCTGATGAGGGTGGTGACGACGTAGAGGTGGCAGGGCATTCGTCGCCTTCCTCGTCGTCGACCTCATCTTCCGAAAGCGAAGATTCGACGCCAAGTGTGCCGCGACGGAGAGGGAAGGGCCTTATGGGTCTTGGCGGGCTACTTGACGCGAAGTCCCTTGCTCCCGAGGCTTTGCGGCCCGCCTCTTTTGAGCCGAGTGCCGGGGAGGTAAGCGATGCGAAGAGGATTTTTGGTTCCTTCGTTCTCCCTGAGGTCGAGATCCCGCTTGGTCAGAAGTCTTCGAGCGAATTGATTGATGCTTCTGATGTGGCAATCGCGAAGGTATATTGTATATTTTCTTAGAATGAGAAGAAAGGAAATTTTGTATTTACTAAGTTGTCAGTTGAAATTTCAGGTTTTACTTCTCTCCCGAGCTCAGCGCAAACAAGCAGAAAAGTCCGAAGCCCGCGCCCGAAGCGCTGAGGGCCAGATTGAACTACTACAAAAACAGGCAGAGAAAGCCGAGAGCCAGAAGCGCGAGTTGTCACGGTGGGCGAAGGATGCAGAATTGCGATCGGAGAGGCTTGAAGCGGAGCTTGAAGCCCTGCGTGCGGCGAAGGACATTGCTGACGGCGAAGTGAATTGTCTTCGCCAGAATTTGCAATCCTCCGAAGCGCAAGTTTGCGAGTTGCAATCAGAGTGCGCATCGGAGAGAGAAAGAGCGGAGCGGCTGCAGATTGAACTGAGCGAAGCGAAGGCTTATAACGAAGATGCCCTTAATGTCATTGGGGAGCTTGAGTCGAAGGCGGTAGCCGCCTGCGAAGCAATCAGCCATACATTTGAAGGTATAGGCGCCTCGACAACTCCTCCATCAGTTGAACTCGTCGGACTGGGTGGACTTATTGGTTGGATCCACGAGACCAGCAGCAGCCTGCTTCTAGCTGCTCAGCTATACGGCGATTTCTGCGCCATGGTCGCCGCCCGGAGTCTCGTGCAGTCTGTGGAGATGACGGGTTGCGACCATCATACTGCCCTTCAACGACCCTCCTTCCAGTATCCTTCGGATCTGTCAACTTCGGCTGTTACCAAGTCGTCGAAGAGCACTGCCCGTTCATTCACCACTAATTATTGGTGTAAGCATGGACGCGAGCTAGCTCTTCGAGAGGCCGAAGTGAATCGTCAAAGGGTACAGATACCAAACTTGCATTTTTTTCTTGTCGAAGGTGATGAAAGTGGTTATTATGTGGCAATAATGTGTTTATTGTTGAAATTTATAGGCCAAGGCGAGGGAGGACACTTCGTCGAAACCGACTAATATGGCGGCCAAAGATACTGGGAAGGTGGGATGAATTGGCGCGAAGGGTCGTTGTTATATTTTGGTTTTGTCATTAAAGATGCGATACAGTGGCTGTGTAATACATTATGTATTAATGTCGAAGTGATATTGACCTTTTTGCGCTCCCTGCGCAGGTCCTTGCTTCAGACACTGCGCAGGTAGCCAAAGAAGTTGTTCCTTTGACTATGATGAGGGATAATTTTTATGTCTCCTGGTCCTGCTGGGAATCATTTCACCGTCGCCATGCTGATATCGACTTGGAACGTTATTGGCACGCGAAGTGTAGATCGTACGACGATATGAATGCTAGGACGAAGGCGTTTTGGAAATCTGTTTGTCCTTCGACGATAGTTAATCGGTGAGCTGAACGAAATCTTCACCGCGCGGCGAGAGGGGACATTGACGATGCATCAGTGCTCGTTGAACCAAAAATTGAACCGCAAGACGAAGAGCCGTTTTCCCGGAGACCCCAATTGTGTTATCGGCGTGGTCCCTCTTCGCAAGTAGCTAGGCGAAGTGGTAGTAACGACAGATCTTCCATGCCGACGTGTTGTAATCAAGTTGGGGCCACTTCGGCCCCATCATCGCGTTTCCATGCCAGCGAAGGCATCGAGTATCAATTTTATTTTAGTCGCTTGTATAAGGATTTTGTTGATCCAGAGGTTGATTTAGATGCGGAATAAACCTGGTTTGTGTTGTGACTTGCTGTTTTTTTACACTCTCTTCGCACATCGCGCGGAGTATGTTTTTTCCTATTCAATTATCCCGGGTCATAAGTTGAATTCTCCGGGTTGACTTTCTAGACGAAAACCATCCCCCGATTTTCACCGCAATTTCCTGCGATTCTATTGGGTTGGTAATCTTATCTTAATTAGTGTTACTCGTGCGAAGCGCCGTCCCCCCCCCCCCCCCCGACTTTTACTCGCAGGTAACTTCGGCCTATTTTGGGTGGATCGGTGTCTGATTCTTAGTTTTCGAAGTTTTCTGGCTTCTACTTGTTTTCACCATTGATATTTATGTATGCAGTTCTAGCCCCCTATACTTGACAAAGTGCTATGTCTTTTGGTTGGATTAGGGAAAATTTCGTCAAAGGTTTGTTTATTCCTTCGGTGCGGGGGCAAGCACTCTCAGCCCCCGAGTTCTGTCGAAGTTCGCTTTCCATCGATCGCCTTGACAATACTTCGTTTGAGCGAAGGTTTGTTTTTTTCTTCGGTGCGGGGGCAGGCTCTCTTAGCCCCCGACTTTTGGTGAAGCTCGCTGCCTTTCATTTGGCTTGGCGATACTTCGTTTGAGCGAAGGTTTGTTTTTTCCTTCGTTGCGGGGGCAGGCACTCTTAGCCCCCGACTTTTATCGAAGCTCGCTGCCTTTCATTTGGCTTGGCGATACTTCGTTTGAGCGAAGGTTTGTTTTTTCCTTCGTTGCGGGGGCAGGCACTCTTAGCCCCCGACTTTTATCGAAGCTCGCTGCCTTTCATTTGGCTTGGCGATACTTTGTTTAAGCGAAGGTTTGTTTTTTCTTTCGTTGCGGGGGCAGGCACTCTTAGCCCCCGACTTTTATCGAAGCTTGCTACCTTTCATTTGGCTTGGCGATACTTCGTTTGAGCGAAGGTTTGTTTTTTCCTTCGTTGCGGGGGCAGGCACTCTTAGCCCCCGACTTTTATCGAAGCTCGCTGTCTTTCATTTGGCTTGGCGATACTTCGTTTAAGCGAAGGTTTGTTTTTTCCTTTGTTGCGGGGGCAGGCACTCTTAGCCCCCGACTTTTGGCGAAGCTCGCTGCCTTTCATTTGGCTTGGCAATACTTCGTTTGAGCAAAGGTTTGTTTTTTCCTTCGTTGCGGGGGTAGGGACTCTTAGCCCCCGACTTTTATCGAAGCTTGCTGCCTTTCATTTGGCTTGGAGATACTTCGTTTGAGCGAAAGTTTGTTTTTTCCTTCGTTGCGGGGGCAGGCACTCTTAGCCCCCGACTTTTATCGAAGCTCGCTGCCTTTCATTTGGCTTGGCGATACTTCGTTTGAGCGAAGGTTTGTTTTTTCCTTCGTTGCGGGGGCAGGCACTCTTAGCCCCCGACTTTTATCGAAGCTCGCTGCCTTTCATTTGGCTTGGCGATACTTCGTTTGAGCGAAGGTTTGTTTTTTCCTTCGTTGCGGGGGCAGGCACTCTTAGCCCCCGACTTTTATCGAAGCTCGCTGCCTTTCATTTGGCTTGGCGATACTTCGTTTAAGCGAAGGTTTGTTTTTTCTTTCGTTGCGGGGGCAGGCACTCTTAGCCCCCGACTTTTATCGAAGCTTGCTACCTTTCATTTGGCTTGGCGATACTTCGTTTGAGCGAAGGTTTGTTTTTTCCTTCGTTGCGGGGGCAGGCACTCTTAGCCCCCGACTTTTATCGAAGCTCGCTGCCTTTCATTTGGCTTGGCGATACTTCGTTTAAGCGAAGGTTTGTTTTTTCCTTCGTTGCGGGGGCAGGCACTCTTAGCCCCCGACTTTTGGCGAAGCTCGCTGCCTTTCATTTGGCTTGGCGATACTTCGTTTGAGCGAAAGTTTGTTTTTTCCTTCGTTGCGGGGACAGGCACTCTTAGCCCCCGACTTTTATCGAAGCTCGCTGCCTTTCATTTGGCTTGGCAATACTTCGTTTGAGCAAAGGTTTGTTTTTTCCTTCGTTGCGGGGGTAGGGACTCTTAGCCCCCGACTTTTATCGAAGCTCGCTGCCTTTCATTTGGCTTGGAGATACTTCGTTTGAGCGAAAGTTTGTTTTTTCCTTCGTTGCGGGGGCAGGCACTCTTAGCCCCCGACTTTTATCGAAGCTCGCTGCCTTTCATTTGGCTTGGCGATACTTCGTTTAATCGAAGGTTTGTTTTTTCCTTCGTTGCGGGGGCAGGCACTCTTAGCCCCCGACTTTTATCGAAGCTCGCTGCCTTTCATTTGGCTTGGCGATACTTCGTTTAAGCGAAGGTTTGTTTTTTCTTTCGTTGCGGGGGCAGGCACTCTTAGCCCCCGACTTTTATCGAAGCTCGCTGCCTTTCATTTGGCTTGGCGATACTTCGTTTGAGCGAAGGTTTGTTTTTTCCTTCATTGCGGGGGCAAGCACTCTTAGCCCCCGACTTTTATCGAAGCTCGCTGTCTTTCATTTGGCTTGGCGATACTTCGTTTCAGCGAAGGTTTGTTTTTTCCTTCGTTGCGGGGGCAGGCACTCTTAGCCCCCGACTTTTGGCGAAGCTCGCTGCCTTTCATTTGGCTTGGCGATACTTCGTTTGAGCGAAGGTTTGTTTTTTCCTTCGTTGCGGGGGCAGGCACTCTGAGCCCCCGACTTTTATCGAAGCTCGCTGTCTTTCATTTGGCTTGGCGATACTTCGTTTAAGCGAAGGTTTGTTTTTTCCTTTGTTGCGGGGGCAGGCACTCTTAGCCCCCGACTTTTGGCGAAGCTCGCTGCCTTTCATTTGGCTTGGCGATACTTCGTTTGAGCGAAGGTTTGTTTTTTCCTTCGTTGCGGGGGCAGGCACTCTGAGCCCCCGACTTTTATCGAAGCTCGCTGTCTTTGATTTGGCTTGGCGATACTTCGTTTAAGCGAAGGTTTGTTTTTTCCTTCGTTGCGGGGGCAGGCACTCTTAGCCCCCGACTTTTGGCGAAGCTCGCTGCCTTTCATTTGGCTTTGCGATACTTCGTTTGAGCGAAGGTTTGTTTTTTCCTTCGTTGCGGGGGCAGGCACTCTGAGCCCCCGACTTTTATCGAAGCTCGCTGTCTTTCATTTGGCTTGGCGATACTTCGTTTAAGCGAAGGTTTGTTTTTTCCTTCGTTGCGGGGGCAGGCACTCTTAGCCCCCGACTTTTGGCGAAGCTCGCTGCCTTTCATTTGGCTTGGCGATACTTCGTTTGAGCGAAGGTTTGTTTTTTCCTTCGTTGCGGGGGCAGGCACTCTGAGCCCCCGACTTTTATCGAAGCTCGCTGTCTTTCATTTGGCTTGGCGATACTTCGTTTAAGCGAAGGTTTGTTTTTTCCTTCGTTGCGGGGGCAGGCACTCTTAGCCCCCGACTTTTATCGAAGCTTGGTAGCGATTTTTATAATCCCGCGAAGGTCGTAAGTGTATGCTTTCCTGCCTACACTTTGCACCTTGTTATGTCGTCGATTGGTGCGCCAATCTTCTAAGGTGACGCACTTCGACGAAAGGTAGTGCAACTCGAGACAAGCAATATTTTTGGGGGCTACTATCTTTGTTCGTATGGGTTTCTGCCTCGTTAAAAACCTCAGCCCCTAGCGAAGGGGTCCCCCTGTGAGGAAAAGAGTGCAGTACCCTTACATGATAATTACAAGGACTTTTACGGAAATTAGAAAAACAAAAAATAAAAAATAAAAATTACATTGGAGTCTCGGACTTATGTTGTCGATTCTCAAGCATAGAACTTGCGAAGGTTGTCTGCATTCCAGGTGTGTGGAAGCTCTTCACCTTCCATATTCGCCAGATGGTACGAACCGGGTCTCAAGGATCTTTTGACTATGAAGGGGCCATCCCATTTGCTATGAAGCTTGCCAAACGATGTTGCTGTACCAAATCTTCGCAATACCAAATCTCCTGGTGTGAAGGCATTTTCAGATACGTTCTTGTCTCTCCATTTTCTTGTCTCTTCTTGGTAAGTAGCCAGGTTTTTGGCGGCTTGCAATCTTACTTCTTCGAGGGCATCTTTTGGCGAAAGTTCATCACATTGCTCTGTATCATTCCCGACCCTGAATGATTTAGCTTTCAATTCTTCGGGGGTCATGGCCTCTTCGCCAAATAGTAGGCGGAACGGTGTGTAGCCTGTTGGTCTTGCGACCGTTGTTCTTAATGACCATAACACCTTGGGTAGTTCTTCGACCCACTTTCCTTTCGGCAATCCTTGAAGACGCTTCGCGACTCCTGCGAAGATGATACCATTTGCTCTCTCAACTGCGCCGTTGGATTGCGGGTGGTAGACTGATGCAAACATTAACTTTATGCCCAGGCTATTACAGAATTCTCTAAATCCAGCGCTATCGAACTGAGTACCGTTGTCCACAGTTACTTCGCTCGGAACCCCGAAGCAGCACACGATGTTCTGCCATAGGAATTTTTGTATATTTTTTGATGTTATGCTTACGAGTGGCATTGCTTCTACCCACTTTGAGAAGTACTCTACCGCCACCATGGCGTAGCGCAAATTTCCTAGGGATGGCGGCAGTTGTCCGACAATATCGATTCCCCATCGCCGTAATGGCCAGATCGGCGGAATGAGTTGTATCTTCGTTGTCGATCTGTTTGATCCCTTCGCCCAAAATTGGCACTGTTGGCAACTTCGTACCAGTTGGTCTGCATCACTTACAGCTGTTGGCCAATAGAAGCCCTGCCTGTATGCTTTTCCTACCAAAGCCCTTGTTCCGATATGTGAACCGCACAGCCCGCTGTGAATTTCTCTTAACAGTTGTTGGCCTTCTTTCTGAGATATGCATCGCCACCTCCTGTCGAAGGCCTGGAGCGCGAACTGTAGCTTCGCCCGACAGTCGGGGCAGACCAATCTTCGCATCCATCGGACCGGTTGTGGATGATTCCGCCGTCACAGCGGTTGCCTCGTAGCGACTCCAACTCCAACTAACTTCGTAGTTGCCCTTGGGTATGGGGACGGCAGGGGATGATCCCCAACAGTATGTTCCTGCAGACAACTTGCACTTATGGCTGCTGAATAAGCCTACTCACAGACCAGTTCACAAGCTCCTCAACCCAGTCCTTCAACCCAGGTGAGTAACTTTTATGTTCTAGCTGTGATGGAACCTGTGATGCAAGCTGTGATGGAACCTGTTGAATGTGATGGAACCTATTAAATATGCAAGGTGTGATGTCAAAGATTTGATATTTCTAGATGTAAATGTTATTGTGAGCTTTGATTAATCTCCAGGAAGAAGTGTATTGTACATCTTCTTCCTACCAAACTGCTAAAATTGAAACTCTTTCAATCCTTGTTAGAACATATTAAAACTTGGAAATCTGGATGAATCATAAGCATTCTTGTGATGATGAATGTACTATAATGTAATGTTAAATTCTGAGGATAATTTACAAACAATTTTTTGAACTTTCTGTCAACACTTACATTACCATCCCAGTTCTGATTACATTGGCATTAGTAGAAACAAAAGGATTGCCTAAGTGACACAAACTACCAGACATCGACATCCAATTATCTCATCACCGCACAAGCTTGGCCAGATACACAACAATGGCCATCAACACAAAAAAACATGTTTACACCCAGCAGCACTACCATTGCCTTCACCCAACCAAGCAACAACTCCACCTTTCCTGCTACCACCTTCTCGGTCTTCAATTCAGCAAATTGAGCCTTGAGTGCTTCAAGCTCCTGCTCCATTTTTCCCTGAACCATCATTATCTGCGGAATGTGATCAATAGGAGCCATTTTACCTTCTTTAGCACCGAGCAAACCCTGGCACTCCAAGTGCTTCTCGTAGTCATCACGCCACTTGTAAAAGGAGCATGAGTTCGCTTTCTGCATCCAACACGGTGCGCAAATCAGACGAAACCTAAATCCCCAAAACAGACGAATCCAACCACACAGAAATAGACAAAGGCACTTACTCCATACTTGTTCCTAGGGCATTTGAAGAACCTCTTGCCATAGTTCTCGGTGGTCCTGGCCACAAGCTCGATGGTGTCTTCTTGGCCGCAGTCGGGGCACCGAACTAGCGATAGCCTGGTTGGCGGCTCCTCCTCCGGAAGATGGGAAGGATGCAACGATCCCTTCAACCAGACACTTTTGCTTGGGGACTGAGACATGCCACCAGAGTGGGGGAAGGAAGGCGGCGCCGTCGTGGTAGCTGGAGGGAGAGGGGAGGGGTGGGTGATTGGGTTGGGGGGTGTGCGCGATTGGTCCGACTGAGCCAGCCGGGGAGCTAGCCTTAGCTTCACGCGGTTCCTCCTCCGGAAGATGGGAAGGATACGACGCTGACCTGCTTGGAGTTGGTCGAGGAGCACGACCACCTGCTCGGAGTTGGTCGAGTAGCATGACCACATGCTCAGAGCTAGTCGAGGAACTGATCAAGAAGCTGCTCGAGGAGTTTGACACGCACAACGTTGGATCAGTCTACTCCAACTCTTCTTCCGATGCACTGCGCGTCAAGCGGTAACGATCTTTGATCTCCTACTAGCATGATTTCCTGAGTGAATGCGGTAGAAAAAATTTCGTTGTAGGCTAGAGTAGCCTGCCTGTTCCCCAACAGTGGTATCAGAGCCATCTTGCATAGTTTTTGATCTGGATTGGTCCCTGCACGATTTGGTGTAATTGGGATCGGATGAGGTGCGAGTCGATGGAACCATACGACCAAAAAGATTAGCTCGATCTTCCACCTGACCGCACGTGCGACTTGCCCTACCAGCTGGAATCACCATCGGGGCTAACAACGCGCGCCGCTTAATGGTCGGGAGAACAACAGATCGAGGTTGTACGTGTTGTCGTCGTTTCCAAAAACCTCATGCGATGATCAATATGATTGATCCAATGAAAATTAAGGCATTGTGAATGACTCGGAATCGGCTTGATATGATTTATCCAATGAGATTTTCATAGCGATTTCATAAATACGATCTATGAATTTCTGAGAGGTTTTCAAGGCGCTGCCCTGAATCCGCTGAGGGGGGGGGGGTCGAAGGGGACCGTCGTGCTGTCCAAGCCTAGGGCTTATAAAGATAACATGTTGACGTTGAGACATTAGAATTCGATTACACACTTAACTCATTTTTGCAGAGAATGTTGTGACTAGTATGACCTTATTATGTGTGTGATGCATGTTTGTAATTTTCATGACCTACGTGTCATTGTTAATTGCAGCTCAAAACTGTCATGTTATTGTATAACGGTCTGTGTGCCGACATGTGATGCTTTATATTCTCATGTAATTTGTCTAGTGCTATTAGGTGTAATAGACTAATTCATAACCATGAAGACTCGAAGCATGATGAATCGGAGGACAGGAATCATGGCGATAGACATCACCATGTGAAGGGGTCATACTATGTCACAGTTAATATGATTGCTTGTGATGCCTATTTATGTTCCTGTTATGCTGTTTTATTCATATTTTCTATGAGATGGATATGTTTGCATGATAGAATAGCTTCCCTCAGAAAAATTAAGAATAATTGATGCCCTTCCGATAGCTACACCTACTTAGGTTTTGATCATTGTTTGATAGGTCAGTCAAAGCAGGGTGCCATCTTTTATCTTGACTAGTTAGAGTGGGTGTCAGACATCCACACACATAGTATTGGTTTAGTAACAAAGCTATCAAAACGGTTTTGGGCTTTGTGGCATAGTATTGGGACCGAGGCATTCGATGCCACCTAACAAATAAGAGTCACATAGGGATGTGATTAGCAAGATGTTGCTTACCTAAGTCACCTAAATTTCTAGCAGTGATGCCAAAGCTCAATAGAACCTAGTCGAATATGGATCTTGTTCCACTATATGTCGTTAGGGGGAAACGGTTTCAAAACATATAGTGGGAGTATCTTTTGTTAAATTGTTTAATGAAAGGTTTACATAAACATAGTGCTAAACCTTGCATATTTATTTTTGTTGTAAATCATGGCACCTACTGCTAACGCTAATTCCAGTTTTAATTTGCGTTTGATTCTTGAAAAACAAAAGCTATCTGGAAAAAACTTTATTGATTGGTATAGAAATATGAGAATTGTTCTCAAACAAGAGAAAAAGGAGTATGTTCTAGAGGTTCTCTATCCTGATGAACCAGCTGATAATGTATCTGTCGCAGATCGGAGGGTTTACGAGAAGCATACCAATGATTCACTCGATGTTAGCTGTCTCATACTTGCCACTATGTCTTCTGAGCTTCAGAAGCAATATGAGAACCCGGATGCTCATGATATGATTGTGGGACTCCGAGGCATGTTTGAGAACCAAGCTAGGGCCAAGAGGTTCAACACCTCAAAGTCCTTGTTTGTGTGCAGGTTGACAGAAGACAGTTCAGTTAGTTCTCATGTGATCAAGATGATTGGTTACATTGAGAACCTGGAAAAACTTTGTTTTCTCCTTAGTCTTGAGTTGGCTATGTAATTCTCAAGTCGCTCCCTGCGATCTTCGAGCCGTTCATTTTGAATTTTCATATGAATAGCATGGAGAAGAGCATGGCTGAATTGCATGGAATGCTTAAGACTGCTGAGGAAAGTATTAAGAAAAGCTCTAGTCATGTGCTGATGATTCAGAAAGATAGAAAGAAGAGAAAGCGCAAGGTCAAGGCTAAAGTGTCGGATGAGATCTCGAGCTCAAAGCCTAAACCTGTTGGAAAGTCCAAGGCTGACATTGCTACTTCTGATGCTTGCCACCACTGCCATAAGCCTGACCATTGACGGATGAACTGCAAGCTATACTTAAAAGAACTCAAGAAGAAGAAGTGAAGTAAGACTTCCACTTCAGATATAAATGTTATTGAAATTAATCTTGCTACTTGTCCTAAAGATTTATGGGTATTTGATACCGGATCGATGATTCATACTTGCAAATCGTTGCAGGGACTGAAAAGGACTAGGAAATGTGCAAGAGGGGAGATGGATGCTCGTGTCGGTAATGGTGCAAAAGTTGTTGCGTTGGCCGTCGGTGTTTATTCCTTATCGCTACCCTCAGGATTAGTTTTGGAATTAAATGATTGTTATTACATTCCTGCCTTGGGAAAAATATTATCTCTTCTTCATGTTTGGAAGATGATGGATATGATTTCATAATAAAGAACAAGTGTTGTTCGATTTATTTGAATGGTATGCTCTATGGCAATTGTCCATTGGTGAATGGATTATATATTCTAGATCTTGAGGATGTTCCTGTTTATAACATTAATACGAAGAAGTCTCGGCTTAATGATTTGAATCCCACTTTTATTTGGCATTGTCGCTTAGGTCATATAAATAAGAAACGCATGCAGAGGCTCCATAAAGATGGTCTTCTTGATTCATTTGATTTTGAATCATTTGATACATGCGAATTTTGTTTCCTTGGCAAGATGACTAAGGCGCCTTTCACCCGTCAAGGAGAGAGATCGAGTGAGTTGTTGGCCCTTGTACATACTGATGTATGTGGACCAATGAGCTCTATCGCTAGAGGTGGTTTTCAGTACTTCATTACTTTTACCGATGACTTTAGTAGATATGGTTACATCTACCTAATGAGGCACAAGTCTAAGTCATTTGAAAAGTTCAAGAAGTTTCATAATGAAACACAAAATCAACTTGGCAAGAAAATTAAATTTCTGCAATCTGATTGTGGAGGTGAATATTTGAGCCATAAGTTTGGTGATCATCTAAAGCAATGTGGAATTGTTTCGCAATTGACTCCACCGAGGACGCCTCAATGGAATGGAGTGTCCGAACGGAGGAACAAGACTTTGTTGGACATGGTCCGATCCATGATAAGCCAATTTGATCTTCCATTATCCTTCTGAGGATACGCTCTAGAAACTGATGTATTCACTTTAAATAGGGTTCCATCTAAAGTTATAGAGAAGACATCCTATGAGATATGGACCGAGAAGCGTCCCGGGTTGTCTTTCCTTAAGATCTGGGGTTGTGAGGCCTATGTAAAATATTTGACATCAGATAAGCTTACTCCCAAATCAGATAAATGCTTCTTTGTGGGGTATCCTAGGGAAACCAAAGAATATTACTTTTATAACCGGGAAGAAGGCAAAGTGTTTGTCGCTCAAAACGGTATTTTTCTGGAGAAAGAGTTTCTCTTAAGGAATATCAGTGGTAGCATGGTGAAACTCGAAGAGATTCGAGAACCATTAGAAAGTGTTTTAACTCCTACTGAACCACAATTGGATGTTACAGAACATGTTGTGGAGACACCAGCCCCACGACGGTCGGAAAGGATCAGTCGCGCACCTGAGAGGTTTATGTTCTTAACCACGGAGCAGCGTGATATATTATTGTTATATAATGATGAATCTAAGACTTACTCAGAAGCGGTGGTGGGACCTGACTCCGAGAGATGGCTTGGAGCCATGAGATCTGAGATAGAATCCATGCACGATAATCAAGTTTGGAACTTGGTTGATCCACCTGATGGTGTCAAAGCAGTTGAGTGCAAATGGGTTTCTAAGAAAAAGATAGACGTTGATGTAAATGTTCACATCTATAAAGTATGATTGGTGGCAAAAGGTTTTAGACAAATTTAAGGTGTTGATTATGATGAAACATTTTCGTCTATCGCAATGCTAAAGTCTATCCAAATCATCCTAGCAATTGCCACATATTATGACTATGAGATATGGCAGATGGATGTCAAAACGGCTTTCCTTAATGGAAACCTAAGGGAGGATGTGTACATGACATAGCCTGAAGGTTTTGTCGATTCAAAAAATGCTAGAAAGATATGCAAGCTGTAAAAGTCCATCTATGGGCTGAAGCAAGCTTCTCGAAGTTGAAATCTTCCTTTTGATGAAGTGGTCAAAGGGTTTGGTTTCATCAAGAATGAAGAAGAGCCTTGTGTTTACACAAGGGCTAGTGGGAGCGCACTAATGTTTCTAGTCTTATATGTAGATGATATATTATTGATCGGGAATGATATTTCGATGCTTGATGCTATCAAATCTTCGTTGCAAAAGAGTTCTTCGATGAAAGATCTAGGAGAGACAACACACATATTGGGCATAAAGATCTATAGAGATAGGTCGAGAAAGCTGATTGGATTAAGCCAAAGTACATACATCAACAAGGTATTGAAAATGTTCAATATGCAGGATTCCAAGAAAGGTTTCTTGCCAATGTCACATGGCATCACTCTCAGCAAGAGTCAGTGTCCTTCAACCACTGATGAGCTTGAGAGGATGGGTGCGATCCCATATACTTCTGCTATCGGGTCCATCATGTATGCTATGCTTTGTACACGCCCAGGTGTCTCCTATGCTTTAAGTGTTACGAGTAGATACCAATCAAACCCGGGTGAAGCTCACTGGGTAACAATAAAGAATATCCTTAAATACTTGAGAAGAACTATGGATATGTTCTTGGTCTATGGAGGTGAGGAGGATCTCATTGTAAATGGTTATACCAATGCTAGCTTCCAAATCAATAGGGACGATTCAATATCGCAATCTGGTTTTGTGTTTTGCCTTAATGGAGGAGTAGTGATTTGGAAGAGTTCCAAGCAAAAAACGGTGGCCGATTCCACGACGGAGGTCGAGTATATCACAGCTTCTAAAGCTGCAAAGGAGGCTATTTGGATCAGAAAGTTTGTTTCTGAGTTAGGTGTGGTGCCTAGTGCTTCTAGTCCAATGGATCTCTATTGTGATAGTACTGGAGCCATTGCGCAAGCCAAAGAACCTAGGTCGCATCAGAAGCCCAAGCACATACTGTGGCGCTATCATCTTATTCGAGAGATTTTAGATCGAGGTGACGTAAAGATATGCAAGGTGCACAGGGATTTAAATATTTCTGATTCGTTGACAAAGCCACTCTCACGGCCAAAGCATGAGGCGCACATGAGAGCTATGGGTATTAGATACCTACATGATTGACTCTAGTGCAAGTGGGAGATTGAGGTGATATGCCCTAAAGGCAATCATAAAGATGATTGTATCACATGTCTATGTTAATGTACTTTTGAATAATATGTTATTCAAAGAATGGCTATCATTTACTTTGATTGGAAAGTATGTGACTTATTCATGAAACTCTTTGTTTATATCATGATGTTATTCTTAACCGATCCCTAGTCACGTATTATTATGATGATACATAAGAGCAGCACATGTATTGATTGATGATCACGTTTTATGGATCATAGGTATAGAGATATCAAGTCAATAATGTAGACATTTATGTTAGAGAACATGATGTTGGATAGATCCACCTTGAGATACTGCTGGGATTGTTATTTATGATGTGCCATCAGTTGTTATCTCAAATGGTGTACTTGTAGGATCCTTAAATCTGAGATCGTCATTGGTTCTCAGAATGTGTAGTTGAATACTTTGAAACTGTCAAACACTATTTTGTAACTGGGTAGTCATAAAGGTAGTTTTCGGGTTTGTCATGAAACATGTCGTGGGGTGTAAGCGATCAAGATGGATTTTGCCCCCCTTGATAACGGGAGAGATATCTTTAGGCCCCTTGAGGTAGTTGGATCGAGAAAGTGCATGGTTATGCCAATATGATTAAAGAGTTAGTCATGATGAATCCACTACTTGATCGAGTGAATAGTTGAGCTATCACAAGGGTGACACGTATCTCGTGCGTGCGGTACTAGCACGTCGGCGTTTAGCGTTTCTACCCAGTACATATGGATACCGTTGAGATGTTGCTGCTATTGCGGCGCTGACCTGCTCGAAGTTGGTCGAGGAGCACGACCACCTGCTCGGAGCTGGTCGAGGAGCACGATCACCTGCTTGGAGCTAGTTGAGGAACTGATCGAGAAGCTGCTCGAGGAGTTTGACACGTATAACGTTGGATCGGTCTACTCCAACTCTTCTTCTGATGCATTGCGCGTCAAGCGGTAACGATCTTTGATCTCATACTAGTATGATTTCCTAAGTAAATACGGTAAAAAAAAATTTCATTGTAGATTAACGTAACTTACCCGTTCCCTAACACATACTATCGCGGCTTCAACCTACCGCTGATCCCGAAGGAAGCTGGGAAGAGCCAAAGAAACAGGGTGTGCACTCCTCGTTGCAGATCCCCAAGCAAGCACTTTGGAGTGAAGTATCTTGGCCTCCTTACTGCAGTTAGTAACGCTTCTGATGCAACATCGGCAAGTCCAACAAAAAAGAAAACAGAATTGAACAGCAATACCAGAAGTACAAATGAGGCATACACAGGGAAGATGGCTCCAGGAGCCAACCTTTGAAAGAGGGACATGGAGCAGGAGGTAATGATTTGGCCATGGAGTGGTGGTAGAGGTTGGGCAGGCAGGTGCGATGCGATGAGAACCTGAGGGGCGGTAAATAGGTGAAATAGGTGGGCGCAGACTGGATTAAAAGAAATGTTTTATTTATTCATTTGAATAATCTTAGCCATGCCAGTTTAATCTAATGCTCCCGTAGACGCTTGGCGCTAGTTGGGTGGCAGATCAGCGCCTAGCGCCTAATCGGCGATTAGATGGGCCTCCGCGGCTGCCTTGGGTAACACTGGTTAAACGTGGTGACATGGCAGACATTGTGGAAGAAACATTCCAAGTTGCATCCAAGTCGACAAAATCACTCCCTAGATAACCTTGGGGTGTAAGTTTACTTTATTTTACAAGTTTTTTTTTCTTTCTTTTTTGAGAAGGGGTGGGGGGTTGTTGTCTAAATATCTGGTTTTATTATGCAAGTGAACTTTTTTAAAAAGGTCTTAAGAGTGAAAAACTTATTCCAATATTTAATAATCTCACCCTATCCTGTCATGTATGACATCATGCTTAACATGGCCATATCACTATAGTGCTTGATTACGTCAAAATGAATTACCAGTTTATTTTATTCTTTCTGTAAAGTTTGCTATGTGCTTAATCCACCAAAGCAAAACTAAGACAAAAATATCACATGTTTCTTTACTATCAACTGAAGTTTTTAAGAATTGGGTGAAATTAACTGTGTTATCTGCATAACATGCATTCATATTGGCCCGTACATAGTGAATTGTTGACTGTGTAACAATTTGCCTATCTTTGAGTAATTTCTCTGGTACTTATCATCTCATAAAGAGCAAACATATTTGTTTTACAGTTGAACCCACTTTTAAGCCTCAACTTTAATGTTGGAAGAGAAAAGGGCAAAGGAAAATCTGTATCTTTTGCTTTACCGGATGCTTCTGAGGGGGTTGCTCCTAAAGATACCAATTCTAAGATGGGTAACTAACTTCAGCCATTCCTATATTGACAAATTGACTGATAAAATATTTGAATAACTCGCCTCAGCAGACTGCTGAGTAGGTTAGTTTATTTGGTTACTGGTTAGAAGCTGTAATGATTTGTCAAGTTTTCTTCTCCTAATGTATTATTGTTTCCTTTCAGCATTTAATTACTGAGCAACAGTAGTCAAATGATCAGGAATATACTGATAACGAGTGCGTGCCAGTACCATGAGGGCAAACCATCAGATCATGCTGTTGAACAAAACCAAAATCATATGTTGGAGAGATAGGGTCATCTATCAAACTACGAAGCAAATTGAAAAGGTTGCAGAAAGTTGGAATACCTAAGCATACTGCTGATGACTGTTTAACAAAGACTATGTTGAACCTTCAGTAGCTGAACAAGATAATGATAGTGGTGACGATTACACTGCTGGTGCTAAGTGGAAGGTCAGGAGAAAACCAAGTGCTAGTGTAGAAGAGCCACATCAGCAGAAGGTCCGAAAAGAAAAAAAAGCCAAGTATCTTCATGGGCGGCAAGAGAATGTTGAAAGATGCGTCGACAGAAAAAACTGTCAAGAAGCTTACCCACAGAATTCTTTGGAAGAGAATGAAAGGTTGATGGCTAAAATAACGAAGCATCAGTTTAACGTAACGAGTTTTTCTCTCTTGTATCTTCGGCCTTTGTTGTTTTAGAGGTTAAGACCTTACTGGACACACCTAATGTCACGGCCGGCAGACGACGAGAGAAGAGTGCCAAAAAAATAGCGATGAGATGTAGTCAGCCGACGAACCGTGTGCTTTAGCTTGGGCAGTGCGATGGTGAATGACACGCCCAGGCAAAAGGCTCGCGGATAAGATGTTTGCCTACAGATGCACTGCTTCGACTCTGACTTGGCTAACAAGCTATCCAATTCTACTCTGACTCTTGACTTATAGATAAAACTAACTACCTGACGATGTCGAGTTGGATACGACTGGCGCCTGGGCGGCCAGCCATGCCCTGTCATGACAACCCCTGTACTGGCATCCCAACATGACACCTAATGATGAGATAGATCACATGAAGCAAAGTGTGATACATCTCAAGTTGTTCCAAGAGGCAAGAGCATGTTAATGTGAGTTTTTTTTTTTTTTTTGGCAAGTTTAGTAGTAGCAAACATCTTATCCGCGAGCCTTTTGCCTGGGCGTGTCATTCACCATCGCACTGCCCAAGCTAAAGCACACGGTTCGTCGGCTGACCAGGGGCGAAGCCAGCATCGAAGGGAGGGGGGTGCAGGTCTCTTTACTGTTCATCGGAGCTGCAGTAATTTACTGTTCATTAGGGCTGATTTTACTAATACTTTTGAATGGAGGGGGGTGCATGTGCACCCACAGTCATCAACGTAGCTCCGCCACTGCGGCTGACTACATCTGATTGATTCCGAAAACAACTTTTATGTGGCTGATTGGTTGGCTGAATTTTCAGTTGAAGGCTAAAATATCTAAAACAACTTCGATCATATGTTGAAATGAAAAGGTTTAAACTTTAATTACTTAAGTTTCAAACTCCGTGTGTTTCTCGTATTCTCAGTTAATGTCTTATCTTACTTATGTACAGCAGCTCTCAACTTGGAGATATGGATGCTTTTGACTATAGATATAAGACGTGCACTTCCCATAGCTTGGCCACTGCCTGCTTCACATCGAAGGTTGGCCTCGACATCGGCAGCGCGATTGCCACAGTCTATCGAGGATAGGGATGTAAGTAGGTATCCAATGAGTAGTTTTAGGTCACTACTTAGTTTATTTTTTAAAACTAATTATGTAGAAGTGAATTTTAGCTCAATTGAGTGAGTTTTGGGTAGACCCAATGACCTACACAATACAAAACTTGCATCCTAATGGAGGAGTGTCCACTGTCCAGAGCCTTGGAGGATGGGCTCGGTTTGTGTCTTAGGTTCTGTACTGATATGTCAACTTGTGGCAAAAGACTCTTCGAAAACGCTGGCAAATAGTCTTAAAAATAAGTCTCTTCGAAAGAAAAAATGTTGGCAAAATATTTTTGTTTTGAACTAGAAAGCAATAACCCCGTAGAGTATAAACATGTGGGTAAGAAGGAAAAATCGAGCCAAAAAGTTTGCTGCCGAGCAAAATAAAACTTTGGGTAAAACAGCACAAAAAACTGTTACTAAGCCGCACACAAATACATGTAAAATCATATTAGAATTCCATTTTGCCACTAACTCATGCCATGTATGTCATTTTACCACTGGGGCCTATCAGTGAAATGCGGACACAAACCATAACAAATGGCAAAGTCAAGCTGATGGTAAATGATAGTGGCACTAAAAAAAGAAAGAACAAAAAAATTAGGGTTTGTCTCCTTTTCAGGTGATTGAGATCTTGCACATGTCTCGGTCACAATTTTGACCGTAAAAACTCGTCCTAGCAAATGTAAAATCTTATACTTTTTACGATCATTAACCTTCCCACTGACTGGCGTTATGGCCCATCAGTTTTTACGGTTGCAGGGTGACTTTTTTACGGTCACGTGTAACCATAAAAACAATAAGATTTGACGGTTGCGGAGAAAGTTTTTTACAGTCAAAAAATGACTGTAAAATCTCAGGTGACTGAAAACTAGCAATTCTCAAAAAATTATGTTGGTCTTGACCAAGATTACCATAACATTCGCAAACGGTGTACTACAGTCCAAAACATAATTGATTCATGCAGCATCCTTTTCCTTGCACTGATGATCAGACAGCATTACCAACATACAGGTAAGACATACACACAACTGACCCCCCCCCCCCCCAATTTACAACTCAAACCATGTTTACTTATATTGGGCTGAGGCACCAATACATATCCATGTTATATGTTTACTATCTTTTCCTTCCAAATAATCAATAGACTGTTTAACTACAGTACAGAGGGGCGTTAACAGGCTTGTAGAGGAAAGTCTTGACGGTGTGCGCATTCCCTGGCGGTTTGTTGTACGTGAACTTCACCCCCGAGTGAGCGTCACCCCTCCTAGTGCAGTGCTGGTGGAAGCTACTGATGGGCCTAGCCAAGCACGACTCCCACTGGTCGCTCTCTGGCATCGTCTCTGCAACGGTGTACATGCCCATGGAGTTTGTGAAGGCCTGGTAGTTGATAACCTCGCCAGATTTCATGATGCAGAGAACAGCTACCTCGGCACCTATTTGAGACAGACACGAGGAAGATGAGAATAAGTAATGACATATTGAACCCAGAATTAAGAAAACAAAATGTTATAAGTATGAGTAAATTTCACAAACCTACAACTATTTGCACCATTGTAACACAAAGCGACAACTTCTGAGTCTAATTTCAGAAAACCACAACTAGTCGTGCCCCTCTTAATGCAAAACTACAACATTTGCGTCTGGTCCCACCCGTCAGCCACACGAGCACCTGTTTTCCCATTATGCTGAAAATGTGTGACTGACGGATAGGACCAGATGCAAATGTTGTAGTTTTGCGTTAAGAGGGATACAACTAGTTGCGGTTTTCTAAAATTAGACTCAAGTTGTAACTTTGTGTTACAATGATGCAAATAGTTGTAGGTTTGTGAAATTTACTCTATAAGTATTGACCTATAGCACAGTAGTGCTTATGCAGTGCTACTGCGTAAATCAACATGTCACCATAAACATATATTCTTTTTTTTAGTGAAAAGAAACACTGAAACGCTTAACCCCCTGCTTTTAGTGAAAACTGGAAATACTGTTTCAGAGCAATGGAGAAACGTGAACCCAACTTTCATGGAAAATAGAAAGCCATAAGCACTCTCAGTTCTTCTGGATATTCAAAATATGTAATCATGCTGCCGCGTATTCTAGACATCCGCTATCAGACATGGCAAACCACGATAACATTCTTGTGTTTATTGACAAGGACGGAAGGTGGAAACTTTCGGTACTATATAGTCAGTTATAATATAATCAGAATAACAGCATATCTGATATTCTGATTTATGCATCTGAAAGAATAAGTTATCCAAATGATCAGTCGTAAAATATACTCCTTATTCCAAACATAAGTCATCTATGAAAATATCCAAATGACATTAACATTGTCTCCAATGTGACACTTTGACTAGCGATTTCTATGAAAATATTATTTTCAAATAAAAAGGAATTATATATTTTGAAAGTATTTTTAATGATGAATCTAGTAGTATCGATTTTATGTTCTTAATCCACATAATTGTTTGACTAACACAGATCCTAAAACGACTTATATTTGGAATCAAAGGGAGTAATCTTCAACCGTACAAATATGTATCCATTATTTTCAAAATTACTGCACAGGTGATGCATACACTGTTGAGTGCTGATTCTCAGTAGCTAACCCTCTTTCCAAAAAGTTATATAATGTGCGATTCCAAAGATCAATGCATTTTATCCAAGTATGTCTTTCGTGGTTTATGGATGTAGCTACCCACTAAGTCAGAGGGGTACTTAGAAACAATATTTAGCTAGCTAAAATGCGATCCTAACAAATTTTCATTCGCACTATAGTTTTGCAAATTTCTCACTAGATTGAACAATATTATACTCCAGCCCAAATACAGTTCTTGCGCACACACCAACTGTAATGATGCCAAAAATAAAGGTTGAACCAAATGTACTACTGATATTGAAGTAACCCTATCTTCTCCAGCACCAGTAAATACTACTAACTGCCTACTAGCCGATGTTCATCCGACCATCAAAATACCGCCAATGCCTGCAATGTGCAATAATCCAATGTACTTTTACTACACTTCAGGATGATAATTGGGTGATCCTGTTTTATCAGACAGACACTTCATAGGTTTGAATGAAACCATATACATTGCTTACGTGTATCCGCTGAACAGGCATCACAAGCTCAAGGAAGTATTATCAGTTGCAACTTGTTCACTTTCTGTTAGGATTGCTCTCTCTTTTTTACCAACTAGGAAAACAATTGAGTAGATGACAAATCACTAGTAGTCTCCAGAATATAAATAGAAAAATGATGATTTCTGGGAATATAGTTTGGTAAGGGATCCGGTAAATAGAGGTAATGAGCACTGTTAAGGAGTATTGAGCTATGCACACACCACAGTAGAAGCTACAAAGTTGAGATGAGAACACTCCACTAAAGAATGAAAAAACACATCTGAAACTGTGCATGTTGATTTATTTTTTTTTGTTCATATACATATCATTTTCTTAGTGTTGGTGGATTGATTACTTCATTGGTTCATCACTCAAGATAATGTGACACATCTGGTCTATTCAGATTTCTTACTGATAATGAATTCTCAGTTTGATGAGTAAAAAAAAACAAGGTTGTCTTGATATGTTGTGATACTGAACAGATGAATCTTTTTTTTTTAAGAATATAAAGGGGGGAAAACACCAATTGAATCATCATGTACATTGAACTGGACAGTGGACTCATATCTAGCATAGGGCACATGGGATCAACACCTTATGTGACAGTACTGGTTCTGCAAGAAGCCAAGAATTAAATATGTTCTAGCCACTCAGGACGGCAACGGCAATAGCAACAATGATGCATCACTCAGTGTCCTGGTTCTCCTTACATAATTCCGTACACTGAAGACAGGTAGACACCATTACAATTTGTTTAGATAAAATAATTTTGATGCAATTCCATAGCAAAACATATCTTCATACATCTCCAACATGACCATGGAAGATATATATGCCCACGTTGCATAGAGTTATGTCATAAGAGTTGCCATCGGTGATAGTAAGCAAGGGAAGTGAGCATTGGGCAGAGACACAAAGAAAAATGTCTGACAAAGAGCAAGACAACCACCTCAAAGATATTGTCTACAAAAATCTGGAAAATAAACTACTTAATCATCATTATGAGAAAATGAAATTATCATTGTGGGTTTAGAACCAAGCCCAACATCAAGGTCAAGTATAGATTACTTGATTGGCTTCACTACAATTGTGTGCTACAAGCCTACAACAGTTGAAAAGTTTTAACGCAATCCAACTGATAGTGAACATGTTGCTGTAAGCCAGGAATTCACACTGTAAAATAGGTCCTAAAAGTATCTAGAAATTCCTAGCTGTTCTAGTCAATTTCCCTTCATCTTAAAAAAAAAAAGCTATAAAAGGGCCAACATAAGGTCTGCTACACGCATGATATATTCAGCCATCCACCTGTCACCAATAGATTGCTTATCTCAGGATCCATAAACTCTAATGGCATGGTTATTAATGAAGGTCAAAAGTCAATAAACAAATATTAAAACAGAGTGCAAGAAAAGATGTCAAGCAAATTCTACTCTAACTCACTAACTAGCTTGATCATCTTAGAGATTCCAAATCTTCAGCATTAAAATTTATTTCAACCAGGTCCCAGCAAGCAAGTTATCAGGGTATAAATACCGAGCGATTAGTTAGATGGGGATTTGATTTATCCTAATTACAATGGAACTTAGAAGCAATTCAACTTTGATGAATTCATCCATTCTCAAAACATTATTGGATAGGCAGAGTAGGAACAGGACAGACCAACCCATCTAAGGGGGTAATGTGGAGGAAAAACAAAACACATCATCAACAGCTAAAGGTCCAAGTGGATGTATCATCAGCATGAACATTCTCAATATTTCCCAAACATCATTACTGGAGTTGCATTATCGATGGTGGTCAATGGGTTTGCTTCAACACAACCAAGTTTGAAAAAGTTGTGATATGTGTCATCTATGCTAATCGCTAGCTAAACAATGTCACTGGCATGTCGACCACAAATTGACACACAAATTCAGCACATCGAATCTTGAGTCCAATTCGCCAACAATTTCATTTCAGGAACAAAAAGGTCGACCCAACCTATTAAGATCGTCCTATTAGTTTTCCGCTTCCTATACAACTAATTCCTTGAAATAGAATGTAAATCCTAAATGCAATGGACTGTAATTCCTTCCCTCGAAAAAAATTCCTCAACTGCAATACTAAACACCCTATTCATGTACGAATTTGGGGATTTGCCCAGTTGCCACTATTTACATTAGTGTTTCGACAAAATGGCATCCCTCTCTCACTGACACATGAGACCACATGTGTCAATGACAGGAGAGCCAGGATGACAAATCTTCGAAATGCATCTAAATTAGTAGCATACAAGCAATTTTCGCCAAGCAGGGCAATAAATCCGCATAAGCCGTGGCGTAGGTGTACGGGACTGACCTTCGAGGGCGTGATCCTCGGGGCCGATGGCAGCGTCCCCGCAGACATCGCAGACGACGCGGCCGCGGATCTCCCCCGTCCACGCCTCGGCCGCCACCAGGAAGGCTAGGACGAGGCCCAGCTGAAGGAGGAGCGGCCACCGGCGATGGTGACAGCACACCGCAGCGGCCATGGGTGGGAGAGGGCGCCGGATTGGTAGGCGGGAGTGGGATGGGATGGAGCCGTGCCGTGCCGTGGAACTCTGCTGCCGGTAGGTGGCGTCGACCTAGAGTAGGAAGCGAGAAGGAGCCCTCTGACGAGGTGATTTACCATTCTGCCCCCCCCCCCCCCCCCCCCCAATGCTTGCATTTACTGTTGAGCCCAAATCTCGAAAAAGCAAAAAGGGCCGCTTCGCACGAGTCGTTTACGAATTCGGGCCAGTTGGTGTAGGCTGGGCCGACTAAATGGCAAACTGGATTGGACCGCTAGCGGGCTGATAATTTACGGTGTGTTTGGTTGTCCAAATTTGTTTTAGCTTGGTTTGGTGGGTCCGTATAAATTTAAGAAGAAATATGTTTAGTTATTCGTATTTACTGTTTTAGTCTAGCCCGATAGATATAAATATACGTCTTCAGCCTGACTTAAGATTCGAGCTTCACTTCATAACCTGGCTTGACGATTCATGCTCCTGCATCCACTCATGCAGGTAATATCACTTGTTAGTACCATAAAATCATGTTCATACGAGCAACCAATCATAACTTTAACTCTTACTTCTGCTCATACGGTCTCAGATTCGTTCAACAGCTCAGTTTGTCCAGATATATACAACCAATTAAATATTTTTTTTTTAACAAATATGACTCCACTCAGCTTGCTTTTGTTCAGTCAAATTATACGATATAGCTTTACAAAATCTTATCCGAAAAACCAAACACACCTCTATTTGTTGACTGACCATGTTGCTAGAGATTCCTCGCTCTTACAAACAAAGCATCTATATTTGTCTGAAAAAACAAAGCATATATATATAGAGAAGAACACCTTTATTTGTATTAGAGTATAAAATGAGCCTTACATTTGTGGACAAGACTATTAAATAAATATGCCTTACATTTGTGGACAGCGGGAGTACCCAACTTTTTAATATCACGATTTCTGGTTCAACGGGAGTACCCAACTTTTTAATATCATGATTTCTGGTTCAGCGTTTGGGAGTTGGACTACATTTTGAATCAGAATTCACCAATTTGGGATTACTGAGATATATGATGCGAGGGATTATGATTGAAAATTGAAATGATCTCTTCATCGTTACTAAAAGTTAAGACAAATTCATTTCTACAAGTCTCTGCAATATTCAGTTCATGTAAGACAATACGCATGATTCTAGGTCATTTGTATTCCACTTATGCCTAATTTTAAAAACTTAGTATACATATTGAACAGTGGAACACACATTATATATATAGCCTAAGAGGTTACCATATCAACCAACACGGTTTATAAAAATATGATCGGTGAGATTAGAACCGTATAAGGCATGATATACGCTAAAGCAAGAAAAGAGTCCTAGCTAAATAATCTGTCTAACAGGGTGGATCTATGATTTGAATCCATAGTACATGCATATTGTACTAGATACCGGACTCTTTAGTTTGTGCTATATAGATGTGTGCAGCTAGTGGTAATTTTCCAGATACGCCACTGACGATCATGGGGTAACTCCATCCAAATATCAATATGCACTTGTTTATATACGTAACTAGATAACCCGCGCCTTGCAGTGGGAAATTCTAAGATTATTTTAGAAATGGACTTTGAAACTACATGTAGCAGTGTAATAGAAATACCATCCTTGATTTGTTTGGAAAATGAAGCAAGGCTGCAGGATAAACAATGAAACAAGGCTGCAGGATAAACAATGATCATGAGAAAAGAGAGGATATATACAATCAGTTCTGCAAGTTGAATATGGAACGGTGTAAGCTGAAATTTCTATTAATACTGCCAGCCACTTTTAAGTTCATTTGATAAGGTTCTAAACAATAGCAGGAAGAAAGTAGCAGACTAAAAGCCAGACATATATTCAGGGGAGCAGTTAAGGAATTTGCTCTTGTTATTCTAGAACCACATATATGCTCTTATTACATTGAATCTGAAATTTCAGAAACTCAATCAATGGTGCCTGTCTGCGTGGTGCACAAAGTATGAATAGAAATGGATAATTGTGAATGGGAACAGGGGAAGTGGTCAGAAGAGCAGGGGATGTTGGTCCGTGAGGATCCAGCGGGGCAGCAGACGGTTGGAGACTGGCGGTGAGGGGCAGACTGGGAGTCCGACCGACGGCTGGAGGCGATGAAGATCATGGAGTGGAGAGGTCAGCTTGAGCGACATGTCGAGGTGACATAAGAGGGCAACGAGCCAGCGACGGTTCATTTGGGTTGAGACACCAAAGTAATCGAGACAATTGAATAGATAGAATTCGTGTGTTCATTTTTATTGATCTTGTTTACATATGTACAAGATGAATAGGTGTCTTCCTGTTGGGAAGACATCCATTCGGAAATGGACATAGCAACCGCTCTGAGCAGTTGAAGAGAAGAGATCAATTTATCATCTGTATATTGATCAATAAAGAACTTCAAAAAACCTATAAGGAAAAATATAAGAAAAAGATTGATTGTAATATACCATTGACAAACTTTTTGAAAAACCAATGGAGAAAAATCTTAGGAAAAAATGATATGGTATATATGCTTGTATTGATATTACTTTATTAAAAACTTCATATGAGAACTTGAGAGTAAAACTCATAAAAGAAAAAAATAGTGTAATATATATGATCTAATGATCATAAACATGTTATATTCTTGGGGATTGACTCCTCTTGAACTCTACAATTCTCGAAATCTTTATATGTCAATTTCACGAATACATTTTTGAAATATTGAAGTGGGCAACGACTTAGCAAATAAATCTGCTAGATTTTCACATGACTTCGTTTGCAAGATATCTTGTGGTAATATACTTTGTGATATTGTACTTTATATAACATGTATGCAATTTAAGCAATACAAGCAGTATTATCTTGATAGATAATTATGGGATATTCTGATGAATCTATACCATATGATCCTGGAATATGATTAGTCATTCTACAAAACAATATACTCTCACGTAATGCTTTATATAATGTAATTATTTCAGAATGATCAATGAAGGTAGCACCTAGAGTTTGTTTTTGATAACTTCCATGATAAAGTTGTACTACAATGTAGGAGAATAGAACCGGTTTATGATCTGGCACTATGAGATTAGATAATAAGCCAATATCGGTATATTCTACCATGGTCATGTTTTAATATTCTGATAGAATAAACCAAGATCTTGGAGATATATGAGAATATTTCATAAGCCAATTATATGTCATTTTGTGGAGCTATGCTGTGTCTAGCTAATAACTCGGCTACAAATGCAAAGTTAGGTCTGGTGCAATTTGCAAAATATCTGAGTGCTCCAATCATAGTAAGATATGAAACTTCAGGTTCCGATATCACCTCATCATCACCTCTAGGTATGAATGAATATTTATCCATACCAAGGGATCGAACGACCATAGGTGTTTTAGATGGGATTCCTGATGGAATGTGCTCAAATTGTAGACTTAAGCAAGAACTTAGTTTTACCCAAGTCCTTTATCTCAAACTCATCTTTTGATGATTGCTAGCTTCTTTTATATCTTGTGTGGTTCAAATAATGTTGAGATTATTAATATATACTGAGATGATACAAAATCAAGTGAGGGATTTCTTAATGAACACATATAAGCAATCATTATTTAAGTAACCCTTCACTAGAAGGAACTCACTCGGTCAGTTGTACCATATCTTATCTGATTGATTTAAGTCACATAGTGACTTTTTAGTTTTACACAATACATGTTACTATTTGCTTTTGGATTCCAAATTTTAAACCCTTCAGAGACTTTCATATAGATATCCGAATCTAGTGACACATATGAGTACGCGATCACTACATCAGTTGTATGGATAAATCTATTTATACTGCCAAAATATTAGATATTGGAACTTAATTCCAAACATAACTTGAGATTATGTTATCATCAAAAAAACGATGTCAGATCTCTGCATGAACCCTTGTGCTACAAGCCTCACTTTGTATCTCTCCACCTCATTTTTTTTGGAATGAATAGACCCATTTTACTTCCAGTGTGAAGTCTTAATGAAGAGTATGTATTACAGAGGTAAATGCATCTCTTTTATTAATCGAGTGCAATTCTACCTCAATTGTTTCTTTCTATTTGGTACAGATCAAGCACTAGAGGCACTCTGTCATGGCAGTGGATTTTGGCCTGGATCCAGTTGAAGGTCTTTGGTAATTTTTGAGGAGAAATATATATATATCGACAACTGTAGTCTTTCTATTATATGATTCAGGAGAATCAATATAACTTGTGGATATTTTATTAACCCTTATAACTCCTCATGATTTCCCACAACAATAGAGTTAGGGTATTCCGATATCTAGCATATAAATTTGTGCACACATTTGTGCTGGGATCTAGATGTAGAATATCAATTAGGTGTCTTTCAATAAGAGGTTGAATTTTATTTACTGATTTAGAAGATATCTTTATTTGCTTCTATGACGACTTGAGAAACATTATTTGTGCTCGGATTTCTCCCCCTCTTATTTTCATTTGTGAGATGAATGGTTTAATAAGGTACCTCCACTCTTTCTAGTGCATTAACTGCAAGGATTAGTAACACTCTTGTGATAAGTAAATGCAATTAGCAAAGTATTTGCAAAGTGTTGCAAATTTATAATTCTCTGAACTTTTTGTTCAGATTTTATAGTATGTGGATCTAAGAATTGATGGTATTCTTTGTGATACATACCTCCTCTTAATACCAAAATAATTATCCTTATCAAAATATAATAAAAGCACATCAGGCTATATCTAATCTCATGTAAGGAGTTCGAGGTATTATATCATTGACAGAGATTTATATCTCACTTAGATCCCCAATTTCCTGTGGGTACCTATAGATATATATTGTAGTGGTGATATCGGTACGTAGAGAGTGTAACTGAATTTTTACAAATGGAAAATACTTGGTTGATATGCAATTGGTCAGATTTGGATCAAATCACTACGTGAAAAAAAGCTAAGGGTGATGGGTCATAACGGACATGGGTGATGGGTTCATCCGTCACCCCAAATACATCACTGATGACTAGTTATTGGTGATGGGTTGTAATCGTGGGTAGACAGCCACTGGACAGCTCGATGTAGAACTTGCAGCGCGGGCAGCGCTTTCACTTTCCCTCCGGGGTGGCCTCCAGCTACAGCAGTTCCTCTCGGCCGTGCTTCCCCTCGTCGAACCGCTCAAACTCGGCGCAGGTCATGCTGGCATGCCACAGCACCGCGCACAGAACAGCCAGTGTGTTTGGTTAGCTGGATGAGTCCATCTCCTAGATGGTTATTAGTTTTTGAGCTGTTTGGTTCAGTGGATCAGGTGGATGGAGGCACCCAAGCATCGAGCATATTCCCTTATATGCTGGATCACACGGTTCGGGCGAAATCAACTGGATGGAGCGATCCAAGTTCGCTCACGCTCCTACGTTATCTTGTTGGTTCTTGTTCATGCTTTTTTTATTTAAATCTTGATTTTATTTAGAGTATAAAAATGGTCCAAAATTCTAAACATTTTTATAAGTAAATTAAAACTCACTAGCAACCCGTTTTAATTGGTTTGATAAAAAACATGAGCTAATATTTAATTAAAATTCTCCAAAAAGTCTATTTTTTTATCATCTATCCACTCTAATCCTATCAACCAAACAGAAAATTAACTTATCCCATCCACTCTAATCTCACCAACCAAATAGAAAACTAGCTCATCTTATCTATCCCACTAAATAAAAAATTAGATCATCTAATCAGAAAAACATGAATAACCCTGTCATATCTAACCTCACCGTTCTACCAAACACACCCTTCCTGATCACACCCCCCAGAAATCAGGTTTTATGTACTACTTGTATTACTATATATTCAAACAAACTGCATAGGTTGTCCGTTTACCTCATTAAAGAGGATCCTGTATGCATTTAGGTCATGATATAAAGGACGTCCCTTGATGCTACAATATTCCAATGCTTCAGAAATGTAGCATGCAACCCTCAGACCCATAGCCCATTCAATAGTCTGGTTTCCCCTGCACATGAGCAAAATCAAGTTGAATAATAGAATAGAAGAACTCAATTGTTGTTTTCAATACTTTGCTTATTCATATATCAAGTATAGCCCATCTGGTAAATGCATTAAGTATTTGGCACCTAACTCAAGATAAGGAAAACAAGTGATCACACTCCATATCAACTCCTAAACTCACAAATTTCAAAAAAAAAAAAAAAACTTTGTGCTACTGCAATCGTCAAAATCAGAACAAATGCCACAGATGACCACTTGTTCTGAACCGGTAAGCAGATTTACAGTACAGACTCCACTGAGCAGACAGCTGAAGCACTACCGCGCTGCATTGCACTTTCACAGCTAAAGAAAAAAGGTTTGTGGCCAGATCACATTACATCAATATTAGCCCTACCAACACACATGCAGGTTAACATGGCATTAGCTCTGCACGCCAAACACACCAGTGGAACACTTGATACATCAAAACACATGATACTATGAAGAAAGAAGAAGCTGAAGCTTATGCCTCCTCATCAGAGTAACTCATCAAGCTGCACCAAAAAACGTAGCTCCTGACTCCAAACCTATGTTACGTCAAAGTCCGTGGATATCTGCAGTACCGGTGACAAAGAGCCTTTGATCGCGAATACACTTAGAATGTATGAACTTCTACTGGTTAGACTTCCAAATCTTGTCGATTCAACTAAGCTGGGGGTGCTTCAAGCACAGCGCAGCATAGGGTTTGTTCTCTGGAGTGAAATCTAGTATTGGCCGAAGAAAGTCAGCAAAGCCTTGGGCGTCAGATTCAGTGAAATTGTACCTTTCCACAAGTACACGGTCCAGGGCCAGAACTTCAGTCTTCTGATCATCTTTAAATCTCCATGCCGATCAAAGTAATCCTTTGAACGAGTCCCTGAGCTAGCAATCTGAAAGACAGCAAAATAAGATCAGTGAAATTCAGACTTTGGATAAAGGGAAAGAATGAGAGAGACTGTTGTAACCTTCCGAGGCATCTTTCCAAGAGTTTCCATCATCAGAGCCAGGTGGTCCTACAAATAGGTAATAAATAGACCAATGAATTGATTGATTGATGATAACACTAGCATCACAGTAGACTTGATAGGCAGGAATCAACATCTTGAGTTGATAGATTTAGGAGCACAATTGACATAGAATCTTACATAGGTATGATATCAAATTTGCATTAATAGAGTAATTGAGAAGGTAACAGAACAAAAAAGTTGTGCATGCGAATAATTATTTGTCAGAACATCGGTGCTTCAATTTTCGCCAGGCATTACATCCGGCAGCCAGCATCATATAGTTCTATTTTGTTTTTTAAAGAAAAAATCAGTAATAACAGAACAACTCACAAGTTCAGACCTGTCTATTTTGTAACCTTTAGTATGAAATGTTTCTAAAAGTCTTCGAATCAAAACTGCATGAGGTTACTTTGCAAGATCGTAATAAGAAGGAAAAAAGTAGCATATTACTAGGGGGGAAAACTCACAAAGTTTGCTTCAAATGTTGCACATCAAAGTTGGTAAGTTCATTTAAATACTGCCAGAGTGGACCCATGCATTCTTATTTCATTTCTATAAAAATTTCAGTAGCTAGGTTGGCACCTGTCAGGTTGGGTGCATCTTTGCGCGATTGCATATTGTTTGAATTTTAAGGTGGCCCACAATCTGATGCACTACTTGTATCAGTGCAATTTTTCAAATGTCCAAAAGTTGCAAGGGAGTATTTCAAAATCTGGCTCATGAACCTAACAAAAGGTGGAACACACAAAATATGGTGCTGCCTGCAATATAGGCATGATGAAAAGTAGGGTAGCCTGTTCCCATGAAATTTGGTAACAAAGATAATACCACAGTGGTATTTTAAACATGTGGGAAACTATCACTACCACAGAATAAGCTATAGGTGCCAGTTTATTAGTGGCGGTTACTTAAAAACCGGTACTAAACAAGTATCAGTGATTCTTACCCTCACATGTCCAAACTATGGTTGAGGCGCTAAGAACCCACACTGATACCCACTTTTAGTGCCGGTACTGATGTATCAGTACCGGTTCGTAACAGAAACTGGCACTGAAAGTGAGTATCAATATCGGTTCTAGCTACGAACTAGTACTGATAATAAAAGGACTATCAGTGTCGGTTCGTCACGAACCGCTACTAATAGTTGATGACAACTGATTTTTCAAAATTCATAATTTTTTCATACGGTGTCGGATGGAGATAAACTTTATATGAAAATTATAGCACTCGGTGTGGTCTACAACTTTGTAATTGCTAATATTTTTATTTGACATCATATAGGTAATAAAAAATTTGAGTTACAAACAATTTAGCACACGTAACTTATCAAGCTCGAGTTCTTTTGTTGTGATTCACTCATAGGAATATACCTAGCACTCATGGACTACATAAAAATCGATGAAACTAGTAACACAATATTGAAATGATAATATATGCAATGTTAACCACTAAACATGATTAACATATACTTTATATAAAATGTATTAATTGGAGTTCTGTTTTGACTTTCACGCGGGCACCAATTTTCAAATTATATGACATATGGAATGATGGAAAAATATAAGTTAGATACATGCTAATCTTCAATAGTAATAAGTACATGCATGCTAAAGTTTGTTCATGTTGGAGTCGGGGAAAAATATATCGGTTTACATATATATAGTCAAAATTTCAAAATTTCATAAAATATTCATGTAATATTCGGATGAGAAAAATATTTATATAAAAATTATAGCTCCCGATGAGATCTATAACTTTGTAGCCCATAATTTTTCCATTCGAAGTAATTTAGATGCCGAAATAATCATGACAGTTTTCGATAAGAAGGGTCAAAAGTAAAATATTTTGTATTGCCATCAGCGATGGAAGATAGGTGAGATGTTAAAGAAGCTACGCGCGAGGAGGAGGTCGCGGGTTCGAATCCAACGGGACGCACATGCACGAAAAATGAGCAAATTGAGACTTATAATAGCGTGTGCGTGTGGGGTAGCTCAGACCTAGAGGCTAGTTGGTTGCAAAAAAAAAAAAACCATTTTTCGGCCCCAAAATGTCGATTCTGGAACCAACTATGAATGAGGTTCTAGCAAAGAAACAACACTGATGGCACTTTCAGTGCTAGTTCCAGAATCGGTACTGATAGTCGATGACTATTAGTGTCGAGTAATCAGTGCTGATTTAAGAACAGATACTAATGATCGTTTTGAATCAGTACTGATGACCTGTTATGTGGTAGTGTGTTGATCCTAAGAATTTGGTAAGCAAAATTATGCTACAAACAAACAAACAAAATGTGATTCTTTTACCTCATCTTCACTGCATCCCTGGCAATTCTTGGGAGCAAACAACAAGTCACCGGTGGCAAGCTCAAAGGCCATGCAACCAAATGACCACATGTCAGCAGAATACGAGTACCCGGAACCGACGATAACCTCAGGAGCTCTGTACTGCCTTGTCTGTATTTCACCAGCAAGCTGCTGATCGGTCCACTAGGCGTTCCCAAAATCGACTATCTTTCATTTCAGGCTGATCCCATCTAGATTCCTCTCCACTTCAGCCGCAACCCCGCCAAGCGAAACCCGCCTCTGGGAAATCTTTGCCACAGCTCGCCTTGCTCTCATCTTGAGCATCTTCTCACTGAAGCTAATCACTGGCCCACCATACTGGTTGCCCACAGGCCTATCAAGGATCGGTGTGAACTCGAAGCGTGCCGGATCTTTTGCCTGGTTGAGCGTCGACACAAGAAGAACATTCTCTGGTTTCAAATCCGTGTGGATGATGCCAAGCTCTCTGCGCAGGTAGTCAAGGGCGACCAGCAAGATCGGCAGATTTCCTTCACCCTGCTTCAGCCCAATGCCCTTGTTCCGGTTGTGCGGAGCAAGTTGTGCCTGAGGAATTCGGTGAGCAAGCAAACGTGATGCCCGTTGGGGCCAGCGTGCTTGAAATTAAAGACGTCCAAATGGGTCATGTCTACTGGGTCAGTCTGAGGCACGGTACTGTAGGCACGGCTCAAGCACGACACGGCCCGATCACCGACGAGCCGGACCGGCACGGCACGAGGCCACGGGCCGTGCCTGGGCCGAGCGCGCGGCGCGATGGGTCGGCACGACACGGCCCAGCCGAGTCGGGCCGGCACGGGCACGGCCCAGCCCAAGCCGGCACGATCCGGCCCGGCACCCAAATGCTCAGTTATTTTCTATTATATATATATATTTAATTTTGTAGCTATTTTTTTATTTTTTTTTATTTTTTTTAAATTTTTATCTATTTTCTATATATTTTTTCTATATATTTTCATTTTCTATATATTTTTTTATCTATTTCGGCCCGTCGGGCCGATCGGGCCATCAGGCCGAAATCGTGCCCGGGCCGGCCCAGCACGGCACGGTCACCGACGGGCCATGCCGTGGGCCTAGGGGGAGGCACGCGGGCCGGCACGGCATGGCCCGTACAGTAGATGGGCCGTTCGGGCCGTGTCGAGCCGGGCCCGTGCCGGGCCGACCCGAATGGCCCATTTGGCCATGTTTGCTTGAAATGGTCCAGCAACCGAACCATGCACTCGGGATTTGTTTGGTAGAGTTTTCTTTGATCTAAATTCTTTGAAGAGAATAATTCTGTAAGAAAAGTGATTATATGGCTAAAAGTGATTCTCTAAGGTAAATCCTATGAAAAGAGTGATTCTATATGGAAAATGGATCAGTAGAAGCTATTTTATTTAACTCCCAATATTTAGTTAATTTTAGATAATTACTCCCATAGATTCCACTCGACAGCTAAAAACTAAAAAAATTGTTTGACAAAACTCCTCTAATTCCAATTAGGGTGTTATTATAGAAACTCTACCAAACAAGCTCTTAAAATTTGTCGGGTCACCGTTGGCTACCTCCCATAACAACTCGATTTTGTGGAGAGCTGCGTGCGTGTAATCCCTCGCGGTCTCCTGGATCTTGAGAGCCACAAATATCTGCAAATTTTGCAATTGCAGTAGTGCAATTAGTAATTCGTTATTGATAGATGAGAGAAGGGGAAAAAATGGTCACAAATTGGAATTGCACATGGGCAACAGAAACAAATAAAAAGATTTCTATGTAGGAAAATTACAATCTTTGCATCAAAAGGACCATTTTCTCCTGAATTTTCGGGCTGAAATATCTGCAAAGTTATTCCGGGGAACAGAAATTAAACACACAAAAAAAAGCAATCGAGCAGGGTTAAAAAGACAAAACTACCTGTCTCCTTTGGAGGATGTCTTCTACCGTTTGGTTTGCAGCTTGATTCGGTGTCCTTGTTAAATTCTGAAAGGTGTGACGGGTTCTTTCCTTTCATACATTCCACCAAATATAGATGAGGATGGCATTTGTTGCATGTCACTACTCCTTCAGCGTGGTCGTTGAAACCTCGTGCCACCATTCCGCCACATTGGCATGTGGTCCTGTGAGGGAGGTTCATATGCAAGGCTGAAAGCACCTGCGATCTTACCTATGAGGAGAAAGGGCAATGAAGACACATGTGAGGCACGTCTCCATTGATGAGTGACAAAACAAGCATTGTAAGTGATGTGGCCATCCTCTAATGGCTAAGTTATTTTGGACAAGAGTCCATGCGAAGAAGCGACACTTATTTAATTTGTGCTTTCTAGATTATGCTCGAATTGAAAGGAATTATTGAGCCCCAAAATTGTCCTAGGTATGTCGATTTCATAGTGTAAGTGCCATCCGAGGACCATCTCCATGTGATTGAATCAGGGGTACCTGGGGAGAGCTTAATATGCTTTAACTGTAACCAAAGGTCAACGAACTCGGTGATATGTGTCAAAGATGTAAGCCTACGCCAAAGTATAATAATCCACCTTCCAGTTGAAAGTTCCATACAAACTGTGTTATTTTTCCTCCTGACCAAATTAAACACGGAAGGAGCGATCAATTTAGGGGCCACGCCATTAAGCCATTGATCATCCCAAAATTTGGCCTTGTTGCCATCATCGAGGGAAACGGTGGTGGAAGCCTGAAAAAGGTTAACGTCTGACGCATCACAAGGGATGTTGGTTCCAATCCATGGTTTGGATATGCTTGCCCAATCATGCCACATCCATCTCAGCCATAGTGTGCAGCTGAACTTCTCAAGATCCATGATTCCCAAGCCCAGCTTGCACCGTCTGCACATCCTTTTCCAATTAACTAGACAGTGGCCCCCGCTCGCATTATTCATGCCTTTCCATAAGGACCTTCTGATTTTGTCAATCTTCTTAATTGCCCATTTTGGTAATGGGATCACTGTTAAGAAATAAATGGGGATGGAGGAGAGGACCGAGTTAATCAGTGCGAGTCTTCCAGCTTTGGACATAAGGTGATCTTGCCAACTCGGAAGATGAGAGCCTACCTTTTTCAATTAGTGGTTGCAACTGTGCCTTTGATGGTTTACGAATGTGAAGTGGGAGTCATAAGTATCGGCATGGGAAATGTTTGATCTCCCCATGGAAAGAGTAGCTGATCTGCTCAAGGTCCTCTTCCCCGCAATGGATTGGGTGAATGAAGCTCCTATGGAAGTTTGTTGCCCTGAAATGTGGCCAAAAGTGTCTAGGATGAGCATGACAGCCACCAGTTCATCATGGTCTGGATTAATGAAGATGGCTACGTCGTCAGCGTACAAGGAGATCCATGGTGTCACTGTGTGTGATGCAATGGGGGCAAGGACACTTGTATCATGGCATGCTCGAAGATGAAGTGCGGTGGGTTGATGGCTAAAATAAACAACATCAGAGATAAGGGATCGCCTTGACGGACTCCCTAACCATGTGGAGAACACTGCCCTGGGACACCATTGAGGAGGATGTGTGAGGTAGCTGTTTCAAAGAGAATAGAAATCCATTCCCGCCACTTGTGACCAAAATCGAGCCTTTGGAGGAGTTCAAGGAGATATGCCCAGTTTAGCAAATCAAAGGCCTTCACTATGTCCAACTTGAGGAAGAGAACTGGGGTGTTGGATTTATGCAGGCGATGCATCACATTTTGCACATAAAGGAAGTTATCCTGGATGCATCGATTTTTTATGAAGGCACTTTGATAAGGAGATACCATGTCATCTAGGTGTGGCGTGATCCTATTTGCCAGAAGCTTAGAGAAAAATTTTGCGACGCTGTGGATCAGACTAATAGGGTGGTAGTCACTTATTATCTACACATCTTTCGTCTTCGGCAACAAGACAATGTGAGCAGAGTTCATATGTTTGAAGTTAGTAGCTCGAAGGTCATGAAGGCACCGAAAGGCCTCAACAAGATCATGCTTAATGATGTGCCAAGAGACTTCGAAGAAAAGAGTGGTGAACCCATTTGGCCCAGGAGCTTTATCACTCGGTATTGAGAAAATTGTATCCTTTATCTCCTCTTCAGAGAACAGATAGTCAAGATGCTGGAGTTCAAAGAGTTGAATTCCTAGAGCATTCCAGTCAAGCGATTGAAGCCTATGAGCCGAGGCCCCGAAACGACTGCGGAAGTGGGACAGGAGCGCATCAGCCTTGTCATGGCTGTTGTGTTTTAGGCCCTCATCTGTCTGTAGCACCTGAATATAATTTTTTCGTTGCCGCGCAGTTGCGCGTAGTTGGACGAATTTGGTATTTGTGTCTCCTTTATGAATCCAGTTGAGCCTAGATCTTTGCTTGATCATTGACTTTACAATAACGGCAAGGCCAATACACCTCTCTTTGAGCCTTTTCCGTAGCTCCTCATCATCAGAAAGTGGGCGTTCTTCCTGGGCAATATCTAGGCGGAGGATGATCTCTTTCGCAGTTTCAAGCTGCAACTTTGTGTGCCCAAAGTTGTGCCGAGGCCATTTTTTTCAGATCTTATCCAAGCTGATTGAGTTTTATGTGGAGCACTTTGAGGGGATCCGAGATGCTCACAGCTTTGCTCCAAGAATCGGACCCCACATCATGGAAACCATCAGAGGTTACCCAGAAATTTTCAAAACGGAAGCATCTATATTTGATTGTGGCGAGCTCACCAAGCATGAGAAGGGGGCAGTGGTCAGAGATAGTCAAAGAGAGTGGGTGTAAGGAACATGTCGGGAAGAGGAGCTCCCATTCCGTCATACAGAAAAATCTATCGATGTGGGTGTGGGCCGGGTTTGCTTGTTCATTGCATCACGTGAATTTACACCCATTCAGATGGATTTCTTTTAGGTTCAGATCCTCTATACCCTCCCTGAATGCATCCATAAGCCTTCTATTTAGTTTTGAGTTTCTTTTGTCTTGCACTCGGTAAAAGCGAATAAAATTACCGGGCAACATCCATTCAGCTTGGATTAGCGGTGACAAATCCCTTAGCTCTTTAATGAAAGCTAATTTGTTGGCCTCGCCTTGAGGCCCGTAGACCCCTGTGATCGTCTAGGATACCCCATCCCCTTTCATTGTTATCTTTGTTGTGATGGTGTTGGCGGTGATCAGAATGGGAGATAACGTGAAATAGTCATCTAAGCAGGCAAGCATGATCCCCCCCACCTTGTGTGATCCGCTGGAAGGAAAATAAAATTATCACAGAAACATGTCCCAAGGGTCTGCGCGATGACATTTTGGTCAAAGTGTGACAACTTGGTCTATTGCAAGAAGACGATAGTACAATTCGAAGAACGGACAGTGTTAAACACTACATCCCTCATCGTGTGTTCCTTAAGGTCACGGACATTACAGGTAAGTATGTTACAGTTACGTCCAGCTAAACATGTTATAATTTAGGAGTTTACTGTCTCTAATTCTTAAAATCATCTCATACCTATTCAAGAACATATTTTTTTAATAAAGATGTTGGTAATGACTTTGTGAATACATCCGCAAGATTATCACAGATTTTGTTTGTAAAATATCTATGTTCCCATTTTTCTATAGTTCATGAGGATAAATTAATTTTGAGGCAATACGCTTTGCGATATTGCTCTTGTCAAAAATTAGTTTCTGAAAACATATCCATAATTGACTGGGGTACCTTCGAGATCAGGAATTGAACACGAAGTGAGACACGATATGTAGATAGGTTCGAACCACTGGTTAGAGTACAACCATACATCCTATATGTATGGTGATGTATATGTATTCTCTCGAGTATAAGTAATATGTCTAGACCTATTACAGGGAGCAGATCAGATCTAAGCTAAACTGAGGACGATGTTGCTAAGTATCTTCTATGGTCTTGATGTTTGCGTTGAGTTGTGTATGCCTTCAGTTGTCGTTGTTCTCCAGGGGTTTGAGTCCTCGTCTTATAAGGGTTAATGTACCGTCTTCTATCCAGTAGTAATCCATAGGGAGTCTTTCATCTTGTCCACCAAGACAAAGAAGATAGATCTAGCCGAGATACTAGTCATACTCGAGTTAGGTAACCAATCGAGACCTTCCTAGTATACACCTACTAGATTTTCGGGTGCATTAGATACCGTAGATTCAGTTTCACAATATCCGGAGTTGTCAAGTATGCACACAGTGTACCCTGTTTGTGTACGATGTATTTCTTATGCGTATATACTCTATAGTTAGATATTCAATAATAGCCCCCTAACTCTGCTCAGGAGGAAAGGTTTTCACAAGTGCCCACTCGAGTACTGCCAAGTCTAAGCCTGGTCGAGTAAGGTGGATCAGGCTTATAGTCGAAAGAATCGAGTAGAAACAGATCCTATTCGAGTATCGAGTGGAAACTAAATTGGGTCGAGCGCACTGCTATTAACCGCACTTAAAACTCGAAAAATGACTAAAATTCAACTAATCGAAACATAACTCTAAATAGAGTTAAAAAAACCTTCAAAACTTGAATCGTTGGGTATCACCGCATTTAACTCATTCAGATGGGTGTGCAGAGATTCGCACAACGCCATCATCCCGCCTTTCACGCTGATCGAAGTGCCATAGAGATAGGAGTGGTTACCAAAAAGGCGATAAATTTTGGGCTATTTATCTGTACAAACCTGGAGTGTAGCAATTCTTTCTTGCTCTCGCCACCAACCTTCTTGCACAAGCCTCCATCTTTCTCCGCCCAAACATGCGCCGCTGCCAAAAAATTTACATCCATGAATTCCAGTTCCCCCGCAAAGAACTTTGTTCCTTCATCACCGAAGAAGTAGCCTGATGCGAAGACCGCCGATGCCTCGCCCGAGCAGATAGATGAGATGAGGCACCTGACTAAAGTTTGGGTGATTTCGTCGATGCAAGAATCAAGACTAAAAGAGCTTGAAGCCGAAAGAATAGTGCCTCATCATGATCTGGTCAACTGGAGGTCTATATCTGGTGAGGAATTCCCATCTTGCCGATTTGAATATGAGATCGTGGTTTCTGAATCCTTCTTTCGATGTGGATTCAACATTCTCCCTTCTAAGTTTCTTCTCAACGTACTTGATTGGTACCAAATCAAAGCTCCACCACTTAAATTCAAACTCCATTACTATGCTTAGTGTCTTTGTTCATCTTTACAAAGCCTTCCTCGGCATCGAGCCAAGTTTGAATATTTTTCAGTACTTTTATCCTCTGAAGGGGAACAATGAGAATAATTGTGTCAGAGGTTGTGGCTTCTAGCTACGACCCAGAATGAAAAACTCCTATATCGCACTCTCTTTAATATCCTCCTAGCAAAAAATTGAAAAAATACTGGTTTTATATCTCCAACCCTGACCCAGTCCACTCCCCCTTAGTCTATAGAGGCCTCTTTTCCCTATAAAATCCATCATGGATGAAGAAGCACCACGAATCCAACCACACCGCCTACTACATCATGAAGATTGGTGAACTTAGGCAAAGTGGCATAACTGCGTGACACGTGGCCAAAGATTTCATTAGTCGGAGGTTGAGTCCTTTGAAAGCGCGGAATTGCTTTGCCTGGGAGTATTCTGGAGACAAGGATAGCTCTAACGACGCGGTCAGAGGTAAGATTTATATAGAGATTTGCTACTTCTGTTATCATAGTCAAACTCTTTCGAGTGACTTTTTCTTTCTTTTTATAGGTCTGTCGATTGAGCAAACTCTTCTCTGAAGAAGCACAAGAATGCTCTGTGCAGCCCTACTCCCTCATGAATCCTCGACCAGAGGTGGGGATTTCTCAAGTAAGAAAGCAGTGTTGATTGCTACTTATTCAACCTGATTTGACTTTTTGATTTCAGGTCCCAGTCTTTCATCAAGAGCACATGCTTACGACTGAGGTCCTTGACCTTGATGAAACTTCCTCTTCTGGCACCGATGACAAAGGGAAAACACCAATTGATCGAGGGGCTGAAGGGTCTCTTCAATCTAAGAGATTGTCTCTGCTATATGATCTGGTGCCCCTCAAGTGCTCATAGAAAATAAGCCAACTGGTACTAACATCGAGTTGTCAGGTGATTATTTAGTCACTAATCTGGCTATCGATCACTTGTACACTAACGCTTGGTCTGTATGGGTGGCCTTTCTATAGGAGACAGTCGGAGCCACTCCTCGATTACCTCCTTGAGTAACCGACATGTCTGATGACTCGGTAAGAAATGTAACCTTTATCGAGTTACCCCCCTCACATTGGTCATTCTTCTGAGCATTTGCTCAGTGAGCCCAGAATGATGATGAATCATTATGGGCTGGTCTCTTGTAGGCAATGATGGCTTTGGCTTCATTTGACCCCCAGATGGCCCCTTCAACACAACTGATACCAGCTTCCGGTATGATGAAGAATAAAGTTACCATCAAAAGGCAGAAGTCGAGTATTTTTGTCCGCATCCCAATCGACACAAGGTTACATCTAGTTATTTGTCTTGGTTTGCGGCCTTCCTTCCTATTTCTAAGCCAATCTCTGGCAGGTTGCCATTCCTAGAGAAGTCATAGGAGAAAGAAACAAGTGACCCAGCTAGCCAACCAATTTCAACCTCCTTAGCAATGTTGTCTTTGACTCCTCAAGTGGAAGAACCCACAAATGCACCTGAAACAAACCTACAAGCCAACAAAGCTAAGATTCCGACATCAACTCCAACTGATGATCTTTGGATGGATATAGAGGATCTCTTCAAGGTTTTAGGTGTCAAGATTGTCGCTGCCAAGGCTCGATATACATAAATCAACCCCAGCAATTGTCGGAAGGACTTGGGTGCCAACCAAGAAAGAATTGAATGTTAGTCTACCCTCTTATCACAAGTATGTGATTTGATCACCAGGCAACTGACTGATTTCTATTTGATTTCACAGTTCTCAAATCCTTCTTAAGAAAAAAAGAAGCTCTTCTTAATGACGTGATGAAAACCATCGATAATAACTCCAAATATCAGGAAAAGCTCATAAGCGATCTGAAAACTACAAGTACTAAACGAAAAGCTCTGACTGTTGAACGGGACAACCTGGATGCTAAACGGAACACCATGGCTGCTGAGTGGGACACTGCGGTTACAACACTTCAAGAGTTGAAAGATCAGACCCTCGACCATATGAACCAAGCAGCCTCCATAAGTGCCAAGAATATGCTTGGTCTCCATAAGAGCTACAACCCAAACCTCGACACTTCAGTAGTGATGGAGGGGTTCATGTACTCAGTAGAGGAAGCAACAAACATCATTTAGAGTATCAAGTCTCAGATCCCTTCCTTCGTCGAGTCTTTAGCACTTAGCCTGCCTGACAACGAGAGCGAGGGTAGCCCTTCTAACTGACTTGACTCAAAACATTTAAAACTTGTTCCATGACTTGGGGATGTCTGTAAACATTACTAATATTTTGTATGTCTATTATGCTACTGTATGTTGTTTCCTTATCGATGAACTAGAGTTAGCGTAAGTAGATGCAAATACTTATTAGTAAATGTTGTGACCATCCTCGCGTTTAGTTGACAGAATATCCATTAACATCTGAAATCTCAACTAAACATATTGTTAAATTCATGGTTCTTGAGTACTCACTCAAGATTACCATGAGAAAATAAAGAAAGACTAGTACAAAATTAGAAAAAGGAAAATAGCATGATGATTTTTGCAAACTTTCACCGACTTGAATATTTAACCAGCATAAGAACATGGACTTGATAGAGAGCACATATGGGATCAACTAGAACTTTAGAACCTTGTGGGTCATTAGGCTTGAGATGTCTGACAATCTCTTGTGCTATTATACCTTATGGGGTGTATTTGTTCGCAATCGAGCCAGCAAATGTCTCTGTTGGTCCTATTCAATGTGATCGAAGCATAGCCAGATAATTTGTTGCAAAAAATATATATTTATGAAATATGGTATTATTATGTAGCCCTAAACTCACTGGTCGAGGAAGAGATTACTCGATTAGAGAGTAAGAAAGAACATACATGTTCCATCAAAAATGTGCAATGTAGCCCCTGAACTTTCTGCTCGATAACTGAACCAAATGGAGAATAAAGTTGTAGCATCGAAAGTATACAATATAGCCTATGACTGTCTGTTTGATGTGATAATCAAGACAAAGAGTTGTACCGTAGCATCAGAGATATACTCGATGTGGCCCCTGACCCATTACTCAATGATTGAATCGAGTAGAAAGCGGAGCATAAGGACTCATATTATGAAATGTAGTCTCCGGCTCTCGAATTGACGTGATAATCAAAACAGAGAGTGAAGCAAAAGCATAAAAAATATATGATGTAGCCCCCGACTCTCTGTTTCATGCGACAATATGCTCGAAGGAGCTAGCCCCCGGTTACATAGTTGTAATTATGTCATAGTCATTGAGTGAATTCGAACTACTGGGTAGATGAACATTAAAAATCCATTCCCATTCGTGCTCGTTTTCACTGTAACTCTTGATTTGACATTTCATAATGACACAACATCCCTCAAAAACACTCTCTGTCTTGATTACCTCACAATGTTTCGTTGACGTCTCGACTTCCGCCCAACTCATCATGTTGTGAATGCCATGCAACTTGAGGCATTCTCAAAAACACTATCGGATCTTGATGGTATCGTTTCTACAATATGACCTATAAATAGGCGGGGTGCGAGGTTGTTTGTTCTTCACCCCATTTCCTTCCATTTGTTCTTGTGCATTGCTTAGTAGAACTCGTAGATCCTGAGACCATGGCCTCCATTCCACCATCGTCTCCCAAACAAAGCCAAGAAATTGAAGAAGAAATACCTTCCTCCCCAGAGCCTTTCGCCATGGTTCCGTCAGGAACCATCATCATCTCCTCCGATGAGGAAGAGTTAAGTGAAGAGTTTAAGGGAGAAACAGATGAAGATGGGCATGAAGATGGTGGTGATCTTGATGAGATCATCGACTAAGTCGCAACGAGGTCTTCGGCGATGAAGCCCCTGAGTCCCTGGTGATGAAGAAAGCGCGGTCACCATCTCCGTTGATAACTACCAGATCACCTCTACGTCCTACAGAGGGTCCTTCAATATTGTCAGCGCCAGTCAGTAGCTCCAATGGGGACAAGGTCTTCTCCTCTGCCTCTCTCCCTACTCATTACGTTGGTCGACGGCCGATCCCTAGGGCAATCAGCTACCGCCCCAAGGATGAACATAAGAGGTTCCTCGACTTGTTCCAGGGAAAGCAGGCCCTTCCCTATTTGCAAGAGCTAGGCGGATCCTTTCTATCAACTTTGCACTAGCCATGTAGGTCAGAAGGAAAAGAAAAAAATATGTAATCGAGTAGTTAATCAACTCAAATGTAATCGACCTACCTTCGAGTTACCTTATTTATGAATGAAACTGTCGGAGTTAATCGATATGCCACATGTTCTCGAGTATCTCACCGTTTGGAGTAGATAGTCGTATTGATCTATGTCGAGTTACTTCTACTACTATATAGGGCCCTTCCCACTTAGGTGATAACTTATAATGCTGAGCCTGTTTCTGCACCTTTCATAAAACAAGGTCCCAAGCAGTGAGTTTCCTAGGCTCGACATTCTGACTGTGATATATATGTAATGCTTGTTGATACGTAGCCGCTCGAATGGATGCTCGACCATGACACTCCTCGAGTAAATTAATATTGTCTGCTCGTAATTGCTCTTTCCCTTTTTCCAAGTAACTTTCCACTCGCGGTGATCCATACGTCAACTCGGTCGAGAGCATTGCTTATGCTCCATAGACTAAGAAGAAAGGAGTTTCACAGGTGCCCCTGTTAGTCAAAGTGCGAATGGCCTATAATACCGAGGGAAGTTCTTTCGCACAAAGTTTCGAGTAGGCTTTCAACCTGTTGAAGACCCAAGTCTTAATACCCTACAAGACTATACCATTTGCGCATTCCACCTGACCGTTGCTCTAAGGTGAGCTACTAAAGCGAAACAGGATTTAATGCTGAATTCTTTGCAGAACGCAATAAAGGTCCTACTTTTGAACTGGCTACCGTTATCTATAATTACACGATGTGGAATGTCATATCAAGTAATTATGCTCCTTATGAACATCTTGGTTGCTTTTGTGGTGATTTTTCCTACGGGTTCGACCTCGATCCACTTAGTGAACGTGTTGATAGCCACAAAAGGAATTTATAACCGCCTTGGGCCCTTGGAAATGGTCCCAAGATATCCAAGCCCTAGACAGAGAAAGGCCAAGAAAGAGGAATTATTTGCAGAGCTTAAGCTGGTTGAGTGGCCTACCTTCTGAAAAATTGGCAGCTTTTGCACTTTTTTACCAGCTCGAAAGCACCTTGGAGGGCAATCTGTCAATAGAATCCTTGGTGGAAAACTTTTTTGACCAAGGTGTGATAAGATGCATGACTACCACACATGCCTTCTTGGATATCGAGCAATACTTTGTTATCCTCTTCCTGAGTGATGCACCTCATCAAGATTCTGTTACTCCCCTTTCGGTAGAGCTTGCCGTCTACCAAAGTGTATAGCTTGGACTTACGAGCAATTTTCTTTGTAGACGCGTTATCGTTTGGGACCTCTCAACCTTTGAGATAGGCTCGGAATGGGGTCATCCAAGTTAGCTCACGTTCGAGTAGTGCAACTACCATGTCTGTAAGTTCTACCTCGTTGACCTAACCAGACTGCTAGTCGAGTTAGATAGCATCCATTCACCGAACTATTGGAACATATGGTTTGAGAAGTTTCTCAACAAAGACTCCCATGGGCTCGGTGCTCGAGAAGAAGCAAGTTTAGCAAGTTCATCTGCACCAGAGTTCTCACTCCTTCTGATGTGTGTTACTTCTAGCTCTTTGAACTTTTCTTTGAGCTTTCGCACCTCGTTCTGATAAGTCACCATATTATTGTTTGAGCACTGGTACTCCTTCTGCACTTAGTTTATGACTAGCTATGAGTCCCCTTGCATGAGTAGTCGGCTGATTCCAAGTGACACAACTATACGGAGCCCATTTACCAGTCTCTCGTATTCTGCAACATTGTTGAAAGCTTTAAAATTTAATTGAACAACGTACCGGAGTTCATCGCATGTTGGAGATTTGAGTACAATGCTAGCCCCCGAGCCCTGAAGTGTGAGCGATCCATCGAAGAAGATGTACAGTGGTCCTCAACCACACTTGGCCCTGTATCTTCAATACTTGTCCATTCAGCGATGAATTCCACTTGTACTCCTGACTTAACGCTTGTTTGCGGTGCATAGTATACTTCAAGCTCATTGAGCTTGACCGCCCATTGCGCGATTCATCCAGTAGCCTTCCTGTTGCATATGACATCCTTCGGCAAATATATCGTCATAACAGTGACCTTGTGCACTTGAAAATAGTATCATAACTTTTGAAAAGACATCATGAATGTATATAGCAACTTCTGCACTTGTGGGTACCTTAGCTTAGCATCTTGTAGGACTTCGCTCACGTAGTAAACATGTTTTTGGACCTTGGCCTTTTTCTCCAAGCATTCCTACTCGACCACCAGGACCATGCTTACAGCTTGTGGGGTTGCTGCAATGTACAAAAATAGCTTCTCTTTTTCGTTAGGTAGTGTTAGAATTAACGAAGATGATAAATACCTTTTTAAATCCTGGAAGATATTCTCCGCTTCTTCTGTCCACTCCAACCGGTCGTGTTTCTTCAGACGCTTGAAGAAAGGCATCCCTCGCTCACTCATCCTAGAGATGAATCGACTAAGGGTTGCTATACATCCTATTAATTTTTGAACTTCCTTCAGTGTTCGAGGTGACCGCATTTGGTCGAGAGCCTCAATTTTACGTGGATTAGCCACGATGTCTCCACTTGACACCAGGAAGCTGAAAAGCTTGTCCGAAGAAACGCTGAATGATTACTTAAGCATCATACGATACTTCCTGATGTTGTCAAATGTCTCCTTGAGGTCTTTAATCAATGCATCTTCGGTTCTAGACTTGACTACAATATCATCGACATAAGCTTCAACATTGCGCCTGATCTGAGGCTGTAAGCAGTTTTGAATACACCATTGGTATATAGCACTAGCATTCTTTAAACCGAAAGGCATCTTTACATAACAAAATACACCAAAGGGAGTAACAAAAGCAGTTTTCTCCTCATCCTCCACCCTCATACTAATTTGGTGATACCCCGAATAGGTATCTAGAAAACACATCAAGGCACAACCCGTTGTAGAGTTGATGATCTGGTCGATGCGAGGAAGAGGAAAAGGATCCTTGGAACATGCTTTGTTGAGGTCTGTAAAGTTGACACACATTCTTCACCTGTCATTGGGCTTCTTCACGAGGATGGGATTCGCGAACCATGTAGGATGATGAACCTCTTGAATAAAGTATGCATTTAGGAGTTTGTCGACCTCCTCCTGGATAGTTTGCTTTCTATCCTCTGCAAATCTTTGCTGTTTCTACACCACGAATTTGGCATCAGATTTCACAGCTAGTTGATGCTCAATCACCTCCTTGGGGACCCCAGGCATCTCAGATAGTTGCTATGTAAACACATCCTAGTTTGCCCAGAGAAAAGCGATGAACTCGAGTTCCTATCTGGGGTCGAGGCTAGCCCCAACCTGGCTAATTTAGATGGGCCGATGGACACTGCCTTGACACCACCTTCAATCTTCTTGTCCTTGGCACTGTCATTGTAATCTCCCTTGGTGGCCTCGTCGGATTTGGAAGTATCAGCAAGACTTACAAGCTTAGAGTCCTTAACCTCAATGATGGCTTAATGCTTCTGGTGCTTGGACTCCGCACCTTTTGGAAGTGATTGCCGCTTGATAAAAGTGTTTGACCATATCCAGACTCTGCTTGTTGCGTTTGATCACTGCACGCTAATCCCCTTTGAAAATTATGACCCCTTTGGGGCCCAGGATCCTGAGCATCTGGTATGCATAATGCACCACAACCATGAACTTGCCCAACAATGTTCAGCCTAGGATTACATTATACGCCATCTCGAAGTCCACAACGTCGAAAGTCAGCTTCTCTGTGCGGAAGTTGTCAGGCACACCGAATGTGACCGGCAACTCAATCTGGCCCAGGGCCATTGTTGATGAGTTGGGAGTTATGCGGTGGAAGAGTTCAACTTCTTTCTTGAGATTCGACCTTTTGATCCTCATCTTGTCTAAGGTCTTGGTAAAGATAAGGTTAAGTGAACTACTCCTGTCGACCAAGGTTCGAGAAACTTTGATAGTGAGGATAGTCGGCTAGACCACAACTGGATACCGACCAGGGTGTGGAACCGCTGGTGGGTGGTCAACTTGATTAAAGGTGATCAAAACTTCTTACCATTTGAGGTATCAAGTAGGCCCAGTCATAGCCAAGTTAATCTCTTGTTCAACCACCTTGTACTGCCTCTTGGATTCATACATGATGGATCCTCCAAAGATGTACGCCAAACTTTGATCGGCCTCATGGATTTCGGGCTCGTCACCTTTAGCATCTAGCTTGGCCTGTTTGCTATGATACTCAGCAACAACGGCCTTGAGATTATCATCGACCTTCTTTTTAATGATGTGACATTCATCGAAATCATGTCGGTTGGTCCGATGGACGGGACACCACTTTCCACCACCTCGGCTTAGGCTTTTGTTATCCCTAGTGTTGTACGACTTGCTCCTATCAACCACAACTATAGTTATGTTTGGACCATTGCGCTTGTCACCCTGTTTACCCTTCTTGCCCCTGTTCTTCGAGGACTCAGGATTGTCCTTGCCAGGTTGAGGGTTTTTGGCATGTGCCTAAGCTTCAGCACGCTTTGCAGACTCGTCAGCCAACTCGAAGAGCTCTTTGACTGTTTGAATATTTCTAGTAGCTAACTTCCCGACCAGATCCATGTCCTTGATGCCTTGCTTAAAGGTGATGATGACTGACTCATCGGAGATGTCCAAGATCATGTTGTGCCTATCGCTAAACCTACGGATGAAGTCTCAAATTTGCCTTGGTTTAGCTGATGAAGATCGTTCGCCGTTCCTGGGCACTCGAACATGCTCTGGAAGTTAGTGATGAACTGAGCCTTTAGCTCGGCCTATGCTCTGATCGAGTTGGGAGGCAAGTTCAATTACCAGGATAGTGCTAGTCCATCCAGTGCGATCAGCAGATAGTTGTCCATCACCTTGTTGTCGCCGCCTATCGCTCGAATAACAGTGGTATAGATCTATAACCACTAATTGGGATTGAGCTTTTGGTCGTATTTTTAGATCAGACCCGCTTTGAACTTCTTGGGTCATCGTATCGACTGGATCTTAGGTGCGAAGGCTTCGTAACCCCCATCAAACTCTTCAAGAGGTGGAGGAGGAGGACTATCACGCTTGCTCCTTCAAACAGGAGAGTCATGTCAATCGTCCTGTCCTAGAGATCTATGCTCATTATAGCGTCGATCGTCCTCACAATGTTCCCTGCGATGATTGTTGTCTATCACTCTCCATAGATCATGCCAGTTGTGTGGGATGCAGTTTCTTAGCTCTTTCTGGTTCTTGCGCCTATGAATAGGGCAATTAAAGCGTGGCCCGTAGGACTGCGCTCGACCCCGACCGCCCGAGCTTCCCATCTATGATCCCTCGACTCGAGAATGTCCGCTTTCATGGCTCCTCGAACCGATGCCTTGCTAACTCAGGTGCCTAGAGCTGCCAGGGTTGTTTACTCGAGCAGCCTGGATCTGAGCCTTGTCGAATAAAGTATTCACTTGATTGAGCATCGGGGTTAAAGGATTCACCAAATCCAACTCGGGGAAGGATCTTAGAATCAGATGAGCGCCCTGGATGTTAGCCTCTAGAGTACTAAAGACATCACTATCGAGGCTTGGCTGCGGGTGAGTCGATGAAGCCTCGTGACGGTTGTCATGAGAGTATCCGTTCCTTGATCTCGGGACTGGTGTTGGTGGAGGGGTACCCACCGAAAGTTGTTGTTGAAGACCAGAGGGCACCTGATCTCCAACAACACTTCGATGATTAGTAGTATTAGGAGCAAACTGGGTCCAGCCATATATGTTCTTAGCGGTATATCTCTGGCGACATCGGTACCGTGGGTGGCGGCTGCCGCTGTTGGGTCCTCGAGAATCCCAGAACCATTGTTCTCTGCGGCGTTTTGATCTACCACCATCGGGTCATCGGGCAGGGATTCGACTCCTCGAGCCATGAACACAAATCAATATGTTCGTCTTCTCGGGCTATCAACTGAGTTGTCGTCACCACTCTCCTAATCCGCATCCTTGTTGTCGGTGTCTATGCATAGGAGAACATTAGGCTCATTGGGATCCCAGTCGAGATATCCCACCTCCATGTATGTATCCTATAGGCTGGACTCGAGAATACCAGTGTGGATCAGTCCACCTTAATCATCCCAGTAGAAAATCATAGCTCCGAAAAGGATCTCAGATCTGGTAGGAGGTGATGAGTAGATGGCTTCCGCCGACTTGAACTGGTCGTAGAAACCGTCGTCAGAGAAACTAGTGCGGATTTGAACTCGAGACATGATCAATCCTAAAAAGCAGAATAAGGCCCCTACCTAGCGCGCCAACTATCGAAGATTAGTTCCTGATAATATATCTATAATTGACTGTGGTACCTTCGAGATCAGGGATTAAACACGAAACGCGACACATGATGTAGACAGGTTCGGCCCCCTGGTTGGATTAATACTCTACGTCCTGTATGGATGGTGATGTATATGTATTCTCTCAAGTACAAGTAATGTGTCTAGACCTATTACAGGGAGCAGATCAGATATAAGCTAAACTGAGGATGATGTCACCGAGTATCACCTATGTTCTTGGTACTTGTGTCGAGTTGTGTATGCCTTCAGTGTCATTGTCCTCCGGGGGTTTGAGTCCTCGCCTTGTATAGGGCTGATGTACCATTTCATATCCAGCCGTAATTGATAGGGAGTCTTTCATCTTGTCTGCCAAGACAAAGCAAATAGATCTAACCGAGATACTAGTCGTACTTGAGTTGGTTAACCAGTCGAGACCTTTCTAATATACACCTTCTAGATTTTCAGGTGCATTAGGTATCACAGATTCGGTTCCACAATATCCGGAGTTCTCAAGTATGGACGCGGTGTACCCTGTCCTTGTATGATGTATTCTTTATGCGTACATACCCAATAGTTAGATATTTGACAGCTATTTATATAGCATATATGCATTTGAATAAGCAGTATTATTTTCATAGATAATGGTAGGTGATTCTAATGAACCAATACCATATGATTTTTATATATAGTTGATCATTCTGTGAAACCATGTATATTCACGTGGTTAAAGCATGTGCTCACATTATGTGAGGTTAAAACACATGCTCGCGCTAAGTGAGGTTCTGCCTTCGATCTTGTTTAGACGTGTGCTAATACGCACCTACGTGGGTGTGTGGGTGTGAGTGTGGTGTGTGTGCATACGTGTATGCGTCTGACCTTGTACTTAAAAACTATTAAAAGAACCAAAAATACAGTAGCACCATTTTTGTATTGGTATTTTAAACAGCTCACAATGTAGAAGTTAGCAAGTAGTTACTGCTAAGGCAGTAACACACCAGTCACGGTGCGGCAGCCTAACAGAGAAAAGAGAAAGCCATCCCACTAGCTCGTTTACATATAGGTTCTGCTTGTTTCAGTTTATTACTAGCTTCTGTTTTTCAAAAGCTAAAAACTGAAACAAACATGTGGGTTTATTATTGGCTTTTGAAAATCTAAAAAACTGACTTATGTTAAAATAAACTAAAAACTGATAAGCTGACTGAGAATGATTTTTCTACCTTTTGGTTTGTTAAGAACCTAAAAGTTTCTCGTAAAAGCTAACAGCCAAAAGTCGTAAGTCGCTTTCAGCAAAAACCCATAAATTTTAGCTGTGGAAAACAGGGCCATAGAAACCTCCCTTATGACTGGTTGATGGTAAGAAGCCAGAGAAAAAGACATTGGACTGATAGAAAAGTCTTTTTTTAGACATGGCTAATGCATGCACGTTCATGCGTCAGTCAGTCCACCCAAAACCCTAATTAGGGAAACTACTTAATTAGAAGCCTGCTTTTTCTGGTAAACTACTCGATTAGGAAACCCCGAGCGCGTCCACACTTGAAGTTTCTGTTTTTGGTTGGGCCATCCGCACCCCACAAGAGATTAGTGGAAACAAGCAAGTTAAGCAGCCAAAATATACTGTTCCGAAAGAACCAACATCAATCACTTGAAGTACTATATCCAATGAAAAAGATCAAGGAGATATAAAAGTACAAAAGTGCTTGTTTAGGTTTGCGTAGCAAGGTTTTTTTTTTCAGATGCATAGCAAGGGATTTGATGCTTCTCTATTCAATTGCCATGACAAACGAACCGCTGCTGCTCATATTTGATTTCCCAAGCTTCAAGAAGTGATTTGTTGTTCTATTCAGCCTTGTTCATGCAGATTGGCCACGTAGCTTGTATCCTAAGCATCCATGTAAATGAAGAACAAAGATATTAGTTAGTAGTGATTCTTTCAAAAATAGCAGATGATGCGCATATTTTTGGTTGGGGCATCACCGAAACTAAAACAATGTATATAGGGAAATGGTTATATGAATATTCAAATAACTTGTACGTAATTTTTTTCAATTTCATGCAAATTCTTATGAACTCAGAGAACAAATTTGATTATAATTACAAGAACACAATCAGAGAAATATATACAAATCCGAAGATCGAATTTGCTTCATTTACAAGCAAATCTGCATATACTCATAGCGCAAGGTTGTTTCAATGTAAAAGCAAATATATACAAATCCAAAGAGCAATTTTTTTTCAACTTACAAGGAAATTTGCACAAACTCGAAGAGCAAACTTTTTACATTTTTGAAGAAAAAATGTAAAAAGTTCAAAGTGCAAATTTGTAAAACTTAGAGAGAACAAATCCATACGGATTTAGAAACCAATAGCTACATATTCGTAAGCAAATTGAATTCGCTACAAACTCAAGGAGAACATACAAATTCCACATGCAGTTCTGCTTTTTTATTGCATATGCACATGCATGTTCGATAGCAAAACCAAATAAAAAAAATATACCTCCCAGATTTGCTTTTTTGTGAGTCTGAACTGCTTTAAGGATTTCACAAATGAGATTTTTCCCACCAGATCAAACTTGAGTTCTTGGGATAAAACTACTTATCAAATGACACGTTTCAATGGACCAAAAAATGATTGCAAACCAACTTTAGATGACATCAAATTTAGTCATTGTTCTCACTCAATTCATTTCATGCTAATGTAAAGTCATTGTGAGCATATTACTAGAATTGATAGAATTTGTGGGATTTGCTTATGTAAACTCATATATTTGCCTATTATGATTACTAGAATTGCTTGAATTCTAAGTATAATTACTTGACCACATTGAACTTATCACCATACATTAAAAAAAACAAGGAATCAACATTAGTATTGTTGCTGGATTGGAACAAAACGATCCAAATTAGGTTACTTGTTTGAAATATGAAAATTGCCAATCACTCAGAATATATACTCATAAATTTGATTACAAGTTTCTCATAGCATAAGACGTTGGTCATAAGCTCCGTGATTCAAATGCATACTTTTCTCCTAGAATCAGATAGCTTCCTCTTTTTATGAATTAAACAAAGAAAAAAGGTTCAACATGTTTCATAAATAAGCAAAAAAAGATAAACTGCATAATTGATAAGCAAGATATGCTTATGAAATTCATATAAAAGGCTTGTCATGTATAAATGAACTGCTTTTGAAACTGCATAATTGATAAGCAAGATATGCTTATGAAATTAATATATAAAGGTTTGTCATGTATAGATGAAATGCTTTTGAAACTGCATAATGTATAAGCAAGATATGCTTATGAAATTCATATAAGAAAATTGGTATGTATAAATGAATTGCTTCTGAACAATCATACAATATGCTTATTAAACTTTTAGGTATTGAGTTTATTCATAGTAGAAGAATAAAATATGTTTGGTATTCTACCAATCGATTTAACATTCTACTATATATTTAGCAATTTTTCTTGTTACTTTCTAAATTATTGCTTCTCTGAATAATTAGGTTTCCTGTTTGAAATAATGGAACTGCCTGATAGTGAGTGAAATTGAGAAATGTCTTCAAAATATATGGAAAATCTGCTTGTTAAAACACATACATATGCCCATCAGAATAACTAAAATTACATAGTTATAATTATAATTTATCAGATTTACTACGTTGATAGAATTAACCTAGATTTACTGATGAAAGTATTTAAAAAACATGATATTTTCACTAGATTCTCTCTATACAAGTACATGAAACCACAGTCCATTGCACTCATAGTTCACCTGATTTGAGAAAACATGTTGGAGAACTTGTACTTCCATGGAACACAACTTGGATCTGCAAATCATGATAAGCATGTCCTAATGTTTTGCTTCAAAACTTGCTTTCAGTGAATACAAAAAATGCTTATTTGATTTTCTTGAATTGCTTTCAATCCACATAAAAAGTGCACATAAAAAAAAATTATGAATCTTCTGGGATTCACCATCAGAAAGATGATTGATTGATCATAACCTAACTTGAATGACATGCTCAAATTTAATGACCTCAACATGCTACATGTGGACCCTATCATGAAGTCGTCAGCCCTATTTAGAAAAATGTAGGAGTATAAAGGAGCTCTGGTCCACAACTAACATTAAATAGAGTGTGCCCCTAAAAAACATAGCAAGCTACAAAACAAGTGTTGAACACCCTATCATAACAAGTTGATGTAGCCATATCATGAACAAGACATGCTTGTGGACCATAATTAATAACTAACTGGTTCATAAAAAGCCTCAAAATATGAGCCTCACTAGATGAATCATTTCCACAAATACACATGAAAAAGCAAAAAAAAATTCATACAAATTACATTAGCAAAATTACATTCACTAATTCATCCTATTCAAATACAATTTCTTAAATGAATGAAACAATTCAAAAAAGCCTGAAATGCCTAAATCTGAGTTCAAAACTAAAAGTCCAAAATGAGTTTAAAAATGTTGCTTATAACTTTGAACCAAAATACCTAACTTTGAACAAATATAATTTTGGACATTCAACACAAAAAGTATATATGCTCCATGTAAATTCAATACATAAGTTTTTTGCCTTGATCCTATAAAAAATCAGATGGATGGACTCAACACATCATTAGACATACATTCAATGGCACTTAACTATTGACTAATTAGCACAGCCAGATCATTTACTATGAAAATATCACACATAAAAACACATCTACTAATAGAGGAAACATATATTGTATCATATAAACATATAAGATTTTTGAACACAGCTAGCACATCGTGGCGAATACAGGTTATCAAACCAGTATAAACCTACAAGCATTACAAAAATGCAAACTATATATTGAGTCACATATCATATCAGGATAACAAACTAGGATAATAATAAAAACAAAACTAAAAAGCATTTTGATGTATTTGGTTGGCAAATTTGAAGCACTATATGTGCGAATTCATACAAATGCAAAAAACAAATTGCAAATGAAGAGAAGAGAGCAATGAGATATGAGGTTGTAGCAAAATGCAACTTGGTGTATCGGCTAGGAAAATTTAAAGCATTATATAGTCAAATTCATACAAAATCAGCATATCATAGGCAGTGAAATTAGAATGATTCTGTGAAGCAACCTAGGATAATTGTAAATAAAATTGAAAAGCAATTCAATGTATTTGCTCGGCACATTTGAAGCATTGTATAGGCAAATTTATACAAATGTAAAAAAAGGCAAATGCATGGGACTTCCTTGTGACCTCATATAGTACCATCAACTTTCGCAATGCACTGGTAATGAACAGTACAGAAACTGTCCAACCAATGAAAAACAGAGATGAATCAAGATTTCCAGCTAGCACCTTCTTCACCTCAAAGGCTGAAATACATAAACAGATATCATTAAAACCAAATATTGTTAGTTGAGCATTAACTATGTGTCATTCTCAGTTTATGTCACACTCGGTTTTAACGGACAAAACCAAGTGCGGCTTATGTGTGTCTAGGAAGTTTAACACATATAAGGACGTCATAGGTGACGTAACAAGAGCAACACTTTAACTTATAATCATTCACTTTTTACAATAAAGACTTCACCTAAATAACTTCGAAAGTTAAACGATAGCATCTAAACGATGGTAGCGTGATGAAAGCACCGGCGACCAAACACTCCACAGGCACCGACCGGAAGACACGCTCCTAGAACGCCAGGTCATCGTCTTGGAAATCTCCAAAGTCTTCCACTGAACAGCATATATTTTGTAGGAGATAGCAAGGGTGAGCACATAGAGTACTCAGCAAGTATGGGAAAGTAATGATATGCAGGCTTATATCAAGAATAGGCTAACTCATGGTATATTTGCGTAAATACAATTAATGAAAACATATTCAGACTCAAAAAGTATTAAACAATTATTAAATGAATGTAACATAAATAGTCCAACAACCAGCATACAAGGCTCCCCACCTTGCATACCACAACCGTCTAGTACTCCCTGTACTATAACAAAAATCATAACCAAACCCATAACCATAACCCACTAATCATGTGAGGATCCAAGTCTCTCATAACCGTGAGCATGAGTGTTGTAACAGTTTTACACTCTGTAGAGGTTGTCCAGCTTTTTCCACGAGTCAGTGAATTTCATGTTGCCGTGTTCGCGAAACATTAACACACGCCAGTGGTGTGCCGTCAAGAAATCACCGAATGACATTTTTTCACTAACCAGAGGCTAATCCAGTATGCGTCTGCTCACTAGGTTTCACCGCTAGGATTTACACGAGTTCAACTCCTACCCAGAAGCCCCCTTTTGTGCGGACACAACACACACTGGATAGACTCTAACTAGTATGTTACACCTTACCCATATCAGCCTCGTGGTTGGTACGTTACTTCTTAGGTTGTCGCTTCACGACCTTACTTAGGTTACTTGAGCAAACACTACCAACATCAAAACCATGACAACCATCAAAACCATTTTGCTCAAGACCTAAGGTTCCATGTTGCTACACCATTAACAAATTAACCACCATTGTTGCATATGTTCATTAGTCAAGATTATGATATTTCCCAGTATCCCCAAAAGCATGGCTAAGCAATCTACTCAACAAAGACACCTAACGATAAACCATCTAGGTCAACGGATGATAAAGGAAAATCTAGAAAAAACCCTAACATAGGTGATTACCCATCATATTGACAGACAAAACATGATATTTTTAAAACAAAATATTTAAAAACATAGGTTCAAGATGATCAAGGACACTTTCCTTCTCCTTGCTGCTGCTCAATGTATTCTTGCTCCTGGTCTTGATGTTCCTCAAATTGATCCAGAGCGTTATCAACTAATCGCATAATTTCCAACAAAGCACACAAATAAAATACACTAAGGACAAAATACAAAACAAAAGAATAACAAGATAAAACCTATCTATAAAGATAGAGCTCTGAAAAACAAATCTAACGACGCAAAAATCGCTTAAAACGGAGCTACGACAAAAAAAGATATGCTAAAAACAAGATTAGAGTTTATCTTGAAAAAGAAAAGGACTTATTTGTAAATAACAAAAAGTCTAGGGACCTTTTTATAAAAATAGAAGGACCTATATGTAATTTTAGAAAGGTTTAGGGACCAAAGTGTAAAAAGGTAGGGCTCTTTTGTAATTACAGAGAAGTTCAGGGGCTAGATTGCAAAGTTACCAATTTTTGGGAATTATCAGATTTATTTTTGTATTGAAAAACCTTGATTTAATGTGTAAGTGTTGATTCGGCAGACACGTCAGCACTTTTCTCGATGTGGCGCTGAGGTGGCTGATGACGGGTCAGATGAGGTGGCTGGGGCTGACTAGGATTAAAAGATGACACATGTCAGCTTCTGATTGGCCAGCGAAGGGGTATTCTCCAATCTAATCTAGGCCACTGGTTTCGGATCTAACGGTGCACGGTGATCGGACGACTGGGGAAGAAGGGAAGTGGCGACGCCGAAGGTCTCACGGCGGCGGACGGCCGGAGATTGACTCGGAGACGTCGTATCTGACGCGGGGTCCCAACTGGCAGCAGCTCGGGCGAAAGCTGCTTCGGCGCAGGCGTCTTCAATGGCAGCACAACGTTGGGTTGTAGCAGATGCTGTGCTGGGCCGACTCAGCGCGCGGGCGCGGCCCAGGCGGGAAGAGGACGGGAGAAATGGGTCAATGCGGGGAGATGGGCCGGAAAGAGGAGAGGGCGGCCCGAAGGGGTTTTAATCTTTTTCTTTTTTTTTTCCAAACTATTTTCCAAAGCTTTTGAATTCAAACCAAAAGCCACAAATGAAAACCAAATAAAACAAAGAAACCTAAATTCCTAAAAACAGTATGAATGCACTAAAACAAATATTTCCTATGTCAAAATTAGATTCTCTTTTTATGAAAATAGCATTTTCTCTTTTGAAATCATTTAAGCTCAAAAGTAAATTCTCGCAAATTTTATAAATTAATAAAAATTAAAAATTAGGTGTTACAGTTTATTAGAACAAGTGCAAGAAAAAAGATTAGGTTCATATAAATGCAAACAATAATTAGTTGAAGTGTCAGGACAAAACATTCTTTATTTCTTTTAGTTTCAGGTTTGGTTTTCAGTTATTCAACACTATGACCAGACTTAACATGATGTGTATTTTGTGATGTTTGTTCGACCCAATCTTTACCTAGAAAAAACAGCCATTACATGCTCATCACAAAATGCACCAAGAGTATATGAAGCATTTTGGATAACTTGCCCACATTGGATGCTTATTCCAGCAAGAAAAATTACAAACTTTTTTTTCTTTTGCCATGAATGGCACCTAGCAGTGACCCTGCTGAAACATAACAAGTATATTTTGATTGAATGAGAACAAACAATACAAGAAAATCATGTTCCACAAAGTCACAAATGATGGCCTCATGGCTCCCTGAGAATCAAAATGCACCCCCAAAAGTCCAACACCAACAGAAATAGCCTGTAGTGCATGCTTAATGGTTTATTATCACGTCTCAAAATGCTAATTACGTAATTAAGCATGCATGATCATCATCATATGTAGTTATACGTATTTGTTTATTGAGTTGAATCAAAATATATTTCAAGTACTTTAGAAATGGTTTAGAGCACTTTGGAGAAACCCCAAATACGTAGAAGAAGGTGGAGAGTGAAGATAAGGGACATTTAGGAAAATTTAGCAAAAACCACCATCATGGTTTGACCGCGCTTACCCGCGGTCTGACTGCTAGGTGTGCAACCACGTAGACTTACTGCGGTATGATCAGAAGCATTGGTGGTTTGACCGCCAGAGCGCAGAGGCTCGACTTAAGTGAATCGATCACTCTCTCTTGCTCTCTCTCACACACTAACTCCCTCACTCTCTTCCCAACTCCACCTTAGAGAGAGAAGGAGAGCTCCACCTCGACATCAACGACGACCGAAGATCAACGGTGGGAACCTCCCTAAGCTTCTAGAGGACTTCCCTGAGCTCCTCCCCTCTTCTCCCTGACCGGAGGCACACTCATCCAACCTCAAGCCCGCATGCACCCCAGAGCCAAATCTCCAATCAGAGCTTCTCCGGAGTGGACTGATCTGTGAGGAAGCTACCATACATTAAGGTGAGGCATCCTCTCCCATTGTTTCCGAGCTCGATTCAACCCTCGTGTCGTTTAGACCTAAGTTAAACCTAGCCTAGATCCAATCCATGGTGTATTTTGAGTTTAGCTTAGTGAATGTTATCCAAATCACTTTAGAAGCACTCTACTAGTCATATATAGCATTTTGGTACCCTTCATCATCGAAGGTTTCACCAGAGTCCTCGCTCGTGACCCATCAAAGGCACTGCCAGCAAGGTCTGGTAGTCTGACCGCTGATAGGGCCAGTCTGACCACCAGTTAGGGCTGGAGAATCTGAGTTGAAAACCCTATACAGGGGTTAGATCGCCACTAGGGTCGGTCTAACTGCCACTAGGGCCAGTCTAACCACCAGCATACCTGCGGTCTGGTAGCAAAAGGCCAAAACTCTCTACAAGCCGGTGGTGTGATCGCCACCTCTACATCGGTCTGACCGCTAGCCAGGCAAGGCTATGTGCACTTAGGTTAGCTTGTTCAAGATTTCAAACTTCGAAACCTTAATCACTTAGCGATCTTTTGCAAAAGTTTTTGAAGCACGCCACTAGTATTATTCAAGCATGCATCATTTGCACAGTTTTTCATCATTTATTATTTATGCAATGCATTCTTATTCCATTTAGAGAGCATTGAACTGACAATCCAAGCGAGTGAAGGCGACGCCAACCTCCCAGAGTTTTACGAGTGTTGTGCAGGAAGTATCAGGCAAACCCTAGAGCAGCAAGATAAGCATCTAAGCATATTGCACCCTTTGATTGAATTGTGGAGTCTAAATTGATAAGTTATGTTTTATGTAAGTTGCGTGTACAGTGAGTCGATGTCGGGCGTCTATGGTAGAACCTATGTTGATGCATTACCTTTACCTTAAGTTGTTGATTATCCATATCCTTGTAGCCTTGGTAACATTGTCGATGTCTAACTTAAGAGTCATTTGAAATACTTAGCAATGCATAGGTCCTCGGTAGAAGTCAAACAATGATTCATCTGTTGTTCATGAGCTTAGTGTTTACTTATTGTTCACAAATATGATTATGATTTTGATGGTTGGATGAGTGGTGAGGTTAAGGCGAGATGTGGGCGATGCTAGAGGCATCTTCTGCCCTAGAGGAATTCCTCGGGGTAATTTGGGAGAGGAGCCCGTGCACCATAGACCGTTTGTATCGTTTAAGCACCGTTCGTCTGTGCAGTTGGTTGTAGCACTCTCCGTACTAACCGCATGCTGATCTAATGGTAAGGTAAGTAGAATATCATACGCCATTCCGACACTTACCTTGCGGCCCTATGACGTGTAAGAGAAAAAGAAAAGGAAAAGCAAGGTGGCGGGGAGCCGGATGTGTCCGAGACACACTCGTGGTAATCCCGGTATCATAGGGGCATTGCAAATGAGTGGTTCTGGGTATGAGAAAGGTTGACACGGGTACCCCCTTGGGTGGGCCTATGTGGTTACTCAAGCCGTATGGTACTCGAATCGTGTGGGTAAAGTTATACCCCCTGTAGGGTGTAAAAATAATTTGAATTATCGTGCTCTTGGTCATGAGCATGCTCCTGTCCATTTCCATCGATCGTAGAGTCACGAAGGTAAGATGGTTGGTATGGTTTTGTTGTGCATGGTTATCGATGGTCGTTGATTACATGAGAGGGTTCCATTTACTTTTACGTTTATGTTGTTTACATGTTTGAAATGGTTTATTTGGTTAAGTATAGGTGCTCACACATATGTGTTTAGGTTGCTTACATATATGAATTTACTTAACCTTTTATCCTTCTCCTTGCTAATGGCTCAATACATAATCTTTGGAGTCAGGTTATCTATATGTACCCTATATGGATTAAGTATTGCGAATACCTTCGTACATATGCTGCTCTTTTAGGTACTTCTAGTGAGAAGGAACCCATTTTTTGCTACTTCACGCCCATCGATGTTGGTGGAGGGCCTGAGTAGGTAACTATTCTTAAGTGGTGAAGCTTTTGGGGTGGAGCCTAAGGGCATGCGGCTTCACTCTTCTTTTATTGTTTATAGTTTTATTTTCGTTGCGTATTTGATCTAATCTTTTGGGTAAACTGTTGTAAATGGTTGAATGCCTAAGAACTTATAATATAAGGTTAATTATTCACTCTTTCTTAAGCCTTATTGTGATGTTATATGTTGGAAAGTCATGTATTTCGATTTTAAGCACAAAACACGTGACGGAACTACCAGGATGGTATTTTAGTTAATCACTGAGGTTGTGATTTTGAATAATGATCATCTTGATGATTAATTAGAATACTATTTGGACGATTTCTCACAACATGGTATCAGAGTTTGGTTTAATGAAGTAGCCTAAACATGCTTAGGACATGGGTTAGTAAATGTGTCAATATCACTAAGCAACCCACTAAAGTTCTTTTGTGCCCATCTTGCTAATATGTATGAACTTGCTATATTATGCCCCTAAGTGTAATGCGTTGTTATGTGCGACGATTACGTCATTTAGTTTCGCATTGTGATGTTCCTTTTCATGAATCATGTTGCATCGACGAAAAAAAGGTAAGGAATGCATCCTGATGACGGTAAATATCGGGAGCTCAACCAGTGCGAGGCAGGGGCTTGGTGTGTCCCGTACGGTGATTGTACGGGAAGTGAATACGTTAGCAATAACATATGAACATCTACCATATGATGATAGATATGGTCATCTACCCATGTGGCGATTATATGGGGTGTCCCGTAAGGCGGTGGTACGAAAAATGAATACGTTAGCAACAACATATGAAATGTCACTTGTGTGGCAAGATGCACATGCACCGTACATGCAAGAAATAATAGATAGCGAGAAAGGTGATGATTGGTAATTATTGTATATATGAATGCATGTGATCTTGATGTTCGTTGAGGAGAGATGCATTCAAGAAAGAAATGTGTAGATAGGAATCGAGTATGCCTTCATTTTTTTCTATCACCCATTTGCATGTGTTTTTCCAATGTACGATATTATGGGATCTAATCAAATGATATCCGGCTAATGCTATTATGCTATGTCGGAGTTCGATCTTTCCCTCTTTCATCTTATCATCACAACAGGATGAGGACCCGTTAGAATCTCAGGAATGATCTTCCTAAGGGTTCTAATGAAAACAACCCTTGATCGCCTCTACCGCCGAGTATGGCAGATGTCCTAATGCAAATTGAACAAAACTGTCAAGCTCAGATGACGCTACTCAAAGCTCTCGTGCGTAACACCGCCCTTCATGAAGGAGGTGGGGCTAGGTGCCGAGATGATTTCTAGAATTTTCTTCAAACTCAGTGGACCACCTTCACGCGAACTGAGGATCCTCTTGACGCCGACCATTTGCTTTACACCATCGAGCAGAAGCTCACTCTCCTTTGATGAGAGGACTACGAGAAGGCTCTCTTCACCGCACATCAGCTTCAGGGCGCTGTTGGCGCATGGTGGTCCAACTTTCTGGCCATGCACGCCGCCAACCTGATGCGCCTTTGCTCGATCTTCCGAAGGTAATATGATAAGTCGATTGGTGGAGTTTTGACATTGATGATCCAAAGGCTCCGAACAGAATAGATCCAGAACCCTTGCAACCACTACTCTGTAGTTATCAACCGTACCAAGACGTGGTTGACCTCGCCAAGAAGGCTTTTCCCGCAAGAGAATAGAGAACACAAGCAAGAACAAATAGATGCAATCTGAATATTGCTAATTACCAATGAAGTACTCGAGTTTGGGGTTCAACAAACCGATAAACGGTAAAACTGTTTAAAACAGAATAATCTAAGCTAAATCCGAGCCTAAACTATGATAGCTACCGTATATTTATAGGGAGACATGAGTGGATCAACCTAGGGTTGTGCAGCCGTGGAAAGAGGCGTGCACAACTTGGACTCTGACCTCGACACGATTACAAAACCTGACATGGTCCAGAACGGTGATGCAGCATCTTATTCCTTTGACTCTAACTAAACTATAAGGAATATTTGGTCGAGCATAGATCCATTAGAAAGGGCTCGACATAAGCTTTCCAGCAAGTCTAAGAACGCCTATAACGGACTTCGTACGAGAGAGTTATGCCCGTTTTACTGACGTGATGTCCTGAAACTCGACCACAACCACGATCTCAACCACGACTAGAGCTCAGCCTCGAGTCTGAGTAGACTTGACCTTCAAAGGGTGACGTATGGGTAAGGTTGTGCTGCTTCTCCCATGTTCCTAAGCAATAAAACATCATAAGAATTTAGTAGTAATCCATCCAAGGAAATATAAACAGCGAGAAACGAGTTTACCTGGTGGTCTAATTGTCGTGCACATGCTCTTGTAATTAGACCTTGTATAATTTGAGGATTATTGGTGGTATTAATCGTATCCGAAGCATGGGCTCATCACAACCATCAGGTGTCTTAGGCAGAGTTCCACCAAGCCTTCCGTGATTTTCACATCCCCAAGGGGATCACGAAGATCAAGAGGTGGGAGTTCTTAGACCTCAAGCAAGGAGGTAGATCAGTGATGGATTATGTGCAGGTGTTCAACCACCTTGCATAGTATACTCAGAATGAGATCAACACCGACGAGTGGAAGCAATACCACTTTTTGAACGGCCTCAATTCTAATATGCAAGACCGGCTATCGATGCATGAGTTTGCCGACTTAAACAAGCCAGTGAGCACCACTCTCACGGTGGAGTTCAAGCTGAAGAACCACCAAGAGGAGAAGAAGCGCAAGAGGGTTATGTCAACTTTCATGGGCGGGAACTCTCAACGTACACGGACGAAGAGTTAGCCTCCTCCATCTCACATGTTGGCCTCGACTGCTCCACGACCAATATGGATTGTGCGACGCCCATCTTTCTTCGCTCCACAGGGATAGCCTCCAAGACCTACCGGTTCTCAGGGGAGTGTGACAGGTGGCCTCGACGGCCTGTGTTACAACTGTAGGCGTGTCGACCACTTTGCACGGGATTGCCCTTATTCGAAGCTGGGAGCCGTGGTGACTGCTCAAGGCCACCACCCACTCAACCCACTCCTTAAGCCTCCTAGGCTACGCACGTCCCCAAACGTGGTTGAGTGCATCACATCACCAACGAAGAGGCTTGAGAGAACGACATCGTGCTCACTGGTACACTACTTGTGAACTCTCATCCTGCAATTGTTCTTTTATCAAGGATAGTTATGTTTTGAGTCACAATTTGGTCACCATGACCCTACCCTTTGCCTATCACATTGATGCACCAAGTACTAAGTTGATAACCAACCGAGTTGTCCCTAAGGCTAAGGTTCCCATTGAGGGAGTTTGATTTTCTACAAATTTGATCCTGCTGGATACTAGAGGAATGAATGTCATATTAGGAATGAATTGGTTGGCCAAGTATGGGGCTCGGCTTGATTGTGCCAGGAGAGTTGTTTCTCTCAAGAATCCCAAGGGTGATTGGGTTTCTCTTCACCTTGGGGAGGGTGGTCTCTACTTGTACACTCTGAAGGTTGTCACAGCCACAGATCTCCTGGATATTCATGTGGTCTATAAATTTTCTGGTGCCTTCCCAGAAGAATTTCCAGGAATGCCACCCGACAGAGCAGTAGAATTCTCTATTGATCTCTTGCCTGGTAAGGCCCCAATTTCGAAGAAGTCTTACAATGCTGCCAAATGAATTGGCGGATTGGAAGAAGCAGATTTAGGAGTTGCTATCAAAGGGTTTTATTCGTCCGAGCTCCTCACCCTTGGGATGTCTGGCGCTCTTTGTGAAGAAGAAGGATGGTACTCTGCGGATGTGTGTTGATTACCGTCCACTGAATGAGGTCACGGTGAAGAATAAGTATCTACTTCCTAGGATCGATATTGTGTTTGATCAGCTGACCGGTGCTCGTGTTTTCTCAAAAATTGACTTAAGATTGGGCTACCACCAAATAAAAGTTTGACCAAGGGATATTTCGAAGATAGCTTTCTTCACCCACTACGGGTTTTATGAGTTCACCGTCATGTCGTTCGGCTTGACGAATGCTCCGGCATTCTTCATGTATTTGATGAACACGATGTTCATGGAGGAACTCGACAAGTTTGCCATGTTTTCATCAGCAACATTCTTATATACTCCAAGACTGAAGAAGAACATTCTGAGCATCTCCGATTTGTTCTTGGCCGACTTCGAGATCACCAATTCTATGCCAATTTTAGCAAGTGTGAGTTCTGGCTCAAGGAAGTTAGTTTTTTGGGTCATGTATTGTCTGAGAACGGAGTTGCCGTTGACCCGAGCAAAGTACAAGAGGTTCTCAATTAGGTTCAGCCCAAGAATGTCATCGATATCGGAGTTTTCTTGGACTTATGGGTTATTACCGCTGGTTCATTGAGAACTTCTCCAAGATTGCTAAGCCCATGACTAAGTTGTTGAAGCAAGAAAATGTGTTCTAGTGGTCGAGTGAATGTGAGTCAGCTTTCCAGATTTTAAAGAAACTAATCACGACCGCTTCTGTTCTCGCTTAGCCTGAGGTGGACAAAGGTTTCGATGTCTATTGCGATGCTTCCCGCATAGGCCTCGGATGTATCCTTATGCAAGAGGGCAGAGTTGTGGCTTATGCCTCACGCCAATTGAAGCATCACGAAGAGAACTACCCAACCCATAATTTAGAGCTTGCGGCAGTTGTGCATGCCTTGAAGATTTGACGCCATTATCTTCTTGGAAATCTATGTCATATCTATACTGATCACAAAAGTCTCAAATACATTTTCACATATGAACATGAGACAGAGAAGGTGGCTCGAGTTGATCAAGGATTATGAATTGGAAGTTCATTATCATCCCGGCAAGGCGAATGTTGTTGCCGATGCACTGAGTAGGAAGGCTAGATGCAATTGCCTTATGACTGAAACTAGAAATGCCACACTTTGTGATGAATTTTGGAGACTTGGGCTTGAAATGGTCCCAGATGGATTTCTTGCAAGTTTAGAGATCAAATCCACCCTCCTGGATGAAATCAAGGCAGCACAGAAAGATGATAAGGGCATGGCCCAGATCTATGATAAAATGAAGGAAGGCAAGGCTATCTATTTTTTTGAGGATGACCAAAGTGTCTTGTGGTTTGGGAACCGACTAGTGGTTCCGAAGGTTGAGGCATTGAGAAAGAAAATTCTGGATGCATGAAGCCTATGATTCATTGTTTTCCATTCATTCGAAAAGTACTAAGATGTACCAAGACCTCAAGCTCAGATTTTGGTGGACTCGCATGAAGCGAGAAATCGCTCGATATGTTGTCGAGTGTGATGTCTACCGAGAGTGAAGGCCGAGCATCTTAAGATGACCGGTATGCTCCAACCTTTACCCATTCCCTCATGAAAGTGGGAGGAGATCGGTATGGATTTCATTACCAGGTTGCCGAAGACCTCACATGGATATGACTCGATTTGGGTCATTATGGACCGATTGACAAAGTTCGCTCATTTCCTTCCTGTCAAGACCACGTATTCGGTCAAGAAATATGTGGTGTTGTACTCACTCAAATTGTTTGCCTTCATGGGTCTAAAGAAGATCATTTCTGATCGAGGCACTCAGCTCACTTCTCATTTCTAGAGAAGCTTGCAAGAGGCCATGGGAACTGAGCTCTTCCATAGCACCGCATACCATCCCTAGACTGATGGTAAAACCGAGAGGGTGAATCAGATTCTAGAGGACATGCTTCGAGCTTGTGCTCTCACATATGGGTGTTGGGGAACGGGCAGGCTACACTAGCCTAAAACAAAAAAAAATCTACCGCATTCACCAAAGAAATCATGCTAGTAGGAAATCATAGATTCTTATCGCTTGACGCGCAGTGCAGCGGAAGAATAGTTGAAGTATACCAATCCAACATCGTGCGCATCAAACTCCTCGAGTAGCTTCTTGATCAGATCCGTGACCAGCTCCTCGCAAGTGGTCACGCTCCTCGACCAACTACGAGTATGCGGTCATGCTCCTCGACCAACCTCGAGCATATGGTCGTGCTCCTCAACCAACTCTGAGCAAGTGGTCGTGCTCCTTGACCAACTCCTCGACCATGTCACGTTCAACTCGCCGAGAAGATCAGCGCCGCAATAGCAGTAGCGCCTATACGGTATCCGCACGTACTAGGCAAAAACGCCGAGCGTCGATGTGCTAGCACCACACGCGCGGCTAGGGTTTTGAGAGATCGTGTGGAAGGCTGCGGCTAGGGTTTCAGAGTGGCTCAATCTTGGCACGCCCTACCCATACCTCTCCTTATATAGAGCTTGCCAATAAGCTCCCACGCTGGAAACCCTTTAGGACCCTAACTTCTCATGGATCACAATCCAATCAAAACCCATATACGAATCCAATTCGCATGTTTTGTTCCAACCAATTAAGTGTGTGACCCGTTAGGTTCATGTACAAATGGCTACGACTTGGAAACCCTTTCCAAACCAAAATCAATAGCGGTCCCTAGTAGGACATGTTGACTCCCGAGTATACATAAAAGATCATATCGGCTGAACCTTGATATACACATGCACCGATCCCTTCGCCTCACGATACCAGTCAAGCTCAAGGCGAGATACGTGCCACCCTTGAGATAGCTCGACCATTCACTCGATCAAGTAATGAATTCATCATGATTAACTCTTTAATCATGTTGGCATGGTCATGCACTTTCTCAATCCAACTACCTCGAGGGGTCCAGAGATATCTCTCCCGTTATCAAGGAGGAACAAATTTCATCTTAATCGCCCATTGTCGGTGACATGGAAACCAGGGGTCACCAGGTCTCGAGGCCAGGACAGCAGTCTGCCATGTGGCACCCTCCCTCAGGGAATATCTTCCCGAGGTTCGAGAAGACCAAGTTCCGGAAAAGGGTGCTCGGGGCCATAAACAGTGGTTCCCGAGTACCCGAGTTCCCCGATGACCCGAGAAGACCCAGTTCCGGGAGAGGGTGCTCGGGGCCATGAGCAGTTGTCCCCGAGCACCCAAGTTCCCCGATGATAAAAGAAGATCGAGTCCCGGGAGAGAGTGCTCGGGGCCATGAACAGTGGTCCCAGAGCACCCGAGTTCCCCGAGGACCCGAGCAGTACAGTACCGGGAGAGGGCGCTCGGGGCCGCAAGCTGTGGCCCCCGAGCACCCGAGTTCCCCGAGGACCAAGAGAGGGCGTATCCGGGAGAGAGTGCTCGGGGCTGCGAGCAGTAGCCCCCGAGCACTCACAGTTCCCCGAGGGCCTGAGAAGTCCTTCGCCGGTGGTCCCCACAAGGGCTCAGCAGTGAGGTGTCAACTAGAGAGATGCCCGATGCTGCATTTAAAGAGGGTGCATGGCCTGTCACTTCCAACCACTCCCCCCATGCCTGTTGCCAGTCCCTGCCACAGACTGACAGGGAGGCGTGGGGGCATTCAATGCACGGGTCCCATCGCGCGTCATCCGGCGCGCCTCGGGATAACGTCGCAGAGCTCGAGGCACACCGTCTGCCGCCCTGCTGTGTCAGGCCTGCTCTGACCGGGCGGGCACGCCGAGCTGCTCGGTGGTTGCCCGGTGGGCCGTCCCCACAGCGCCTGTTGAAAAGCGGCATGATGACGAACAAGATCGGACGGGGGCGCATTGTCAACCCTCCCCGTCACCTCGCGCAGTAGCCCATGATGGTTGCTTTCCATTTATGGTGCCTTGGAACTCACGCCATCCTTTCTGGGCACGCTACCGCCCTGGCGGGTATATAAGCAGGGCGGGCTCCCCGGAGAAGGGGACGAGGGATCGAATCCTTGACGACCGACGACCAACACCGAAGCACAGAAGACAGATAAACCGAAGAGCAAGGAGCACGAAGATCTAAACTTAGACAAATATTCTTGTAACCCAGCAGATTCTCCGAGAGACATTCTTAGAGCATTTATAGCATACACACAGGAGTAGGGTGTTATGCTCAGTGCGACCCGAACCTGTCTAAAAATCCCCTAAGCATTTACTAATTCCTGCATCCGATTATTCCATCTCCACCTGCATCTCATTTACTCCCATTTATTTCACCTACGAAGCGGATTCAGAATCATCCCCCGGCCGAATCTCAAAGGGGGTCCCTCCGGATCCCCGCTTGAGGAGTTCAACCCTCCGACACCCATACCTCACGACATGTTTCGTGACAACCCAAAAACTACCTTTATGACTACCCAGTTACGGAATAGCGTTTGGTAGCCTCAAAGTATGCCACTACACATTCTGGGAATAAATGACAATCCCAGGTCTAAGAATCTTACAGGTACACTATTTGAGATAACAACTGATGGCACATCATAAATAACAATCCCAGCAGTATCTCAAGGTTGGTCTATCCAATATCATATTCTCTAACATAAATACCCACATTATTGACCTGGTATCTCTATACCTATGATCCACAATCAATACATATGCTGGTCTTATGTATCATCACAATGATATGCCACCAGGGATCAACTAAGAATAACATCCTGATATAAACAAAGAGTTTTATAAACAAGTCACATGCTTGACAATCAATGTAAACAATAGTCATTCGTGGAATAACACATTATTCAGTAGTACATGAACATAGACATGTGATACAATCATCTCTATGATTGCCTCTAGGGTATATCACCTTCAATGGGAACAAGTGGGAGATATACTTGTCAGTCGCCAAGTTCTCTTACAACAATAGCTATCAAGCGAGTATTGAAATGTCGTCGTTTGAAGCTCTCTATGGCCGTAGATGTTGAACGTCGTTGAATTGGTCCGAATTCAGCGAAATGGCTTTTCTAGGTCCGAATTTGGTCAAAGAGGCATAAGAGCATGTTTTAACTGTTCAGAAATCTTCTCACGGCTCAATCACGACAGAAGAGCTATGTGGATCGCCACTAGAGAGAATTGTTGTTCGAGATTGAAGACTTTGTGTATCTCAAGGTTTCTCCACTCAAAGGAGTTTGACGCTTTCAAGTCAGATGGAAGCTAGAACCTTGATACGTGGGATCATTCCAAATTATTGCTCGACGTGGAGAGGTGATTTATCAATTGGACTTGCCTCCATCCCTCTCCACTATCCACAACGTGTTCCACGTGTCACAACTGAAGAAATGCCTTTGAGTTCCAACCGAAGTGATCGAAATTGCAAACCAAAAGTTGCAACCAGATCTTTCGTATTGTGAGTGATCAATCCAAATCTTGGACGAAGTGGAACACAAGACTCGACGACATTCTATAAAGTTCATCAAAGTCCAATGGAGCAACCACACCGAAGACGAGGCGACATTGGAGCGTGAGGATAAAATCCGCTTTGAGTATCCCGAGCTTTTTTAGAACTTGTAAATGTCATTGTAATTTTGCACAATTTTGACAACTCACATGTCTCTATTCATCATGGTGTCGAATGAAAATTTTGTTCCAAAGAGTGCACTTAGAAACCATTCAACCGGGAGAAACCTGCTCCTAGCAGTCTAATTGCCACGAGACTTGCGGTCTGACTGTTAGAGCCCAAAACTCTCTGTATAGATTTCAGTCTAACCACCATTTTCATGGTCCAACTGAGCTACGGTCTGACCGAGCCTAGCTGTGGTCTGACTGCTAATTCATAGGGAAGTCCAATGATTATCTTTTCTTCCCATCGATGAAAGTCGACGTGATTATTTCCAATTGAGGAGAAATCTTTCCCATTCCACCACCATCACCTTCTCCCTAAGTCTACCAAATCTTGGGATGAGATTCTTCTTAAGGAGGGAGGTTTGTCACATCCTCAAATGCTAATTACGTAATTAAGCATGCATGATCATCGTCGCATGTAATTATATGTATTTGTTTATCGAGTTGAGTCGAAATGTGTTTCAAGTACTTTAGAGATGGTTTAGAGCACTTTGAAGAAGCCCTAAATACGTAGAAAAAGGTGGAGAGTGAAGATAATGGGACACTTAGAAAAATTCAGCAAAAACCACCCTCGCGGTTTGGCCGGGTTGACCCGTGGTCTGACTGCCAAGTGTGCAGCCACATGGACTTACCACGTGAACTTACCACGGTCTGATCGGGAGCATTAGCAGTCTGACTGTCAGAGTGCAGAGGCTCAACTTAAGTGAATCGATCACTCTCTTTCTCTCTCTCTCACTCACTTCCTCACTCTCTTCCCCACTCCACCTTAGAGAGAGATGGAGAGCTCCACCTCGATGTCCACGATGATCGAAGATCGGCGGTGGGAACCACCCTAACCTTCCGGAGGACTTCCCTGAGCTCCTCTCCTTTCTCCCTCGCCAGAGGCACGCTCATCCAACCTCAAGCCTGCATGCCACACCGGAGCCCGATCTCCAAACCGAAGCTTCTCTAGAGTGGATTGATCCGCTAGGAAGCTACCATACATTAAGGTGAGGTATCCCCTATGGTTTCCCCATTATTTTTGAGCTCGATTCGAATCGCATGTCGTTTAAACCCAAGTTCAACCTAGTCTAGATCCAATCCATTGGGTATTTTGAGTTTAGCTCGGTGAATGTTGTCCAAATCACTTTAGAAGCACCTCACTAGTCCCATAGAGTATTTTGATACCTTCGTCATTGAAGGTTTCGCCGGAGTCCTCGCCTGCAACCCCGCAAAGGCACTGTTGGTGAGGTCTTGCGGTCTGACCACCGATAGGGCCGGTCTGACCACCGATAGGACCGGTCTGACTGCCAGTTAGGGCCAAAGAATCCGAGTTGAAAACCCTATACAAGGGTCAGACCGCCACTAGGACCGGTCTGACCACGTATAGTGGTCTGACCACCAGCATGCCTACAGTCTGGTCGCCAGAGGCCAAAACTCTTTGCAAGTCGGCAGTCTAACCACCACCTCTACGTCGGTCTGACTACCAGTTGGGCAAGGCTATATGCACTTATGTTAGCTTGTCCGGGGTTTCAAACTTTAAAACCCTAATCACTTAGCGATCTTTTGCAAATGTTTTCAAAGCATGACGCTCTAGTATTATTCAAGTATGCATCATGTGCACCCTTTTCCATCGTTTATTATTTATGCAATGTATTCTTATTCCTTTTAGAGAGCATTGTGCTGACGATCCAAGCGAGTGAAGGCAACACAAACCTCCCAGAGTTTTGCGAGCGTTGTATGGGAAGTATCAGACAAACCTCAAAGCAGCAAGGCAAGCATCTAATCATATTGCACTATTTGATTGAATTATGGAGTCTAAATTAATAAGTTAAGCTTTATGTAAGTTTGCGTGTACAGTGAGTTGATGTCGGGCGTCTATCGGGTAGAACCTATGTTGATGTATTATCTCTATCTAAAGTTATTGATTATCCATATCCTTGTAGCCTTGATAACATAGTCGATGTCTAACTTAAGAGTCGTTCAAAATGCTTAGAATTGCATAGGTCCTCAGTAAAAGTCGAGCAATGGTTCATCCGTTGTTCGCGAGCTTAGGGCTTACTTATTATTCATAAATATGATTATGATTTTGATGGTTGGATGAGTGGTGAGGTTGAGGCAAGATGTGAGCGGTGCTAGGGGCGTCTTCTACCCCGGAGGAGTTCCTTGTGGTAGTTCGAGAGAGGAGCCTAAGCACCATAGACCGCTTGCATCGTTTAAGCACCGTCCGTCGGTGCAGTTGGCTCTAACACTTTCCGTACTAACTACAAGCTGATCTAATAGTAAGGTAAGCCGAATATCATATATCATGCTAACACTTGTCTTGTGGCCCTATGACGCGTAAAAGGAAAAGAAAAGGAGAAGCATGGTGGCGAGGAGCCGGAGGTGTCCAAGACACGCTCGTGGTAATCCTGGTGCTATAGGAGCATTGAAAGTGGGTGGTTCCGGGTATGAGAAAGGTTGACACAGGTACCCCCTTGCATGAGCCTGTGTGGTCACTCAAGGCGTATGGTCCTCATATCGTGTGAGTAAAGTTGTACCCCTGCTGGGTGTAAAAATAATTCGAATTGCCGCACTCTCGGTTATGAGCATGCTCCTGTTAAATTGCATCGATCGTAGATTCACGAATGTGAGATGGTTGGTATGATTTTTTTGCACATGGTTATCAATAGTCATTGATTACATTAGATGGTTCCATTTACTTTTAGGTTCATGCTGTTTACAGATTTGGAAAGGTTTTCTTAGTTAAGTATAGGTGCTCACACATATATATCTAGGTTGCTTACCCACATGAATTTATTTAACCTTGTGGTCTTCTCCTTGCTAATGGCTCAATGCATAATCCTTAGAGTCGGGTTATCTATATGTACATTATATAGATTAAGTTTTGCGAGTACGTTTGTACTCACGCTGCTTTTTCAGGTACTTCTGGTGAGAAGGAGCTCATTTTTTGCTACTTCATGCTCACCGTTGTTGGTGGAAGGTTTGAGTATGCAACTACTCTCGAGTGACGAAGTTTTTGGGGTGGAGCCTAAGAGCATATGGCTCCACTCTTTTTCTGTTATCTATAGTTTTATTTTCGCTGCGTAGTTGATCTAATCTTTTGTGTAATCTATTGTAAATGGTTGAATGCTTAAGAACTTGTAATATAAGGTTAATTATTCGCTCTTTCTTAAGTCTTGATGTGATGTTATATGTTGGAAATGCATGTATTCTGATTTTGGGCACAAAATACATACCGGGACTACGTGGATGGTATTCTAGTTAATCATTTATGATTACGAATAATGATTCTCCGGATGATCAATTATAATATTATTTGAACGGTTCCTCACATTTATTTACTTTGTTGTGTTATACTTAGCAAAGTTCCCTTAATGTTTTGCCTAAGTTGTAGGACTGCAGTGATAACACTGTAGTAAATACAAAATTCATCGCACGTGACAGAGCTGCCCACTCTCTATTGTTGCCTAATTTAGGCTAAGAAACACTCTACTTAGTGCAGCCGAGTTGCTAAAACTACAATCTAGCAAGACAATTTAGCGAGCTAAGGGTCAACCTCCTTAGCGTAGCACCGCTCTGCATTCTAGTTCAAACCTTAGCAGTCACCACTGACCACTCGTACGCTTCGATAAAGGAAATTCCATCAACAAGCACCAGACTATCCGTTATCACGACCCAAGCTAAATGCCCCGAACTGAAACAACACTGAACACAACACCCACTAACTATTGAGCAAGAAAGCGATTCCCTCTCCGAGTGAAACCCACGCACTCCAGATTCGCCGGGTGCCCCGTCCCCGCAAAATTACTTGCCCAAACCAGCGCAAGCAGCAACATCTAGGGGCAGCGGGCTAAGCAAAGTGATTGCTACAGAGTGACAGGAGGGAGGAGCTTACCAAGGCGCCATGGCAGCGAGATCCAACCACTGGAGCAGAAGCTGGAGGGAATCTGAAGGTGGTGCTACGGTTCTGGGGCAGTAGAAGGAGCCGAGAGAAAGCTGGGATGGGGAAAATGATGGGAGCGAGAGAAAGAAAAGGACGGTTGATGAGGAGGTGGCCGCCCAATCCATGACCTCCAGCGGCGAACCGCCCTGCAACTCTCGCGGCGCCACCGAGGTTGTGGAGGCGAACACCATCTACCTCCCTGTGTCCGCTGCGCACAATGGGCGAACTGCTATGGATGGCCACCTCCTACTTCATGGGCGCTCACGCGAAAAGTGATGGTGAAGTCGCCCAAGGGCACGTGCGAGATAGTGGAAGCGTCGAGGTAGCACCGCACCCCGAGAGCAACAGGATCCATCGAACTGGATGCGGGGGGATGGCCCTCATGTGATCTAGAGCGAGTCGAGATGTGGAAGAGGGGATCAGATAAGGGAGTGGATGGGTCAAACAGATGCAGTGTGGGGGGTAATCCGGTGGCTACCATGTGAACGCCAACGCGCATTGATTTTTCCGCATCGAATGCAACACGATGGATTCACATCGAGCAGTTGTAGATGAGTGCGTGCCGAGCGACAAATAGACACACGCTCTAAAATAAGTCTTTAACTTTTTATAATTCTAACAAGGCCTTTTTTATCATCTTTGAGGGATACAAAAGATATCATAAAATTAAAATTAAAACATGTAACACGTGCAAGAAAGTCAAACCGCAATGAAAATTAAAACTTTGTAAAGGAAAAAAAATGTGTCTTCGTCCCTAACGTCTAGCGTTTGTGTTTGCCTCCCTCCGTTACACCCATCCCATTCCCACCTCTCAGAATGCAGCACGATGAATTCACATCGAGCGGTTGTAGATGAGTGCGTGCCGAGCGACAAATAGACACACGCTCTAAAATAAGTCTTTAACTTTTCCTAACAAGGCCTTTTTTATCATCTTTGAGGGATACAAAAGATATCATAAAATTAAAATTAAAACGTGTAACACGTGCAAGAAAGTCAAACCGCAATGAAAATTAAAATTTTGTAAAGGAAAAAAAAACGTGCCTTCGTCCCTAACGTCTAGCGTTTGCGTTTGCCTCCCTCCGTTACACCCATCCCATTCCCACCTCTCAGATTTCCCAGCCCCTTTCTCGCCGCGCCGCCGCAAACCCTAGCCACGGATCGGCCCGGCAGGAGCGGTGGCGCCCGCCGCGGAGATGCGGAGCTCCATCGCGACCTACCGCGAGAGCCTCTCCCGGCTCGCCGGCGAGGTCGATGACGCCGCAGCAGACGAGGACCCCGCGACGCCGTCTCCGGCGAGGGACGGGGACAACGCGCCCACGCCTCCGTCTTCGGGGAGGCGGCGGCGGTACTCCCGCTCCGGTCCCGGTGCCGAGCCCGACGAGGTAACCCCCCTCCCCCGCGGCAAAACTTCCCTTGCGAATAGGGTCGAGTAGAGGCTCCGCTGCGTCGGGTTTCTCAGTGAGATCCGAAGCTCTGACTTTGGGAGTCCGACTGCTTAACCTTTTTGATGCTATGATATGAATCGCTCAGCCCGCACCTATAGCCAGGGTATTAGAGGGCAATTCGCATTGATGAACTGGTTCTTGTTACTGGGAAGAAAAAAGGAGTATCTGGAGTGTTCATGTGTGGGTTTAAGGAAAGAGTAGTTGCTGTTGATGGATAGAAGGGTGAGGGATCGGTAAAGGTTAGTGTAGCCTTTGTTGCCGATTGATTGATTGAGCGTTTTTTGTGGCTTGCGTTAGGGTGCGCAAGCTTGTGGTCATTTCTGACAACATTTTCTCTCTAAGTTGGCAGAATGCTGAAATCTTAGTATGTTGATCCTATTTTCCCAGGAAATGTTGTGAATAATGGTTCAACTAGCAGATGGTTACAAGCAGTGAAAACTAAACCCCTTGGTAAGACAGAGTGTGATCCAAATGAGGACATTGCATGTGGACTATATGTTCATAGCAAAACTTGTTGATTGGCTGTCGTTAGCTTTTGGAAGATTTTATAAATACTACTGAATATCCAGGTCCCTTCAAGTATTGAAATGCAAAGAAAACTATTATTTAGTACTCCCTCTTTCGAAATATAGGGCGTGGTTTGACCCGGTGCAGTCTACAAAATCACTTTGACCATTAATTTCACTAATATTGCATTGTTTTTAGCAACAAAATTATAATCATAGGAAAAAACTTTCAAATACTAACCTAATGGTACCGTTTTTGTACCACAAAAGCTACATGTTACTAGACTAATTGTTAGTCAAAGATTACAATGTTTGAATTTTGAAATGCATGCGCGCATTATAAAAAGAATGGAGGGAGTATGTTGCATGAGGTTCTACTAGTTCTTAGAACAGATCCTCCGGTTCCATTTCTGTGTGACAAATTGTGAAAACAGTGTAGTACAGTTACCAATTTCCAATGATGTAATTGCATTTTCCATTGCAGATTTCTAAACTGAAGGAAGACATTCAAAAGCTTCAAGCTTCGGAGGCTGAAATAAAGGCATTATCTTTCAATTATGCTGCAATGTTGAAGGAAAAAGAGGTATGTGTGCTCGAAAGGTCTCTGTTTCTCCTTTTTGGGCATATCTGCTTGCCAGACTATTTCTACCTGATACATTGTTTTTGCAATGCCAAAATCATTTTTTAACTAGTTTAGCACATCAGAAACAGGTATTTCCATGGACAGTTCTGATGCCACTGAAAGCATAAACAATTGTTACTGATTATATGTAGCTCACAAGCTTTCTTACATGTGGTGTATATGTTTTGAAAGGAACAACTGGGAAAACTTCGTGAAGAAAATGGCTCACTTAAAAGAAGTTTGGAGAGCTGTAAGGCAGTTTCAGCCAATTCTAATGTAACTGGGTGTTTTTTGTGAACTTGTATGTTATACTATATATCAATTATCATGCAATATGCCAATATGATACATTATCAACTTCATATTTCACAGGGTAATTTGGAAAGATCACCTAGTAGAGTGCAAAGAAGTGCAGTTCAGGGAAATTCATTGAATGTCTCCAAGCAGAATGGATACGATAGTGGTCCTCCGAACGGTATCCAGCCAAATGGTCTGCATCCCTTGACAGGGTATCATAAGGTAGTTATAAGCAGTTTCATCGCATTGTATGTAATATATAAATTAATAGCTTGTATTGTGTCCCCAATCTCATTCTATTTGAAAGTTGTTGACAAGGTTCTTTTTGTCCTATGATTAAGTGTTAAAGAAACAATCTTGATCTTATACATCTTTTTTATTTTTATGCAAAGAAACCCTGTGTTTAGAGTGAAATAACTACTGCTCTTTATTGAATGCAAATCACGCTACAGGGAAATGTATTGGAGGAAGAGAGAACGTCCTTTGCTACCAAGCAGGCTAGTCTTGAAAACGAAATCAAACAATTGAAACAGCAACTGAGGAATAATTCCAAGAAAGAAACTGAAATGATAAGGAGGCTAGAAGGTATGTTAGTTAAGTTCAAACTGTTACCATCTTTAAACAGTCAGGAGCCCTCATTAAAATTTACTGACCTTTATTTGTCTATATCTTATATCTCCACATCTAGATGAAAACAAGCAGAATAAATTTCTTCAGCAGCAACTAAATGAACTCAACAAGAGGGTAAGTTTGTTATCTATGTAAGTAGATTCATATGTATCTTGATCTGCAGTCTGCAGTACGTTTCGATTAAGACAATGAATGTAACTCCATTGGTGTGAAAATCCTTTTTTTAATATAATTTTACAGATATCAACTAGCATGGAAGAGCTAAATAAGGAACCTAGTGAGAAGAAATCAGACTTGAGATGTGTGCAATATGAGCTGAGCAGAAGGGACAAGGAGCACATATCGGATGCATCTCTTCAGAGCCTAAGAAGTATGGTGATGGCTCTACAGAAGGAGAACTCTGATCTAAAGGTCTCAATAAATGGATTCATTACTTTCAAGTGTTTAATTGATAAAAAAAATAGTTTGTACAACATGCTACTGTGGGCTTTTAACATTGCTATACTACGGCAAGTGCAATGATCGTATGGTGAAGGATTTTTACAAAAAAATGCTTCTGCAGATAGAGAAAGTCAGGCTTGAGGCAGACCTCAAAAGTATGAAGAGTACCCCACAAAAAACTGTCGAGAGTACATCAGATATTAACAAGTATTATGATTCGGAAAAGGTACAATATTGCTCTTAAGTCGTGTACTTCATACATGTAATTTGGAAGGTACCTTATGTTTCTGGAATATGTACAGGACAGATTTTTAGCCTATTTTTTGTTCAATGGCAACACTATTTATCATTTATTTTGACCTTTTCAGAACTTTCATGTAAAATCAAGGCCTCAATGCATTATAAGTTTCTTACTTTGCTGAAGTGAAATTTTCTACAGTATTTGCTAGTAAAACCCTTCCAAAAATAGTAAAACCACATAGTTTGTACATTTCAGTATGGATTACCTGTTAGTTACGAGTTATGGGCCAACAATACAAATTTTTGGTAGAGTATAGTACTGGTGATACCACTAAATGGCAAAGAGAATAAAAATACTGATATTCTTGTAGTTCCACTGTGAAGGTTAAGGAAGAGATGGCTTCATTGAAGAGAGCATTACAGGACGCTTCCCATGAGAGAGAGAAAGCAGTGCAGGATTTGGCTCGGCTGAAGCAGCATTTGTTAGATAAGGTAACCACATAATCTTATTTTGTGATTTTCTGCCACTTGCTGAGCTCCTAATGAGACAAGGGAGAGATGATTATGTGGTCACTTGCTTCATTTCTACTATCCAAACACGTTATGTGCAATATCTTATGCAACATGTGATCAGCTGTTTAAAAGGAATAATATGATGTGCCAACTGTCTAACAAATCACTTGGTTCTTCATTAGGACATTGAGGACCAAGAAAAGATGGATGAAGATAGTAAACTCATTGAAGAACTGCGGGTAATGTGTGAGCAGCGAAGGGCTCACATAATGCAGTTAGAGAGGGCTTTAAAGGTTGAGATGGCAAAGCAGGAGGAGAGCAAAAATATCATAAATGAAGAACACCAGAGATCAAATGAACAAATAGAAGATTTGAAGTACAAGCTTGCAAGCTGTATGAGTGCACTTGAATCGAAAAACGTGGAGCTGCTTAATCTTCAGACTGCCCTTGGACAGTACTATGCTGAGAGTGAAGCCAAGGTGATTGAATTCTTGAGATTATTCTTTGTTTGAAACTTCTTATTTTGCAAAATTTCAGCTTGATTATGATCTTTAATTTAATATGTATGTAGGAACGGCTTGGAGGTGATTTAACTATTGCTAGGGAAGAATTGGCTAAGCTGTCAGAGTCATTGAAGGTACAAACAGAGCATACTCCACAAATGCTTGACCAAGCATTAACCAACTTATTGTTCCTCTTACTTTTATTAGATTCATGAATGCCTAAATATGCGGTGAGCGCACATACTTTAATAATACATTTTTTTAGTTCTTCGAATGGCATTGCTAAAGCATATCATTTTTATGCAGGTGGCAAATCAAATGATTGAAATTTCAAGAAGGGAGAAGGAAGATATAGCTACCAAACTTCTACAAGCAGAGAGGATGTTAGCAGATGGGAAGCGCTCCATGCAGAAGCTTGAGGATGGCAATTCAAGATTGCGACATGCGCTAGAACAAAGCATGACAACAGTCAATAGGATGTCACTAGATTCAGATAACTCTGTTGACAGGTTGGCCGCCTTCTCTTGTGGTAATATTTTTTAGCAATGATTTTTGTGGATAGCTGGTTTAGTGTTATGTACTATGGGTGAACAGCTGGTTTAGTGTTATGTACTGATTGTAAACCTTGTAAGAGTAGAGACTCTAAAAATTAAGATACTGGAAGTGGAGAAATTAATAAAAAGGTGAACAGAGTTTTCTTTTCCTCTTATTTTCACCTTTTCTCCTTACTTTTAAAAAGAGAATTGATGATGAAAACTTGACTGCTGTTAATCTACAATTATACCATGCCATCTCCAAATTTTACATTTTTAAATTTAATTTGATCATGTTCTGTATCAAAGTTTTCTGTTTCACAGGGTGTATTTTGTGTACATAACTTTTTTCTTGTACTTTCATCGGACCTACCAGTAGATGCTATATGAAATATGCAACAAATCAAATAATCAAAGTTTTGCTTGCAGGAGGATTGTGATCAAACTGCTTGTCACTTACTTCCAACGGAATCACAGCAAAGAGGTGTTTAGCTTGTCCAAATTATGTAGGGTTTGTTTGTTTGGGTTTCTGCTTTTGGTATTTCTGAAAAGCTGTTTTTGAATTTTAGCTGTTGGCTTTTATAATAAATTTTGAACTTCTCAATACATCACTTTTCAGAAAAGCATAGTTCATTTCCTCAGGTTTCTCCATAAGTCACCTTTCAGTAATACCATTTATTTAGGCTTCTGACTTCTGGTAGCAGAAAAGCTAGAAGCAGCAGTCCAAACAAACAGACCCTTAGTATCATGAACTTCTCAACTACAAATTTGTTGTCAAATAATATTCTAATGTTGGGTATGCCCAGGTTTTGGACCTTATTGTTCGCATGCTTGGCTTCTCCGAGGAAGACAAGCAAAGGATTGGTCTTGCACAAAATAGTGCTGGCAAGGGTGTTGTCCGTGGTGTTTTGGGTCTCCCGGGACGCCTAGTCGGAGGAATTGTTGGTGGAAATTCAGCCGGCAAATCTACTCAAGCATCTCAGGATAGCCAGGTGGGATCTATATGTAATTTGCCTTTGTTCTTTCATAGTCCTATTCCTTTCACCGCTGAAGTCCAGCAGACATATGAGGGCCATCATGTTGTATTTTTGCATTATGTTACACCCTGTTGGTTGATATTAGTATCCTCCTTGTCCTTGTGCTATTATGTGCAGTCATTTGCAGACCTATGGGTGGACTTTCTGCTCAAGGAGACTGAAGAAAGGGATAAACAAGAAAGGGAGAAACGAGAAGCTTCAAGGCTGTCGCAGGAAGAGAGCCAAGCTGCCACTAGTACCAGTAATCCGTTGAGTGCGCAACAATCACAGCATCCCGCAAACCTTGCACCTGGCCCTTCGACAAGGCCGCATCTGTTCAGTCGTCCGGACTCCGAATTTTCAACAGTTCCACTCACATCATCGACATACTCATCAGCGCAGACTCCGTTCTCGAGACCACCTCCAAGATGACTGCAGCAATCAAATGTATACTGTACAGTATCGGATACTTTTTCTTCCGTGGGGGAACCTGCATCCTAAGGTTATGCTATTCGTTTCATTCGTTGACAATTTGATGATGATAGTTAATTAAAAGTTACCCTCCTTTTTCGGTCTGTTTTCCCTTCTAAGGAGTGTAAAGAAGTCGGTATGTAAATGGATCTCTGCCATTCGATGAGAAATGGAGATACACAACTGTTGACTATACAATGTATGGTTCGGCAATCGGAACCCTATATACCTGTGTTGTACTGCTATGAAAATATGAGATAATTTTTTTGTATCGACCTCAGTATTAAGGATCTGATCCATACCGAACGTGTGTATTGCAGTATCCGAGTATCGTGATGTGTTATGTTGAAGAGAATGGGCGATGTGTCTTGATCTTGGGTATCCTTTTTCAGATGATACAGGGTTCACAAATGCGACGAATATTGATTGAAATTCATGAAATTCGACACATTCAAGTCGTATTGAATTCCTAAACCGATCAAAATTTGAAATTTGAATTCAAGAAAATAGAAAATCATGAAAATTTCTCAAAATACTAGAGAACCTGTGAAAAAAATTTAAAGATAATGTCGTTTGCATAATATTTTATATAGAGGAAGTTTTTTTTAAAAAAGAAAATACTAAAATGGGCCGTATGAACATGATGATTTGGTCCATTACGATAAAAAAAAGCTTAACATGCAAAAAAAATATTTTTTTTAATGTATGGTGTATCTTAGGAGGATCTTTAGAATTTGTTTCACTTCATTTAGAGTTTTATTAATTTCTCCATAATTTTTATAAAGTTCACAAGCATGAAGTGAACATGTTAAAAAACAGCACTGTAATTAAATTTTTCATGTCTACCACTATTTTTTTACATAAAGCATAGTATAAGTAAACTAATAAAAGTGGTTTAACTAATTTTTTAGTGTGATGGGTTAGTTATCAATTAATCTAATTGCAACACATTTACAAAACCCTGTATGTTACAATAACTATTTCATGAGTTCATGTATTTTTAAAAGATATAGGATCATGTAAGAAGACTAACCAAATTACTTTCATGATTTTTAGATTAGAAAAGAATTAAGTATGCATTTAACTAGTTTTAGAAAATATTCAACTTTTTCATGAGTATAAATACTTTTATCATGTAGATCATGTTACAAGAAAACCAATAATTTTTTTTCACTTGATTTGAAGCTCAGATGAATTAGTTATTGATTTTACAAGGTTGAACTATTTTTTTGTTTTTTTAACTTCATTGAAATTCAAGAAATGCTCTCGATAAACCGGGAAACCGGACAATTTTCAAAGAATTCAAGTGTTTTCAACATTGATCGAAATACGATGAATACGATTGAATATCGACAAAAGTCACAAAACCGGTCAGATTTCGAGAGTCCGATTCAAGCATTTTTGGTCTTGGTCAACCGGGTTTGACCTCACGAATTCATTTGAATTTTTACTCAAATTTTACGCATTTCAAGAATGCGGGGGGGGGGGGGGGCGCATTTCGCATTTTTGAACCTGGATGATACTAGAACACAGAATACAGTAACAGTATGCATTCAGATTGCGAAGTTCTACTAGAGTAACTTGCATCGCCAAAACCTGAGTAAAAAAAAAATGGCTACTGCAGTTCTGACGTTCGCTGGACGCTGGACAGGCCTCACGAAGTTTTGATGATGTGTAGCCTTTGGAGAAAACAGTGATCATAATTTATTTCTGCCATTACCACTTCAAACAAGTCGTTGTAGTATAGTGGTGAGTATTCCCGCCTGTCACGCGGGTGACCCGGGTTCGATCCCCGGCAACGGCGCGATATATACATATATATATATATATCTTTTTTCACCGTGTTCTTTTGTGTGTGCTGCCTTTCTCTCTCTTTTCTGCTTCTCCAATTGATCCGATAACTAATACGTGAGTCCTAACTCTGCTTCTTCAAATCAAGGATCTAAATGTTATCGGAGATGACTGATAGATGCACCCGCTCATCAAAATTTGCTTGTTATTTTGGAATCGATCATTCTCTGCTTCTGCATTTCTTTGGTCGCATATACCATAGTAATGTAAACCAGGCACCCAGCTTGATTTCAGAGGCGAGGGATCCTCTGCCGACTGCATTATGTGGTCATTGCGACATATATGATGAACCCTATAATCCCGTACAGCAACACAAAACAATCAACAGGCTATCACGCGCATGCCCTGAAATCGTATGCGAATGAATGAACTAGCCATACATGCATCCACCTCCCATGTTTCACTGCTCTCCTCTGGCAGGCGAAATTCAGTGGACTGCAGATAAGATTATCGGCTAGCTTGGTAAGTGATCTCTGATGGTGATGGCTGATGGCTGATGGCTGATGGCTGAATGAAGCACTTATCAGTGTCTGCAACTGTTCAGCCGTCCGTCTGATCCCTGCTGAATCTGATCCGTTCTAATCTGACTCGCAGTGCATGAAGCCCGTTCTAATCAGCTCGCGCTTATTCACCACACTGATCCGTCATCCTCCTCCATAACATGGATGTTGTAAGAAAATCACCATCCATGACATGTTCCTTGCCTTGTTTTCTCGTTTTCTCACTTACCCCAAAACCGCATTGCGAATGGAGTAGTATGGAACTGCAGTTGACTTGGGTGCAGTGCAGCCAACCACGCCCCATAATTTTGTCTTGTACTTTTGTTATATTTCTTTCGCACATCAAGCTTTCAAAATCGGTGGCACGCTGCACGCACGTTTCCTCTTGTGATCATATATATTTCGGCGTTTTGGAGACACTGCTAAAGAAAACCATGACACGTGGCAAATTTTTGTGTAAAGATTCTAAAGAAAACATGCCTTTCGTTTTCCTTCTATACTCAACTCATTAACCTAGTCAACCAAAGGTTCAGGAACAGACGCCGCTGTTTGTTAAAAAGTTGCAGTGAAAAAAAAGACTATACTTTAGTTGCTCACCTGCTGATGGTTGATCGACGATACCATCACTTCTATCTCTGTCGCTCTGTAATTTGTACATTTTCAAGTTAATAAAATGGATGCAAATTAAAAAGCAATTATGCCTATACAAATCTGCTTTTCCCATAATCAATTGTGTCCTGTGCATCTTCAGTTTCAGTATGTTGGGCAGGTGACCTTTCCCCTTTCACTCATGTATGCCTGCATAGACTTGAGACTTGAGTTATAAGCTTTCATTAGGATTTATCATCTGCATGTGTTACAAGATAATTCCATATGGATGTAGCATACCATGAACGACTCTAAAGAGTCTCATCCTTTCGATCCTGTCCAACTCGTACATTCTGCGAACAACATTGTGAGCCACCAACCACGTGTATGTGAGATGGAGAAATTGGATAATTTTGGCACATCAAAATGCGCTGGTCTGAATATATTCTTCGATAAAATATATGCCGTTTCAATGAGCGTATATGATTATACGGAGAACTTATGCAGTTGTACTATATCAGGCCATATAGTAATCACACAGAAAAATATTGTGTCTATAAAGTTTTCATCTATACTACTCAAAAGTATTTGAACATTATAACATAAATGGGGGAAGCATAGCATTGAATTACCATGCACTGTGGATTATACTAGCGAGCATTTCAATCTTTGCAATATCTTTTTTGATGAAACTGTAAAGGCCAGGAAAAGGATTAATGAACGGTTACCTCCGGTATATGTCAAGTTTGCCTCGTCCCACCTCAAGATTCAGAAGTAGCTTTTACCACATGCATATAGTTTTGCAAAGTCTAATATATATTGCATCTATATTTCCTCTATCTCTGTTGTACAATTTCATATCTATTTAAAAAATCGGTTTTTGTTGACAAAAATTCAAACGATTTCGTGTAAAACTTCAAATTATTTTTCTTGCGGATAAGTCAATGATGTTACCAATTTGTTATCACCAATTATTACAGACGACGTCATACGCTGCATCCTATACGCCATTGGATGGCCTTCCCAAAAACTGCAAGTTCGTATCTTGCTCCTCCAAGCCAATGATTTACAAGTTGGGAAAGAAAGGAAATGATAGTGGCAAGCAATTTTTGCATGATTAGCAAGCTATCTCAACGATGGTTTGTTAGCTACACATGCTAGAAGATGAAGTGATCAAGCTTGCCCAATGCCAGTGAATGGGCAGTGACGAAATCTTGCAACCATCATTTTTTCTTACATACACAAACCTAAACTTATAGTATGCATATCAAAATGCTCCATTGCGTCACGTCTCATCTTCCCATGCATGCCATCTATCTATCTATTTGAGTATCGAAGCATCTGAATTTTTGTCGCATGCTTTATTGTTTCGTCTGATTTTACTATACATCACCAAAATAACGAAGTTTCTACAAGCGAGCAACAACTTGCGTGCATGCAATGTCAATGTAAATAGCCAAGGCAGTTACCTGTCACCAGAGAAAAATCTTGAAACCTCGACGAACACCAGTCACCCAGCAACCCAGTCAAAAAATTTTTACCCAGTTTGAATTGGGTCTATGTTTTTTCCATTTCAACTCACATCGAAACTTTTTCTGAAAAAATTACAAACTTTCATCACTTATTAAAGTATATTTCAAAATCTAGTTCATCTTAATTTTTTTTTTGTGAAAGTTTTGAAAACTTCAAATTTCTTTGAATGCTTTTTCTGTGTAGTAACTGTTTTTCACTTGATGATCACCAATATTTCAGCTCTTTGACTTCGCTAACAACTACAGGGGATCCTTCCAGTCCTCCTGCCCGTTTTACTGCTCCTACTCAGGCTTTCAGGTGATTAACCATCAAATTAGTATTCAATTGCACTGAGTTGTGAACACACTTCATCTGCAAGAACTGCAATAGAAGTTCTATTTACTGATTTGATGGTTCTTCCGAGCGACAAAGGACAGCAAGTACCTCGACTTCCTGAAGAACAACTAGGGCGGAACTGCAATCGAGTTCAGCTGGGACAACAAGTATGCTGGAGCTCAGATGCTTGCAACACAGGTCAGTCATCACATCCCAATTGTATATTTCAGTAACCTTCAGTAATTCCAACTTCTGAAAGTTACAAGCATCAAGTCCGTATCTATGTCCTTTTCGGGAGTACTTAGCTGGAAGAACAGAGCTGGAAAGCTACAAGAGAGGCCTGGACTCTTTTGTCTGCGCCGGGATGCCGAACAGCGGCAATGTGAAGATAAGCACCACTCCTGGTATGAATCAAGTTGTGTAATCTGATATGCTAGAACTTCTATTCTGAACAGATGATTATCAGAGTTATGGTTATTTTGTTTCTGAGAAGATTTGTGCACCTACTTATGACCACAGGAGGGCTTCTGTTCACTGGATTTGGTCAATCTGCAGTACACTACAACTGCAACCCTGCTGCTGTTCATCTACTCAAAGACACTGAATTCTTTGGGCTCCGGCAGAGTCCAATGCAGCACTGCAAGTTTCTCTCCAGATCAGATCAGATCATTTGCCGCATCACAGGTATGCAACACTACTACTTCCCACGTATTTCAGGTTTTTGCCAGACTGCACTGTTCAATATCCGGGATGCTTTCCCTTTCAGGTGGATTACATCCTAGGGAAGAACCCGATGGGTATGTCCTAGATGGTGGGCTTTGGCACCAAGTTCCCAATGCGCATTCACCACCGTGGCTCATCGATCCTGCCAATCAATGTTCTCTCAAGGAAGGTCACCTGTAACGAGGGGTTCTCATCATGGTTCCCAACGAGTACATCAATGCAGCCTTTGTAGGTGACTGTGCTGCTGCTATGGGGCAGAAGCAGCTAGAGGAGCATGTGGACGACCTAGCGTCAATGATATCATCTTACTACAGAAGAAACATACAGGACATATGTAAGGACTGGCAAAGTTCCAAGCATGATATTGCCTTGTAACATCAATTGTACTTTAGCCTGTTGCTGCTCTTGATCACCCTGTATAAGATGATAAGAAATAAATACAATGATAAGTTTATACTAGTAAACTATATCTGCTGATCCAGATATCATTCAGCAAATCCAACATAAAAACTGATCAACTTCACACCTTTATCACTAATCTCATTTCAAATTGATGGAAATGAAATGTTTTATCTACAAATGTGTGTTGCAGTATTCCAGCGATAGCTGGATAAAATCGAAACAGAATAGGGATTTCTATTTTTCTTTACACTGCCACTTATATAGTAGTGTGTTTTGCTAGGTTTCTGGTTCCACCCACTTGTTGGTCACAATGGACCATTAAGCTGGTCAATCCAGGAACCAGCCAAAGATGCCCAATCCACGACAGTACCCACAAGGAGCTCCCAGAACCAAAGATCCACTGCAAGAACTGAAGAAAAGATGAGCAGAGCAAGCGTCTCGTATCTATTCAAAGGCCAGCCTGAAACCTCAGCCATTCTCTTCAACATCGGAATGGATTTTCTGTCTAGCTCCCGACTTCTTATTGACCATGCTGTGACCCAGTGCACGTCAGTTGGGACCATATTGAGCTCTTCTCCAAGACGTCGTCCCAGGTCTGGCATATGCCCCCCACCATAAAGGACTGCTATTCTCTTGTACCCACGATTTATTGCTTCCTTTATCTTCTCAGTGGCAACTTTGTTCCTTTCCCCAATGATAACCGACTTCTCCTCAACGGGTGCAGTCACAGCTGTGAAACTTTAAAGATACAAAAAGAAGAAATAATTAGTTCATTGCTTTATTTACACTTTATTTGCCTTACTGGTTTCAGAGTACTCACTCAGATGTCAGTTGCTTTGCCAAGAAAATCTTCAGTGCAGCCCCAAAATCTAGCCTAGACAATGCCTCTAGCTCAGGATATCCATCTTGATTTTCCACTGGCAAACAAAGCCCAGTGATGACGAGTAGTCCAACGAGTGGCATTGGTAGCACACGTGAGGCCCAGAGCAACTTGGATCTCCAAAAGTCAAGACCATCTGGCATGGAAGTTGGTTGTACCAAGGCTTTGGTTGATTTCAGTGTCATGTCTACTGCAAATGTGAGAATACTTTCACCTCTTTCACTCTGGAAGACAAAGAACGTGCACTTAAAATATAGTCAAATAAAAGTGGCCAGGGAAATAAAAATGGAGAAGTGTACACATAAGTTTGTAAATCAGATGGAAATGTATGCTACACAGTTCTTATTTCATAATTACTAACAGTATTAAAAGGGAAACATTACACCAACTTCAAACAGTAACTACTAATAACAGAAGTATACTTATTAAGCGTGCAACACTACTTTCACAACATATATGGTGAGCAAGCATTTCAAGAAGTAAAAAATAAAATAAAATAAAGGTATGCCTAAATAAAATTATTACCTGAAGCTGCTTGAATGTCTCATAGTCAAGGTCAGCGTGTAGCCATTTCTCATTGCCATAATCAAGACAGTCTAACTGATAATCCAATGAAAGGATCCGAGCCATTTGCTTCTGTATGAAACCAAGAATACTAAATCCTCTACGTGAAGATTTCATCTTCTTAACAGCCATTGGGCCTTTTGGATTGTTCAAATTCTCCCGACTCGTCACCATTTCATACAGAACACAATCATAATCTTCAAGCGCTTGCTGCAGTCTATCAAAATATCTGAAGAAAAATAACAGATCTCAGGAGATTGACTTGTAGGAAAACATTCAGGTATGGAAACAGGTGCAGGGATCTTGGAATAAGCGACAATTCCATAGGCAATGTATATCAACATGATAACAGCTATGAAACACAAGAAAATAATTCTTAAGCATGAAACGGAGCCAAAAGTACGCACTCTTTGTCGGCAATGTGGACTGTAGAAACCAAATCAACCTGCAGGGTAGTATAATTGACGATTGATCAGAAATCAGAGAAACACATATAAAGTTCCAGCGTGTTTAATCAACACGCAATGTTTTGCGCCTATCGAACTCTTTTCGAGCCAGACTTCTACCATGTTAAAGAACAAACTTACGCAAATGATAGGTAAATAGGGCATATTTTCATTTCATATTATTGCAGTTTACCAGGACCACATAAAAACAAGGAATCTGTTTAATTTACAGGGGAAATGAAGTAAATGAAATAAAAGCACATAAAAAAAATGACACGGCCACGAAGCACAACGTCATTCACAATTTGTTCCTTTTTTTGTGAATTTCGCGCTAGCGTGTCCAATTCCTCTCTATACGGAGCCAGAAAGCAGACTCACGTGGAGGAACGGGTGGAGGAGCGACCACGGGAATCGCTTCTCGAACCGCACCACCGCAGTCTGCAGCTCGCCGCCGCACCCGCCGGCGCCACCTCCTCCCCCGCCAAACCCGGGGCGGCGGTACCGGAGGTAATCGGTGATGGAGCTGCTCGCGGCGAACCGCTCGGCCCCTCCCACCCCCGCCCCCGATGCTGCCGCCACGACGATGGGGAGCGGGAGGGCCCGGCGCCGGCGACGCGCGCGGGAGGGGAAGGCGGCGAGGGAGGTGGATGGCGCCGCCGTCGAGAGCATGGCCGGTCGGCGCCACGCGGCCGGGGGGAGGGAGGGAGGGAGGGTTAGGGGATGGGGAGAGAGAGAGAGAGGGGGAGGTGAAGTGGTGATGGAGGAGGCGAGGCGCTCTGGCTCCTCCCCGGGAAGATGGGGTTCCCGAGCTACGCAGCGAGCGAGCGCGCGTGTGGTCACTGATAAGTGGGCCCGGGCGGTGGCGTCGCGATTGTTTCGATTGGTCACTGATAAGTGGGCTCGGGAAGAGGTTGCGTGGTTGGCTGGCGTGAGCCCACCACAAGAAGCGGAAGACGGTGGTCGGTAGAATCTGGCAGCGTGGCTACGCTGGCAACGGGTCGGGTGTAGCTAAGAACCCACCTAATTTAAAACCCGAATAAGAAAATCTGACTTCACCCGATACTTTTTAACGGGTAAAAAATCACTCTCCATCTTAAAACCGGTGGGATTTAAAACCTAATAGGACCTGTGAGTGCGAGTAGGGAGTCGAGGCGGGCGGCGCGACAAGTGCGGGCAGCGGCGCAGTGAGCGAGAGCGGTGGTGGGTGAGGGCTTGGCGGCGCGGAGGGTGGGAGTGGTAGCGGGCGGGAGCGGTGGCGGGCGGCGGCAGGAGGAGGTAACGGTGACATGCCTAGCGGGTGATGGTGTGAGGTGAGAAGTTAGGTTTAGGTGGATGTGGGCTAAACCAACAACTACGTATTTCATCTTAGGCGTTCGTGGAGAATCACATGTAAATTGTTATCCCGACGCGACTCCATATCAGGGTTTCGACTTAGGACGGGGCAAATTTTGCTCCTGTCCCCGCTCTTGCCGAATGCAAAATCTATAGAGACTCGATTCGTTCTGATTTCTGGCTAGGACGCTTACGGTATTTATGTGAGACTTTAAACCCAATTTTCTTTGGCCAATTGCATATGTGCCCATCTCCAATTGCTGGTTTGTCCTCGTTTTCTCAATTTTACATTACTGCCCTTGTTTTTGGATCGGAGAGCTGACATTAGCCCTGCTCTGTGAAGCAGTGTCCAAAAGACTATTGTGTAATTTTATGTACTTGGCACCATTGACATCGGAAATGAATGGAATTTGCGTAAATGAAACTATTGTAACGGCATGAGAATGGTTCATTGTGGCATCAAGAAATATGTGTACAGATATATCTTTGAACTAAAACAATACGTAGACATGAATGGGCCATCACATATTGCATAAATCAGGAAATTATTCTATTTTTAGAGACGGTTCATATAAGAAACCGTCTTTAAAAATGACTTTTTACGCAGACGGTTCACATAAGAAATCGCTTGTAGTAATCATCCTATTTGCACATACGGCTATCGTAAGCAGCCACCTGTGAAAATTTGTTTCACAAGTGGCCCGAAACCGCAGAGGCCTGCTAAGGTGGTTTGTCATTTGAGCCGCCTGTAGAAAGATAATCTGAGTGTCCCGAAAAATAATTTTTTATAGTGTTTGAGGGTTCGTCTACCCCTACAGCTATTATATGATGTTACAAACCCCCTTACACTATAAAAAAAATCTATCACTAGTGGCTCCAACTAGTAAAAAAAATCTATCACTAGCCGACAGTGGGTAACGGGCAATGACAGTCCCCGACTATCACTGCCAGGCCGGAGAACTAGCAGTGAAGGAGGTTATCACTGACGGCTCAAGGCTTGAGCCGGTAGTGATGACCTAGGTATCACTGCTGGCTGAATCTATGAGCCGAAAATATTTTGTCTCTCCTCTCCCTCTCCTACCTCTTTGACCTCTCCTCTCTCTCTCCTCCCTCTCTCTCTCCTCTCTCCGTCTCTCTCCCCCTCTCAATACTTGCATACAATGAGACACATATTTAATGTAAATCAATAATAAAGATACTTTAATTAATACATAGTAATTTATGTCCTTCATTAATACATAGTAATTCATGTCCTTCATTAATATGCTATCATTTGAACATATATACGCTGTCAAACTCCCTGATAGACTTCTTCCTTATCGCATACTCTGTATTAGAAGGTATGGTGTCATCTGAAGGTCTCTCACACGTCGACGACACAATCGGTTTATGAAACTCGCCATTTGGGTTGATAATATGTCCGATGAAGAACTCGATAATCTATTCTTGAATGGCATGTATTTTCGTACAGAGTATCACACTTGTGCTTGTTTGAAGCGTTGCATTTGAAGAATCAAAAGAATTAGTCTTTGAACACGTATATAAATTAAAAAGAAGGCATGATATGTAATTTCATACCTCAACATCATTAAACCTGATAGCGTCTCTGTCTCTGCTGAATGAGTGCATGAAAGTAAGAATATAGAACCCGCAAAGATTTTTGCCGGCTGGCTGCCTCATACACTTCAAGAGGAAAGGATTCGTCAGTGGAATGAATTGAATCTTTTTATTTAGTAGGAAATGTAAGACATGAATATTCCCCATATACCGGAAATTAGGTTTTTACATCATACCACTTCATGTATGGAAAGTAGACAACACTCTTTTTGCAGTATCTTGTGTACGCCCTATATGCGAATATGAATATCAATTAAACTTAGATGCAATCGATGTGATGATTAAATGATCGAGTTTACCTGTTTAGCATGTCGATGAGGTCTTGGTAAGTTGACTTATCTCTCTTTTGTGAGTCCAAGACAATAATCTTGCTCAAGTCTTGGTGGATGACAAGGAGGATCCAATGAAAACTACAGAAATATATCACCATAGCATATTAGTATTAGAATCGAGTTGCTTATAAAAGCAGAATGCTCTATCACACAAACACATACTCAAAGTTGTAGGGTAAGAGTACGAAGGTCTTATGTTGGTGGTGAAGTAGACACTTCAATAAGTAGTCATCTGTGAAGTCTGGATCATTCTTTACAAGTTCCTCATTGACAAGCCTAGAATTGATGAATCATACTTTATTATCTAATTTTTGTCTGCATGTGTGGATCTCCATTCTACGAAAGAGATAAGTTAGCCATGCAATTTCAAGGTACAAGATCATATAACGTGAATTATATACGTAAGTCACTTACAAAGTCCTCGCTCTGATTATGACCCCGAAGGAGACGTCCTCGTTGATGAAATATTCATCTCTGTATCTTACGGGGAACGCCTGAAAACTCTGCATGTACTGCTCCAAGTACCACAGATGTAATTGATGTATTTGAGTTGTACAGTTATTTTCTATATCTAGTTTGACCAAATATTTCCTCAACTCAAATGGCCATCTAACATCCAATTTTGGGATTTCCCCTCCCGCAACAAACCGTGCTAGTTCCTCTGCTGTTAATCTAGAAGCAGCTAGAAAGCCCCCAATACTTGCAGCATCCTCTATGATTAGACTTGATTTGCTCTTGGCCTGCTTCTTGTTGATGCATTCGTAGTCAGTTGGTGGCTTATTTGAAGCCACCCCCGTCTGTTTAACTTTAGCTATATTCATGAAAAATTTCATTCTACCTTCAGTCACAATAAGCTTATGTGGAGGTGCTGGAGGATGGAAATGAGCCATTACACTGGCACCCATAATCTTTTTGGTTTGCTCAGGATTAAGTGAATAGACATCCTTGGGTTCTGCTAACTTTTTAGATGACACCGACTTCTTAGATGATGTTGTATTCTTGGATGCTACGGAACTTGATCGTATTTTTCGAGATGATGACGGGCTTCTTGAGCGGTGAACTTCTTTGAGGTGATGGCTGAGGAGGTGGACTTCTTATAGGAGATGGCTGAGGAGAGGGAGATCTACAAGGCGATGATGGCCCAGGGTGTCATGGAGAGTAGAGGTTCTCAGGAGCTGTCACTGGTGGAAACACTATGTAGGTATTCTCCCACGTGATGAATGTGTGCTCGTTCTCTCCTATAGTATTTACTGTTCACCCCCTCCTCTGCGGGGTAGTCCACTTCAACATGACGGTAATGGTTACCTGTCTCGTCTACTTCGACCATGGCGTAGCCCTTTGGTATTGGACGTCCATGCAAAAGTTCATGGGCGCTGCGGGGGTAAGCCACGCTGGAAGCCACCTTGATGGTAATGTTCTTAGCACCAATTTGTAGTTCACACGGTGTCCACACTGTGATGTGGTCCATGGGATAAGTGATGGAGTCAACTCCTGAAACTCCCGTAGATGCACAGCTACTCCGACGACCACCGGGGGTGGAGCGCACAATATTAGGAGACGCTACCGGTTGTTCCTGTTCGCTCTTAGTGGCGCCTCGTTCACGTCTGATGGCTTCCTATACTACTTGTCTTATTTTGACGTCTGTCTGTTCCCTCTCACGTTGTAGCGCAAGTTCAAGTATGTTCATCATCCTAACTTTTTCTGCTTCTCGTTCTGCATCTTACTTTGCTTGAGATCTCTTTGACTCTTGTAACTGTTGACGGCGCATGGGAATCCATATTTCTAACCCATTATACCAACGCCTCGTGTGCGACCACCATACTCCTTGTTTCCCAGGGCCAAGGTGAGTTCGTCCCTATCCCTATCTAACTTGAAAGAGCCTTGTGCAAACTGTGTGTGGACGTCCACAAGCCTTTTTGCAAGAGTTTGTATCACTTCCTGATCTTTGGAGGTTGTAAAGCATAAGCTTCTATCAACCGAGTAAGAAACACCCATCCCACGAAGGAAGCATGTCGATTGTTCGCTTCTAGCCCTTCGTCTCAAGTGTGACACATCTCTCTCGCAATTCATCTAGCTCTTGTTGCCACTATCGTTCTTTCCCCATGTACCCATGACTGCTGACTTTGTGAGGGTAAAGATTCTTCTTTGAGTTTGCTTTGTTCACCTTACTCAACCTACGTGCTTCTTTCGACAACTTATACTCCACAAAGGCTTGCCAATGATCTTTCAGTTGGGGCCATTTACTGAAATCTGGTGTTGTACCTTTCTGCACATAGATTCTGTTTAGTGTACCCTTTCAATTCTTAAATAAAAGGCTCATGATTATTAGCACCTTACGTTTAACTACTTTCATATCTATCTTTTCAGTGGACTTTAACTTCCCTAATATGATGGGCCACAAGATGTCATTCTTCATTGAATCAGGAACTACGTGCGAATCACCTCGTTCACCAGTCCACATTTTATAGCTGATGGGCATATGATCCTTAATAGTTATCCCACAAACTGACTTGTACAGCACAGCCCCAAAACTTTCTCTAGTACAGTTGGCTCCCCAGCTAGTGAGACCTCCGTGATGAGTATTCTACAGATAGAGAGTTGAGGAAGGAGGGAGATAGAGAGAAAGCCGATAAGGGAGGGAGAGAGGCTATTGAAAGAGTGAGATAACCAGGAGGGAGTTGATAGATAGAATGCATACACATACAATATTGTAATTGAGTACATTATGACAAATTTAATAAAAAAAGTCACATCTTACATAGCACAATAGGCACAAAGGTACTAACAAGTGATACATTGATCTTACAAGTCACATCATCTTACATAGCAAAATAATGATATTACAATCAGAATTTGGATTACGACATCTTTACACATGAAATCACACTTCTTTTCATTATTTTTAAAGTTAGCTAATTTTGGCTCGGCTTGGATGACTTGACTGTTGTATGCCACAAAAGCTTCATGTTTAAATTTGTATCCTTTGTAACATGCTCATTTGAATCTATTAACTTGTGTGTGACATACCTCCCAACTGAAGAAAACTCCACTTTGCCGACTACGATGACAACATATCATGTCATAGCAGTCCTAAAATTTAAAACATATGCAAAAATGATTGCAAAAAAACTTGTATCATCCAACTCTCATGTATCCATGTAAATATGTAAATCATTGCATAGGGAAAGCTCATGAACTGATTTTTTTTTTTTTGCGATAAAATGAAGTGGAGATTTGAAATTGATGTCAATATCTCTTTTCTGTATTTATTCTGAAATCAATAGTTCAGTTATGCATCTCCCAAATATTAGCAACTGTACCATGCTATTTTTTTTTGCTTCTTATGTCAAGTATTTGTGCTATAGTTTGTCAGGCTACAAAGGTCTGCTGTAATTTTTTTTTCATGAACAAATATGCACAATAAGAAAAATACACTGAATTTATTTGTAAATTTAATAAATACCCAATATTCCGTGCTTTTGGAAGAGAATTATCTTTTATATGACCAAGTAGCAAATTATTATCAGTAGAGGCTTGCATTATCTTTTTATATGACCATGTAGCAAATTTATTGCTCAAGCATAATGTCCCCGGACTCGCATGCATTCAGTTTCTAATCATTACACTAAATCCATCATTGATCTGATGCACATATCATAGTTACACTTAGAGATAAGGGATCCTATTATCAGTAGAGGTGTGAGAAAAGCATAATTTCCCTTGACTTGCATGCATTCAGTTTCAAATCATTACATTAAATCCATCAGTGACCTATGCACTTATCAATAGTCACACATAGAGATAAGGGATCCCTAGAGATAATGTTTTGATGCATGTGCTGAAATTTAGCTGGTAGTTCTAGAAAGCCAATGTGCATATTATATGCTTCATCTATTAGATAGGCCAGAAAGGTAAGCACACAAGGGGCTCTTTTGGTATGAACAGTGGATGCCCATAGCTATATGGGAAGACGATCATAAAACATTATGCTTGCTAGCTGAGAAGGTTCTCTTAGCATTAAAGAATGCGATTGTTCTCATGATCAACAAACACATGAGCTATCTGTTTTGTTTCACTATCTCCATGTGTTTGCTTTTGTCAAACTTGGATGGTTAAAGTTAGAAGAGCAGTAAAGAATGTGATTGTTCTCAAGATCAACAAACACATGAACAGTTGTTTTATTTCATCATCTCCTTGTGATTCCTCTTGTCGAACTTGGATGGATAAAGCTTGCTCTATCTAGGCAGGATAGGATGTATAAAGATTTCTCCTTATATAATGCTGCTTCTTGTAAGCTACTTAACTGCATAAGCTGAGAAAGGGGGTGTGTCTTTTGATGCATGGTAACATCTTCAAACCAATTAATCGTTTATATCCCCCTAACCCCCCCCCAACACACAAAAAAATCCTGAGCTTCTATGGACTCACAGTACCTGTAATTTCAATTTTTATGGAATTGTTTTCCCCTTCTGAATTGTAATTGTATTTTTGTTGATCTAGAGGTTTATTAATAGAGAGAAACAACGGTCAATACGTATGAAGTTATCCCGTGAAAAAAATTCTTCATGAGTGCAGACTGTTGCGTGAGTGGCAATGCTAACTATACAAGAAAAATAGTGACTGCAAACCAACTCATCACGACAGATCTAATCTAGAACCACTCTAATCTTTATTGACATCTCCAATTGTGTGTACAATGAGGCAACTTAGGGCTTTCGAGTGGAGTTTTAGAGAGGTACAACAATATTTGTAGAGTTTGAGCTGGACTAAAACTAAACTAAATGATGAGTTTGTTCGCCAAGTTCTAGATGGTGCTAACTAAGTGGATAGGAGTAGATCAAATGCACCAACAATCAAATTAACAGTATGACAACTGATGGAAGAGGGAGATGGAGTTGGCGGCGTACATGGGCGAGGGAAGAGGGAGATGGTGAGGGCGGGCTCGGGCTTGACAATGTGGACGGCAGGCTCGATGGAGATGAGGACATCCAGCGGTCCCTTGGCGGCGTGGTAGGGTGCCTTGTCCTCTGTTGGGCAGGCAAGGATGACGGTGGCGAGGAGACAAGGGCTCGATGGCAACGGCAAGGAAGAAGTCTCGAGGGCTCGACAACAATGGCAATGGCGAGGAGGAGGGCTCAACGGCGATGGTGAGGGGGCAAGGAGGCAGTGAGGGGGGTGAGGAGGAGATGGCGTGGGGAGTGTGCGCAATGGAGCTGCGGGGTCGACGACGTTGTGGTCCTCGGTGTCGTGGTGCTTGGAGTCACGGTGGAGGAGGACGATGTCGTGGTCCTTGGCATAGGGTCTAGGCGCGGGTGGGGAAAAACTCTAAGTGTCGGGGGGGGTTGTTTTTATAGGCGAGCGCCTTCACTGCCAGCTCAAAAGGATGATCGGCAGTGAAAGAGGACCTTTACTATCGGCTCATAACTTAGGCCAGCCTAGAGGTCCACCGGCAGTGAAACCCCATTCAATGCTCGAGTAGTCGACCATGGTTCATCGATCACGGTGGTCTACATTGATCACGGTTCAAGCTAATATTCATATAAATTTTAATTTCAACTTGCTAGATACCTAAATTTCATAAAAAATGTTGTAATTCATAAAAAATGGAAAATAAATTTGTTCATACCTAATTTATATATTGGAATTTACTAATTAATTAAAAAAATATAATTGGAGCTTCCTACATACCTAAATTTCATGAATAAGTTTTTGAATTCATTAAAAATGGAAAATAAATATGTTCATACCTAAATTTCTATATTGGAATTTGATAATCAATTAAAAAACATAATTGGAGCTTCCTATGTACCTAAATTTCATGGATAAATATTTTAATTCATTAAAAATGGAAAATAAATATGCTCATACCTTAATTTCTATATTGGAGCTTGCTAGTTAATTAAATATGCTCATACATTCATTAATACATAGTAATTCATAACCTTCATTAATACATAGTAATTTATGTCCATCATTAATATGCAAGTAAAATTACTTAATCTGGCTTAACGATTCACCCTTCATTATGATCACGGTGTACATAGGGAGGTTCGTTAGTGTCTTTCATGAGACCTAGGTCGACGTCCTCTCCGAAAAGAGGTAGTGCGTAGAATTGATTGTGGTCTTCCTCATCAATGATATTCTCCACTCCGATAATCCTTCTTTTTCCTTGAAGAACCACGTGACGCTCCCCCTTGTTAGCCGGGTTTGGATCCTTTACATAGAAGACTTGTATAACATCTTTCACAAGTATGAATGGTTCTTCTTTGTATCCGGTGAGTTTTTGGTCCACTGCAGTCATACTGTACTTGTCGATCTTCACGCCCCTAGGAGTCTGGCTCATTGGCACTGAAAAGAGGAACATTTAACACTCCATAGTTGAGCTCCAGATCTCCTCTATGAATTTATAGTAGGTCTCCCTACTACCATTATAGTCGTAGGCATCTATCTGGACACCATTATTTTAGTTGGCGCTCTTATTATCTTATACTCTCATATAAAATGTATAGTCATTTATGTCATAGCATTGGAATGTGAGGATTGTAGTTGATGGTTCGTGAGCCAACACATTTAACTGAGCACACTCTATTTGCTTATTCATCACATGTCTATGTAACTAGGCACCAAAATGATCTTGATGCTCTCGCACAATCCAAACATCGGACTTCCCTGGGTTTTTGGTGCGTAGCATCTTCTGATGTTTTTCGACATACGAGCCCACTACAACTGATTGTTGCAGAACTACAAAATATGCTTGCGTGAATAAAACAGGGTCGCTAGTGCGGAATGGGTTTGCACCTATCATCCCTTTCCCCAGTAGCCTCCCCTCATGGCAAGATACATACACACCAATCGATTTGAGATTAATGTAGTCGATGCAAAAATCAATGACCTCCTCGGTTCCCTAGCCCTTGGCCATGCAGCCTTCCTGCCGATTTCGGTTACAAACAAGTTTTTTCAGAACTCCCATAAACCTCTCGAAAGGGTACATCTGATGCAGAAACACGGGCTCAAGAATCCATATCTCTTTCACAATGTGAGCAATGAGATACACCATGATATCAAAAATGATGAAGGGAAACAAGCCTCAAGCTGGGATAGAGTCTCGACCACATCTTCATGTAGCTTATCTAGCTTGGCCGGATCGATGGCCTTCTGTGATATCCATTGAAGAATGAACATAGCTTTATGATTGGGTTTCAGACCTTCAGCGAAGAATACATCTAATTGCAATTGGAAGCATTTGTGTTATCATCACATGACAATCATGATACTTCATGCCAGTTAATTTCAAATCTTTCATATTTACTAGTCTCTTTATGTTGCCGGAGTAACCAGATGGAACTTTGATTCTATGCAAGCACTTGCATATTGTAATTTTCTCCGTCTTGCTCAGACTGTAGCTAGCGGGACCAAGATATTTGTCGCCTTCTTCCATATCTTCGGGATGTAGATCATATCTGAGTTTCAAACGTTTTAGGTCCTTCTGTGCATGGAGTGTATTATTTGTTTTGCCAGGTATGTCTAGTAATATACCAATCAAGCTATCACACACATTCTTCTCAATGTGCATGACATCAATTGTGTGTCGAACTATCAAATACGGCCAATAAACCAAGTCATAAAAACATATTTCTTTTTGAACATATGAGCTCTAAGATTAAATTTCCGAACCGGTGTACTCCCGCGTCCCTTTCTAAGGATAACCCTAAGTCCCTTTACCATTTCATATACCTGTATCCCAGTGCGATGCTTAGGAGGTGATCGAGTCTCAACTTTCCCATCAAAAGCTCTCCTGTTGTTGCAGTACGGGTGATCCTTGTGAAGAAATTTACGATGACTTAGGTGCACCATTTTTCGGCAATTCTTTAGCCACAAGCCCTCTGTTTCATTCAAGCAATGCACGCATGTAAAGTAGCCTTTGACAGTTTGGCCCGATAGGTTACTAAGGGCTAGCTAATCTTGGATTGTTATGAACAACATTGCGCGTAGGGTGAAGTTATCTTGTTTGTATCTATCCCATACAAGCACACCATAGTTTCACAGTGTTACAAGATCTTTGATTAATGGTTTCAGTAGACATTAATATCGTTGTCATGTTGCCTCGATCCTTGTATCAGCATCGGCATCATAATGTAGTTCCACTTCATACACAACCAAGGAGGAAGGTTGTAGATACATAGAGTCACAGGACAAGTGCTATGACTACTGCTCATGTTGCCGAATGGATTCATCCCATCCGTACTCAACTCAAATCTTATATTCCTCACATCTTTTGCAAAGGGCTACTTATATTTCCTATTGATGTTTCTCCACTATATAGAATCAGCGGGGTGTCTCAGCATTCTATCATCCTTGCGCTCCTCGGCGTGCCATCACAACAATTCGGCACCTTTTGTTCACAAATAAACACTTCAAACAGTGAACTATAGGAAAATACCACATCACCTTAATGGGAGGCATTTTCTTCTTTCCTTCACCATCGATATCATCATCGTCACGCTTGTACTGTGCTACACCACAGACTAGACACGCTTCCAAGTTTGAATGCTTTTCGCAATACAATATGCAATCGTTTGGACATGTATATATTTTCTGCACTTTTAACTCCAATGGGCACACAACTTGCTTGGCCTGGTACTTTCAACCCCTTTGGAAGCAATTTCTCAAGAACAGTAATAATTATGTGAAGCTTGTATCAGACCACCCATTGCTTGCCTTCGATTGTAGCAGTGAAAGTACGATATGCAACTTTATGTGCTCCTTCTCGCAGCTCGGGAACAATGCTGTTTTAGACTCCTCTACCATATGGTGAAAATTTTGAAACTCTCTTTCATTAGTGAAGTTCCCTTCCCCATCGCGTAACATCTGCTCCATATCATCATCGTCGTTGTCAGCCAACATATCAGTGCACAAGTCATCGTCTTCTCTGCCAATATATTACCCTTCCTGTACAATCTCAGCTTCACCATGCTCGGTCCAACGGGTATAGCCAGACATAAAGCCTCTTGGTATCAAGTGGAAATGTATCTGCTAGGTGGTGAAAAACTGCTTCTTGTTCTCGCAATCGACGTATGGACATCACATATATTGAGATTGTGTATTTGACATATGCGCCGCGGCTGCTACCAAGAAATACTCCACGTCGTTCGTGTACTCTACGCTTACATGGCTCGCATCGTACATTCATCTTCTGTCCATCTATAATTATATCATTATTGTAAATCCATATTCAAAATATCTAGAATATTTTGCAATCACTAACAAATAAATTACCTCGCCATGTCTTACCAGCAATTGGCCTGGGTTGGAGGAGTCACATTTTATATGCTTTTACGTCCGCTTCCGATGAGTGTTTATTGGTACCATCACTAAAAATTTTCATTATTATTCAACCCTTATGTATGACTAATTAAGTAAATATGGAAAATAAATACGCTCATATATAAAGTTTCTATATTGGAGCTTGCTAACTAAATAAAATATAAAAATTATAATTGGATCTTGCTACATACCTAAATATCATAGCAAAAATTTCTAATTCATTAAAAATCAAAATAAATACGCTCATACCAAAAGTTTTCATATTGGAGTATGCTAATTAATTAAAATGTAAAAAGTATAATTAGAGTTTGGTACATACCTCAATGTCATGGCTAATTTTTTTAATTTATTAAAAATAAAAATAAAAATATGCTCATACCTAAAGTTTCTATATTGGAGCTCGCTAATGAATTAAAATATAAAAAATATAATTGGAGCTTGCTATATACCTTAATATCATGGCTAATTTTTCATTATTACTCAACCCTTATGTATGACTAATTAAGTAAAAATAAAAAATAAATATGCCCATACATAAAGTTTCTATATTGGAGTTTGCTAATTAAATAAAATATAAAAATATAATTGGATCTTGCTACATACCTAAATATCATGGATAAATTTTCTAATTTATTAAAAATCAAAATAAATATGCGCATACCTAAAGTTTCTATATTAGAGTTTTCTAATTAATTAAAATATAAAAAATATAATTAGAGCTTGCTATATACATTAATTTTATGGTTAATTTTTAAATTCATTAAAAATTAAAAATAAATATACTCATACCTATAGCTAATGCAAATCAATAATAAAGACATTTTCCACCATAAGCTACTAATTGAAGCTTCGATATCATGAATGAGGTATAATTGCATGTACATTATCTTAAAACATCATGGTCATAGGTTCATCTCCATCATTTCAAAATCTAGAGCAATTTAGCAAATAAAATTCAACTAAAAATGAATTAGAGATGAAGTTACTACCTTAGAACACCTAGGTCATGAGGATTCCTCAAAATTTTGAAGCCTCCAAGAACTAGGTGACCAAAACTGGCTGCTACCGAGCAAGAACAAAGTTCCTCTCTGTTGTTCTCGGGCTTGGGGAAGGACATGGTCACTTTTATATAGCCAAGACATCACTGCCAGCTCATATAACCAGCCGGTAGTGATGCCCTGCTATCACTGTTGGTTCATAAGTTATGATGATTGATTCTTTCTGCACGTATTATGAACCGATATATAAGGCCGGTTTTGTGGTACTGTTAGCGTTGTTTGACCATAAAATATGGTACTTGTGTGACTTCCAAAATAGTATAGTGGCTTCTAGAATATATTTTATAGTCTGATGAAACTTTAAATTAGATCCGCTAATTTGAGGATTTGGTATTAGGCTGAGCTCTCTAGGTTTGTAGTTGAGGGGGGGGGGGGGCGTGTTTGTGATATAGATGGATAAATTAGTGATGTTGCACCATGGTGGTACTGTGAATAGGAATGCGAATGGAGTTGTTGAATTTGAGGGAATGCAAGAGGTGGTGTTGCTCTTTAGTGAACGCCCATCTTTTGGTAGTATTGTTGAACACTTAAAAGCGAGGCTTAGGTGGACGGAAGATGTAAATTTAGAAGGCTTGATTGATGTCTGTTCGTTCAAGGGACTACACATCGAGAGTTTAGTCCCAATCAGTGGTCAAGAGGAATGTGAGAGTTATGTACAAATCATGATGAATTCCGAAGTGAGGGCTATAGACTTGCTGGTGCGGAAGGTGTTGTGAGATCCCTCACCTGCTTAGATGCCATTCTACGTCAACAACTCCACCCTGGTTGAAGAGTTTGATGTTCATGTTGTTCTGTTGGCTCCTTGTGAGGTTCCATTGACACATCCAATGCATGGAGATAGTTTTGAGGTATTTTCAAACTTTTGAACATATTTACTCTCAAATAGGGGGTTTGTTTCAAAAACCGTTTATACCATGGTGTTGCTCATCATTATGCAATAAAAAAATGTCCAATATGCATATATTTATATTTTTTGAAAATATTGTTTACACAAATCACATAGAAAATGTTGGACATGTAATCACAAATTGTGAAATAGGTCTCATAATTTGTTGAACAAAGATTTAAAAAATGTTTAAATAGGTCTTCACAGTTGTTAAATTAGGTCTAGCTGATTGTTGAATCAATTATATTGAGTCGTTGAAAAGATTATACATGAGATAAAAAAATTGGAAAGAAGAAAAATAAATGAAAAAAAGCAAAAATTGTTGCTTCATGGGCCTTGGGCTCATCAATCAAGCATTAGCAGTCGGTCAGCCGATGTGTAGCCCTGGGGGCCAATTGGGGCGAAGAAGGAAGAACGGAAACGGGGAGGTGAAAGAGGTATAACCAAGAGTCGAGAGGTAGAAGAAGATCTCGAAGAAGGCAGGGAGAAGTGAGGGCGAGATGACGATCCGGTTCGTGCTGTTCGTGAACAAGCAGGGCCAGACGCGGCTGGCGCAGTACTACGAGCACCTCTCCCTCGACGAGCGCCGCGCTCTGGAGGGCGAGATCGTCCGCAAGTGCCTAGCGCGCACCGACCAGCAGGTCCGCACGCCTTCCATCTCCTCACCCCGATCTTCTTATCCCCCTCCGCTGATTCGATCGCCGTCCTGCTCGTTTCTCGCTCGCCTTTCCGGATCCACGGATCGTAGCTAGCCCCCTCCGCAAATCTTGGGACCAGCTGAAGAGGAGGCGCATTCTTGGATCTGGATCCGTGCAAATCCTTTTGCCCTTACGATTTTCTGAAACTTGTGCTGGGTTGTGGTGATGCAGTGTTCGTTCGTGGAGCACCGGAACTACAAGGTCGTGTACAGGCGCTACGCCTCCCTCTTCTTCCTCGTCGGCGTCGACAACGATGAGGTGCGATTCCGCAAGCTCCTCTCCCTTGATGACTTTGACTACCACCACGCCAATTAGAATTATGCTATCCTTGCAAGCGTCCATGAAGTAAATCCGTTGGAATGTCAACTGTGGGGGTGTGGATTTAGCTCTTGTCATTTATCTTTGTTCAGCAGTGCCGTGAAGAAAAGGGTTTAGTAGGAGCGAATTTTGCACGATTTGTGAACTTAATGGAACAAAGACCTCAAAGCTATGATCTTTCTTGGGTATCGTACTATTGTGTAGTATTAGTGCTATTGAACTGTCATCCATCCATGGTACCGTTTTGCTTGTGCAAGTCTGAATTTGCTGACTGCTCTGTTTATCATCCTTTATTGATGAATTCGAATTAGTTTGTCACCGATCAAGCAACATTTACTGTTGTAAACGAAATTGAAAATCGTGGTTTTACTTTGATGCTATTGATTTAGCCCGTGTTCATATATATATATTTGTCCAATGAAAGAAATTGTCACACAATGGGATTCATCAATGAAAGAAATTGTCCAATGAAAGAAATTCAGTAGGGATGGATGGCAGTTGTTATGGAGATCACAAGCGAATCTGTCTTTCATGGGGCTTTCGCATCATTACTGTTACAACCGTAATCACAGGGGTCAGGATTGAAGCCACGTTCCGCAATCCTGGAACATCGTCCCAAATCAAGGGTCGAAATCGAACAGGGTCCGCTGTCTAAAATAAGACAGGGTTGCCGCCCGCTGCCGTAGGGAACAATCTCTGGGTGAAGGCCTGGCATAGCTTGGTCCGTCCCCCTCGTTAGAGGCGGCAAGGGCGGGAGAGAACTGGTGGCGGCGGGGGCGGAAGTGTGTCGTTGGCAGTGTCATGGACGAGAGGGGGGACTGCTGCTGGGGATGGAGGAAAGGAGGTGACGAGGATGAGACGATTGCTACTGTGATGTGCAGTCTTTCAACTTGTGGCGGCGGATGTGAGAAAATGGCGCTAGCCACTAGGTACTAGGTCACGGGAGGATGGGAGGAGCTGGTGCCTGGTAGTATAGTGGGCTGTTTGGGCTTTAGGTATCACGTGAAAATTGGAATGGACGGTGGGCTGACTAGATAGTCTTGTAGTGAGCCATGTATATATGTGCTGATTAGCTGTGGCTAATATGCCTCTAAAAACATCTCAAAGAAAATTAATATTCCTCTTAAATATTCTCAGGCTAATATTAGTTATTGAAGTGTCATTGAGTAATACATATATTTATTTAATTTTTTACTATCATAACAATTGTAAATTTGCCACTGTTTTGAACCGTTATTGCAAACTTGCCATTAAAAAATTGCAAAAATGCCACCAGAACTGTCATTCGAGTGGCATTCTTGCAAAAAATAAAAAACCAGTGGCAAATTTGCAAATGCCCCTAATATATATATCTGTATAAATAGTTCATCAACCTGGGTTATCGACCCAGATTGTTGTGGTCATTGACCCGCGTCCCAAATTATTGTCCCAAAGAACAGTACCCCTTTCGACTCTGATTTTTAGAAATCATCGACCCTAGTCCCTCGACCCCGTTCCCCTACCCAGTCGACCCTAGATTCTGGTGACTGTGATTACGACTGAGTTGCCCTGGATGGCACCATTTGTTAGGGATGTTTTTTGGTTTGTTGACTGAACTCTGAAGGGTATAAATATCTCACAGTACGAGCTTTGGTTGAGACTATTTTGTGACAACACTATTACACATTTACACTGTGAACTGTACTGCTCCGCATATCTATCTATATCTTGTTTTCATCTGCTTTTGTCTGGTTTTAAGTCCCTGTCTTAGAATGATTATAGTTGTAATTGCCAATATTCCCTTTGTGCCTGAGGATTCAATTTTGTTTAGTAGTACCTTTCGGAACGTTTCATTTTTCTACCTTAACAAGAAAATCGTCCTCTGACTAGTTTTATGGCAACTTGCATATGCAAATGAGTGCTACATGATTTGTAACTTTTGTTGCAATATGACTGCATTCCTGTTTTTCTTCAAGTCTTCAAGCATTACTAGATACCTCTTTCTTTCTTTCCTTGAACTACAGAATTTTTAGGCATTTGCTCCCTCTGATACAACTGATGATGTGGTAATTTCATCTTGTTTGGCAGAATGAGTTAGCTATCCTTGAGTTCATACATCTTTTGGTGGAAACTATGGATCGCCACTTTGGCAATGTGGTAAGTTTTCATAATCCCAAGCATTCTGTCTCAGTATTGTAAAATTATTCGCTTAACTAGGGCTAATTCTAGCTTTTTTTTATTCGTTCCCTCCTTTTCTTGGTCAGTGCGAGCTTGACATTATGTTCCATCTGGAGAAGGTGCATTTCATGCTGGAAGAGATGGTGATGAATGGTTGCATTGTGGAGACAAGTAAACAGAACATCCTGGCACCAATCCAGCTTATGGAGAAAACTTCTTAAAATAGTGCTCTCCTATTGTCTAGTTCTTTATCCTCTGCTGCTTAGCAGCACTGCCTCTCCCCGGCCATAGATTTTCCCTATGTATGTGACAGTGCCAACAGTTGCTGTAACCATGGATTATTGAATTGACCTAATTGCAAACTATCAGATTTTGTTACCTTCTTTGCTTAGATGTCCTATAATATTTTAACTCTTCATAAATTTGACCACATACGTATAATAGTATCTTTTTATTTTTAATAAGGAAGTTGTATTAGTAGATTTATCATAAAAACATTTCGGTACTAGTATTATTTTAATAAGTTTTTTTGCCAAAGATAATTAGAAAAGTAATGATCAAGGCTGCATATTGGGGATTTTTTCTATGCCTTAAACTACAAATGAAACAGACTAGAGAGTATTTTGTTGTGACGATTATTTGACAATCATGAGGTTATCAGACCTGTAATAAGTACTTCATTGTGATTTTTTTACATCTACTTGTATCAAAATGAACGCAATTCACGCCTCTAAAACAGGATTTTCTACATTAATTTGTGAACTGGTGGAAGCTCTATTTAAACTTCAAACGTTGTGGAAAATGTTTCTCCTATGAGTCTGATTGTTGATCATGCTAATCCCAAGCATTTCGTACACTCTGTAAGTTCTTGTTGTGTGCCAGGATTTTGGTCAGAGAGTTTATAGGACAGTGCTTGGATTTTGGTATAATACTTAATTTTTACTAAATCTTGCTTGCACAAGAAAAACATAATTTTGTACTATCATTGGCTACTGCCTACTGGTGCAAGGATCTCTGTTTTTCTCTCTTTCTCTTCATACAACTCTTCCTTTTCCTCGAATTTTTTTTTAAAAAAACTACTCTTTTTTCAATGAACCTTCTTTACCCTGAGACTTAAAGAGCTTACTGTGGTATTCCTTTAGAACCAATATGAAGCCTATCTATAACTTTTTTTGTGTGAAGAAATTATGTCTCAATTATCAACAGGATGAAAAAACTCCAGCTATATGGTGATGCCTGTTGAGTGCAAACACAGTACATGACATAGTTGGCTTCCACAGAAACATTTCAAAGCTTACTCCATAAAAGCATCCTGGATGTAGCTGATGATGCTCAAATTCAGTTTTCATTAAACAGTACATGAGGAAGAATAGTCGCAGAGCCAAGAATTTATGAGATCCAGTAAAAATAGTTATGAACAAACTCTGCGGCTGCAGACTGACCTCAGGGTGCTTCGTTGCTGGATGATGTGTGGAGATACCTAGTGATACCTCTTTTCCCAATGCCTTCCATCCGCAGTGAAAGAAATATGTGCAAACTAGCATTCCTACCCTTTCTTACGGGCGTTCAATCTTCTCTGCAAACAAGGACCATGCACCCAAATATATAATGAGAGGACAGATAAGGAAGTGACAAGTAGGTGGGTAAATAAAGACATGTTTGGTGCGTGTCAATTATCAAACGTACGTAAGTTTAGCCGCAACTGAAAACGGGGCACTGCCAAAGCTATGTAAAAATCCAAGTGTTTATGGTTGCAACTATGCCAAAATTTAGTACGACAGGAAACATATTTCTAGTTGTGACTATGTCACTATGAAATGCGGTCTCTGTGGCACCTAATATTTTGCAACATTCGCTGATCTTGTCACAAGAAGTACGGTGGTTGAAATGGACTGCAAATTATATCTTGTTTTGGAGATATCGTTGTATAAAGCTTAGTAGTTATAGAAGTATGACAGTGCATCGGATCTCTTTTCACTTCGACGTCAATGGATAGGGGTGAAAATGGTTGGCTGTGTATCTGAATTATCTGATATCTGTATCCGTTAAAACACGAATATGGATATCCGTATCCGTATTTGTTTCTGAAATAGATACTAAAATGGATACATCTGAATTCGTTTTCGAGATATATCCGATTCGTATCCGTATCCGTCAACCAGGGAACCAAATTTTGCTAAAGTTTTAGAAATTTTAGAGGTAAGCGAAATTCCGGCCCAATCAAATTGGAGCAAATTTCAGTCATATTTGATCAAATTATAGTCAAATTTTATCAAATTCCAGTCAAATTTGGCCAAAAGCTTAAATTTTTGACATGAATTTCGAACCAAATTTCTAAAATTCTATCCCAATCAAATTATAATAAATTTTAGTCAAGTTTTACCAAATTTCATTCAAATTTTATCAAAAATTTAAATTCCAGACATGAATTTCGAAGATTGAGTAGATATCCGAATGCGAATTCGAATTCGGACTATCCATTTTGTATTCGCATCTGAGAGTATCCGAATCCGTATTCGCATTCAGATTAAAATGTGGTAAATCGTACTATCCGAATTCGATTCCATGCGTATTCGATCCGTTTTCACCCCTATCAATAGATGAGACATCAATGCATCGGATCTTGTGTCTGCCTCTTTTCGTCTTGTTCTCAAGTGCCTAGCTTCAAAAGAGAATGAAAACAATTGTAATTGCCAATGTTTCATTTTGTGCATTTGTATCCTATTTCTTATAGTAAAACCATTTGTAACAATTCATTATCTTATCAAGAAAATCCTCTAGTAGTCCTATTACACAACTTAGCATTTGCAAATGAGCGCACCCGATTTATAATTTATTTTTACAGTTATGTTGCATTCTATTTTTTAATTCTTTTAAAAGATGAGAATGCATGGGAGGAACTAGGTATCTTTGCATTTTGAAGGAAGGCACACGTTGAGCTAAAGAGGACTATTTTTTTTTAACTCCGGACCCATCCCAGCGCCTTCATTAGAGACGTAAATGGGTGCATCCCACGCTGCCCCCCTGGGAATCAAACGTGGGTGACTCAGGGGCTTGAGCTCCTTGCTCTCCCTATCATAGCCAATCGAGCCCCAGCTTGGATGCCCCCTTCCTTCCTTTCCTTGTGCAATGCATATTCTTCGAATCGTTCACTCCTCTTGATACAAGTCACAACGTGTCAATTTCATCATGTTTAGCACAATGAGGTAGCTATCTATGAATTCATACATCTTATGGTGGTGAAACTGTAGAACTGCCACTTTAGCAATGTGGTAAGCTTGCATAATCCCAATCATTCTTTCTCTCAGCATTGTAAAAGTACTCGCATAACTAGGGCTAATGCTACCCCCCATTTTTTTTCCTCGGCAAGTGTGGGCTTGACATCATGTTCCATCTGGAAGAGATGGCGTTGGATGGTTGCATTGTGGAGACAAGTAAATAGAACATCTTGGCACCAGTCCAGCTATGGAGATAACTTCTTAAAATAGTGATCTCCAGCTGTCTAGTTCTTCACCCAGTGCTGCTAACCACCTCTGCCTCTCCCCTGCCATAGATTTTGCTTCTGTATGTGAAAGTGCCGACAATTGCTGTACGCATAGATTATTGAATTGACCTAATTGCAAACTATCAGATCTTTAGTGAACCGCTTTGCACAGATGTCATCACTTTGACCACATATGTATTAATTCTTTTTTGCTTTTGACAATAAATTATATTTGTAGATTTATCATAAACATATTTTTGTATTACTACATTTTAATAAAATAATATTTGCTGAAGATTATTAGAAAAGTAATTACAAAATGTGCACATTGGAGATTGTGTTCATACCCTAAACGACAAATAAAACAGACTGGAAAGAGAATTTTGTTGTTATGATTATTAAATAGTTATCAAGTTAGCAAACCTGTAAATCCGCATTGTGGTTTTTAGATTCACTAATTCTATTAGAATGGACAAGTGACGCCTCTAAAACAGAAATGTTCAACAGAATTTTGTGAATGGTGGCAAACGTTGATCTGTTCAAATGTAGTGGCAATTGTTCCTCCTATGACTGTAGATCATGCTAATTCCAATCTGGAGCATATATCTTAATTATAAATCTTTTTTGTTGTGAAGTAATTATATCTCAGTTACCAGAAGGTGTAAAAACTCCAGCTATTTGGTAATGCCTGTTTAGCGCAAACACATGCCACAGTTTGCTTCCACAGAAACGTATCAAAACTTGAACTCCATAAAAGCAACCTGAATCTCGCTCAAGGTTGGAGGAAAGATAGTTGCAGAGCGAAGAATTTAGGAGACCCTATAGTTCATACAAACTAGACTGTACATCACACCACGGTCACAGTTTCGATGTTATGAATCGCATTGGCTTTTGAATCCCTTTGAGATTTTGATCTAGTTCTACGGCTGCAATGGCAGATGATGCGCGGAGGTAGCTAGTGATAGCTGTAGTCCGTGCCGATCCGGGGCAGCTACTCTTTGTACAAGTTCGGTGATAGCTGGAGATGCGGTGGAATCTTTTCCAAATGCCATCCACGCCAAGGAAAGAAATCTGTGTAAACTAACATTCTTACCCTTTATTATGGGTAAGAATCCCAATATATAGAGATAGGATTTATTATAGGTAAGAATCCTAATATATAGAGATAGGAGGAAAGATAAGGAAGCGACAAGTAGGTGGGTAAATAATGGTATGTTTGATGCATGACACCTATCAAACACACTTAAATTTGGCCTCAATCGAAAGCAGGGCACGATCAACTTTGTGAGAAAATCCATGTGGTCGTTTAACGCTTAGTAGATAAACAAAAGTACCACAACAAAGAATGAGGCAGCAAACTTCGGTGCTCGTCACCAGTTATTTTTGGGTCTACCAAATTTTGGGAAAAAAAATTCTCTTCATACGTGATGCACACCCCTGCTCTTGGGGCACCATGTGGATGGAAGCCACGTGTCTCGCGGCGTCGATCTCAAAGCGTGGACGACTAAAGGCAAACCACGTACCTAATAGCTCATTACTTCCTGTCCCACCACACTCTCTACTTGTCGCTTTTCCTCGTTACTTTTCTCTCTTTCTTCACGTAGCTTCCCTGTTTGCCCTCCCAGCTCCGATCTGCCACCCAAGTACAGCTGCCTGCATGGCCTTGGACGGTTCTAATCCCAGCAAAATAGGTCACCGCCGCCCAGTGGCGAAGCCGCGGTATGGCTGAAGAGGGTTTGGCATCTCTCAATGACACTGCTATCTAAGTTAATGAAGTCCTAATTAGTATGGGTTAATCGTAGTTCAATCTAGTTTCTAATCTAATTGGTCCCCTAATTAGCCTCTGCTATGTCTAATTCTCGGCTTCGCTCCTGCTGTCGCCTCTCAAACCCTGCCATTGCCACTATATGTCATAGCAGCTCTCCTGTCCTATCTTAACGTTGTTGATTTCGGACAGTACGTTGTCGCTCCAGCCTCAGCACCACCATTCGCGTCTATACCCTCTCCGCACGGCCGAAGGTGGTGTATCCACTGTCCGCGTTGATCCGGTTTCTCCGCCGGCCATGCTCGACCGCCACTGGCGTTGCGCTCACCTGTGGCAAGAAACTCCACCCTCCTTAAGATAAGCAATGGCCAGATCTGGTTAGGCCCATCCAGATCCTACAAAATTTGCCTCCCTTGCCATCACTGACTCAGAATACTAGTCATCACTGACTCAGAATAGCTGCACTTGGTTCGTTGTCTTCATCGCTCGTCCATGCTTTGAGATCAACGCCGCGGGGCAGGTGGCTTTCATCCACATGGTGCACCAGAAGGAGGGGTGTGCAGCACGAATGTAGAGAATTTTTTTCCAAACTTTGGTAGCTATCTATGTGCCGTCGAATTCGAGGGTATTGCACGCACCTTTGACAATAATGGAAATATAAATATGATCCGGCTAATGTGGTCATGAACTTTCATTTCCCTTTTGGTTTGCTTCATTTAGACTGCATAAGGTGTGTACTACAGTATTTTGAACGTTTGCTAGCTTCAAGTATTCCCATCTCATAACATACATGCTTCAGTTTCTTCCGAGCACTTGGACACCAATTATGTCTTAGCCAATTTAACACAGGAGAACTGTTCAAGTACCAACTTATCCCTCTGTTCTTTCAGGAATCAAACAAGAAATCAAGAAGGCTTGGAATGTCTGTACTTTATTTAATTTGTAACCCAGTTTCAGGAATCACAGTAAGGCAGAGGCACTAGTGTGAGCTTGACATCACGCTGAGATCCGGAGAAGGTGCACTTCGTGCTGGAAGAGTTGGTGATGAATCGTTGCATTGTGGAGACAAAAAACAGAAACACTCTGCACCAATCCAGCTTATGGATAAACTTGATGAATGTGTGTGATTTAACACCATCTCCTCTCCCCTGGAATAGATTATCTTAAATCATAAAAACATTTTTTCTACATTTTCAATGTGATGACATATAATTAGAAAAAATGTTGACCAAAGGTGTATATTGAAGATTGTGTTGATGCCCAACACACTTTAATGGAACAGACCGGAGTGAGTAAATATTTTTCCTGTGAAATTTGTTTGACAGCCATGAAGTTAACAAACCCTTAGTAAGTACCACTTCGTGGTTTAGGGTTCATTCTTATATGCACATGGATACGACCACATAGCACTGATCTGAACATGAACTTGCCATGGATGCTCGTTGTTGCACCCCTGGGTGTGTGACGTGGGCGTAAGAGGACTCAAGAGAATGGCTTACTACTACTAAGTTGGCTCTCAGCAACATTTCACCCGAGTCCACCAATGGAGTCTTCAAGAAGGTACCCCTCATCTTCCTTCCTGAATCCTTCGACCCGACTGAACTCCAGGTGCTTAGGTGGTAGCCACCGCCTGAGGGAAAAACATACTATTTCACTGATCAACCTGGGGTTGGCACTATTTCATTCCTCACTGCTGGTTCCTTTGCAGTTCGTATGAGAGATGGTGGCTGGTTTTTTTTTCTAGACGTCACTCATTCCCAGGGAAGTAAGTTTGTTTAACGTAACATTCATGCCTTTTGCCACAGGCCTTCTGTCAACAAGGCACTACGAGCAATATATGAAGGGAGAAGGAAGATAATGCAAAAAAAGTGATACGTAGGTGGGTAAGTAATGGCCTGTAAAACTATCTAAATAGGTCGTGTCTACTCGGGCCTTCAGGATGCAGCTAAGTACACAGGTAACTCCCTTAGATGGATGAGGTCATTAGTGATGGGTGGTAAATTCATCCGTCATTATTATCTGAACATTAGTGATGAGTGGTAAGTTCACCCTCACTAATGGTATGATTATAAATAGCGGGCCCGGGAACCTTAGCCTCCAATTTTGCCTAAGTCCCGCTGCCCATTCCTCCGATTTACACATCCTCCTCGACGCCGCTGCACCCTCCTCTAATCCAGCGCCGTCTATGGCCGCCAATGACAAGGACCTAGCGTCGTCATCCTCGGTGCTAGCCCCCGACGATGACTACATCGATTGGAACTACCTGATGACCGCTCACAACACGGGTGGCCATTAGATCTTACTGGTCATTGCCCCCAAGTGGAACTTGGTCTGGTATCTCGATTCATCAAGATCAGTGGTAGGACCTAACGGCAAACTAGGACAATGTGACTATACTGTCGTCAAACAAATCCTCGACGAGTAAGCTCTTTATGACTTATGTTACATATTGAACTTTTCAAATTTACACCAAATATTGACTATTGGACTCCTCTTCGTATGTAGAGCTTTCGACATGTATATGCGCTATGATCCAAAGTACGATCTGAAGGAGCCCCACACACTGACACATAAGACCATCTTCACGGTAAGTGCCAGCAAACATATTTGTAAATACTTTACTACTACATTTTTTCCTTTCGATGACAGTTTTTTCCCTCTCCAGTGCCACCAACAACCATCGGGCAACTCCTGCGGATTCTACGCTGCACGTCACATGCAGCTATTCATGGTAGCAAAGGATATGAAATCCCCAGATGTAAGATAATTGTATAGTCTTTTCATTGCTGCTTTTATTCATTACAAATATTTGATGATAAAATGATTTTGCTCATGTTAATTGCATACTTTTTTCATAACTACTTTCATTAAGCAGGAATTCATCATACCGGATGGCAACATCGAGGAGTCTGCACTCTCCAACATTCGAGCACAGATCGTCTCGTTCTTAATGACCGAAATTGTCTCTTCGAAAGGTGATTTCTATTGTAGGGAGGTAGGGCTATGACTTATGTAATTTGTGGTTGCACTTTCGACTTATGTAATTTGTAACTATCTTGATGTGGACTTGCGCTGTTGTATGTTTCGAGGACTTTTGATTATGTAATTTGTGGCTGCATATCTCGTGACTTTGTCCCTACAATGTGGGTCGTATCTGGATGTCCCTACAATGTGATTATATTTTGTGGTTACATTTGTATCTGGATGTGTCTTATTTGCAGGAGAAGACGGCTGCCAAATCCTGACATTGCTTCAGGATCAGCCAGGAAACAGGTAAATCCTTTCGGGGGATGAGAAAATTAGTGACAGGTGCTAAATTCACCTGTCACTGATGACCGAGTCCCAATGACGGGTAGCTTTCCAACCCGTCTCTGGGACTCCGTCATTAGTGACGGGTGGTAAATACAACCGTCACTAATGACTCATAAGCGGTGATGGGTGGTAACACCCTGTCACTGATGAATCGGTCACTAGTGACAGGTTGTAGCTACCAATTACTGGTTCTAGATCATTAGTGATGGGTTGTTGTTAGCATCCATCACTAATGACAGAGTCCCAGAGACGGGTTGGAAATTTACCTGTCACTAATGAATCGGTCACTAGTGACGGGTTGTGGTTAGAACCCGTCACTAATTACCGAGTGCCAGAGACGGGTTGGAAAGCTACTCGTCACTGGGGATCAATTATTAGTGATGGGTGTATCATACATCCGGCACTAATGACGGTCACATTGATGAGCTACAAGCCTTCTCAGGCCATAGGAGATGCATTTTAGTGATGGATCTCAATTATGACCTGTCATTGGTGACTATCATTAGTGACGGGCCCCAACCGTCACTAATGTTTTATCATTAGTGACGCAATAAGAGTGACAGGTGCGGTAACCATCACTAATGACGGTTATCACCCGTCACTAATGACGGTTATCACCCGTCACTAATGTGCTATTCTGGTGTAGTGTAGTAAGGATCACAGACGGATTTTTTTGAAACCTGTCTATGAGTAATAAGAGTCATAGATGGTTTTATTGAAATCCATCTGTATTCATTGTCACAGACGGAGTTTTTAAAAAACCATCTATGTGACCCCTTCCTTCATATAAGAAAATTTGCTTCTTGGCTGCCCTCATGGTATGACATACACACTTTCATGATTCACTAACTAAACAGCATATTGACACATTGTTCATAACATCAATCATACATTATTCATAACATCTATCACACATTGTTCATAACACAAAACACATACATTTACATATCACAAGGGTTAAGAACATCCAACAGATGCACATCACACATTGTTCAATAACACATAAACGTAGTTAGCTAAACACACTCTCTATCTATATACCATGATCGATGATGTTTTCCAAAAAGACGAGATGATAGACATCATGGCGACGCCGTCTCCAGAAGGACAAAAAGTGATCGACAAACTTGGGATGATTAACATCGTCTTTCAAAAAGACAAGATTATAGATATCATCTCAGCCTCCTGTTTTTCAGCACAATGTTAACCCAAGTATCCTCTTCAATGAGCAGCTCGTAGTCATCCGGATCATGCTATCTCATGCATGAGTTAGAACCAGATTCTTTTGCTGCCAAACTGCTAGACATAGTTCAATAAGAAATGTGCGTTCAAACATGCCTTGTAGTTAACGAAAATGTCTCTATTATGATGAACAACAATGGAGAATTTTCCATCTAGAAGAACAGAATAGAGAACGTAATTCACAACATACACAAGGTCCATGAAGGGAGCTGACACCAAGCATCCGTGCCGTCAAAGCAACCCCATCCTATCACTACCTGGTCGTCATGAGCTGCGCCATTACAGATCTACCACAGAAACAAGGCATTGCAATCAGTTACACAAATCGAAGCAATTAAAACCATGATGGGAACTGTACGATACTCACCTCAGTGCAGTGAAAGGGATTCGGTCTCGAGATCTCGCTTCTCTAACGCTAGGATGGTGAGTGAGGATTACACTTCTGAGTGCAGTGGAAGATATGAACACTAGGATGTGGCAAGTGATGAAGAAGAACACTCCTCGTCGGTTTATATTGAGGGGAGATGAGCGGATTGAGCATGTGGGAAGCCAAAAGAGCTTGGAGAGACGAGCGGGTTGTGTGTGTGGGAAGCCAAAAGAGTCTAGGGTGATGAGCGGTAAAATTTGAAGAAGTTCGCAAGTCTTTAAATATAGAAGGATTTTCATAAAATCTATATGTGTCTCTCATATAGACATATACGGATATTACAAGAAACCGTCTACGATAATATCACAGACGGTTTTTGTGTAACGTCGTCTATGTATGTATGGTAGTAACAAACGGATTTGTAAAAATCATCTGCGAGTTCAGGCACACCTAAACAACAATCTTGTTATAAACACGCTTGTTTTAGCAACAGTTTGAGGGTATTTTATCAGTGACATGCTTAAAAAACATCTGTGACACACGATCTGCTTTCGCTGATTTAGTGGTAGTGTTTTTTTAGATAAAGGAAGCTTTTATTGAACTTAGACAATTACATCAAATTGATATAATCATGCTGAGAACACTCTTGGCCTCTGCATAACTAAGATGCACACAACCCAAAAAAGGGAAAACACAATAAAATTTTATCATAAGTGGAAACATGGAAATGCTAAGGTGCGTTGATCCTTCGACTAGACCGCCACCCATAAACCTAGGTAAAACACTCCCTGACCACCCGCTCCAAATGTTGATATACCGCAACAACCATATCCCGAGAATCTGGCTTCTATAATATAGCCCAGGTACAAAGCCAGTGAGTACACAAGAAGATAACCTACGAAGGGGAATAAATATTTCTTTTATCAAACACCATATCATTCCTACATAGCCATAGCGACTAACAAGTAGCAGCCACCCCAACAGGACTTTTGGTTTCAAGTCCTTTCTAATACCGCGTAGCCAAGTACTAAACATATGTGGTACACTGTGAGGCAGGAAGAGTCCTGAAGCCGCTTGTATGATGGACCACATGATGCGGGCTAGACGACATTTAAAGAACATATGTTTAATTGTCTCCTCTTTATGACAAAAGCAACAGTTCGTATTGCCATGCCAATTGTGCTTAGTCAGTTATCTTTTGTCAGAACTACACCTTAGGATAAGTACCAAAGGAAGATCTTAATTTTAAGTGGCACCTTCAATTTCCAAAGGCATTTGTTAACACTGGGAACATCACTATGCATTAAGGCAAGATAGTGAGACTTCACCAAGAACTACTCATTTGAGGTTAAGTTCTAGCAGAACTCATCTTGCTCCTGAGTGAGTACAATATTAGTGATGCGAGGAAGTAATGGATTCCACGCAACTAATTTTGGCCCTATAAGGTCCCTTCGAGAAGAAACATTCAGAGGGAAGGTTCGATGAACTTCTGCTACATTATCTTGTTTGTTCCTGACTATGTTGTACATGCATGGATACTGTTCTCACTTATTTGAATTTTCCAACCACTAGTCTTTCCAAAACATGATCTAGGCACCACCTTTGATTGTGAAGGTTCCAAAGTGGAGGAAATCACACTTCACCTTCATAAGGCTGGCCCAAAAATATGAGTCCCTTTCTTTCCATAGGACCTGCGATAAGGGCTTAGAGCCCATGTATTTATTGGGTATCAGCTATTGCCACATTCCATCCGATGTGATCAACTTAAAAAGCCATTTGCTGAGTAGGACAAAATTCTTTGTATCTAAATCGTGAATCCCTAAACCCCCTTTATCTCCGGGGCGACATAAAATGTTCCATTTAGCAAGGTGATATTTTTTTTGTCATCACTTTGCCAGTAGAACCTAGAATGAAAATAATCAAGTTTTTTTAAGTACGCGCCTTGGTATAGCAAAGAAAGACATCATGTATATAGGTAGACTACTAAGCACTGAATTTATCAATATCAGTCGCCCATCAGTTGAAAGGTGTTTTCCTTTCCAACTACTGAGTTTCTTCTCAAACCGTTCGTCAACCCCTTTCCAATCCGCATTCCTCAGTTTCCTATAATGATAGGAATACCTAAATACTACAAAGGGAAGTCATCTGTACTGCATCCGAAAAGCTCGGTGTACTGCTCACTCATGGCTTGGGTGCTGGCAAAGTAAAATAATTCACTCTTATGGAAATTAATCTTAAGACTCGATAGTTTCTCAAAAGTACAAAACAATAGCTTCATATTGCAAGATTTCTGATGAGGACATCACTCCTTCGGTTACACACACCACAAATATTCATCCTCCCGCTACTGTAATTGAAGGTCCTTTGACAAGAGCTCGTGCACGAGAACTTAATTATCAGGTGAACTCGTTCCTCGCTGTCCATACAAATGTTTCTAAGGATTGGATGCTACTAACTTATTGCGATGATTTTATTATCCTTAGGAACCTGAGAGAAGATCCATATAAGCACAAGTGTAACTGGAGGGCTACCGCGCATAAATCCAGTTCTATCCCCAAGATCAATTCGGAATCGGAATTACAGACAGCACCAAATTCAAACGACCATAACTCTTGAGTTCGAAAGGTGGTCGAGGCCCATGAGTACTTGTTGGAAAGGTCGCGGAGTCTACTTTCATATGGATCCGACCTCATCTCCAAATACCTTCTGTGCTGTCCGGAATCGGCAAAACAAGTCGCGTCGCTCTTCCAGTCCGAATCAGTTTGGGCCTTGGGCCTTGTAATTGAGTTGTATTCGAGCTCCATCAGTTGTGGCCGAATCCTTTCTTCTCCTAGCTTATAAATAGATAGCCGCCCCCCTCTTCTAGGGTTTGGGTTTTGCTTAGATTACAACTAGACAATTAGTCAGTTTTTCGCCGTTCATCGGTTTGTGGAACCCCAATTCGTGTGCTTCATCTTTATTAGCAATTCAGATTGCATCTTCCTTGTTCTTGTGAGTTGCTTCGATTGCTTGCAGGAACAATAACCCTCGTGGTAAGGTCGATCGCGTGCGAGCGTGGTTGATAACGACAGTCGTGCGGGTGTAACAAATTGCGAGGTGACAATCTGCGGGTTGAAAGCCTCCAAGCGTCAACGTCCTCACAACGAAATCAATCGAACCTATCGGAAGATCGGGCCGCTGTTCTCATCACGTGGTATCAGAGCCTCAGTTGCCCGATAGGTAACTTTGTATCCCCTTTTGTTAGATTAAATTTGCCATCGTCCTAGAATCCAGAAAATTAGCCCCCCCCCAAAAAAAATAATATTCATCGTCTTCCGCTGTCCTACAACCCCTTTGTGCCGTGCAATTTTCAGTTTGGTTTGCTTTTCTGAATTTTAGTCCCTCGCCTTGTCTTTGTGTCGCTGGTCTTGGTCTTGTTTTAGGGCCTGTGTTCTTGTCGAGTTGTTTTTGGTGCAAGGTGTCTGTCATCCTTGCGTTTCCATCTGCTAGCGTACATAATAGATCGCGTCGTTTCCCCCTGCAGTGCGCTAGAAAATCTTGGGCCACGTTTAATCAGCTAGCAGATCCTCCGTGCCAATTCCTTTTGTAAGCAGCTGTACCTTGGAAACCGAGTAGCAAATTCTACCATATAAATCCCTCTCGGTTTGCTTTAGCTGCTGTGTTTAGTGTTGAAAAGAATAGTACTTCAATTCGTTTTGTTGGCTTGTAACAGATCCGTTTTGTTTTAGAAGAAAGCTAGTCGGATTTGCCTGCTTCCAACTAGAGATAGAGTGCATTGAGAATAAAGATCCTTGTTGTGCATACCGAGTAGGTTTTTTCTTTCTTTACTACTTCGGAAGAAAATATCCTACACAGTTCGGAAGAAAATAGCAGAATCCGATTAGGTTGCTGCTAGCAGTTTTTGCGGCACTTTCTGTCATATAAAAAACAAAGAAAAGGAAAAGAGCAAAAGGCAAAGAGGTGCAGAAAAAGTGAAAAAAAAGCCGCACCAAAAGAAAAGAAGATTAAAAAAAATAGAAACAGAAGTGCTTGCATCCTTTGAGTTCTTGAGCTGAGTTGGATTTCTGCTTGCTTGAACTAGGTTAGAGACGAGTTTAGGCCGGCGGCATAGACTAGCTTGGGACTACTTTTCAGTCTTGCAATTTCTGAATTGAACTATTGCTAATCCTTGCTACCATATATTGTGCCTATCCAAGCTCCACATACTTTTGGCCCTCAGATTTGGATCCTCGCATTCGCCTCCGTCGCGGTCATACATCCCACCTTCTCCGGTCATACCACCTGCTGCAATTTGGTAAGAAATTCATAAGAGCTTGGTAAGACGATTGAGAGTGTGTGATTCCACCTTCACCTCCACAACCCAGTAGTCGATAGGGATAATATATATATATATATTTGTCTCTTGTTTGCTACTAACCATGGCAGGTAAAACGTTCGAGGAGGAGATGCGGGAATTCATGAGGAGTTATGGACGTAAGATCGATGAACTGGTTGAGAGTGCGAACAATCAAACTGAGAAGACGGACGAGATGCAACAATTACTTCGGAGCCATGAGACCCGACTTCATCATATGGATGAAGCATTAGGTTCTGCTAACCGTATTATTGTTAATTTCACTGATAGGTTGAACAGGATGGAGACGCGCATTCCAGAGCAGCCCCTAATGCAACATGGTATTCATGGCGACAATGGCCATCTTCAAGGTGCAGCCCAACATGAAGAGTCCGTCGCTGATGATGAAATTTTGAGGCAAGAGCGTGACGCCTTTGATGCACGACAAAGGAACCGATTAAACTTCAACTGTCAAGGTATGAGAGGTAACAATTTTCAGCAACATAATACACGTGGTAATGATGATCCATTTGCTAAAGTTAAGTTTACCATACCATCTTTTTCGGGTACTTATGATGCTGAAATATATCTAGACTGGGAGATGACGGTGGAACAAAAATTTAATGCTCACCTAGTTCCTGAAGTGCATAGAGTTAGGCAAGCCACTAGTGAGTTTAAAGACTTTGCTATCATTTGGTGGAATAGGGTATGCAATGATGGGTTATCGCCTACTACATGGGATGCTTTAAAGGTGGCTATGCACAATAGATTTGTTCCACCATCTTTTAGACGTGATTTGCGTAAGAAATTACAGCGCTTAAACCAAGGCAATAGGTCAGTAGAAGAATATTATCAGGAGCTACAAATTGGTATGTTACGTTGTGATATTGTTGAGGATGAAGAGGCTGCTTTGGCACGCTTTTATGGAGGGTTGAGATGTGAAATTCAGGACATAGTAGATTACAAAGAATATGATAATATTCCTAGATTGTTCCAACTTGCATGTTTGGCAGAAAAAGAATTGCAGGGACGACAACAGAGGCCAAAGAACAATTTTGGAAGAACGTCTACACCAAGATCAACGCCGGGGCAAGTTAAAACCATTCTACCATCTGCTACATGGTCTGCTGCCCCCTCCTTGAGTAGGGCGCGTTCAGCAGGACCTACTACACCGTCACATGCAACTGAGGTAAGTAAATCTACTAGTGTGCAGGCCCCCGCTAAGAGTTCTTCTTCGGTTGCTTCCACGGGCCGTACAACTGGGATTGTTTGCCACCGATGCAAGGGAATGGGCCATGTCATGAAGGGCTGCCCAAGTCAGCGCGCGTACATTGCAACAGAAGATGGTGGTTATGTAAGTGCTAGTGATATTGAGGATGAATATGTACTGGCTGCTAACATTGTAGGTGAAGGAGACGAGACAGAAAATGATGTTGATGATGGAGAAGAACAAGTAGCTGCTGTTGATACAGGGAGATACGTGAGCCTTGTTGTACAACGAGTTCTAAGTGCACAAATGGGGAAAGGAGAGCAAAATCAGCGGCACAACTTGTTTCAATCCAGATTTCTTGTGAAGGAGAGAGCTTGCAGAGTCATCATTGATGGAGGTAGCTGCAACAACCTTGCTAGTTCCGAGATGGTCGAGAAGCTTGGCTTGACCACACAGCCACACCCACGCCCTTACTACATCCAGTGGTTCAATTCGTGTGGTAAGTTGAAGGTAAACAAAGTTGTGAGAGTACAATTTTCGGCTGGTAATTATAAAGACAGTGCAGACTTTGATGTAGTGCCTATGCAAGCATGCTCTTTGTTGCTAGGTAGGCCTTGGATATATGATAATGATGTTTTGCACCATGGTAGAGCTAATACCTACTCATTCTCACATAAGGGTAAGAAGATTAAGTTGTTGCCTATGACACCTGCTGAAATTTTGAAAGATGAAGTAGAACGTGCTGAAAATGAAAGAAAATGCAATGATAACAAATCTGAAAATCAGGTTGTAGCTAAAAATGTTTTTCCACTTCAACATGAGAACAAAAATACACATGCTAGGAAAGACACAATTAAGTTGAAGGGTGCTGCCATGTTAGCTACTAAATCTGAAATTTCTGATTTATTAGCATATAATTCATTTTGCTATGCTTTGATTTGCAAAGATGCCTTGTTTACACTTGAGGATATGCCTCCTTCTTTGCCTCCTGCTATTGCTAACCTTTTGCAGGAGTATGCTGATGTGTTTCCAAGTGAAATACCCCCGGGACTGCCACCTTTGAGAGGAATTGAGCATCAAATTGATTTGATTCCGGGAGCTACTTTGCCAAACCGAGCTGCATATAGGACCAACCCAGAAGAGACTAAGGAGATTCAACGACAAGTCCAAGATTTATTGGACCGAGGGTACGTACGAGAAAGTCTTAGTCCATGTGTTGTTCCTGTTATTTTGGTTCCTAAGAAAGATGGTAGTTGGCGAATGTGTGTTGATTGTAGAGCCATTAATAATATCACAATTAGGTATCGTCATCCTATTCCTAGGCTAGACGACATGCTTGATGAGTTGAGTGGTGCTATAATTTTCACTAAAATTGACTTGCGGAGTGGATACCACCAAATTAGAATGAAACTTGGAGATGAATGGAAGACCGCATTTAAGACTAAGTTTGGGTTGTATGAGTGGTTAGTGATGCCTTTTGGGTTAACTAATGCACCTAGTACCTTCATGCGATTAATGAACGAAGTTTTACGTGCTTTTATTGGAAAATTTGTGGTGGTTTATTTTGATGGTATCTTGATTTATAGCAAGTCACATGATCTACATTTTGATCACATACGTGCTGTTTTTAATGCTTTAAGAGATGCACGTTTGTTTGGTAACCTTGAGAAGTGCACATTTTGCACCGATCGAGTTGCGTTTCTTGGTTATGTTGTGACACCACAGGGAATTGAGGTGGATGAGGCAAAGATTGAAGCCATTCAAAGCTGGCCGACGCCTACTACTGTGTCACAGGTGCGGAGCTTCCATGGCCTTGCTGGATTCTATCGTCGTTTTGTACGGGATTTCAGTACCATTGCCGCACCATTGAATGAATTGACAAAGAAAGGAGTGCCTTTCCAATGGGGTCCTGCACAAGTGAAGGCATTCAACCTTTTGAAAGAGAAGCTCACTCAAGCACCACTACTCCAACTCCCTGATTTTGGTAAGACTTTTGAAATTGAATGTGATGCTAGCGGAATTGGGATAGGTGGTGTATTGATTCAAGAAGGTAAGCCTGTTGCATATTTTAGTGAGAAATTAAATGGACCTAGTCTTAATTACTCTACTTATGATAAGGAATTATATGCTTTAGTTCGTGTTCTTGAAACATGGCAACATTATTTATGGCCCAAGGAATTTGTTATACATTCGGATCATGAATCACTTAAACATATTAGAAGTCAAGCAAAATTGAATAGACGTCATGCTAAATGGGTAGAATTTGTTGAGTCATTTCCTTATGTGATTAAACACAAGAAAGGTAAAGAAAATATCATTGCTGATGCCTTATCTAGACGATATACCATGTTGTCCCAATTGGATCATAGAATTTTCGGTTTGGAGACAATAAAAGATTTGTATGCTACTGATTTGGACTTTAAAGAAGTGATAGAACATTGTAAAGAAGGAAGAGAATGGAATAAATATGTGTTGAATGATGGTTTGCTCTATCGTGCTAACAAGCTATGCGTTCCAGCTAGCTCTGTTCGTCTTTTGTTGTTGCAGGAGGCACATGGAGGAGGTTTGATGGCGCATTTTGGAGCAAAGAAGACCGAAGATGTGCTAGCCGCCCACTTCTTTTGGCCAAAGATGAGACGTGACGTCGAGCGCTACGTGTCACGCTGCACTACTTGCAATAAAGCTAAGTCTCGCTTAAATCCACATGGTCTTTATATGCCTCTTCCTGTTCCTAGTGTACCTTGGGAGGATATTTCTATGGACTTTGTTTTAGGGTTGCCTAGAACAAAGAAGGGGAGGGATAGTATTTTTGTGGTTGTGGATCGTTTTTCAAAAATGGCACATTTTATACCTTGTCACAAGAGCGATGATGCTACAAACATAGCTGATTTATTTTTCAGGGAAATTATTCGCCTACATGGAGTGCCCAATACCATTGTCTCAGATCGCGATGCAAAATTTTTGAGTCACTTTTGGAGGTCACTTTGGAATAAATTGGGAACGAAGCTACTGTTTTCTACTACATGTCATCCCCAAACCGATGGACAAACGGAGGTCGTTAACCGCACGTTATCTACCATGTTGCGGGCTGTTTTGAAGAAAAACTTGAAGTTGTGGGAAGAGTGTTTACCTCATATAGAGTTTGCTTACAACAGGCCCGTCCACTCCACCACCAAGGTAAGTCCGTTTCATGTTGTATATGGTTTTAATCCACGTGCTCCTATTGATTTGCTACCTTTGCCTACTTCTGAAAAGTTGAATTTTGATGCTAAGACACGTGCTGAACTGATTCTTAAAATGCATGAATTAACTAAAGAAAATATTGAGAAGATGAATGAAAAATATCGTGCTTATGGCAGCCAGGGTAGGAAACATTTAACTTTTGAACCGGGTGATCTTGTTTGGTTACACTTGCGTAAAGATCGTTTTCCCGAGTTGAGGAAATCTAAATTGATGCCTCGAGCTGATGGTCCTTTTAAAATACTCGAGAAGATTAATGATAATGCATATAAGCTTGAGTTGCCTGCAGATTTCGGGGTTAGTCCCACATTTAACGTTTCAGACTTAAAGCCGTATGTGGGAGAAGAAGATGAGATTGAGTCGAGGACGACTCCAATTCAAGAGGGGGAGGATGATGAGGACATCACTCCTTCGGTTACACACACCACAAATATTCATCCTCCCGCTACTGTAATTGAAGGTCCTTTGACAAGAGCTCGTGCACGAGAACTTAATTATCAGGTGAACTCGTTCCTCGTTGTCCATACAAATGTTTCTAAGGATTGGATGCTACTAACTTATTGCGATGATTTTATTATCCTTAGGAACCTGAGAGAAGATCCATATAAGCACAAGTGTAACTGGAGGGCTACCGCGCATAAATCCAGTTCTATCCGCAAGATCAATTCGGAATCGGAATTACAGACAGCACCAAATTCAAACGACCATAACTCTTGAGTCCGAAAGGTGGTCGAGGCCCATGAGTACTTGTTGGAAAGGTCGCGGAGTCTACTTTCATATGGATCCGACCTCATCTCCAAATACCTTCTGTGCTGTCCGGAATCGGCAAAACAAGTCGCGTCGCTCTTCCAGTCCGAATCAGTTTGGGCCTTGGGCCTTGTAATTGAGTTGTATTCGAGCTCCATCAGTTGTGGCCGAATCCTTTCTTCTCCTAGCTTATAAATAGATAGCCGCCTCCCTCTTCTAGGGTTTGGGTTTTGCTTAGATTACAACTAGACAATTAGTCAGTTTTTCGCCGTTCATCGGTTTGTGGAACCCCAATTCGTGTGCTTCATCTTTATTAGCAATTCAGATTGCATCTTCCTTGTTCTTGTGAGTTGCTTCGATTGCTTGCAGGAACAATAACCCTCGTGGTAAGGTCGATCGCGTGCGAGCGTGGTTGATAACAACAGTCGTGCGGGTGTAACAAATTGCGAGGTGACAATCTGCGGGTTGAAAGCCTCCAAGCGTCAACGTCCTCACAACGAAATCAATCGAACCTATCGGAAGATCGGGCCGCTGTTCTCATCAATTTCTCCAAAGTCACGATCCATAAAGAGAATCATGTCATTGTCATATTTTAAAATATAGAGACTGTCATCTATAAGATGAGGCAACACTCCATTTATTTGCCCATCCACTTTGGCTCTTTTGATAAGAATGGCTAGCATGTCAGCTACAATATTGAACAACATCGAGGAAAGTTAGTCACCTTGTCGAAGACCTTTTTTTGTTTGAAAATAAGGTCCGACATCATCATTCACCTTAATTGCTATACTACCTCCCAAAACAAAAGTATCAATCCAAGAGATCCACTTGGGCGAGAAGCATTTTGTCTGTAAAGTCTGTAGCAGAAAGGGCCATTTGACCTTGTCATATGCCTTCTCAAAGTCAACCTTAAAAATTACCCCGATCATTTTCATTGTGTAGTTCATGTATTGTTTCATGTAAGATGATGACACCCTCTAGGATATTTCGTTCTCGCATGAACATAGTGAGTAGGACTAGCCACGGTGTCCGCAATGGAATTAATCCGATTTGTGGCCACCTTTGTGAAGATCTTGAAGCTCACATTTAATAAACAAATAGGTTAATATTGCTGGATCCGATTTGCCTCTTCGATTTTTGGCAGAACTGTTATCACCCCAAAATTGAGGCTAAACAATGGAAGTTCACCTGCATGTAATTCCTGGAATAAATTTATCAATTCAAACTTCATGACGTCCTAGAATTTCTGGTTAAATTCTACTAGAAACCCATCCAGGTCAGGAGCTTTATTGTGTTCCATGTTGAACATAGCATCCCATACATCCTTCTCCAAAAAGGGTGTCGTTAGGAATTCATTCTCCGCCTCTAAGACTTGAAGGACATCATATTTCTTGGACTCAACAAGTGAGAAGGAATTATCCTCAGGCGGCCCAAACAAACTCTTATAGAAATTGGTAATATAGGCTTATTTTGCCTTCATCCTGCTTAGGCAAATGATATGTGTCCTCCTATGTTTATCATTGGCAATCATCTAGAAACACTTGGTATTGTTATCACGTAGTAAGACATCCGTCACCTTCGCTCGCTGGTACCACTTGAGTTCTTCTTCATAAAGAAGTCTGGCTAGCCGATCTCTATATTGATCCAATTGCTCTCTCTCAACATCGTTTAGGCCACACGTACGTACCTCAACAGAAATTTTCAATTCATCTATAATGGACTGCAGCCTAGAGTTTTCTTATTTATAAGTGCCACTAGTATGGACCACCCAACCCCATATATATCTACGCAAGACGCTCATCTTGTTATTCCATCATTGGGTAGGGTTACAACCTTTCACCAGCTTATTCTAGATTTCCACCACTCGGTCATGAAAATCATCCATAGTGAATCAGCCAAGTTCTAATTTGAATCGCTTCTGGTTCCCTGGGAAAGCCACAATACCAGTGTCAAGCAACAGGGGCGTGTGATTTGAAACACCTCTATCCAGAGCGTGTACAGAGACCAACGGATACTTAGACTCCCATTCCGTAGTCATAAGAAATCTATTTAACTTTTTATAAATTGGATTAGGAAGGGAATTTTCCCAAGTAAATTGTCAACTCGTTAAATCAATTTCTCTAAGAGCAAACCTATCAATGACAACATTGAACAAAAAAGGCATACTGTTGTTGTATCTGTTGTTATTCTTCTCACTACTACTCCTCTGAATATTGAAATCCCCACCGATCAAGGTTGGGAGGGGTTTCTGCTAGCAGGTCCGCACTAACTCCGCTAGGAAGCTAGCTTTGAAATCATCCTGCCCTGGTCTGTAGACCACCATGAGGATCTATTTAAATTTATCTATTTTATTGCTTAGATGGAATTTGACAAAAAAATTCCTCTTCCATAATTAGAGACAAATCTAGAGTGGATGAATTAATCCTGAGGAGTATTCCTCCAGACCTTCCCCGAGGAGGAAGACAATGCCAAACAAAATCTGCGCCACCTGAAAGGCGAGCTAGATTCGTTCTTGACATATCACCCTTCCCTGTCTCTAATAATGCCACAAAATCCAAATTATGCTCCCTAATACCTTCAGCAACATACCGATATTTTGCCAAGTCGAAGAGACATCTGCTATTCCAGAAGATGCCTTTAATTGGGAAACTTTTTTATTGGATTTGTTGCTGCTATTCGAGGTCTTTCGCCCTTTTGTCTTAGAGGATGATTTAGATTTTCTAGTAGTAGCCATAAGGTCACAAATTTTTGTGCCTAGCTCCACATCATCCCAATTGACCTCCGACACATCCTTAACCAATTGAGCGAGCAGGGCACCGTCAGGTTTGAAGTCCTCATCATCACTTCTGTCAAAGGGATTCATATCATTTGTGAAACCATTATTTGACAATGTTTTCATTTCTTTGGGATCATGTGTTACCTCCATTCTGCTACTTCTATATGTTTCATGACATTGATAGATAACGTTATTTCATTTCTACAACTACCCAAGGAGACACCTAATTTACCTAAATTTTTGAAGTAGATATATTATTTGATAAGGAAGTAAATGAAATAGTGGATCTAGATCGTGGCATACCTGAATGTGTGTCACATGAGGGGGTAGTTGAGCGTGTCGACTTGGTGAAGCCAGTCGCTGTCCTATCCTTCAGAGGAACCTCCAGATTACAGTTAACAGCTTACTTCATGGCATTGACCATGGAATCATTGTCCACCACAGTGATGCCATTCGGTGAGAAGACTGCATTGGAACAGCCGCTACGATGAAGGCCATTAGGCACAACAATGAAGGCCATTAGGCACAACCTGAGTGTCCTCGTGGTTCTTGACCACACCGTCGATGCATAGGGACACATATGAGCTTGGGGATCGAGGTGTTTTTGACGTAAGCAAGGATCACAGCATGAATGAAGTAGTCAGAGAAGTGACCCCCGGCGCACGCATGGGCAGTGTAGACGCCTTCCTAATCACCTAAGTCGGCGACTCAATCTGAGGCGGCGCAGCGGCCCCAAGCGCACGTAACGTTGAGGAAGTCTCGCGCCCATGATGGGTTGCAGACACTGGTGCGTCCACTGAGCACAAGTCCCGTGATGGAATAGGTGGATCAAATGTTCCATGTGGAGGAGCACCGGCGACGTCGTCGTAAAGCTGCTGTCCCAAGAATGGTTGGGTCTGCAAAGTTCCCCGTGGAGGCATGACAGCATAGACAAGCAGTGGACCAAAAGCCGCTTCCATGATGATAGGCCTAGTTGCCATTGTCAGGCGATGGTTGCCGAGTGGAGTGATAGCGAGTTGCATCTGCATCGGCATTGGTCCAGCTGATTGACTAGCCTATGAACTATTTGATGACTTATTCATCTGGCATTTCACCGCCTGGGCATCGGTGTCATGCCCATTCAAAGAGCCCTCAACCACAGCACCAAAGTCATTGCACTCCATAGGGTCTGTAGTAACAGGCACCACCAGCTGAAAGTCGTCGGCCATGACGATGAGGATGATGTCGTGCCCTACTCCTCCAAAGACAATGTCTGTCTCAAGAGGGAGGAGTTCCTGGTTGAGCATCCCAACCTTGATACAGATGACCTTTGTTCTAGAATGCGAACATGTCAACCTCTTGAATGGCTCCTATAATAGTGCCAAGAGCCACTACTACAAAAACTATTTTTAGAGATGGGTCATAACCCATTTGCACAGGCGTTTAGCCAACCCGCCTGCGATCAGAGGCCTGTGGAAATAGACGATTTCTACAGGCGCAAAGAGGCCGCCTGTGGAAACCTATTATTGTTCACTTAAGAAACCGCCTGTGATAATCGATTTATACATGCGGTTACTTAAGAGAACCGCTTGTGTAAATAGCTTTCCACAGGCGATTCTCTTGAGTAACTGCCTGTGTAAATTTATTATCACAGGTGATTTCTTAAGTGAACCTCATGTGGAAATAGCTTTTCACAAGCGGTTTTCTTAACTAACCGCCTGTAGATAGGTAGATTTTCACAGGTGGGCGACATAAGGACCCACCTATGCTATGTATTTCATTCAAAAAATAATAAAGAGCATATATTTTATTCTCTCTAGATTTCAACACATTTTCAAGACAGATTCTAAATCACAGATTTCAACAACATTTGAATCAACACAAGTCTAATATTTAACACAAATACAAAATTATTCACAAGTACAATATTTTTACATCACAAGCCAAATATTCAACACAAGTATTCTTTCATCTCCCACTCACAAAGCCTCGGATGGCTAGCCAATTCACCTCCGAGATCGAAGAATCTGCCACTCTTCTAGATGAATTCGTGCATGATGAACCGACACATGTCACGTTAGATGTTTTGGATATCTTCGTCTTTGAGAGAGGTATGGGTAGGTTCGATCATCCATGCCTGAAATGAAAACACAACTTAAAGAGCTAAAACACTACTGACAACGGAAACAGAACCAAATAAAAATGTGCAAGCGCAATGATGAGTTACGTCCTCGGGGTTCATTGTGTACCTCCCGTTTACCCTAAGAAACTTGCAAACATAATATCCACAAAAGAACAGTGTCGAAACCTTGCTTGTGGCACTTCAAATAAAAACGCAACGTATTCGTTATTTCAATAAAACTCTTTGTCATAAATAGTGAGGTACAAGCATTAGAGGTGTGTATTATCAGAAAATGTGTACGAGCCGCCATCGCATCCGGCTTGGCCGCATCGTGTATCCCACTTTTTGTGACATACCACTTATAGGTCCTATTCGAATGCCAATAAGTAATTATCAATTCATATGATTTATAAGAATTTTATGTATGGGTATTTTCTTTACCTCTGTATAATGTCAATAAGATCTTGGTACGATTTTTGGGGAAGATCAACTGAGTCAAGGACCACGGGTCTGCTCGACTTCGGCATCAGCATTATACAAATAAAATGATCGCTACATGAATCTTTATGTTAGGTTCTTGATCGACCAATTAAATTGAATACTTATGTTAGGTTCTGGACGTATCACACTTACTTAAAGTTGTAGGGAGCCATGATGTAGTCCTTATCTTGCATTTCTAGCATAGCCCTTCCTACGTAGGTTGACATGTCAAGCCTGCGTGATTTGGTCATTTCTCTTATGACCCTTATTTTGTCCTTGGTACTCTTCCCCTTAATCCGGGGGTCATCTGTCCTCAACTTTATGACCAGGTTGGGCTGGGAAATTGTAACACCCTGATTTTCAGATTTCTCAAATTTCTAAAATTTTTCAAGATTATTGAATAGCTTCACTAGTAGTATAGGTTTAAAACATATTTTCTTAATCAATCAATCAATATAGGTTATTATTTTCTGTACATTGCATGCTGAGTTTTGTTAGGAGCCAGGTAAATGCATTAGAATTCTTTTTCCTTTTCTTTCTCTTTGGTGTTTTGAGTGAAAAAGATTTTGAACAAGTTTTTACAAAACTCAGTAGTGAGTAAGTTAAGGATCTTAATGGTTGGAATTCAATATCTTTGAATTCATCATCTATTTAATCTTTGATCATACCTGATCCTTCTCCAGGTCAATTCAAATCTTATCCAAATCCTTTTTTGAAGTCAATCTCTCATCTTTCTCAAATTCTACCCAAATCCAAATTCAAATTCCTTATCTACTCCTATTCTTGTTCAACCTCATTTTTCGTTTCTCTTAAATTCACTCCAAGCTCAATTCAAATTCAAATTTCTCTGCAAAAGTTTCTTTTCTAAAGCCTAAATGTACCTAAAGTGTCTTTGGGCTCAATCTTGCTCAAGTCCAAACCCTTAGCCAAGTCTTCTAGATGGCCCAACAAAGGATCCACGAAATCTGTAAATTTTCGCGGAGTCCTGGACAGCCTTATCTTCTCATGATGTTTCAGAGTTCAAAACGGCCTCAAATGCAAATCTTGACAATACCAAAATTGTTGGTCTCGTCGAGGGCTTCGATTTGAACCTATGGAAGTCCTCTTTTGGATAATGTAGCTAGGAGTTATAGCCCCCGAAATCAGTACTGTGCAGAGAAGTCCGAGCTCAAACAGTTGATCTTGTGACGCATTATTGGAAATTAAGATGACGTTTTTAGAAGTTCTAATGACTACCAAAGTTGTAGATATTTTCGAGTACTACAATTTAGAATCAAGAAACGTCCAATTTGAAGTCCGGACGATGGAGATATCATCCTCGGAATACAGAGCTGCGAAAAGGGAAACCGTAACCGACTCGAACTCGAATCCAATTCGTGTTCGGTTTGGACTCCACCTCATCCAGCCGTCCCAAGCCCTATATATATGAGTTGCACGCCCTCTCCTACCATTATTCCATGCCTCCAAGCCCTAGAAGTCGCTGCTGTCCTGCCCGTGCGTCGCCGGAGCGCCGCCGATCGCCGGAGCCACCGCCGCCGCCGCCCGTGATGCGCTACGTCGTCTTCTCCGCGAATTCTTCTTTCTCGACCATCAAAGAAAGGTGAGGACCCCTTTTTCTCCTCCCTTACTACTGTTTTAGCATCATACTAAGTCCCTAGACAAGCCCTAGCCCCGGCCAAAGACCAATCTATGCCGCCACGGTCGTCACCGTCGCGGACAGCCGCGAGACAGCCGCGCTGTAGCCGATTGGCATCGATGTTCCCGACCAACCAGAGATCAAATCACCAAGCCCTTTCACCGGTGCATGTCCCATGATGTTCCCCACACCCTCACCAACCAGGTCGGCCAGTAGATTGGCCAAACTATCGAAATGAAGGTCGACATACCCGCTGTCCAGTTTCTAGACGTGTTCAGCACGCGCATCGGATTTGCATTCGCGTTCCCCGTCAATCCAAAAGCCGTAAGGATGCACCAACTGCGTCACGGCATGTCCCATGGAGTCTTCTACGTTACCCTAGGAGCCCATCCCCGTTTGTGCAGCGACACGACCAGAACGCCATTGCCAACCACAGCACATCACAGCCATCACCCGTCTCAGCTATGTTGATCGTTCTTCCTCTTAGTGGATGATCTACCAAAACCCATGCTATAGCATTGTGTTCCCGGGTTATATGAACATCCTTGTTCAAACGGTTCCTCAAAATTCATAGCCAATCTCCTAGAACGCGAGTGTCTTCATTCCTAAATCTGTTCGCGGTCACCACCAAACCTAGAAGCAGTCATCGCTATTTTGCCTCTACCTTGGATGACCCCTTCCAAAACCAACCATACCGCTGAGTTAGTCTTTCCGCGTTCTACGCCATGCTTCCCTCGTTTCACTGAAATACCACTGAAGCTGACATCGATGTTTGTGGCCACATACCCGATCGCCATCTCCAACGAAACTCGAACCACCACTGCTACATAGAGTGACCAGTAGTATCCTAAACCTAGAAGCGCAATCTTCAGCCTTTTTGATCCATCATAGGTGGTCGATACTAGATCTCCGCGTATCCCTTCTTTAATCCAATATGGTACTTGCATAGCATGCCAAGTCAACGCCACATCATTCTCCTTAGCCTAGCCAGTGAAGTCTAGTTTGCTCTACACTTCTTGAATCTTGCATAAGGATGTTATCAAGCCTGACACAGTGATTGTGCAATAAACTCTTTACCTATAGGAAGATAACTCCAGTAAACTAGTTTTTCCTTTTCAGTCTAATCCATCTCCCGAAAGCTGTTCTCTTTTCATCTTAACTCCGATTTAGGCGATTCTTATGTCTGAATGTTCCTAAAATCATCCCTATCCAACCATAGTGTTTTTAAAGTGTTTGCTGATGTTTGGTATGTTGTTCTTAGTGTTTTCCTTTGTGTTGTTTGTCGGTAGTTCTCCCGATTAGTCGATAACGTTCCGGAGCAGTTCGAGGGACTTCAAGACCAAGATTTCGACAACACTGAGCAGCATTGGGAAAAAGGCAAGTGTCCTTGATCATATTGAACCTATGTTTTTAAATGTTTTGTTTTACAAAATTGCATGCAGAGTCAATATGATGGGTAGTCACCTATGTTAGGGTTTTCCCTAGATTTTCCCTTATCATCCCTTGGAACCTAGATGATTTATGGTTAGGTGTCTTTTATGGGTAGATTGCTTAGCCATGCTTTTGGGATGTTGAGAAGTGTCATAATCTTGACTAATGAACATATGCAACAATGGTCGTTAATGTGTTAATGGTCTAGCAACATGGAATCTTAGGTCTTGAGCAAAGTGGTTTGGATGGTTGTCGTGGTTATGATGTTGGTTTAGTGTTTGCTGAAGTAACCTAAGTAAGGACCGGTTCGTGGAGCGACAACCCAAGAAGTAACGTACCAACCACGAGGCTGATATGGGTAAGGCGTGACATACTGATTAGAGTCTATCCAGTGTGTGTTGGGTCAGCACAAAAGGGGGCTTCTGGGTAGGAGCTTTGCTTGCGTAAAGCCTGGCGGTGAAACCTAGTGAGCAGACACATACTGGATTAGTCTCTGGTTAGTGGCAAATGTCATGCAGTGATTCTTGGCGGCACACCACTGGCGTGTGTTAAGTGTTTCGCGAACACGGCAACATGGAATTCACTGACTCGTGGGGAAAGCTGGACAACCTCTGCAGAGTGTAAAACTGTTATAACAGCCGTGCTCACGGATATGAGAGACTTGGATCCTCACATGATTAGTGGGTTGTGGTTATGATTCTGGTACAGGGAGTACTAGATGGTTGTGGTTATGAGTTTGGTTGTGGTTATGGTTCTGGTACAGGGAGTACTAGATGGTTGTGGTTATGGTCCTGGTACAGGGAGTACTAGATGGTTTTGGTTATAGTACAGGGAGTACTGGAAGGTTATAGTGTGCAAGGTGGGGAGCCTTGTATGCTAGGTGTTGGACTATATGGGTTACATTCATTTAATAATTGCTTAATGCTTTTTAGTCCAAATATGTTTTCATTACTCGCATTTACGCAAAAATACCATGTGTTAGCCTATTCTTGATATAAGCCTGCATATCATTACTTTCCCCCACTTGCTGAGTACTCTATGTGCTCACACTTGCTATTTTCCCTATACCATGCGATATGTATGCTGCTGCTCAGTGAGTGAAGATGTTGAAGACTATCAAGACGAGGTTGTAACGTTCTAGGCTCGTGTTTCCCGGTCAGTTGCCTGCGGTGTTGTTGGGCACCAGTGCTTCTATTCCGCTGCAGATATCTTCGTAGAAGACAATATATGTCAATTGCTGTAAGAGTTTAACGTTTATTTAATAGAAGCATTGTTTTTGTTACTTCACCTGTGACGTACTTATGTGTGTTGAACATCCTGGGCACACATAAGCCGCATCTGGTTTTGGCTGTTAAAACCGGGTGTGACAGAAATTCGTTGTGGATCAATGAATCCGACCGGTACATTCAACTTTTCCACAGCGTTAAATTGCATTCTACATAACAAGTCACTAGTCATTAGCTTCCATAGCATATGTTGGTAGATATATGAACATAGGGATAGATTGTATACACTTACAGGCACCACACGCTTATGAGATTGATGTCTAGTTTCTCGCAGTGGAACAAAGCGTGCATGTCCTTAAAATCCACCATGAGATAGGAGTCTTTGCTTAGAAAAATGTTAGCGGGGACAAAAGTAGTGATTATGGAGAACCTCGCGTGACATGCCCTCATGTACCATTCGTGGAATCTCCTCATCTCCCATGGACCTTCTTGGAGTTGAAACAATGGCATAAATGGCTTGCCATTATCATATTTCTCAAGAACATCCAGTGTAGGCAAGAAATCCAACTGAGGGTACTTAATGTTTTGCCGGTCTCTTTCGTGAGATTGCCCTTCGATGGAGATTCTGGAGCAGATGATGCCTTTTCTTTGGAGGACAGAAGCCACCTCTCCACCGGAGATGTTAGAGCCTTTTCATATGGGGTAACCATAATAGGGACTCTCCGATGCTCAGGTGAAGGATCCGAAGGAGCAGATGCCAGAGGCGGAGGTGCCGGAGTCACAGACGGTGAAGCACGATGTGAAGATGAATGAGGCGGAGATAATGGGAGCGGGGGCAAAGGTGCATGAGGCGGAGATAATGGGCGCAGGGGTGAAGGTGCCTGAGGCGGAGAGGCTTGGCTCTGGGGCGGAGATGCCTGAGGTGGAGAGGCTTGGCTCTAGGGCGGAGGTGCCTGAGGTGGAGATAATGGGCGTGGGGGCAAAGGTGCTTAAGGCGGAGATAATGGGTGCATGAGCGAAGGTGCCTGAGGCGAAGAGGCTTGGCTCTAGGGCGAAGGTGCCTGAGGTGGAGAGGCTTGGCTCTGGGATGGAGGTGCGTGAGGCAGAGATGCTGGGCGCGGAGAGGCTTGGCTTTGGGGCGGAGGTGCCTGAGGCAGAGATGCTAGGCACGGGGGCGACCGTGACGCTGGCGATTGTGACTTCTGACTGCTGAAGATGATATCCCGTATGGGCCACAGAATGAAGTTGCCAATAGCCTCATCGAGAATCTCAATATCTCTGAATGTCTTAAGTGTGAAACACACGGCCTGGAATGGCCTGGCCCGTGGCAGCCTCGACAGTGAAGTCTCCGTTGCAGATCAAAACATGTAGCATGCAAGGGGTAGTCATTGTGATATCATCTACATGATATCTCTGGTTATCGACCTGCGTGGATCCGGCGCTGCTCCGAAAGTCTGGGTTGGTTGGTTGCTCTATCATCACTAATGCCGCCCTTTTCTTCTCCTTTTCATTCCACATTTTCTAAATTGGACCTCAACCTATTCTTGTATCTCTTCCGTCATGTTCTTATATCTATTACGGGTCTTATACTGGCCTGCAGCATCTGGGAACCCATACTTCTAGCTCACTTTTGATCCAATGCCTCGAGTGCGACCCGGGTGTTCTTTGTTCCCGAGGGCCTTGGTAAGCAGATCATTCTCCCTGTCGGGCTCTAGAGACCCTACGTTAGCAATCCCTTGAATGGTCTGGGTCACTTCCATGGTCTCGGGGCTTTTGAAGTCTAAGTCCCCAGACTCGGTTCATTCCGACCGAGCGTAGACCTAGTTCCTGCTTCACTCGTCACAATTTTCCAAATGGTTGGGTTTCCCAACCCGGGCAGCCTCTTCTTCTTGTCTCCTCCATTCAGAAATTTTGGGGGCATACCCAGACAAGCCTAGGTGATGGTGATACTTGTTCTTCTTCACAAGGTGCTTGAACAATTCACCCAGTTTGATGGCCTCAGGTGTGGTCTTCATCCTAACAAACTCTAACCATTGGTCTGGCGTAATCTTTCCATATTTATTAAAGGGTACCAACTTCTTCTTCACAAAGTCCTTATTCAGCTCACTCTTCCAGCCCCGGAAGCTCTTTCCCATAGTTTTCAATGCATTATGTTTGGTGGCTTCCTCTGTTCCCAAGGGGAATCGGATGGTTCTCTACAATGTTGCCCACAGGAACTCCTTCGTCTCATCCGGCAGAACCGCCAATTAGTTTTGTGATTGGGAGATACTCCTTCACAAGAAATCCGCAACTGTTGCGGAATTTGGCGCATGCCTCACGAGGTGCAACAGGCTACCCTTCAACACCAACTTGCGTTATTGTATAAGTGCCGAACGGCAACTTATTTCTGCTTCACTCACCTCGTCTTCATTTCAGTGTACCCCCAGAGGGACCCGAAGTTTCAAGCACAGAGGGGGCGGAAGGTTGTGGCGCAGATGATCGACGCAAAGATCTTTGCACCCTCACCATCTAGAGAGACAAAAAGGAGAATTGACATAAATAAAAAATATTCCTCCATTTAATTAAGAAGTATAAAATGCATTGACTCAGCTAAATACCTCTTCGGCGGGATCGTAGTCATTGTCACTTTCCTGAGGTTGGCTCTCCCGCTCGCACAAAACAGGGCTCGGGCTGTGAGATGAGCCCGAGCTTTCGCTGCTATCGGAGGAGGACGGCTGGTGTGGGCTTGGGCTCCTATCCGACCTCTTCCTTGCATCCATCCCATCTTGTGCTAGGGCGCCTTCTATTGGGAGCGACCTCTATGCCGGGGAGGTCTCTATTGCGAGTGTCCTCTGTACCGAGGCGCCCTCTATTGCGAACGGCCTCTTTGTCGGGGGGGCCTCTATTGCGAGCGTCCTCTGTACTGGGGCGCCCTCTATTGCGAACGGGCTTGGGCTCCTATCTGACCTCCTGCTTTCTTCTAGTTTCTTAGGGGTAACTGTCCTCTTTTGTCCCATGGTACTTAATCGACCGGTGGATTCTTGTTGCCTAGAAAAAACCGACAAGTATGCAATGGTTCATCAATGAAATTCTCGTGCCATTATGCCATTGTAAAGCAAGATGCAATAAAGATCAAATTGCAATAAGTAATATTATTTTAGAGGAAAGAAAATGTATCTTAGCTCCATGAGGCCCTTAAAATATACTCTGGATTAGTCATCATAATATTGTTATCCAGTTGTACTCTTGTCTACTATTCGCTCAGCACACACTATTGAAAATAATTAGTAGAAGCAGCTCCTAAGGATATATATAATTTATGTCAAAGAAAAGTCCAAGAGTGAATAGATAATGCAGAAAGGCCGCTACAATATCAGTAGATAATAAGGGGAAATCTTTATGCCACTAAATAACTTTGTAGGTTCACAAGGAGACATGTGAGGCCTAGAATGTGTGGCATATCGTGAATCATGTAGTGATTCAGATGCATATTATAGATTTTCTCTTATAATAATGTAGGGTAAGGAAAGGTAAAATAAAACAACATAAAAAATTTTGACTGCCAATTTATGAATTCAACATCAAAAATTTTGACTGCCAATTTATGAATTTAACATAAAAAATTAAAGTTACTAGTTACTACAAAAGAGGTGCTAGTGCAGACATGCAAGCATACACAAGACAACCACTAGTAAGAAAAATAAAAATTATTTTGACATCAATGAAATTGAACATCTCAAATTAGAAAGAGAAACTTCAGTGGAAAGAAAATTGAAGGCTCTTAGTTATTACCAAAATAGGTGCCATTACAGACATCTATGCAAGAAAAGAGTAATCTTATTTAAAAAGGCCTAATGAAGTGGTACAACATTGTCTTGAGGCCTAGGCTCACTAATAAATTTTCGACAGAGAAACCCAGAGGGTAGTGCAAAAACTTCGATGCTCTGCACCATTATATAGGTAAAACATACATCACCATTTCACTGAAAGAAGAACTAGGCCTTGATTCAAGTGCAATGCGATGTCCAAGAAAGTAATTAGAGTGTGATGGGAATAATAATGCTGCTAACCTTAGATGAGATCAAAATACTTGAGTGTACGAGGTTACTCAACATACTAGTAGATCAAAGAAATAGTGTATCACACTTATATAAGATTTATCCTCGTGATGTGTATAGAGAATTCCATCTACGGTTTATCAATAAATACATGAGAAGGAAATGAAATTGAGAGCATGTTTAGATTGCAACTATATTTACCATGTCTAAGTTTAATCAGTTTCAACTTTGTAAGGCAGTGTTTGGTTGCTGCCATTGTTCCAGTTTACCTAACTTTTTAGCTTTATGACCCACTTATCATAGACACAATATTTAGCCAAAATTTACCTAAAATTAGTTAGTCAATTTTCTTACCACAAAAGTGTGGCAAGACTAACCTTAAGCAATAATATATAGTAAAATTAGTCATTAACCAAACAAGTCCTCACGAATCATATTCGAGAAAGTATTATTTTAGCACAATAAGTTTTTGCACAACCATCTCATCCACCAGACAAGATCTAACGGTTGAAATTCACCATTACCATTGCCAAAACTCCCCACGATTCACTCGTGGTGCGCCGTGGTGCGCCCTAAAAACCCCACCTTTCTCATCCTTCCTACCCGCCGGTCCGCGGTATATCATTCACAGTCAGTCATCTAAGCTTCTTTTATGTAACAACTAGGCGTGGTTTATCTTAACAGAGAGGAAACCAAATACACAGCTATGGAACACAGAATGATTCATGGATGAAGAACTTGGTAAACCAAGTAACAGGTTTTTATTGGTGTGGGCATATATACATCTGTTCATTTATTTATGATGAACCAAATAGTGAAGTATCGTGCAAATTAATGATGCTAGAGTCTGGGACATCAATAGAAAAACACACTGCAGCGTTCACAGTGACCATGGTGGCACGATTGCCGGACATCATACAGAGAGGAAGGACACACTGCAGCATTCACAGTAACCATGGCGGCACGATGGCTGGACATCATACAGAGAAGAAGGACCACGTTTCGGCCGGAGCACCGGCTACGATGGCTTGGCCGGGTATATACAGAGAGAGAGAGATAGAGGAGGGGATGGCTACTGACCACGGCAGCGAGGTGGATAGCGCGCCTATGCGATGAGGTGGACGGCGTGTCGGCGGCGAGTTGGATGTGAGGACCGAAGGAGGGAGGCCAGATTAGGTGTGACGGGGACGGCGGTGCGGGCACCTCCTCCTCAGGGGCAGTGGTGTCGGACGGGACGACGTCGGTGTCAGTCGGAGGCTAGAGGGAGAGGGCACACCGCTCGAAGGAGGACTAGGGTTTGGTGTCGGAAGGGGCGCAGCGCACTCCGGGATAGCGTCAGCGGTGGCGGACGGCGGCAGAACAGTGGCTAAAGGGAGAGGTCTCGGTGGAGAAACGGAGGACGAACAACGTTTGCATGTGGTGATGTGTGCGTCAATGGGACTAGGGTTTCGGGGGAACGCCCTGCTATATATATAGAATGCATTTCTACAGCCGGTTGGCTTAAGAAACAGCCTGTAGAAACTGCCTGAGCGATTTCCAGATATGGGCGACAGAAGAAACCGCCTGTGTAAAGGTCATTTCGATAGGCGGTTCCTTATGTGCTATTTTCGCAGGCGGTTTATGTAAGGAACCGCCTGTGAAAATAGTTATTTTCCCACACGGTTTCTTATATGAACTTTCTGTGCAAATGGTACGATTTCTATTGGTAGTTCATATAAAGAACCGCCTGTGAAAATGGATATCAGCTTATCTTAAAAAATTCATAACTTTTTCTTACGAACTTGGATGGAGACAATTTTTATATGAAAATTGTAGCTCTCGACGAGATATACAACTTTGTAGTTGAAAACTTTTTTTTATTTAAGGTAATTTATATATCCAAATAATCAGTTGAAGTTTTTCACATAAGTTTCGATCACACATATTCTATTGTTACCATAAGTCCTATTAATACATGTAAACTCAGAGAAGAAAAAGAATACTATTAACTTCAGCATCTCCAGCAAGATCAACTAGAAGAAGATCAAAGGCCCCCACTATCAATAAAAAGACTATGCTTACATAAGTACAAGTTATCAAGCGTCAGCACGGCTATAAATATTTTTTATTTTTATTTTATTTTTCTCTTATTTTTTCTCACCTTAGCAGCACTAGAATAGGAACTATAGTATATTTCTACTCAAGTTTGATGTAAGGGGTGACAGCTATGTACAGAAACATGCGTTCCAAAAATAGTGCAGAAACTTCAGGGGCGAGAACTCAATCTTCCAAGCCATTTTTGGTCTCGAATAAAATCACAGAACCTAACTAGATCAGGGAGAAATGGATGTAAATTTTTTCTGTACATGTCCGTAGAGTCAAAAAACATCCAAATCTGAGTCCGTATGCAAAAGTTAGGTCATTTTACCGAAGACGGTTCACAGCAATTATCACAGGCGGTTCACTTAATGAACCTCCTGTGAGAACCGCCAGTGAAAACCTTCGGTATAATCTGTGTTGTCCAACAAATATGCCTCTTCATGCACTCTCCCAAAGAACCACACCTTTAGCTCCTCAAACATGTCCTTTGTTACATCAAAAGGACACTTCACTTTGGTCTCCAACTGTTTAGTTCGACCTCCCATGACCTTACTGACTATTCTTGCTTTGATTGGGACAGATGTCCAGACACCAGGCGATCAGCGTTTGGCTACTGTATGTTCTTTAGTTACAATCTTTTTTCTTGGTCATCCAAGCGGCAAGTTACAATTTCCCGGACTATTACCGAGATGAGATACCAGGTGGTAGCTAATGCTGTCACAAAAACTTGTTAGCTTTGTTAGCTTCTTCGCGAACTACATCAAGCACCCGTCACGCAACTATTGTCTATTGTGACTACGTTAGTGCAACATATCTGGCGTCCAATGCAGTACAACATCAACAAACCAAGCACATTGAAATAGATTTGGACTTTGTTTGTGACAAAGCATCTCTTGGCAAGGTCAAGGTTCTCCATGTTCCATCGTTGTTGCAGCTTGCCAATCTCTTCACAAAATGATTTTTCAACGACTACCGACACAGTCTGCACGTCCAATCCCGTCCAGACTAGGGGGTGTTAAATTGCCGATTCCATTGGAGATACACAACAACCCAAGACCAGATCTTCCTCAGACATCATCAACAAAGGCCGTCAGCTCCTCTGCATGTGCCCACACTTGATTGCTACTCTTACACCACAAACTCTAGATTATAGGATCTGTAACAACTTTACCGTGTACCAAGTGCTGGAGCGCTCATGTATCATTTATAAATAGTGGCTGACACCATCTAATGTGAATCATCCATTCGAGTATTACACCCTCACAACAACATTGTGCAAGAAGTTCATGCTGATTCGCTAGATCTTGTTTCATGTAAATGACATGGTCTGTCACTCAAATACAAGCTACAACACAAAATCGGTGCAAGTCACCTCCGGACTTGAGCAACTCTGTTCCTTCTCTCTCTCACGGTTGGCTTTTCACCAGGATCAAACAATCATGAAGAACACAAACACGCAAAAGAACGATGTAATTTTTCTCAAAACACACTGCTCATTTATTTCTCACGCATGCACACATTACAACTCGCAAACACAACCCTTGTCTTCACGGCACACTATGGGGTGCTCCCACCCTTCATTATATAGGGATTGAATACTAGACTCTGAATCCTACTCCGATCCAATCCTATTCCTAATTAGACTCTTACTCCTACTCCAACTCTATACGTATTAAATTTCTATTAGGACACCACTTCGATTTTGGCATGAACTCTCATGCATGCACGTGCACACCAAAATTAATCCTACCAAAAAAAAGAACAAGATTAACTCTAATAATCACCTCCATAATCTTGTTTCTTCATACACTCTAATCTTCTGACTTATCTCGTACTTGTTGAAGTAGCCAGGCTCATCTACGAATTGTCAATCTCACACGTGATTCAGGACGACAAACACTTCTTCATCACCCTACACGCACTTGCACTCAGTTCATGATGGTGAGCACACCTCTTCCACCATGCACTCACTTGCACTTAGCTCAGGATGGCAAGCACACCTATTCCACCCTACATTCACTTGATTCAGGATGACAAACACTACTTCATCATCCAGCGTGCACTCTATTTAGGATGGCGAACACTGCTTCATCATCTTGGACACACCTACACTCACATGCACGTATCGGAGATGCATAGGCTCAACTACATGCACCACATGCTCCACACTACACACATCAAATGCACTACTGTAGCTACTCTCACACCATACCACACCATGTCGTCGACTACCCTCATGTCAAGAACATTGATGCTATCGTAGCATCCCACCATCGACCATGATGACACTATGTTGCTAGTGTTGTTGCTCCTTGATGTATCACCGATCTTTGGATAGCATCAACTTCTACATCTTCTTAGATTGAACAAGCTATGATACTAATTGTTCGCTTTTTACCAGGATCAAACAATCACAAAGAACACAAACACACAAAAGAACGATGGAATTGTTTTCTTAACACACGCTACTCCTTTATTTCTCACGTAGGCACATGTTACAACTCATGAACATGACTCTTTTCCCCACACCCTTCATTATATAGGGGTCGAATACTAGACTATGAATCATACTCCAATCCATTCCTATTCCTACATACTTTGACTCTTACTCCTACTCCGACTCTATATGTATTAAACTCCTATTAGGACACCATTTTGACTTTGACATACACTGTCATGCATACACATGCATGCCAAAATTAATCCTACCAAAAAAAGATTAACTCTAACACTCACCATTGTCCCCTACAGTAGAGGTGCAAGGCAGAAGCATCTATCTAGCTGGTCTCGAACTGGTGCCACACCCACCTAGGGCACCAGTCCTGCTGCGCCCCTAGCTCTAGGTTCCAGAGATGCCCCAACATCTCTGAAAGCATGGAATATTGGGGAATAATAGCCATATATTAGATTGATTGATCACCAGTTACATATAAAGACCAAGCCACATGATCTCCTACCATACATGTGGTTGGCATAAACGGGAAGGAAAGATACATGCCATGATTATGGGACTAGCTTGCCATGAATAACCGTATGGTTTATGGAAACAATAATAGCAGGAATTAGGGAAGGAAATCATGCTAACAATCTTGAACAACAATATTCCATAGTTGTACATGTCAAGAACAAAGTGCAAATCGATCTTAGCAGGCTTCGTATGTTGATGTTGCACGAGGTTAGTTGAGAGATAAATAACACTTATGTTGTCACAGTAGACAACAGAGGCGCGGTGAAGTGAGCAATGTAGTTCCTTAAGAAGTTGGCATAGCCAACAAATCTCGGCAACAAAATTGGCAACAACGTGATACTCAACCTCAGCTCTAGAGCATGAAACTATGTATTGGTGCTTGGAGGACCATGATATAAGATTGTCACCAAGAAAAACTCCATATCTAGATATGGAATGATGTTGAGACAACCAAGTCAACATTAGAGTAAGCAACTAAATCAGTCATATAAGTTTGATGAAGGTGCAAACCATGATCAAGAGTGTCGTGGAGGTAGCGAAGAATACTCTTAACTGAGGAGAGATGAGGTTCCTAAGGGTCATGCATATGTAAGTAGACTTGCTGAATAGCATAAGCAATGTCAGGCCTAGTGAAGGTAAGATACTGTAGTGCACTGGTTAGGCCAATTTTGAAACAACGCAACTATGAGAACTGTGCGAACAGTGGCAGGCTTAATCATAGGACTAAAAGTCTCATCAAAATCAATACCATGCCATTTTGTGGACTAAAAGTCTAATCAAAATCAATACCAGACCATTGTGTGAAACCCCAAAGAACCCAATGAGTCTTATAACGATCAAGAGAACTTTCAAAACAAAATTTATGATGAAAGATCCACATGCCTGTAACAATGTTCGCACCAGCCGGTCGAGGAACAAGATCCCAAGTGTTACTAGACTGCAAGGCAGCAAACTCCTTGGACATAGCATCATGCCAATTGGGATCAGCTAAAGCACTATGATGTGTCTTCGGTAACAAAGACAGGACATCCATAAGGAGAGCAAATAGAATCCGGAGTTGCCAAAAGCCTTGTTCGCCTCAAGTGACCATGGAGTAGTCATTGAGATCCGAGGAAATGGGGATCGCTATAGCTGGTATGGGAGCTGGAGTACTTCTGGCAATAGCCAGAGGCAAAGGCCCAACTGGGGCAACAATACTCGACACGGGCGCCGAGAAGATTTGGAGAGGTGGCGGGTGCGGTCGGTGAGTTGGTAGCTGGGGGCTTGGCCGTGGAGCGCCCACGTGCTGGTGAAGTCGGGTTGGCACCAGGAGATGACCCAAGGCGGGAGTGGCCAGGGAGGACACTCCAACAAGTTTGTGTCCAACCATGGATGGTGGCTTGACGCGTAGGGGAGGCCCACTGGAGGCTGTAGAAGAGAGGTTGGGATAGCAATGACACCTGAAGACTTGAAGGTGAAATAAGAGGGTTGGACACAAAAGAGAGAAAAATAAGGGGTGCTGAAACAAAGAGTCTTGGTTGGATGGCAGTTTAGATGTTATGTGGCAGTGTGAAGGGCTTCACCCCAATAAGGTGGGGAAAGACTGGCCTAGGAAAGTAGGGTGCACATGATGTTGTTAATGGAGCAAATAATGCGTTTGGCTTACCGTTTTGCTGAGAAGTATATGGGCACAACATGCAGAGTGCAATACCGTGTGTGAGGAACAAAGAGCAACTAGTGGAATTATTGAATCCATGACCGTTGTCGCACCTAATACTTTTCACAGTGCAGCTGAACTGAGTGGAGACATAAGCTAGAAAAACCGTGAGCACTATGAAAGTTTTGGACTTAAGACATAGAGGAAAAGTCCACAAATAGTAAGAGCAATTATCAAGAACAACGAGATAATATTTGTAACATGAAATAGTAGGAACATGAGAGGTCCAAAGGTCACAATGTATTAAATCAAAATTATTGAGAGCATGCGAACTAGAAGCAGAAAAAGGTAAATGAACATGGTGACCAAGTTGGCAGGCATGCCAAAGGGAGGTAGGCTCTCGATTATTACAGAAGATAGCCTCATCATTAGCTAGTTTTGTAAACGACCTAGAACCTATATGACCTAGACAACGATGCCAAAGGTTTGTGGAGACAGTGCTGACGGTGAGGGCATGAGGACAGGTGAAGGAGACCAAAGGGTGAAGCGGGTAAAGATGGCTGGAGCTATCACACTGGGTGATCGTAGTCCTGGTGTAAAGATCCTTCACAAAAAGGCCGAATGGGTCAAATTCAACGTAGCATTTATTGTCAGTGGTAAATTGACGAATATAAATAAGGTTCTTAATTAATTGGAGTGTGACAAGAACATTCCGAAGAAAAGGAGGACGTGATTTCAAAGAAATAGAGGTGGAGTCGGTAGATATGATAGGAAGAAGGGATCCGTTGCCAACAATAATACTGGAAGGAGTGGAAGTAGAAGGTGGAAATGAAACCGAAAGGTTACCGGCATCCGATGTCATATGGGAGGACACACCCGAGTCCATATAGCATCTGGTAGCAGTTGGTGGTGGAGTTACCGTCATCATGTTGTAGGCAATGGCAAGGTTGTGCTAATCCTAGGCGAGAGGAGTCTATGGTGGTGGGCACCACAAGGGCGTCACAAAACCTTGGCAGGGGGCCCCACGTGGGAGCCATGGAGCCGCCTGGGCTGAGCGCAAGGAGTGCCAGGAGGAGGGCGGCACGCCGACTGTCGCGATGACGTGGGGCAGGGTGGGCGAGCACTGGAACAGAGGCTGCGAGGCCATGTGGCTGCCAGAACATACCTGCACAGCTCTGGTCCATGGGTTGTGAAGGAGCGATCAATCACCGGTGTTAGGAGTGCCCTGCTAGCCTGGACTGCCATTGGAGTTGTAGAAGTTGTAGCAGCGATGGCGATTGCCATTGTTGCCTCCACCGCATCCATCCCCGTGACCACCACCACGCCCCATACCATTGGCACCATTGGGGCGTCGTGGTCGCCGGGTAGGCTGCCTCTGGAGCCTCTAGGTGTGATGGGTCCTTTGGTGCATGGTTGGTCGGAGGCACACTGGCATGATTAGCAACGTGGGCAGAGGTGAGGGACGGCCGGGGCATCTTCTAGAACTCTTCTAGCAGTAAGAGAGAACGCATCTCAACGTACGTTTGGAAGGGCCACTATAGGGGCACGATAGTTGCCATGTGAAAGTATTGTTTATTCATGTCGCGAATGATAGAAAGAACGAGGGTGCGGATGCCGACAGGTTCACTAAGGTCACCGAGAGTATTTTCCATGCTCTTGAGCTTGCAACAGTAGTTGGTGATGTTGTGGTCCCCTTGCGTGAAGGTGCGGAACTGTGCCTCAAAATGAAGGGCACATGTCCCCCTATTGCTGAGAAACTATTGTTCCAGACTTGTCCAGAAGATGTGCGCAGTTGTGGTAGGAGTCATGACAATTTTGAGGAGATCGGCAGATATCCAGTCGTAAATCCAAAAAAGCACGACGCAATCCATACGCGTTTAGAACGGTCGGTCGAAGTGGCCGACAGTGGAGAGAACGTGGTAAGTGAGTGCAAATCATTCAAGTGTAACGAGGAATAATCCATGCCACTTGTTGTAGTTGGCAGCGGAGATGTTGAGGACGGGGGGAACAAGGGAGGTGTTGTTGATAACACCTACCGCTTGTGAGTGAAGTTCCATTAAGGATACTTCCTCCACAGGCGAGGTGCGAAGCACGGTCAAGACGGCACGAGTGTCTGCAGGTTCCTATTTGGTGGCTGCAAGACGTTCAATGGCTTGGGCAGTAGCACCAGTTGAAGGATCGCCGACGGTAGCCCGGGCATCGGTCTCGGCTGCAGCGGTCACTTCCTCCTACGCATGCGGCGCTCATCAATGGACAGGTCGTTGTTGGCCATGCTATGCGGTAGGAGAATTAGTAGAAGCGAGGTGCATGATAGCTTGCCTCTGATACCATGAAAGCATGAAAAATTGGGTAATAATCGCGATATATTAGAATAATTGATCACTGGTTATATATAGGCCAAGCCACATGATCTCTTACCATACATGTGGTTGGTATAAACGGGAAGAAAAGATACATACCGTAATTATTTGACTAGCCTTATCATGAATAACCATAAGGTTTATGAAAACAATATCTGCAGAAATTAAGGCAGAAAATCACGCTAACAATCTCGAACAACAATATTCCATAGCTATACACGTCGCAGTAGTGCGTCAGGGATTGCAGCATCCACAGCTCTGGCTTGCCCCCCCCCCCCCCCCCCCAATGGCTGGTAACCGTCAGGTGGATCTCCTCCTGTGGCATAGCTGTGCGAGCACAAATCAGAAACGTTGGATGCCCGGCTGACGCCGAGAAGGACTTACGTTCTCTGGCTTTATGTTGTGGTGGATGACCCTCTGCACGTACTGTTCAGGTATCGCACCACGTTCGCAGTCCGGATGGTGATCTCATGGAGCTTGTCAAACCGGATTTACATCTGTGGCGGCGGATCGAACAGGTACCCCCAGCTAGCCACGGTGCATATGTTACGAGTGGAGAAATTTAGTTCCGTCATGGAGCACTGAAGTGCGTGTTTAGGATCATGCCATTTCCCTATGCCATCCATTCCTATAATGAAAAAGAAGAGAAAAAGGACGTGCAACTTGTGTCTTGTCGTGCGTGGTGTAATACTTATTTAAGATAAATTCTGTGCTCCACCAGGAAATCAATGGTCTGGTCTAGCTACCACTCTTCTACTGTTTGTGTGAAATCGAGGCGCTAAAGAAGCACTGGCAAACGTTCTATAAATAGGAGTCAGGACAGGAGTGATGAGTGGTAGAAGTTGCTGGGCAATAAAGTCTTGGTGTACACTGAACGTGAGTATAAAGAGATACGGATCCATCATCCATGTGTACAAAGGACTACATTGGCTCATGTCTCACATGGGGATCAATATTTAAATCTGGGTGCATAAATCTGTTGCAGATGGTGAGTAGCAAGGAAAACTCGATCAAACATGGATGGATAATGTGTCTAGTTTTCACATATTTGCCTCGAATAGAGGAACAAAAACTGAATACTTACCCGTGTCACCTACGATTTGGCGCATAACTTATCATTTCTACATACTACTCATTTGATCAAGTGAGCTTGCAAGGAATTATCCGTGTCATGCAAGAGTATGCAACACTGAAGTAAAAATAATGAAAGGAGTATTATTGGTGCTATTGATAGATACGGGGGTGGTACAGTCCTGCATGTTCAAGCTGGCTAAAACATAGACGCCTTTACTGGATGATCAAAAGATGACAACATCTTAATCCCTCCGTCATATTGAGGTTTTGATTGCACCCTATAAGGTTTCCAATTAGAATTGTGTTTGTATATTTTCCCATTGACAGAAAGCCTCTAAAATAAGCATTGTTTTCTTGATTATATTATGGATACACTAAGTGAAACGAGGCCTACTCCTACAGTTATATTATGGACACACACTAAATGATACTGTTATATTATATTTTTCACCAAGACATCAAAAGGTTGGGCTCTTCCAATCTTTAGCATTGGTTGACAAAACTTTTTTCTTTGTGCTAACCTTGATAGCAATCCAGATGCATGCTGTCAGTTGATTATCTTTGCATTGGCAATAATGGAAATAATAATATGCTTCCGTGTATGTGCATCATTGATGCGACCTTATACACTCTTGTACTCTCGCGTTAAGATCGTGAACTTTGTTTTCCATGTCATTTTTATCGTTAAGATTGCACAGATAGGTATGTGCTCTTTTTTTTTGGTTAATTTACTAATTTTAAAAATTCCAGTATCATAGCATACATGCCCGTTCTTCTCGGCACTTGGATGCTAATAATGTATTAGACAATATATTTCTGGAGAATTGTTCAATTTTATTTCAGCTATCTCTCTGTTCTTTCATGAATCAATCGAAAAAGCAATAAGGTTTGGACTAACTGTATTTTGTAAGGAAGCAGAGAGAGGCGACAGCAGCATGAAGTTGTGAAAGGATTGAATGGACTAAGAGAGAGTTGAATTGGGCTGTTAAAAAAATTTACTCCTACCGAAATATAGAACAAGTAGCAACCTTAGGCTAGATGAATTGAAATACGACTACACGATCAAACTAGATAGAAGCAGAAAAATCAAGTAAGCTAGAATACAAAGTACAAACGAAAAGAAAAGCTTGCAAGAAGTAAAATCCTCAAATGTAAATGCAGGGAAATAAGGAGATGGACAAGAGAACACAAATTTTTTTCCTGAGGTATCGAGGAGTTGGCACTCCCCTAGTTTTCGTTGGAGCATCCACAAAGGATATCGCTTCCCTTTGAGTCACAAAATTTTAAGTTCTGATTTATGATTGTCATTTCTCTACCTCCGGATTGGTGGGCATTAAACCAAGCACATAGCTCTTCCCGGAGCTCCCACAAGAACTCCAAGAGCTCATCGAGACACCTCCAATCACCAAAGACCGGCTAGGTGTTGCTAACCACCAAGAGTAATAGACCAATAGCTTCACTTGACCAAAATCAAGCTTAGACTATAGCTAGATACACAGTTGCAACTCTTGAAGCACTAATAAAGTCCTTAACCTTCAATTAGGGACTTGAAAATCAACTCAAGTGCTCTCCCTTGCTTCTTGATAACACACACAGTGTATGAAGTCCTTTGGGTTGCTAGAGAGACAAATGAAGCTAAGTGAGGGAGTATTTATAGGCTAGATATCCAAATTTAACCGTTGCCTAGCCACCCACTTTTTCTATTAGCACCGGATGATCCGATAAATACTATCTCACACACACCAGACAATCCGGTGAGTAGAAACTCTAGAGATAACTGTGCTAGTTGTAATTAGCCATTGATCCTTCGGTGTACTCATTTGGTGACCACTGAAGTAACACCGGACAATCCGGTCAGAAGAACCAAGTCAAAACACTCGTTGCAAACCTCTCTGCAAGAATTAGTCCGGTAATGTCATCTTTGCCTACACCGGACCATCTGATGAGTGAAGCCTCTTCTGAACTTTTCTGCAACATTGCTCCAGTGCATTTATTTGGTGAGCACAACATAAACACCAGACTATCCGGTGAGTAGAGTTTCATTTTTCTGCATTTGTAATTTTCCTCTGCAAGAAATAGTCCAGTGATCCCCTCTTTCGATCACTGGATAATCTGGTGAGCTAAAATTCATTTTCCATTAGAAATTTTGCTTCTATCGAAAAAAGCTAGTTTACTCACCACTCTAACACCGGACCATCTGGTGAAACACTTTGAAAAAACGTGTCATCGAAAAAAGTTTCCAGTGATTTCACTAGTTAGATATTGGATCATCATGTGCACTAAATTCTCTTCTAATCTGAACCGAAAGAGAAACTCTGATGAGAATTTATTTCAAGTCACCCAACTATCCGGTGAGGTATATTTGTTGTTGAGCTCATCCAATTCAACCCTCTTTGAGCTCTAACTTCTTGACGACTCAACCAAGGGCTTCTATGAGCTACATAGTTCTAGAAATTCACAAGTGTGTATTAAATCAAGTTTAGACTCACTAGATCATGCTACTACTCTTAGCCTCACTTTACAGTATGGTAAAAAAGACTAAGAAAGAAGACCTATACTACTCTAAGTGTCCATCTCCTTTCTGACACTTAGAACTAGAAGATCCTTAATCTTGATAGACATATCCTTTGATCATCCATATAATCAACTTAGGAATCAAGAATACTCAATCATTATTGTGAACTAAAATTTTTTATACCCTTCAAACCACACTTGTTAGTCACAATGATATGGTTGTCATTAATCATTGAAACACTTACGACTTATCTAGGAGCCTAGATGCTACAATCTCCCCTATTTTGGTGATTAATGACAACACAAAAGAGAATAAAGAGATATGAATTGAACTACACCCTATCATACTAAGCAATTGACAACATATATCAATTAAGCAACTAAAGGTCTATCAGTATAACAACATGTAAGGCTAGAAGAATAAGAATTAAACTAGCATGAAATTAAACACAATGTGATGATAAGTGAAATACATCAAGAGAAAGAACAAAATAGCCTGTTATTACATCAAAATCTATAAGAACCAACAAGCCAAACCTAACTACCCAAACTCGAACCTAACTACCCAAACTCCTAAACTCCCCTTGAAACAAAAGCTCTCTAAACACTCATGCTAAGACTCACTCTCCCAACTCCCCCTATCACTAGACTCTCTCCCCCTTTGGCATCTAAGCACCAAAAAGAGAACCCTACTAAGCACTCGAGGCTGGAGGAGATGGAGGAACCAAAGCTGTCGAATAAGGTCGTACTATGAACTGAGAAGCATCAGACTCGTAGTCAGAAGAGTTGTGCTCAGCTACAATGGCGTCAATGATAGGTGAGAGGGATCCTATTGAAGGCTGAACAGATGCAGAAGGAGCAGGAACCTCTATCAACACTGCATTGGGACGGGGTCGGAGCAGGAAGTATCAACACCTTGAGCTAATGTCTGCTGAAGAGTAGTATCAAGCTCATCAAAAGCTGACTGTATAACAGAAGACGGCTCAACTGAGTGGTGCTAATCAGGGATGGTCAGCTACAGAGAGTCCTCAAAGTTGAGAAGTCCAGTGGTCAGAGGTGACAACAACGAAGGAAGCACTGGCCTCTGAGAAGTCCCGGTAGGTAGAGGGAAGACTCCGATTGTAAAAAGTGCTGAGAGATGGAAGCCTGACGCCGAAGTACTCAAGAGACCACCAAGACTGCCTGGGAGAGGACTCAGGACTGGAGTTGGTGCTAGAGGTGCAGCTGGCAACTGAAGACATGTATGTCTCCCTGTCTGTCTGAAGCGCTGCAAACATGGCCTGCTGCTGCTGGGGTGACTGCATGAGCACTGTCTGCTGCTCCTACTACCAAAACATATCAGCCTAAAGCTTCGCTTGCATCTCTGCTTGAGCTGCCATCTGCTGAAAAAGGAGTCATTGAAGGAATCATCTCAAGTGCTAAAGAGAGTGGAGCTGTAGTCTGCGGGATAGTTTGAGAAGAACCTCCTGCCTCGGCATCGTGAGGCCTAGCGACTGGAGGGAAGTACTCGACGTCCTCTGAGTCTGAGTCACTATCGTTGTCTATGTCAAAGAGGGCATAAGGGAGCTCAGCCTTAGCCTCTGCAAGGGCCTAGTCCTTAGATGTTGCTCTCTCCCTCTCCCCAACTGAGATCTGCTCCTAAGTATGAACCATAGCACGCTGACCATGGCGTCTGTCTATGGGAGCACTAGGGGAGTCCTCGTAGGTCTCAAGAAACTCAGGATACCTAATCGCGTGAGCAAGCAAATGTGAAATAAAGTGAGCATATGGTTGCTATATTGCTAGAGACATCCCTTCTGCAATAGCATCCTCAATCTCACAAAGAATAAGGTCCATAATATCAAATCATTGGTGAGTGAGGATAGAGAGGATCAACCACTACTACAAACCGGTGATAGCCTATCCATAGCCGATCCTCGATAGCAAACTACGTCTCAGAGCCAGGTGGATGGCCTTCGCCTCGGGTGTCAACATGTTTGGCAGTCTTGGCGATCCTGGAGCAAATGGCTGCCTAAACAGTGGTCTTATCTCCTTATTAGTGGGAAAGACACCACCAGTTAAAGGATGACGAGGGGACTCAGTGTTCGGATGAACAACCTCGTGAAGAAACCTGGAACTCACCTGAACCCCTACATTCTCAAGTATCTTGTTCCTGTATAATCTGATCTTCTCTCCCTGGAACAGGAACTCAATGAAGTTCCTCTCTGGTGCAATCCACATTGTGGTGTAGAAGACTCTGACCCACTCCACAACATATCTGTCCACACCTATGAGCAAAGTTGTAAGACCCAAGATGGTATCAAAGTGCTGCCTCATGTCCACTCCTCTTGCAACCAACTGCATGTAGTGCCAGTTGAGCGTCCTGTGCTGGTTCAACTTGACCTTCTTCCAGAGATAAGAGTGGAAGAAGCTTTCTTGCATAATGGTATAGAACCTGTGATCTACCCCCTCATCTCTGACTAGGGGAAATCACTCATCAATCATCAGAAACCTTAGTTTCTTGATCTTTGGTGACTTGTAAGAGGTCAAGTTATGCAATCAAATCTCTCCCTAAAGCTGAGTGTGATGCTAAGGGTGCATTATCTGCTCTGGTTCAAACAGCTCTTCCTCATCCTTCTTTGTCATTGGCTCCTGACGAGCCCTCTTCTGTCTACCTGACAGGCTAGAAGGCGTCGAGCCTAACCCTATGGCAAGGCGAGTGCGGGTGGACCAATGCGGAGGAGAAGCGATGTCTCTAATATGGAAACTTTGATGAGTGTCTGCTGCATCTACACTGCAATGGCACGATCAATCTCTTTTTGAGCCTTCAACTTCTTCTTCTTTGGTTGCTTAACGACCTTACCTTGCACTTATCACTGTGATCATGACCCATCTGACAGATAGAAATATGACATATGGATGAACTAGATCGTTGAGTTTACAAAATTGACAAGAAAAAGACCCAAATTGAAGCCTAAGCATGAATTGATATGAGAAAGGATGAACATGCTATGGATTTAAGTTTGTGACAGAAGGCATTGATCAATTTTAGAGTATTGGAGTTGAATTTGAATGAATTGATCAAATTTGACATGAATTTGAGGCAAAATTTGAGCAAAATTGATGATCATGCTCTCAATTTGTGACAATAGGAAGGCATTGCAACATATTGTAATAGAGTTGCACTCAATTGATAGAAATTTGGACGAATCCGGGCAAATTTGCATGAAATTGATTTAGGGTTGGCTATAAAATTCAAGAATAGGCCGAATTGAAGTGCTCACCATGAAGAATAGAAGAGTGGAGAACCAGAGGTGATAGGGGAGCACGACGACCGGTGACCTGGGCAGCGGCGGTGGCACTACGGCACGAGACAATGGTGGCTTTGGTGCGTGCGAGCATAAGGGCGAAGCGGCAGGGCTGCTGAGGTGGAGTAGCGGCAGCGGCAACGCAGCTACAATGGCGGTTTAGGGTGGCAGTGGTGCTATGGCATGCTAGTGAGATGGGGATGGGAGGCAGTGAGTTAGCAAGACGGGCGGACATACGAGTGGCACGGTGAGATTGAAAACTGAGAGAGAGGCCGACCGGGATGCCCTTACTTGACAGGTGGGACCCGTGGAAAAATTCAAACACTGAAAGGTCCGGTGATACCAATAGAGAACACCAGACGGAACACTAGATGAAATTTTGCAGAAGCATTTTCAACCATAGCTGAAACTACCTTCATTCACTGGATGCTCCGATGATAGAGCACTGAGCACAAGATAACATCATTGGACAAACTCTCAAGGAATTTTTAGAAACTGCACACCGGATTGTCCACTGATTATCTGTTCACCAGACAAAAGAACCAGACCTTTTCTAGGGATGAACTGAGCTGACCGGCAGATAACTGAACACCAGACGATCTGGTGGGAACAAAGAATGGAGCACTGAACAATCTGGTGAGAAGAGAAAGATTCTACAGAACTAAAATCTCTCACTAAGTCCAAACTTAGAACAAAGAAATAGCATAAACACATGTTTGGATTAGTTTGAGTGAAGACCTTACGCTCTCAAGCATTCATTTGCAAATATGTGCCAAAGTGGCTATAGCATACATAATTTTTTAATAGGCAATAAGAACCAAATAAAAAGGATGGAGAAAACTCCAAAGGAATGTATGAGCTATATTGCCTAAGAACTTAATGATTAAAACTTTAAATTCGTTAGGATATGACTCAATAGGCATTAAGCACTTACGTCTATTTAATGATTAAAACTTTAAATTCGCTAGGATATGACTCAAGAGGTGTATGTTCACATCAAGAGCAAACAACAATCTCAAAAAGTGATGTCCTCCTTTATGATCTCTCTACCGCTAATGCACATGCAATGCATAATAAGTGCATGAAAGTAAATATGAGTGCAAGCTATATGACATGTGAATGCATATCATAAAGTAAATCTATCTTGTCATATTACATCCCTCCTCAAGCTTCTTCATGGCGAACCCAACAACATCCCTTGAGAGAAACTAGGGGGCCACAAACTCAAGCAAAACTCATGTTCACCACTATCTTGAGAAGGTTAGATAAGCACTTATCATGAAATGCATCTATATGACAAGGTATCACATGATGTTTGATGCATCTATCACGTTCAGCTCACTTCACAATATACAAAAAGTGGCTTCATCTAGAGGTTTTGTGAAGATATCCGCCAATTAATCTTCCGATCTTGTACTACGAAGAATATCATTTTTAGCCACATGATCTCTTGGAAAGTGATGACGGATATCAATGTTCTTTGTATGAGAGTGTTGAACAGGATTGTTTGTAATTTTTACGGCACTCTTGTTGTCACAAAGGAGTAGAACCTTCTCTAGACAAACACCCAAGTCTAAGAAGGTTTGTTTCATAGAGGATTTGAGCACATCATGCTCTAGTGGCTATGTATTCAGCTTCCGTAGTGGACAAGGCTACTGAGTTTTGCTTTTCAGAAGACCATGAGACTAGGGATCACCCTAGCAAGTAGCACCCACCCGAAGTACTCTTACGATCCTCATAGCATCCGGCAAAGTCCAAATCCGAGTAACCTAAGAGTAGGAAATTAGGACCTTTGGGGTACCACAAGCTTATGCTAAGTGAATGCTAGGTGACTAGCTTGAAAGCAAGCGCACATGCATACGCTAAACATAATATCGGACCTAGATGTGGTAAGGTAAAGAAGCGACCGAATCATAGAACGATAAAGCTTTTGGTCAACCAGTTTACCTGTTTCATCCAAGTCAAGATGTCCATTAGTAGGCATAGGTGTCTTGATTGGCTAGCAATCATCCATCTTAAACTTCTTTAGGATGTCCCTTGTGTACTTCTCTTGATGGATGAATGTCCTTTCCTTCAATTGCTTGATTTGAAAACCAAGGAAGTAGTTGAGCTCGCCAATCATTGACATCTCGAACTCCCTAGACATCATGTCACCAAATTCGTTGCAAAACTCTTTGTTAGTTGAACCAAATATTATATTATCAACATAAATTTGACATAAGAAGAGTTCATTGTCGATGATTTTTGTGTACAATGTAGTGTCCACCATCCCGATCTTGAATCCTTGGTTGATGAGGAAGTCATGTAGGCATTCATACCAAGCTCTTGTCCATATGAATGAGGATGTTAATGGCGTTCACCTTAATTGCTTAATGCCATGAAAGACGAATTAAAGTCTATAAGCAATAACGATGTATGGGACCTAGTAGAAATCTCTGATGGAGCCAAAACAATATGCTATAAATGGTTCTACAAAACAAAGCATGACTCTAAGGAGAATATCGAAAGGTTCAAAAGTGAGGCTCATAGCAAATGGCATCTTGCAAAGCGAAGGAATTGATTATAATGCAAATTTCTCTCCTATATCAAGTAAAGATCCCTTCAGAATAATTATGGCGCTTGTAGCTCATTATGATTTGGAGCTGCATCAAATGGACGTAAAGATGACATTTCTTAAAGATGGCTCAACCAGAAGGTTTTGTCGTGGAAGGCAAGGAACATTTAGGATGTCAACTTAAGAAATCAATTTACGGTCTAAAGCAAGCTTTTGGGCAGTGGTATCTCAAGTTTGATAAAATCATTAGAATTTTGGCTTCAAAGAAAGGGGAGTTGATTACTGCATTTATGTCAAGTTTAAAGGGGAAACTTCACTATCTTAGTCATAAGAAAGATCTCAGTGAAGTTTTATGTTCTTTATAATGTTATTCACCGAGATAGGTCCAAAGGCATACATTGACATAGTACTAAAGGAACACAATATGTATAAGTGCTCTGCTTCGCCTGCTTCTATTGTTGAGGGCAATGAGTTTGGGACATTTTAATATGTGATGTCCAAGGAACTATTATGAAACTGATCAAATGAAATTGGTTCCTTATTCTTCAGTTGTTAGAAGCTTACGCGCCTTGAATTCAATTTTCGTAACCGAGATGTTTGGTAGATATCAGTCAAATCTAGGGCTAGACCACTAGAAAGCCATTGAAAAAGTCCTTTATTATTCGTAAGGCACTAAGTACTACATGCTTATGTTTAAGAATCCATTTGTGAGGTGTGTGGATACTAAGTAATCTACGACAAGTTATATCCTCACCCTCGTCAGAGGAGCTATCTCGTGGAAAAGATCCAAACAGACACTTACTAAGTTTGTAGCATGTTATGAGGCTACCGGGCAGGCTGTATGACTAAAGAACTTATGTTATCCTGGAATTAAGAATGTAAGACAACATTACGAAACCACTTATATTATACTCATTTTTTCTATACGAGTAACAATAAGTCGAGTGTTACCGCCAAACACATCGACATTAAGTATTATGTTGTGAAAGATAGAATCCAGAATCAAACGATCAAGGTAAAGCATATAAAATATTGAGTTAATGCTTGCGGCGCTGCTCACTAAAGACTTACCACCCCATATTTTTTGTGATTATGTTGTTGGCATGGGGTTATTGGAAAGCCTACGATTCTGGATAAGAGGACCACACAGCAAACCAACTCCCATTAAGTATAATGAATTTCCATTTTAAGATGGGGTGGTATATTGTAGGTATTTAGGTTTTAGTGGTATTTCATTGGCTATTGTAACGCTTTGCTTTGGTGTGCTGTTCATTAAGAGTGGACTTATGATGTTAGTCTTACGATCACGGGGGGAATGTTTGAATTGATCTCGGCAAACACCCTAACGGTCTAACTTATCATTTAGAGAATAAGGGGGATCTCATCCCCCACGAGCGCCACGATCGAGGGGGGGGGGTGCTAACCAACTGTTGGTTGCGGTCCCACCTCTGTGCAGCACCATAAAACAGACGAAGGGGGCTCCAGCGGTAGTAGGTGATCAACTCACAAATTAGCCGCCTCTCCCAATAATCCAAAACCCTAACCAATCCTTAAAGGTGCTGTTAACGGGGTGAAGACCGTCGCCGCTTCATCCACGACTACGTGTTGGCATCTCGTCTACACCAAGCTATCATTACCATTGCCACCAACTATGCCTGTATGACGGCAACATCGCCAAAGCCGATGACAACTTCACCAACCCCCACTGCTCATCTATCCCAAGTTGGCATCAAGCACCTAATGGCAGCATCTGGCTCTGGTATGTGTTCATGCTTCCGCTAATGATGTGTGTATTCTATTTTGAGGGTTAGTGATCATGTCTCAGGGTGATTAAGATCTAACAAGGCAAAGTCGTGCCCGCCAGTGGTGCCGCAATAGGTTAGAGTTGTTCCGCTTTCTCTTCGCTTGGGACCAAATTACCACAAACTGGAGGGGATGATATCTTGTGATTGTGAGGAAGGCAGGGATGGTCTTACTGATTCCGATAAGCTATTCGGTGTAGAATCTGGTTTTTTTTTTTGTTGAAAATTTCTCACGCATTTGGTTGTGTAATTGGGATTTTTCCCTTCTTCTATAACTTTTTCTTTCTTTTTTTTTGCCTCTGATAGAAAGAGTGCAGCAAGTTTGATGATTTCAATCTGTTCAGAACAATATTTCATTCTGAATCATTGCTTCAAGATTTGGTTTTTATAACAATTCTGCAACATGGCTCTAAGTTAAATACCTATGATCTCAACTCATTTAATTAATGATAGAATTTCTAAGAATGTGATTTGAATCGCACCGGTTATATATTCTTTCAGTATGTAGATTTCAACAAGCTAAAATCGAAAGAGTTTGCAATAAACCCTTCTAATCAGGCAGTCCTCCATTAATCTCCACATATTGTGTAAAAGCGTTCAGTTCAGTGCTGTCGTCAGCTGTACTGATTATTTACTCATTGTAAGCATAAATTTACCTATGATAAGGGGATAAGGACATATTTGTTTTAGCTGTAGAGGGTAAAAAATAGTTTGTAAATTATGGATTACTAGATTGTTATAATCTGAAGACTGGATTGTACAATCCAGCTTTTATAATTTAACGTGCTTTCTCAGCCATAGTTATGTTTTCTCCTGAGTGGGAAATCGGAGATCGGAGGATGTTGCATTTTGAGAAAGAGCCTTGCATCCCTGAAAAGGTCCAGACAGATACCGTACAGTGATTTTGGCATATCGACATGGCTAAAAGACTACCAAAACAAGGCCCAAGAGGTTGTTTGGTCCCAACCAAATGCTTAAGGCAGTGTTTGGTTTCTCGTACCATCCTGTGTAGACATCGATCGGTCCTGTATCGGACGCCATCCACGTGTTTGGTTAGTTGGGTTGAACCATCCTATGCAGGACTAGTCCATTCAGATTCAAAAATATTCCTTGTGGTGCAGCAAAATCGGCCGCATCATAGGTCGTCCAGGACGAGTAGTCCCGTTTGACAGTAGCTCTAATTTCTCTCTTTAAAATAGTAGTCTTCTATTACTTAAAAATTTTAGAATTTTTTTACATGTTTTATAATTCATGTGCAACTTATTTTAATTAAAATTACCCAAAAAACCTATGTAGAATTTAATCTAGTAAAATAAGGATGGCAAAACCCTTTAACTCCTAACCAACAAAAGATCTACGCAGCGGAAGGAAATAAACTATACAACAAAAGGATATGGAGCCACATGCCCTTAGGCTCCATACCAAGAGCACCGAGTTCGGAGTAGAATGTGCTACTCCTGCCTGCCACCCTGATCGGCAGGCACAAAGTAACCAAACAACGTCTCTTCCTCACTAACCTGTGAACCTGCAACAACTTAAGGGCAATACCCTGAGTACGAAGGTACTCACAAGTCTTACACAATATGGGTATATATATTCCCGACTCCAAAGATCATGTATTAAGCTGGTAGCAAGAATTAACATGGTTAAGTTAATTAAGCGGTAAGCAACCTAGACGTAAGTGTGAGCAACTAGCTTAACCAACATATATGAAACAACCCCGCACCACCAACTGAACATATATAAACATAACCAACAAGTGTATCAAAGTATAACCGGTGCTAACTCGATCACCATGCCCAAACCAGCACACTGTATCCGAACCACATCCACATACCCTAACCATAACCACACCAAACCATCTCATATCCGAACCAACACCACTATCACTCCAACTTAACTCCAACATAACCGATCCACAACACGTAGCCGAAACATCGCCCACAACCGAGACTCTACGACCGGTGCAGATAAGCGTAGACATGCTCATAACCAAGAGCGCGGCAGTTCGAACTATTTTTACACCCTACAGGGGATACTCCTAGACCCACACAACACGAGGACCATACGGCTTGTGCCACCGGTCAAAGTGCACACAAGGGGGTACTCGTGACAACCTTTCCCAACCAGCCCCAACCGTGTGGGGCATGCATCACTCGGTGCGGCGATACTAGAACTACTCCCGGAGAAAACTAGTACCGCTTAAAAGCCCGCCCGCTCACACCCTCGATGTTCACACCCACAAAGCCACAACTGCGAAGGTATTCGGCTTGCCTACCATTATATCAGCGTGTGGTGAGTAAGGTAAGTGCCAAAGTTGACTACATCGACGATCGGTGCTTAACCGGTGCAAACAGTCTATGGTGCCCGGTTTTCCTCTACCGTCCTATCTAGGGGAACTCCACAGCCGGGCAGGCTAAACACCCTCCTAGCACCGCTCACACCTCGCCTCATACTCACCACTCACAAACCATACCATCACCAACAACATGTAATTGTAAACAATAGTAGATCCTATCCTCGCGAACAACAGAGAACGCTATCGTTCGACTTCTACCAAAATACCTAAGCATTGCTAAGCATAGCAAAGACATTAGACATCGACATCACCTCTAGGCTTCAAGGAACATACATGAACTCGTGACCAAGGTAGAAGAATGCATCAGCATGGTTCTACCCAAAGGTACCCAACACATGCATACATACATAAGCATAGATAACACTTTAGACTTTCAAGTTAACACGGTGTAATATGATAGATACTTGCCTTCGGCCTCCGGGATCGACGGATCGACGTTCTCTAAAAAAGATCAACATGTGCAATGCAATGAGTATGAATGAAGTGCAAATATATGCCACAATATGTATATAATAGATGAAAACATTTTTCCTAGATAGAACAAGTCATAAGGAAACTAGCAAAATTGGATTAATCAATTTTGGACTTTTGATGAATTAATGAAGCTTTAACCTAATTAATTAATCTCAGAAATTTAATTAATTATTTCATGGCTGGGGATATTTTTAATAGGTAGAGTAGGTTATTGAAACCAACAAAATTTGTTTCATAATTTTTGGGACTACAGAGAATTTATTATGAATTTTACAAGTTTCATTAAGCAGTAACTATGCTGTCTGGATATACAGTGGTCAGACCGCAGGTATACTGGCGGTCAGACCACCCCCGTGCAGAGGGTTTTGTCCCCTGGCAGTCTGACCGACCTAGGAGTGACGGTCAGACCGCTAGGAGTCACCGGGGGCACTTTGGGAGCTCATCGACGACGATTTCGGTGATATTTGGAGTGGGGACTTGGACCTAGAGCATCACATTGACTTCCTCTACCGCGTAGGACAACATGTATATGTCAAAATCGACCAAAACTCGGCTATTGCTTCTAATTCATCAATAACTCATGAACTTCAAACTCCTAGCTCAAAATTTGAAATCCAACCATCCAAAAGGCGGATTTTTTCCATGGGAGTTTAGGGGACTCACCCAAAGGCCTTTACCGAGGTTTTGGACCGCCGATTGAAGGAGGAAACAGAGGGAAAAGCTTGGAAGGCAAAGAAATCCGGTGTTCTTCATATTTCAACCCTAAACACCAAAAGACACCAAATCTGGCTCAAATCCTTCGGGAAAACGAAAATGAATTGGAGAGATGGATAGCTCATGAGCTTGTGATTGTGTGAGTACCACATGCATACCTTAATTCTTCCTCTTGAGCTCGGATTTGAGGGAGGAAGAGAGAGTTTGAGAGAGAGGGGGGGGGTGAGAAGGGGCTGCTCCCTTGCTTTGGCTGGTTGGGAGAGGAGAGTGGCATGGGAGTGGGAGTGAGGGAGTAGGTGGGGCTGCTGCCCAAGTGGAGGGAGAGATAGTGGGGCCGGTTGGTGGGCCCACGTACAAGAGAGAGAAGTCCGTTTGACTGCGAATTCAATTCCTTTCTCTCCCGAATGTCCTTCTCTCATCCAATTGACTTTTAACGAAATGCACTAGTGCGCCAAAACAAATTTGCCTCGAGTTTAATCATGATGTTAATGATGTACAATTTAGCTTAATCATGTGATTATGGAATTTAGGACATGACAAGTCCCTAGCAGGACATGTTGACTCCTGAGTATACACAAAGATTATATCACCTAATCCTTGATATACACTGCGCTGATCCCTTTGCCTCACGATATCAGTCAAGCTCAAGGCGAGATATATGACATCCTTGTGATAGCTCGATCATTCACACGATCAAGTAGTGGATTCATCATGATTAACTCTTTAATCATATTGGCATGTCTATGCAATTTCTCAATTCAACTACCTTGAAGGGCCCAGAGATATCTCTCCTATTATCAAGGAGGGCAAATTCCATCTTGATCGTTCACACCTTATGACATGTTTCATGATAAACCTAAAAACTACCTTTATGACTACCCAGTTATAGAATAGCATTTGGCAGCCCTAAATTATGTCACTACACATTTCGGGAATCAATAACGATCTCAGGTCTAAGGATCCTGCATGTACACCATCTGAGATAACAGCTGATGGCACATCAAATATAACAATCCCAGTAGTATCTCAAAGTGGGTCTATCCAACATCATGTTCTCTAACATAAATGCCCACATTATTAATTCAGTATCTCTATGCCAATGATCTATGAAACGTGATCATCAATCAATACATGTGCTGGTCTTATGAATCATCACAATGATATGTGACTAGGGATCAAATTAGAATAATATGATGATATAAACAAAGAGTTCCACGACCAAGTCACATACGATAGTGGAACTTGTTTTGGGCGACGGAAGGCGGTGGCTGAGGTTGGCGACACGGTGGTGGGTCCCACTATGTAAGAAACCATCAAAGGAGACGTGTCATTAGTGACGGCTTCTCAGTACCAGTCACTAGTGTACTATTAGTGACGGGTCCAGTGCCGACCCGTCACTAATGTGTGGCCCGGGCCGAGACGCAGCCACGACCTGTCACTAATAAGGGTTCATTAGTGACGGCGAGTGAATGACCCATCACTAAAGATATCAGTGATGGGTGACATTAATATTCATCACTAATAATTCAGTCATTAGTGGCGGGTATATGGGGCACACATCACTAAATGTAGCCTACTCATCAGTGGCGGGTCGTTATGAGACTCGTCACTAATATTAAAGTAAGTGATGGGTTGTAGTTGTTATTGTCACTAATGATTGACTCATTAGTGATGGTTTTCCTTATAACCCGTCACTAATTTCTGCCACTCCTATTTGCTCGACCACTCTTATCCGCCCATTTCTCTCTCTCGACCACTCTCATCTCCGCTTATGTCCGCTCACCTCCTCCTCCCATCGTCGCTGCTGTTCGCACCTCACCACCGACGCTGCCACCATCCTCCCCCCTCCACCACGACCTGATGTATGCCGCCGCCCCCCTCTACCTGCTAGGGTTAGGGCGATAGATCGAGGTAATGGCGGGGCCGTTATTGTTGTCGTGGCGGACTTGGATGGATCCTGACAACTCCTCCATCGGTTCATGCACTAGGCGTACACAACCCTCCAGGTGTTCCCCCATCGACGTTCCCCCACCAGCCACGATCGAGACCAATCATAGTAACCTCTTTTTTTTCTCCCTCATTATTAGGCTCATAGTAACACTCATTAGGACACAACAATTTAATTGAGTTTATAGGACATTAGGCTCAATTCATATCATCCTATCATGTAGGTGTTGAAACCGATCCTATGGCTTAAAGAGGTAATCCCTACGATAGGTGGAACTATACCTTTGGTGCAATCCACTCTAGATGGAAGGAATTTTGTGAAGCTATATATCTCTTTTGATATACGTTCAAGGGGAGAAAGTAGTGGGGATATCACTATCCGGCTTGTGGCAAGGCATCACCGATTTCGTTGCATTCCCAAAAAACTATCGTTGAAGGGTGCCTGAAAGTGCTTGAGGAGCATGGGTTCTTTTTGCCTGACTACAACTATTTTCGAATAAAAGTGCTTGAGGAGGCTGAAGAGGATTTGGCTTTGATCAATGAGAGGCTTGCTTAGTTTGATGAATATGATATGGTACAGTAATATGTAATCCGGTTGTTTTGATATACATGACTGTTAGCGTGTATTATTTTTATAATTTTATTTTCTTTGCTTGTAGGATATTTTTGGTGATACCTTTGCGGCAATTAGCTTTCATGCTAACTTAGATCAAGCCACGGAGCATCTTGGGTTAAGCTTTTATGGCCCCGGAGTGGACTTCACTGCTGAAGGCAACTTCTAGGCTGATATAAGGGTTCATGTAAGTGGAGCTAATAAGACCTTTTTACTGTCTATGGTAAAGCATTGGGTCGTCCATGCCAAGCGAAAGAGAGTGCACTTATTCATGCGCTAATGTATATCGGTGAAGTACTAGAATACAATATTGTAGATTTCAGCTATGTTAAATATCAGAGGTTATGTGCTCTGGCAAATGCTCAAGTGTAATGATGTATAGATATTTGCATAAGTAGTATGCATAACTATATTGTATGATTGACTTGAGTTAAATTCAAGTTTCTGGATGTATATCTATGTTCTTGAATGTGAAGACAGTTGCCAAATTCTAAGATTGCTTTGGATGTCATCCATCAAAGTTCAGTTCTGTTTTGTTGAATGGGATGTTGAAGTACTCTCTGTTTGCAGGAATAACTTCTCTTGTTTGTAAAAGTTGATCTCCACATGTGTCATTAGTGACAGGTATCCTTATCACCCGTCATTAATGTTAAATAATTAGTGACGGATGTCCTTATAACCCATCACTAATATTAAGTTATTAGTGACAGGTGTCTTTATAACCCGTCACTAAATGTAGCCTTGGTGGCTCCCTGTTAGGGCCACTCATTAGTGACGGGTTGTTATGAGACCAGTCACTAAAGGCTCACTTATTAGTAACGGGTGTCCTTATAACCCATCACTAATGAGTGATGTTTACTGTTATTTTATTCACTGAGCAGCATGACCAGACTGTGTCTATCCGCCGTGGCTTCTCGATAGAGGGGCGATTTTTTTTGGCGATTCTATTGAGGCCAAATCAAATCTCGGTGATTTGAAGTTGGTCTATGTCCCTAGCCTTTTAAGGTTTGCCTCCTCCCTCTCCTCCTCTTACTCGTATATGCATGGTGGATTCTAGGGTTTGAGTTGGAATGAACGATTTTGCTCTTTCTCCCCGATCTTGATATATGTGGATTGTCCCCCTTAATTAGTGTACATGCGTAACCTACGTCTCCCATTCGGGAGTGTTTGATTATAAATATTACTTGGCAACTCATCATATTTATAAGAAGATGCTCCTGAATTGTCCACGTACTTTAGACAGTTCGAGGATATGTGGCCCAAGTAGTAGGTTTTTGTACTCTTGTTTGGTTCTAGAGAGAATTTTGGTGGCGTCTCCTTGTTGTTCTCCGGATACACACCCTCTTAGCTCGTTGTCGAGATGTGTATTTGGAGAAGAACAGGGAGGTGCTACCAAAATTTTCTTCAGAACTGTACAAGAGCATGGAAACCTACTCGGACCACATATCCTCGAATGGGATTATGACCTATCTATGCCTATTAGAAATTAGTTAGGATCCTTCACCATAGATAACAATTATCATATTTGGGTGTTAATTATTCTCTTGAATATCACTATAACACACGTACACATGTAATATAGTTAAATTGAGTTAGAATTTTTATAATTATTCTATCTTCTCTGTCGTTTCTATTTAGAATTAATATTTTTTCAATTTGTAGATGGTGGACTGAAGTTGGATATACGTTGATTGCCGTACTTGTAACGAGTATATAAGCGGGCTGAAGTCTTTCTTGATTGTCGCGGTGGCGGATATGGAAGGTCGGGGTAAAACGGCAATTTGGTGTCCATGCTGTGATTGCAAGAATGAGAAGAAGTTCCCAAAACCTGAGAATGCGTACGATCACTTGTTAAGGCATGGATTCAAAGCGAGATATCACATTTGGAAGAAACACGGCGAGGAAGTCCTTAACGAAGGGGAAATGGATCAAGTCCTCCCGGATAGTAGTACGGATCAAGGACTCCCGCCAGCCGGTGATATGGATGATTATCTCAGGGATGTAGACAAATTAGGATTCAATGATGACTACGTGGATTTCCTAGAGAATGTGGACCAAATGGTGTGTGACGCTGAGGAGCACGACGAGTATAGTGATGGTGAGTTTGCCAAATTCCAGGAACTGATGTGAGACTCGAAGACACCATTTTATCCTGGTGTAGGAGAAATACACGCTGTTGTTTGTGGTGCTTACGCTTCTGCAATTGAAGGCAACCCATCATTGGTCTGATAGGAGTTTCAAAGCATTGTTGCATCTGCTAAAGGATATGCTACCAGAGGGGAACAACATGCCCAAACCATCTACGACGCGAAGAATATAGTTTATCCTTTGGGATTGGAGGTAGAAAAATACATGCATGTAAGGAGGATTGTATCCTGTTTCGTGGAGAGTATGCAAACCTGGATCAATGTCCTATTTGTGAAACCCATTGATACAAGTGTAGAAATGACAGCGGCGACGTGGAGGAAGGCAACATGAGAAAAGGGCCTCCTAGAAACGTGATGTGGTATTTCCCTGTAATTCCCCATTTGAAACGTTTGTTCCAGAACAAAAAGGAGTCCCAATTGTTACGGTGGCACAAGGAGGGTCGTAAGAACGACGCAAAGATACAACACCCCGCAGATTCAGCTCAGTGGCGAACCATTGATTCCACATTTGAGTGGTTCGCTAAAGAATTAAGAAATATTAGGTTTGCTATGAGCACATATGGCATGAATCCATTCGGTAACATGAATACCTCACATAGCACCTGGCCTATTGTACTGTCTATCTACAACCTTCCACCTTGGCTTTGTAAAAAGTGAAAATACATTATGTTTTTGACCTTAATTCCTGGTCCTAGGCAACCTGACAACGACATCGATGTGTACCTCAGGCCTTTGGTGGATGATTTTAAAGCACTCTTGTCTGAAGGCGTTGAGGTTTGGGATCAGTACAAGTGAGAATATTTCACCCTACATGCCATGTTGTTTGTCACCATCAATGATATGTCAATACTTTGTAACTTATCAGGGAAGAGTAAAAGAAAAAGTGAAGCTTTCCCACAATGTTTAGATGACACTGAGCAATGTTTTTGACCTTAATTCCTGGTCCTAGGAAACCTGGCAATGACATCGATGTGTACCTCAGGCCTTTGGTGGATGATTTTAAAGCACTCTGGTCTGAAGGCGTTGAGGTTTGGGATCAGTACAAGAGAGAATACTTCACCCTACATGCAATGTTGTTTGTCACCATCAATAATATGTCAGTACTTTGTAACTTGTCAGGGAAGAGTAAAAGAAAAAGTGAAGCTTGCCCACAATGTTTAGATGAAACTGAGAGTATGTGGTTGAAAGAGTCAAAGAAAACAGTGTACATGCAGCATCGATGTTTCCTTCCAAGAAACCACCGGTACTGGAAAATGAAGTTTCAATTTGACGGCACAAGGGAGAAAGCGTCAACTCCAAGGCATTTCAGGGGGCAAGATGTCTATGATAAGGTTAAGGATATCAATGTTTTCATTGGCAAGCGAAAATGATCCTCCACGAGTGATGAAAATGGAATGTGAAACAAGAAATCAATTCTCTGGGAGCTTGATTATTGGAAATACTTAGACATTCATCACTGTATTGACCTTATGCACATAGAGAAGAATATTTGCGATAGTGTCCTCGGTACAATGCTCAACATGAAGGGGAAAACAAAAGATCATGAAAATGCAAGAGTTGACCTTGAAGAAATGGGCTTAAGGCCGGAGCTTCATGTCAAGGATATGTATAAAGGGAAATTCCTATCCCCATCTTGCATCACCCTATCTAAGAAGGAGAAAAAATAATTTTGTGAGTTCTTGCACGATGTGAAAGTTCTCTCTGATTACTCGTCCAACATTAGAAGACTCGTTTCGGTGAAAGAGCTAAAAATGGTTGCCGACATGAAAACTCATGATTGCCATGTGATATTGACGCAGATGACTGTGGTTGGAATTAGAAACATTTTGCCAATTGGTGTTCGAGAGGCTATCATGAGCCTGTGCTTTTTTTCAATGCAATTAAATTGGTTAGAAGGTACTCGATCCGAAAGTGCTAGGCTTGCTAGAAAAAAGACACTTCGAGACTCTATGTCTTCTCGAGATGTATTTTGTACCATCCTTTTTCGATATCATGGTCCATCTCACATAAGGAGATTTATTTTCTTGGCCCTATGTTCCTACATCAGATGTATCCATATAAGCGATTCATGAGCGTTCTCAAGTCATACGTAAGAAATTGAGCTTTTTCTGAGGGGTGCATCGCACAAGGTTACTCTATAGAGGAGGTAATGGAGTGGTGTGTTAATTACACAGTGCCAGATAACCCGCTCGCAGGGCAAGGAATTCCGAGGAAACATGCAATTACTACTGAGCCGAAGGCATACGACCAAGCTCATCTCCTCGTGTTGCAACAAATGAGAGAAGTGTCCTCATATATCGACGAGTACAAGAAGTTGCTTCTTTAGGAGAATCCTGGGCGGAGCGAAGCTTGGCTTGCAAAGCAACATATGAAAAGGTTCAACACTTGGTTTCGAGATCGAATCAATCAATCGAGTACTCCTACAAGTGATTTGATCAGGAAACTAGCAACAGACCCTATATACACAATTACAACATATCAAGGGTATGATATAAACGGTTACACATTTTATACGGTTGCCCTGATTAGAAAAACACATACCAGAATAGCGGTGTCTGTAAAGATGCTTAGGATAACAACATGCACAAGAGCACATACTACGGTCAGATAGAGGACATCTAGGAACTGGATTACTTGGATTCAAGGTACCCCTGCTTCAGTGCCATTGGGTACACGAGACAAAGGGCGTTACGAAAGATAAGTATGGATTCACTAGCGTTAATCTCAAACTTGTCGGATATAAGGACGAACCTTTCGTACTCGCTAAACAAGTTGTCCAGGTGTTTTATGTGACTGACACGGCAGAAAAGAAACTTCATATGGTTCTCGCCGGGAAAAGACGGATCGTCGGAGTTAAAAACATGGTTGATGAGGACGAGTACAATCAATTTGATGAAATCCCCCTTTTTGCTACTACAATCATGCCACAAGTTGCACAGAACGAGAAGACTCCATACCTACATTCCAACCATAACAAAGGGATCCATATCAAGATAGCACGAAAACGTCTGCAACATGCCAAATGATATATGAATCAAAGTAACCTCAAATTTGTAATATTTAGTTAAGTTTGAATTTCAATGTAACTTCAAATTTGTAATATTCAGTTAGATCTGAATTTCAATGTAGCCTCAAATTTGTAAAATATGTAATATTCAGTTAAGTATGAATTTCATTGTAACCTCAAATTTATGGTATGTTTGCAGGAGAAGACGGCTGCCAAATCCTGACTTTGCTTCAAGATGCAGCCAGTATACAGGTAAATCCGTTAGAGGGATGAGCACATTAGTGACGGGTGAGAACTTCATGCGTTAGTAAAGATATAGATAGTGGCGAGTTAACTTGCAACCCATCACTAATGATCGAATCCCAGGACAGAGAGACCCGGTCTTTAGTGACGGGTCGTATCTATAACCCATCACTAATTATATGTTTTATAAATAACAGGCCCGGGAACCCTAGCCTTCGATTTACACATCCTAAGCTTCATCCTCACCACCACACCCATTGCCCTACTCCTCTAATCCAGTGCCGTCTATGGACACTAACGGAAAGGACCTGGTGTCGTCGTCCTTGGTGCCAGCCCCCGACGACGAATACATAGATTGGGACCTCTTGAAGGTGGAGGCAGAGGAGGAGTATGAGAAGGAGAAAGCAATTTCCAACGACAAGGTGATCGCTCACGCCGTCCATGAGGCGGAACTCATCAGCGAAGCCGAGGGAACGGTGGAGGCCATCGTTAGTGACAAGGCCATAGCACACCTCTTGGCGGAGGAGGTGGAGATGGGCGGCGACTCCGACACCAATAACGGTGAGGAGGAGGAGATGGGCGGCGACTACGACATGACCGATGACGAAGAGGATGAGAAGGATGAGGAGATGGGCGAATCATAGTCCATTACTTACCTATGTTTATGGTGGTAATCCGAATTTAGCAATTTAGATTTAGCACCCTTCTTCTGTAGTCCGGATGGGTATTTTTTTTTATAATCTGGACCTTCTTTTGTAGTGATGAACTTACTTATCCTAAATTAATGAAAAGGTTAGTTAATTGGAAAAGTGTGTTAAATTGATAATGCAAGTGAGACAGCTAATTGAGTACCTTTTTTCTCATCATCGGATTATCCTGCTGCCAAATCCTGACTTTACATTAGGATGCAGCCGATATACATGTAAATAGAGGGATGATCACATTAGTGATGGGTGATAACGTCACACATCACTAAAGAAGTCATTAAAGTGACGGGGTAGTAAATCCACGCGTCACTGTGACCCGATCATTAGTGACTGATTGTAAATTCACCTATCACTAATGATATGTTTATAAATAATGGGTGCGAGAACCCTAGCCTTCGATTTTTCCTAAGTTCCACCACACCCGCCACCCATTCCTCCTCACCTCCTTCTCTCGGTCGCCTTCGAGGCCGCCGCCGTCTCCCTGCCATCCCCATACCCCTCTGTGACACCGTCTTCCCCTGTGCCTTCGTCCCCTTCTATCCTAATGATGAGGAGCCCACACCATCGTCGCCTCCTCCCCGATGAGCACCCCGACACTAAGGAGCTTGTGCCACCATGCTCTGCGTCGCCATCGTCCTCATCCATCGAGGTAGGCCTCCCGCCGTCCCTTCCTCGTCGACGCCTACCGCCATCATCCTTATCCGCCATTGTGAGTTACTTCTGTGCATTCTGCCATACTTTGTGTGCCAGGGGTGAATGCAAATGGTATGTCAGATTATATTACTCGATGATGACAGTGGCTAAGTGAGGTTGTGTGTGACAGTGTAGTCTAATTAGGTGTGACAATATGAAGTTAGTAGTTTAGCACAGATGAATTAGGTGCGCTGTTATCTTACCCATTTAACACTTACTATTGAATACTTCAACTCTATGTGTTCTTAATGTTGACCTTTGAGTTGCGATTTCTATGTAGTATTAATGGTAATATAGGAGATAGAGGGTATGTGAATCAATGGTTAGCAATTTAGCACAACCATGTTGATTTTTTGCTTTTCAATATGCATAAATATGGAGGCTTCAGTGCATGCTGTTTGGGAATGATCTGAGAATTAAGAGTGCACTGTCACACATACTAATGATATGAGACAGCCAATTTGGCGTCTGGATGGCGACATCAGTCGTAACCCGCTTTCTGAGAGTAAAACTTGATAACATAAACATGTTCTTGATGTTTATATGCTTGGCATATGCAATTTCTATGTTTACCTATTTTTATTCTTGCTTATGTTCAGTCCTGACCCCACACATTAATTCTTATTCTTGTTTATCTGCTGCTATATATTTTTGTCACTAACGTATGCATATTGCACAACAAGTTCGGGATGGTTAAAATTAAATTTGTAAGAAAATCCCAAAAATGAATTTAGGTTGCATAACCTATTACGTTGTCTCCCGTTCGGGAGTGTTTGATTATAAATATGACTTGGCAACTCATCATATTTATAAGAAGATGCTCCTGAATTATCCACGTACTTTGGATAGTTCGAGGATATGTGACCCAAGTAGTAGATTTCTGTGGTCTTGTATGGTTCTAGAGAGAATTTTGGTGGCGTCTCCCTGTTGTTCTCCGGATACACACCCTCTCGGCTTGTTGTTGAGACATGTATTTGGAGAATAGCGGGGAGGTGCTACCAAAATTTTCTCCAGAACCATACAAGAGCAAGGAAACCTACTTGGGCCACATATCCTCTAATGAGATTAGGATCTATCTTTGCCTATTAGATATTAGGTAGGATACTTCTCTTTAGATAAGAAATACATCATATATCCATATATTCATATAAAAGTGAATATAGTTACTAAGACTTATACAATTGTATCTGCATATTCGGATCTACTAGATGTCTACCAACGAGACATTGGGATCCTCTGATGAAGCACAAGCTCCTAGTCAAACGTCTGCGCAACTAGGTCATAGTGGAGCAACAGTACAAAAGGCAAGGGCATAAGCAAAGTGGCTGACTAAAAAGATTACTGTCATGGAAATCAATGATGATGGCGTGCCTACGGAGAAGAAGGTCCTGCAGATGTTGCGGAAGCTCGCAGGCCTTAATGCTCGAGAGAGGGTGCCATTGACCCTTCAGAAGTTCAATGGCCTCATTGTGGATCAAAAGAATGCCTTGTTCAATGATGGTGTCAATACGTTTCTGGAGTTCTCGGAGAACATGAAGGTGAAGGCTTGCAGGGCTGCTGTGAAAATAATCGCTAAACTTTGGAGAAGTTGCAAGAGCAACCTTGTGAACGAGTATATGGCAAAAACTTCAGCAAGTACCCATATATTAAAAGAGAGGATTGGAAAGCTTTTGTGGCGTTGAAGAGCTCTGAGATGTTCCAAACAGAGAGTTTAGCAAAGAAGCAGCTTCAGGCAAAGAACAAGCAGAATCACAACCTGAGCACACGCGGGTACGTGGGGAAAAGGGATAAATGGCAGGCGGGGGATGCAAAGTTAGCCAATGAAGGCCACGAGAATCCTTGGATGCAATTTCCAGGACGATCGCAATCGTATTTGCGTGTGAGGGGTACGCTGTTAGATAGTGGAGAAATCACCTTCAAATCTAGTGAAACTGAGACAATCGCTCAAAAGATTAAAGAAATAGCTACCTACTCCTCCGAAGGTTCATTCACCAGGGTCAGGGAACATGACATGCTCTTCACTACGCTGGGAAACCTTGAGCACCTAGGTCGCATTTGAGGCGTGTCCAGTTCCCAAGGCTGAAAGTTAGGCTTCCCCAAACACATCGGAATGTATAAGAAGAGGAAGAGGTCGGTCCCAATAGATGTGGAAGCATTGACCCAGTCAATCAGGGAGATCGTTTATTGAAGATGTCATGGAAAGGTTTGCGGCACACAGAGTCATAATTCCTAGTGCACCAGTGGGTGGTAGCCCCATTGCTGGACACATGAGTAGTCAAGCCTCCAGGGAGGTTGAACAACCTGTCTTCCCTGCATCTATGGAGCCCGATACCATAGACCTTCTCGGTGGGCCCACGTCGTGCCGCTGGTCATAAGACCTAGAGGCTACTATATTGAGGTTGTAAAGGGCCAGGTGCATCCAAATGTCCAGGTATTACATATGGGCCCGATACATCCGTGCTATGCTGTGGTCTTCGTGGATTTTGTACATGCCAATGCCGTGGACACAGACTTTCCCATCCCCCCCCCCAAGTGATGAGATCAAAAAACTGAGTCAAGCTCGTCTTCAAAGGATCCAATGGAAGAGAGGGGACATCATGGTGCACACGGTATCTAGGAGTGATCCGCTTGGACGTTCAAGTTCCCTACCCCAACCTCAACCTTGAGATGCGCTAGTTGTGTTGCCTGTGCCCACTCCGCCATCTACGGTTAAGTAACATGAGGGCAGCCCAGAGAAGAAGAAAAAGCCTTTGCCCACTTTGCCGTCTACAAGCAACTTGAGGGCAGCCCAGAGAAGAAGAAGAAGTCCAGGCCAGGGTCCATGAAGTAGCTGCTGAAGAAATCCAAGTCCTTTTGGTAAGGACTCAATCACCGAGAAGCGTTGGATAGGGGAAGCTTGGACTAAGGAAAACCCAAATATCAAGCTTGGGAAGCACTTGCTGCTAGCAGATCCACTTCGGCAGGCGGGATAACCTTGTGTTGAGTTGCATAATTACTACCTGCAATGTTGTAGAGAGAAGAAGGTTTCCATTGTCTTATATTACCAAAATCGTCACTTATTGACTGGGGACGGCTACCGTGGGCTTCAATGACTGATATGACCTCTTCAACCTTAATGGCCTGGACATGCGGTTATTGTGATACTTTACATTGTAAGCGCTTTCAAACTAGACATTCATTAATTATTACCACTAAATTCTCTAATCTAACTAATTCTTATCTATAGACACTTAATACAAGAAATGAGGAAGAAGGAACCCTTCAGATTCCTTGACCCTCAAAATTTGAAGATTTCTTTGATGGAACAACAAAGGCTATTTGTTGTGGAATATGTGGCTAGGGTAATGAGCCACTTTTCGAAGAGGGACTACCTGATGGCCACCCACAATACAGGTGTCCATTGGATCATACTGGTCATTTTCCCCAAGTGGAACTTGGTCTGGTACCTCGATTCATCTAGACTAGTGGTGGGACCTAACGACGAACGGGAACAACGTGACTATACTTTCGTCAAACAAATCCTCGACGAGTAAGCTCTTCATGACTTAGGTTACATATTGAACTTTTCAAACTTACACCAAATGTTGACTATTGGATCCCTCTTCGCATGTAGGGCTTTTGACATGTATATGTGTTGTGATCCAAAGTACAATCCGAAGGAGCCCCACACACTAACATATAAGACCGTCTTCACGGTAAGTGCCAACAGACATATTTGCAAATACTCTATTACTATATTTTTATCTTTTGATATGACGGTTTTTCCCTCTCTAGTGTCACGAACAACCACCGGGCAACTCCTGCAGATTCTACGTTACGTGTCACATGTTGCTATTCATAGTAGCAAAGGATATGAAATCTCTAGATGTAAGATAATTGCATAGTCTTTTCATAGCTGCTTTTAGTCACAAATATCCGATGATAAAATGATTTTGCTCACGCTAATTGCATACTTTTTCCATAACTACTTTCATTTAGTAGGAATTCAGCTTATCGGACGGCAATATCAAGGATTCTGCACTCTCCAACATTTAAGCACGGATCGCCTCATTCTTAATGACCGGAGTCGTCTCTTCAAAAGGTGACCTCTATTGTAGGGAGGCAGGGCTATGACTTATGTAATTTGTGGTTGCACTTTTGACTTATGTAATTTGTAACTATCTTGATGTAATTTGTGATTGCACTTTCGACTTATGTAATTCTAGGTTGCACTTTCGACTTATGTAATTCGAGCTCTTGATGTGGACTTGTGCCATTGTACGTTTTGAGGACTTTTGATTATGTAATTTGTGGTTGCATATCTCGTAACCAATGACAGGTGGTAAAAAACCATCACTGATGAATCGGTCAATAGTAACGATTTGTAGTTAACACCCATCACTAATAACCGAGTCCTAGAGACGGGTTGCAAAGCTACCCGTCACTAGGGAGATTGATAACTAGTAAAGGGTGGTACATACACCCGTCACTAATGACGGTCGCAGTGATAGACAACATGAATGCTCAGGTCATAGGAGACGTATTTTAGTGATTGAGACCTCTCACTAGTGATTGTCATTAGTGACGGGTCCCAACCTGTCACTAATGTTTTATCATTAATGACATAATAAGAGTGATGGGTACCGTAACCATCACTAATGACGATTATCACCCGTCACTAATTTGATGTTCTGGCGTAGTGTCCCCTGATGTCGCGCGACCCACCGTTGGGGAACCGGCTCTTCCTCGAGTACCAGATTGAGCCATGAGGGTTCCTTGGAGGAGGCGAGGAGCTCTCGTCAGTGATGGAAGATTGGAGTACAGTGGCCGGCGGGCACACTCCTGGTAAATCAAATATAGCAGGCGATAGGAGCACCGAATAAGGTTGCGCTTGGCCAGGACCCCTGCCTTATAAAGTTAAGGATGGAGATATTGCTTCCTTAAGGCACGTGCGCATGCCCTATCCCTTCACCCATGATCATGGGGAGGCGAAACTACTCTCCACGACCCTCCAACGCCAAGATAGCTCGCGTCCCACTACCATATGGTAGACGTGATTACACCACTAACCGCGGGTTGCATTTAATGCCCTCTCTCGTAGGTGATGTTGGGCATTCAACTCGATCGTTGGACCTGCACTTCAATCGACTCAAACAACTAGAGGACCAGAGGCCCCCTTGTATGGAGCCATGGATCGCTAGAGGCCCTGTTCCGAAGACTACGAGGATGACCACTCTAATAGCCATTCATATGAGAGGCTGCTGTTGGGGGTCGCCATTAGAGACCCTTAATGCCCCTTGGCTCCGCCAACCTAGTCCAAAGACTATCAGGCTTAGAACCCCTCCAAAACCCCCGAGCCCCAGAGCAACCCCAGAGACCCAAGCCTCCGGAGACCCGGAGCCCCTGGAGGCTTGGGAAAGGGGCAAGGGGCCCCTAGTATGACCAGTAGGATGGGCCCACCAGCCACGTGATCGGTCATGACGTGACTAGCGTTTAATGCCAGTACAGTGGTGGCCGCCTTGACACGCTGGTGCAAGTGGTGGCCGACCTGACACGCCGGTACAAGTGGTGGCCACCCTGGCATGTCGGACACGACTAGCGCCACAGTCGGCGACTGACCAAATGCTGTGGCCACCTGCCGCCACAGTGACCACCGCAGTTAGGGGACGTCATCAGCATGTCCGGTATTTTGATTTGGGTCTAGCTGTATTTTACTAGATTGGCTCTAGGGCTTAATGGTATAGTGGCAATTTGTATCGTAATCCCTTAGGGGCTTGCTTGTACACTTACTCTTTGAGAAACAATATAAATACAGACTATGGGCATATAGTGTTAGGGGATAGAGTTTGACCATCACTCTACGTATTCATTTTCCTCTCCACTGCTTCCCTAAGCTTGAGCCACTTCAGCGAGCTGGTTCTCGCTGAATCTTGTTTGTGGAAGATAGTTTCTTTCACCAACACCTCTCTTCCCCTCTCTCTACCAAGTCTTCCCTACTAACAGAACTTTTGTATCTGTCAGAGCGCCATTTGGAGCTAGATTACTGGGAAGTAAATTCTATAGGATCCGGTCCTACAAAAGATCCTCTCTCCTATGATGATACGTGTCCACTGCCTCCCTCTCCTCTTCAGCTCAGCAATTGGATCACGGGATGGATGGTATGGATGGGGTCTCATGAGGATTTTTCTGGACAGGATCCTATAAAATTTGTTTCTGTCGGATTACTGTGCCACAGCCATTGTGATTCAGAATGGAGGAGAGGAATGAGTAAAAATGAAGGAAGAAAAAAGACGGTATGTGGAAAAAGAAGATCAGTGGGCAACATGAGGTCAAAGCGGAAATGTGTTTGGAGAAAAACAGGGGCAAGGGTGGTAAAAGCTCAATGAAGTGTTCAATTTGTCTTCTTTCACATTAGATGCATATGACATTATGCTACCAGTGCCGGTCAATTAATATGACACCTCTTGTAAAAGAATATGATATGTAGAATTTACTAATATCAAGGCACAACAATGTTCATATTGCATTGATTGTGATCTAATACATACTCCCTCTGGTTGCAAATGTAAGTCATTTTAGCCTCTTCAACTATTCTCTAAATATAAGTCATTTTCAAACTTCTATGTATTTTTTTCCCTTTTGTTCCTATCTTGCCCTTGTTTAATAAATGCTGCCACTCTTACAAATGAATGAGTTATCTTTTCCAATACAGAATAAATGAAAGGTAACAAGGTCATTCGATCTACTTTCTTAATTCTCATGTACAAGTCTAAAACAACCTATATTTGCAATCAGAGGGAGTATAAGTTATTAGATGTGGCACCTCTGCCGGTGCTATATTCCATGTGTACACGCTAGTAATAAGAAGGTAGCTTACATGTTTAAATGGTGGTCAGATTGATGTATGCCTTCAGTGTGCGACGGGCACCCGATTGCTACCACGCCTGTTCTCTTTTATTTATGATCCCTGCATTTCAGAGAGAGTTACAAACACTACTTACACTACTTCACTACTCGTATGTTCTTAAATATTTATTGGCAAGAGAAGTATGGACTATTTAGGGATTGTTAGCATTGTTTTCTTCACAAGATGTCCAAACAAGAGATTTGTCCACTCAGACACAATACAAGGGGAGAGACAGTCTCTGAAGTAATGCTTCCATTACTGTAATTCTAAGCCACCTTTGCTGCCCCAACAGGACAAAATGATGACAGGAGACTTGAACTAAGGTTCCAGGAAGATCTATTATTCTTCAGTACTTACAGATCCAAATGAAAAACAGCGAATTGAACAAAATATTGCTGTACCAATAGATTATTGGGTAGATACATATTAACCCATCAGAAGAGCTCATACAATCTAGTAGCTTAAACCAGTGTGGTGATAGGAGTTCCTGTCAGCATAGTGATAATTTGCTGATCACATCAAACTCTTGGTGCATTTCACTGCTGTATTATCAACTACGATTCTGACATAATGCTTATGTTCCATTTTGAAGGTATTAGTTATTTGTTTTTTCATTTTATGGGCGAAATTATTATCATAGAGATAAAACATCTAACAGCGCATTTATAGTTGTTTTTTATTTAATTCTTGAACATTAGACATGTAAGAAAGGCGGGTAGTTAGATCTCTATGCACGTAATCACGAGGGAGATCTTCTTTCAGATAATGACTACTGGACTTTATGGAACTGATGAAAGATAATCGTTGTCCATCATTCGTGGAAGCCCTTAGCCCTGCCGCCTTGCTCCTGGTCGCCGATGGAGCCGCCCACATTATCGTTCAGTGGTCCTGACCTCCTCTGCATTTCCTGACGTGGCTGTAGAGAGGAGTCAGGAGAATGGAACGGAGTTAATTAGTAGGGCCTGTCAGCTGTGGGCATTAAGGTGCTACTAATCCTGACCAACGGCCAATCTCACCTCAAGCCACTACCGGAGCATGCACAAAGGTACTGTTCAGCTTCTTTCCCAAATTGTCTGACCGGAACGACCTTCATGTGCTTCCATGGTGGCGATTGCCGGAAAGGCAAACGCCGAGGTAACTAGTAACTGGCAGCTAGATCGACCCGGTTTAGCTACGCTAACATCTATTGGTACAGGTACGACCTGTATTTCGAGTACTAGTAGCTAATCGATTCCCAATGTCACACATTCCCAGGGAAAAAATATGTGTAACATAGCATTGCATTCCTTTTCTTTATTACGACCCTTCCACACTATCTCACATTGGGAACAAGCATCGCAATATATATAGAGGTGTAACAGAAGAACATTAACACAATCTGACTGCAAAAAAGGACATTACGGAAACTACATGTATGAAAGTAAAATGTGTGTTGCAACCACACTAAAACTTTAAAAGCTGGCAAAAAATTCCTAGTTGTGATATATGTTACACTGACATGTACACTCACTTACCACATAATATTTTGCAATATCAAAACAAAACTAACATAGATCGATTTTTACTGATCTCATCACATAAAGTGCGATGCTTCAATAGATTACAGGTCATGGATTCGTACTGTGTGTATGAACAAAACTATAATAACACATTTGTTCATACACACAGTACGAATTGATTATTGTCCTTTAACTTCAGGTTATGAGATATCAGCCACAATGTAAAAAATCTGGTGATCATCCAAAAGGCTGAACATGAACTTAAAAGTTCCAATAATTTTCGTTCAACAATCACACAGCCATAATTGGCATACAGCAGATGTATAAGACACTAGACAAAGAAAACATGATTTAGTGACGTGTTCTTCTAGACCTGTCACTTATGTAACCTCGGGTTGGGACCCGACTATGAACATTAGAGACGAGTCGTAACTACACCCGTCACTAAAGTATAACTCATTAGTGACGGATCATATTACAACCTATCACTTATAACCTGATATTAGTGACGGATTTTACTGGTTCAGTCTTCAGTGATGGGTCGTAACATCACCCATCACTTATGACCTGACATTAGTGATGGGCGATGTTACGACCCGTCACTACAACAGAAACAGTCATCCAAGCTGGGTCATCAATGCCGACTAGGATAGAACTGCCACTGATGAAGTACTAGTGCTGGTTCATAACTTCCCACGCTGAGTAGAACTGTCAGCTCTTGGAACAAACTAGCACTGATACTTTAGTAGTGGCTGGTAACCATGAGCCGGCACAGATACTCAGTATCAGTGCCTGTTCGTATTATGGGCCGGTACTAATAAGTCTATAGCCTATAAAAGGTGCCTTCTTCTCCCCCTAACGAGAACAAAACAGAGAGGAACTCAACCTTGCGCTTGGAGACTTCAAAAATTGGGGGGAAACCTGACGAAGAGCTACACCTAGACCTCGCCCTCGACCCCTCTCTCAGGCGGAAGCTTGACGAGGAGCTTGCCCGCACTCTCTCCTTCTTCTCCGGCTGGGCACCTCGAGCTCCTCCTTCACCACCACGCAAACAGCCACCTTCGACCACTCTCTGACCAAGCTGAACCCGTGGTGACATTCCCCTTCCCAAGAAGCTCATGCTCTCCTCCCTTCGCTCTCTTCCTTGCCGGATCAAGCCGCCGTCGTCCTCTCAGAATGTCACCGTCGCCCATTGTCGTCAACAAGCCTTTTGCCAGCATGCATGTCACCATTGACCCCTCAAATGCATTCCTCTCCTCACGCTGGTCCTCCTGGTACCATTCCCTGGTTAGATGTCACCGTCGTTCATCGCCGGCAACGAGTCAAAATTGGGTCAAAGACGATCCCCTCCCCCTCTACTATACGTCGACCGCAGTCGTGGGCCCAAGACCCACAAAACAGAGAGATGCTAGATAGACCTGAGTAGGAAAAGTATTAGAGGTTAATTAGATTTTCGGAATAATGGATAAATGATGAAATAAATATCTTTTGTCTTGTTTAATCGACTGAAAGATTATAAAATGCGTAGAAAAATAATTAGAGCTCAGATAAAAGGTGAAACTAATTTTGTTGTGTTCACATCGATGTAATATACATGTTAAAAATACATTCACTATTGAAAAGTGTACTAAAATTCCTTTATTTCATTAATTGTGCTATAATTATTAATTCCATAACTACTTAAGGAGAAATCCAAAAATGATGACACCAACTTTGTTAAGCTTCTTTTATCATCCTCTGTATAGAAAAAATACCATCAAGTCATGGTGCTTCTTTTATCATCCTCTTGTTTTTAAGACTTCTTTGGATGTATCTTACACATAAAAAAATACATATTGCCATGTTAAGCCCTTCCTTTACGTGATTATGCCGAATAAGATCCGAGACCCAATCATAAAGTTATGTTCATTTTTCAATGCAATTTCACAGAAGGTCGTTGATCCGAACAAACTAACAACGCTACAGGAAGACATGGTTCATACTATATGCCAACTTGAGAGATTTTCCCTGTATCGTTTGTTGGCATAATGCCTCATCTCATTGTTCGCATCATGCGTGAAATAAAGTACCTTAGCCCTGTGCTTCTGCATCAGATGTACCCTTTTGAAAGGCTCATGTTAGTTCTGAAGAAATATGTTTGTAACTGAGGTCGGCCAGAAGGTTGCATAGCCCAAGGCTAGGGAACGGAGGAGGTCGTTAAGTTCACCATCAACTACATGGATTTGAAAGCAATTGGTAAGTTTGTATCTCGCCATAAGGGAAGGCAAAAGGGAAAGGGACGCTAGGTCATAGTACAATCCGTTCCAACGATTATGTTTCATTCACCCAAGCACATTTCAAAATTTTGCTACAATCAATTGTAGTGGAGTTGTATGTCAATATGCACGTGCAAATGATACGGTCCACAAATCCAATAAAGTCAAAGGATTGGATTGCAAAAGAGCACATAGATAATTTTAGTAGTTAGTTATGTAGACACATGATGGATAAAGATACAGATGATGCACTACTGAAAATGCTGGCTAATGAGCCATCAACAACGATTTATACATACAAAGCATATGACATTAATGGCTATACATTTTATACGAGAGCACAAGATAACAAGAGAACTAACCAAAATAGCGGTGTCCATATAGATGCCTATGACCGCGTTGGGAATAGGGGGACTTACTATAGATTCATAGTGGAGATTTGAGAGCTTTGATATGGAGAATAGTTGAAGATCCCCTTATTCTGGTGTCAATGGGTCAGACTCTCAGGTGGAGTGAATACCAACAAGTATGGTATGACTACCGTTAATCTCAAACTTGTTGGATACAGAGAAGAACCATTCGTGCTTGTCAAAGATTTTACTTAAGTCTTCTATGTAAAGGATACGAACCCCAGCTAATAAGGAGAAACACCATGTGGTTCTTCAAGGAAAAAGAAAGATTGTCGGTGTTGAGGATGTTGTCGACGAGGAAGACTACAATAAATTCTACGATCTTCCTACTTTCAGTGAGAATGTGGACCTACCTCTCATTGACGACACTGAGGAACCTACATACATACGCCACGATTATAACAAAGGTATAATCGTTAAATGAAAGCATCTTTGATGTAATAATTAATTCAGAATTCGCTGTAATTTGTATCAAGGACATGTATTAAGTAAGAATATACTTCATTGTGTATCAAGTAAAAAGTTTACATCTATCATTTATACTTTAATTAGTACAAATAAAGCTATTGTTTGATAGCTATAGATCTAATTCGTATTTACTAAGAATATACCATAATTTGTATTAAGTAAAAAGCTTTAAGTTTTATTAAACATATACGTTGCATTATGTAGTGAAGATGTACTTAAAAAATTATAAACCTAATATAAAATAAATTAGCTATTATACAATAAATTACAAATCTAAATATATAATAAATTAGTTCATGAAAAAAATGATTAAGTGCTACACAAATTCTAAATGCTTTGAAAATTTTGGTTAGGCGTCGAAAATTTTCTACACGCCGGAGTTCCGACATTTGGACTCTGTGCATGCCGGATCTTACAGCATTCAGAAAATATTCTGACGTGAAGCAAATTTAAAAAAAGGGAAAACACTAACAATGTCGGCTCAAGGAACAATCGACAATGATTCTCAAAGTAGCAGTGTCGGCTTATTTTTACAACCTGCACTGATAGTCCATGCATCAGTGTTGGCTGGATTATGCAACCGGCATTGATGCTAGTATCAATGGCGGCTGTATTCCACAGCCGGCACTGATACTCGATCCCTATATATATATGAGCACTTAGCTGCAGCCTCTCAATACCTTGCGCGCCTGCCGATTCCACTGCCTCCCCGGCACCGCTGTCTTTGGAGCCCCACTGTCTCCTCAATGTCGCCATCCCCGGAGCCCCGCTATACTTATCCTCGTCGTCGTCCCCTGAGCCCCACCATCCCCATCCTCATCCTCGTTGCCGATGCCACCTCCCCACCGTCCTCGATCCCGGAGCCTCGTTGTCCTCGTCCATGTCACCGTCCGCCACCCCTCCCTACGTCGGTGAGCTTTCTCGCTCCTTTCTCCCTACCTATGCGTTGCTGCTCTCTGCTTGGCTGACGCGCGCGCAGTTGTAGCCACGCCGCCACACCATGGTTGTGCTATGCAGCCCTCCGCCATGGCCCGTGTGACTGAAGGCCTCAGCCGTTGTTGGGATTCCCATAGCCCGTGCCGTCGCCGAGTCCAAAATGCCCCCTCCCACGCTCTAGGCCTGGCCCGCCCCTCCTCGGTTAGGGCCACAACCAAGGGCTGTCGACAACCCGTGCCTTAGGGCTGGCCGCCAGAGCCTCTGCCCCTTTCTCCTTCTTCATTTGGATTTTGACTGAGTCAACTCCGCAGGCCCCACCAGTCAGTACTAGAGGCTAAGTCTAGCTAAGTAGAAAAGGGTTACTTTGAAAATGTAGATTTTCTGAAATTCTATACATGCATAATAGAAGTAAAATTTATAAATACATAAAAAATTGTACAATTCTCCAAATGGAATGAAACCAGTTTTGTTGGTTTACATATATTTCACTATTCATGTTAAAATTTGTTTCAACCATGAAATGTCTATGCATTTTTTCTGTGAGAAAATTTAATTGTATAGCTTCAATAATGCATAATAAATCATATGTGGCTCCAAAATTCTCAAATTTGGAAGGTAGTTTTTCTATGCCATGTAGATCACGTGAAAGTTATTGAACCCCATGTCATATGCCTAGAACCCCTATTCGATTCATTTTGGTAATGTTATGTCAAAAAACCATAATGCAATTTGTCATTTTTTTCATAGAATTAAGTATAGCTCCAAATGAAGTGAATCCAAAACCAAAGTTCATCATTTTAGTTGTAGTTTATAGGAAAAATACTTGACTTGGTACAACACTCATCCTTATGATAACTTTAGATTTGAAGGTACGCTCTTTAAAACATTATAGTCCAATGTCCCTTTCCATGTTAATCACTTGATACTATAGTACATGTAGTTTCGGAATCCTGCGATGAAAGATGCCAACACTAGGATATTTATCATTTGGCTTATCTATTAAGAATATTTGGATATATGCTTTGAATTCATTCTATGGATAAGTCACACTCTCTGTTGGTTTAATTATATGGATCAGTATTCTACAACTCACCATGTGCCCAAATTCTGAATGGTTTATCTAGCATTCATATTCACATTGAGAAGACAAGAGTGCAATCATTAGATCTAACATTGTAAAATGAGTTTTTTCTAAGGTAGCATGTTCCACTAGAGGTGATTAGTGGTTGCTGCTGCAATGGATTACATATTATCTCCATTTTCCAAGATAGCTTCTCCTGCCTAACCCATACTTTTAATATGTATGTGATGAAGCCTGCTGGCTGCATGTTACTGAGTTCCTTTGGATTGAAATTTATAAGGAACGTTTAATCCATATATATATCAAAGAGGCCTTATCATTGTTGAATTAATGAAACTTTAAGAAATAGTTTTCAGTGTTCAGTATTTAGTTCCAATTACTAATATTTTTTCCTTGAGAATCATACATATTTTCTAGAGAATAGTTGCCATATCTTTTGGTGATTTTGCAGAACCCTGATGGTTGCATGGTAGCTTCTGCCTCTACATATGAGACTCAACTACTCTGGAATGTGTTTGGAACATCTGATTGTGCTTATATATCATTTCTACATATACAAGATCTTGAGTTTAGTTCATTTTTTGGTCAATCAGACAACTATCCTTGTGAGTGTTCACATATTGTTGAACTTTAGTGTGTACTTGGGTTTTCCAGCATTGCATCGCTTGATTCTTCCTCGTACTTTTGTAACATCAGTGGCAGTTTCACACAATTCTATGAAATGATGTAAATTGAGATGAGTTATTCATGTGACCAAATGTTAATCATATAGCCTCATTGTTCTGTGCACTTTACTCTTTATTTCCTTAAATTCTACTAGCGCAATCAATGTGATTTGCTTAATGATTAGTTGGTGGCCTAGTGTTCTGTTATTTGGTCACCCCGTTGGTTGCAAGGGTTGTTTTGTTTTACCGTAGCAACGCACGGGCCATTTAGCTAGTGTTCTCTTATTTAGTCATCCTAAGTAGTATGCTGAAATATCTATTTGATGCATTTAAGCATAATCTGCTAGTTGTTATTTCTTGATGTATCTGCTAGCTATTATATATGCTAATGTTGATGTTGCAAGAAATTTGAATAAATGGAATTTTTATGTAGGAATGACGCATACAAAATCAAGTCGCCACCCCACGGACATGCCCACCGATACAAAGCCCCTCCTTTGATCAGGATCCAGTCTTGGATGATGCTCTGAAGCGAAGCCTAAGTGCATACCTCAACTTGAATCAACCTGACACAGATGCTTCGGAGGGTCCTGTCATAGATGATGTGATCTCGTCTCTGACAACTAATGCTGTGCTAGATGGTCAGTCGTCCGAGAACCGAGGCGTGGCCGAGGTCCCAGCAAGATGCCTGAGGGATATTTTGTCATCAAGGAGGTTGATTTAGTAGGGAGTCCATAAAACCTGTAGATGTACTCAGCTCGTTCAAGACATCATGTGGGTGTCTCATAAGGGACCACATCGCAATCACTTATAGAACTTGGAGAGGCAAACAAGGTGACAAGTGGATGGTTCTCGATAGCATCAAGGATTTTATGTGGGGCAAGTTGTCACAAAAATTCGAGTACCCTGAAGGATGAAACATGATCATAGAGACGCATCACACCTTAGTGATGGAAGCTTAAGGGTAAATTGTACAGAGATTATCACTTAAAGGGGCGAACGCCAGACTGGGATGACTATCCGATAGTGAAAGATTTTTGGAATGATTTCGTGAAGTACAGTGATTCGGAGTAAGCAAAAAAGATAAGTGAAGCAAACAAGGCTAACTCCAGAAGAACTTATACCCCCATAGAACCGGCTCACGCGATTATGTTAGGACACTTGACGAGTGGGAGGAGATGGAAGAAGACGTAACTAAAAGTGGTGTCACACTTGTGATGGCTGAGTATATTCCACGAGCGAAGAACTACCTGTACGGGAGAGGGGTGACTCTTGCGATTGATGGAAGCTTATGCTTTAAAAGCAAATGAGAACTAGAAGTCAAACAGAAGATTATAGATGCCAACGTCCAGTGTTTCCAGGGCTCTTTCCAGGCAAATAGGGAGAACAATGAGCTAACCTTGGCAATGGGAAACAAGGAGCACACTGGTCACACGTGGCAAGGATTTGAGCCCTTGAAAGGTTTGATTTGAACAAAATGCTAGCACTTACAAGAAACAAAGAAAAGAAAATATGTTAGAAATGATGTCCATTCTAAAAGAAGAACTTGCAGAGAAGAGGAGAATGATAGACGCCAAAATAGAAGCAACTATGTAGCAAGGCAAGAGCTGTTAGTGGTCATAGATAATACTTTGGTGCCGAGCCTGGTGGTCCCTAGAGCAACTGTGCATCCATGGGGCTTCCAGGAGAAGCCTTAATCCGTCACCCCATAGATGACATCACAAAAAAGAACAATGCAAGCTTGTTGTGCTAGTCTTGGGTGTTCCCACCACGGTGGCTAGGGGTCTTGCTAAGCAATGGATTGAAGGGACCCTCGTCAACGGTCGTCCAATACCACAGGGATATGCCAGGGTACACATCGACAGTGTAATACATAAGTACCATAAAAGCAAGCCGGATTACCCTGGAGAAGCGGGGAAATGAGGCGCTAAAAAAACGTAGGCCATTGCATCATGTGGCGCAAGCGTGGCATATTGTTTGGCGAAGACATAGATGAGTCTGAGTCTAGCTCAGAGTCATCTAATGCACCCAAAGGATCTCCACCTCCACAACTGTCACCTCAACAGCCACCCAGAAGCTCTCCAGCTCCTCTATCGTCTCCTCCACAGTAACCCAGAAGATATCCACCTCCGCTATTGCCTCCATAGCCACCAAGAAGATTTCCAACCCTTTTGCCACTACCGCCTATCCTGCTTCAGATGTCGTAGCACCTGCACAAGCTCAGAAGTCGATGTCATCTCATAAATCGACTTTGTCACAACAGCTAAACTGCACACTTCAAATGTACTGAGCTAGAGAAGACTATTATCGATCCAGCAACGGTCACCAAGTTTCTTGAAACTTTGGCAAGACTTATGGACCCACCGCTAAAATCTAAGCACGTGCGCATCATGGGTAAAATATAGTTGAGGAGGGCATCGATCGAGGAGGTAAAAAAACAAAAAGCTCTAGAAAAATAGGAAGAATTAGAAAGAAGCTTTCTAATTGAGGCCAGAATGACAAAAGAAGCACTTTATGACGAGTCTAAGGTTGATAAGGCAAAATCAAAATGGCAATTTAAGCTTGGAGAACCACTTGTCGAGTCCCTATTGGAGCTAACAACCCAAATGTGGAGATTTCATTCGTAGTACTTGGAATAGTCAAAGGGCGGTAGAGAAATGTTCGCATTCCAATACGGACATTGTGATTTCCTCCGTCGGGACGACAAAGTTTGATTCATTTTGATGGAATGTATGAACTATACCACCAAGACGCACTCAGTGCTCAACTCTTAAGTTTGTGGACTCTGTAAGTGTCTTACATGTATAATTCATAGTATATGTTCTTGTACCATTAGAATGAATGTCTTACCTTCTTGTGTATGTAGAATGGAGATACATACATGCGGTCAGAAGGGCATCACTATAGTAGGATTCCTCAATGAAAATAAACCAGACGATGATTGCCACCTAGCCAAAGGCAACCAAGGATTATGCACTTGAATTTATTGAGACGTACCAATTAAAGAGATACATACTTTTACCATAGAACTTTTGGTACATGTTTCCCTCCATGTTTGTACTACTCTTTTTGAGCATCACGACGTTAGGACTTAGGACTAATTACCTATAGTGACATATTTGCATATTTCATAGGGCCCTCTTTAGCATCCAGATTGACTATAGCAATATCGTTGTCCTCTACGAGAAAAGAAATCCAGTAGCCGAATACCAACCCATCATAGACTTGCTAACTTTAGTAAACTTTGAATTGATTGAATCTAAGTCTAGTAACGATCAATAATCACACACACAAACAAGGTGTACGTGAGCTCACTACTACAGAAACCCTTAACATTGCCGGCTCCAAAACCTCCTTTACTGCCGGTTTTGGAGCTGGCAGTGGGCAACGGGCAGTGATAGTCCCTGAGTATTACTGCTGGCCCAGGGAACGGCAGTGAAAGGGTTATCACTGCTGGCTGAAGGCTTTAGCCAGCAATGATAGTCGGTTATCACTGCCGACTAAAGGCTTCACCCGGCAATGATTGCCAGTCCCCAATTCAACATGTTTGTGCTTGAAAAAAGAAAAAAATATTTTTTTCGACTATAGGCACCCAATTGACTACTACTCACCCGCCCTCGACTAGAAGCTCGAGTACTAATCACTCCTCACTCGCTATTTTTTCATGGGAGTTCCAGGACTTGAATTCATGACCTCGATTAGAAGCTCCGCATGTGTGACCTCTCTAACCATCTTACCTCTCATCCGTTCTTGAGTACAATAGCAAAATCAATCCTTTTGACATCTTCTCATCGAATGTTCGAATGGCTATTTGCACATCTAAATGATCCTAAATGAAAAGTTTATCAACTACAAAATTGTACATCTTGTCGAGTTCTATAATATTAATATAAAGTTTGTCTCCATCTGATGAGTCCATGGCTCCTTCGGATACGATCAATACTGCCAATAATCCTCAAATTATACAAAGTCCAATTAAAAGACAACGTTCATGACAATTAGACCACTAGGTGAACTCATCCCTTGCTGTTCATGCTTCCTTGGAGATTAATACTAAATTCTTATGATGTTTTATTGCTTAGGAATGTGGGAGAAGCAGCACAACCTTACCCGGACGTCACCCCTCGAAGGCCAAATCTACTCAGACTCGAGGCTAAACTCTAGTCAAAGTCATGGACGTGGTCGAAGTCGTGGTCGTGGTCGAGTCTCAAGACAGCACGTGAGTAAAACGGGCATAACTCTCTCATACGAAATCCGTTTTAGGTGTTCTTGGACTTGTTGAAAAGCTTATATCGAGCCCTCTCCAATAGATCTATGTTCAACCAAATATTCCTTATAGTTTAGTTAGAGTCAAAGGAATAAGGTATTGCATCACTGTTCTGGACCCTATCGGGTTTTGTAATAAGGTCGAGGTCAGAGTCCAGGTTGTGCACACCTCTTTCCACGGCTGCACAACCCTAGGTTGACCCCCTCATGTCCTCGTATAAATATACGGTAGCCTTCATAGTTTAGGCTTAGGTTTATCTTAGATTATTCTGTTTTAGACAGTTTTGCCGTTTATCAGTTTGTTGAACCCTAAACTCGAGTACTTCATTAGTAATTAGCAATATTCAGATTGCATCTACATGTTCTTGCTTGTGGTCTCGATTCGCTTGCAGGAAAAGCCTTCTTGGCGAGATCAATCGCGTCTTGACACGGTTGATAACGATAGAGTAGTGGTGTAGTGGTTGCGAGGGTTCTCGATCTGTTCTGTTTGGAGTCTTTGGATCATCAACGTTGAAGCTCTACCAATCAACTTATCATATTACCTTTCGGAAGATCATGCAAACGTGCATCAAGTGGTATCAGAGCCTTGGTTGCCTGTTAGGTAATCTTACTTATCCCCTTTGTTTAGTTTTGTTCCATGATCTAGAGTCCAGAAAAATTGCCCCACAAAAATATTTTGATCATAGTTTTTCCGCTGTCCAAACCACCTTGAGCTTTTCGCAATTTTGTTTTCAGTTTTAGCATTGTTGAGTTTGAGTCCATTGTCGGTGTTTTTGTTGCTGGTCGAGTCATCATATTCTAGTTTCTAATGTCGAGTCTTTGCTATCTTAGTCGTTGTGTATCTTGATTTGCCCTTGTCTGCTTTAGTCGAGTGTGTGTCACAGGCTGTGTCGGTCATTAGTTAAGTTCGACCATCAACTCGGGTTCAACTACTAGTTGTGTTCGACCACCTACTCCACTTTGACCACTAGTCGGGTTTGACCATCAACTCTTTTTATTACCTTTATACCCCTGCTCTCCGAAAAAAAGTTTGTGACCCATATACCTCTTTTGACTTAGAAAGGTCAATAGAAGAGTTTTGAGTTTGTGTCACATTCACAAAAAAAAGCAAGAAGCAAAGAGTGCCAAGAAAAAGAAAGCAAAGAGTGCAAAAAGGGAGAAAAAAGAGATAATTAAAAAAATCAGTTTGCATTGCGAATTTTGTTCCATTGTGCTTGTGTCCAATATAGTCTTCGGCTTGCTTGAGCTAGTTCTAGGAACGTGATCGGACCAGCAACTGTGACTAGTAATGTGGACTTTTATTTAGCTTTGCTAATCTGATTTCATTAATTGCTATTCCTTCATATTCCTTGCTACTAAATATTGCCTGTCCAAGCTACACCTTCTCTCGATCAGAACGATTTCTTCCCTTGCAACTACCTCACTCGCACCCGATAAGGTATCACAAACCAGCCACCGGTGGTGCCAACTATGGTGATTGGTAAGAACATTTGCAAGAGCGTGGTAAGACGCTTAAGAGTGTGTGACTCCACCTCCACCACCTAGTAGTCGATAGGGATAATTTATCTTTCTTTGTTTTCTATCTTCGACTAACGATGGCAGGAGAAGCATCGGATGCGAAAGAGTATGTTTTGAGGGAAGAACTCACAATGTTGTTGGATGGTCACCGACAAACTATTAAGGAAGACGTTGAAAAGAAGCTTGCAGGAACCAATACCGCATTGCAGCGACTCAATGAAAGTATTGCAATGCTCAATACACGCTTTGATCGATTGGTTAATCCGTCACCGAATAATGGTCGAGTGGATCCTCATGGTGCAGCATATGAACAAGAGAAGTCCGTCGTGGATGATGAAATTTTGAGACAAGAACGTGACGCCTTTGATGAACTTCAAAGGAACCGATTGAACTTCAACCGTCAAGGTATGAGAGGTAATAATTTTCAGCAACATAACCCATGTATTAATGATGATCCATTTGCTAAGGTTAAGTTTACTATATCATCTTTTGAGGGTGATTATGATGCTGAAAGGTATTTAGATTGGGAGATGACGGTAGAACAGAAATTTAATGCTCATTTAGTTGCTGAAGTGCATAGAGTTAGGCAAGCCACTAGTGAATTTAAAAATTTTGACTGACGGATTAACGCCTACTACATGGAATGCTTTAAAGGTTGCTAACACATTTGTTCCACCCTCTTTTAAAGGTGATTTGCGTAAGAAATTGCAGTATTTAAACCAAGGTGATAGATTTGTAGAAGAATATTATCAGGAGCTTCAAATTAGTATGTTGTGTTGTGATATTATTGAGGATGAAGAGGCTACAATGGCACGCTTTTATAGAGGGTTAAGGTGTGAGATTCAGGGCATAGTTGATTACAAAGAATACAATATAGTGTTCCTAGATTGTTCTAACTTGCGTGTTTGGCAGAAAAAGAATTGCAGGGACGACAACAGAGGCCAAGGAGCAATTTTGGAAGCACGACTACTTCAAAATCAACACCGGAACAAGTCAAAATAGCCCCATGTTTAGATATAAGGAATGCTGCCCCCTTCTCAAGTAGGGCGTGTTCAGTAGTACCTTCGACACCGTCGCATGCTTCAGAGGTAAGCAAATCCGTAAATGTGCAGGGTCTAGCCAAAAGCCCTTCTTCGGTTGCTTCTACAGGCCGATCGACCGGGATTGAATGCCACCGATGCAAGGGAATGGGCCACGTCATGAAGGATTGCCTAAGTCAGCGAGCGTACATTGTAACAGAAGACGGTGGATATGTAAGTGCTAGTGATGTTGAGGATGAATATGCACTTGCAGCTAACCATGTAGGCAATGAGGACGAACATGAGATGGATATCGACAATGAGGAAGAATTGAGTACAGCTGCTATGGAGAATTATAGGACACTCATTGTGCAGTGAGTGTTAAGTACTCAAATGGAGCAAGCGTAACAGCTACAATACCACAATTTGTTTTAGATGTTTCTCATAGTCAAGGATTATCGTGTTCGAGTCATTATTGATGGAGGAAGCTACAAAAACTTGGTAAGCTCATATATGATCAAGAAGCTTGCCTTGCCGACAAGAAACCATCCTCACCCGTATCATATTCAATGCTTCAACAACAGTGGTAAGTTGAAGGTAATGCAAATAGCTAGGGTGCATTTTTCTATTGGTTCATACCATGATTGTGTTGATTTCGATATAGTTTTCATACCAAGTTTGATATTGATGCAACACATCATGGTAGAAGTAATAAGTATACCCTTATGCATAAAGGAAAGAAAATAATTATTCTACCTTTAACCCCTGCTAAAATTGTGAAATGTGAACAAGATATAGGTGAAAATAAGATAAAAGAGTTTGAGAATGAATATGAAAATCAGGAAGTAACGAAAAAAGTTTTTCCACCCAAAAAGGAGAAAGCAACAACAACTTCTAAGTCTGATGGAATTACACTGAAAGGGTGCGTTATCCTTGTTACTAAATCTGATCTTGCTGAAATTTATGCTAATAAGTTGTCATGCTATGCTTTGATATGCAAAGAGGCCTTAGTTTCACTCGAGAATATATCTAGCTCTTTGCCTCCTGTTGTTGCTAACCTTTTGCAGGAGTTTTTGGATGTATTTTCAGCTGAAGTTCCCCCGGGATTATCACCAATTCGAGGGATAGAACATCAAATTGATTTGATTCCGGGAGCAACTTTGCCAAACTGTGCTGCATATAGGACCAACCTGAAAGAAACCAAGGAAATTTAGCGACAAGTCCAAAACCTTTTGGATTGCGGGTACGTATGAGAAAGTCTTAGTCCTTGTACTGTTCTTGTTCTTTTGGTTCCTAAGAAAGACGGTAGTTGGCATATGTGTGTTGATTGTAGAGCCATTAATAATACTACTATAAAATATCATCACCCTATCCCTAGGTTAGATGATATGCTTGATGAGTTGAGTAGTTCTATAATTTTCACTAAAATTGACTTGCGAAGTGGATACCACCAAATTAGGATGAAACCTGGAGATGAATGGAAGACTGCTTTTTAAAACTATGTTTGGTTTGTATGAGTGGTTAGTAATGCCTTTTGGGTTAACTAATGCACCTAGTACTTTTATGCGCTAGATGAACAAAGTTTTACGTGCTTTCATTGGGAGATTTGTGGTGGTTTACTTTGATGACATCTTGATTTACAGCAAGGCATATGAACTACACTTTGATCACTTACGTGCTGTTTTTAACGCTTTGAGAGATGCACGTTTGTTTGGTAACCTTGAAAAGTGCATCTTTTGTACGGATTGAGTTTCTTTTCTTGGCTATGTTGTTACTCTACAGGGAATAGAGGTGGATGAAGAAAAAATTGAGGCCATAAAGAGTTGGCCAACCCCTGAGACTGTTACTCAAGTGATAAGCTTTCATAGTCTTACGTGTTTCTATCGGCACTTTGTGCGGGACTTCGGCACCATTGCTGCCCCCATTGAATGAATTGATGAATAAAGGAGTGGTTTTGAAATGGGGACCTGCACAAGAACAAGCATTCAAGTTGTTGAAAGAGAAACTTACCCATGCTCCATTGCTCTAACTCCCTGACTTTGGTAAGACATTTGAACTAGAATGTGATACTAGTGAGATTGGAATTGGAGGTGTGCTAATTCAAGAAGGTAAATCTATTGCTAATTTCAATGAGAAATTAAGTGGGCCAAGTCTGAATTATTCCACTTATGATAAAGAATTGTATGTTTTAGTTCGTGTGCTTAAAACTTGGCAACATTATCCATGACCCAAAGAATTGGTTATACATTCTAATCATGAATCGCTAAAACAGATTAGAAGTCAAGCTAAATTGGATAAACGACATGCTAAATGGGTCAAATTTATTAAGTCTTTTCCATATGTCATAAAACATAAGAAATGAAAGGACAATATGATTGCTGATGCCCTTTTTAGATGTTATACCATGTTATTTCAACTTGATCATAAGATTTTTTGTTTAGAAACCATTAAGGACTTATATGACGCTGATTTAGATTTTAAAGAAGTGCTTGAACATTGTAAAGAAGGGAAAATATGGAATAAATATGTGTTGAATGAAGGATTGCTCTATCGTGCTAACAAGCTATACATTCCAGCTAGCTCCGTTCGTCTTTTGTTATTACAAGAGACGTATGGAGGAAGATTGATGGCACATTTTGGAGCAAAGAAGGCTGAAGATGTGCTGGCCGTCCACTTCTTTTGGCCAAATATGAGATGAGATATCGAACGCTACATGTCCCGATGCACCACTTGTAATAAAGCTAAGTCTCGCTTGAATCCACATGGTCTTTACATGTCTCTTTTTGTTCCTAGTGCACCATGAGAGGATATTTTTATGCATTTTATTTTAGGACTACCTAGGATAATGAGGGGAAGGGATAGCATATTTGTAGTTGTGGATAGATTTTCTAAAATGGCACATTTTATACGTTCTCACAAGAGCGATGATGCTACAAACATAGTTGATTTGTTTTTCAGGAAATCGTTCAACTACATAAAGTGCCTAATACTATCATCTCGGATCGTGACACAAAGTTTTTGAGTCACTTTTGGAGATAAAGCTGTTGTTTTCTACTATGTGTCATCACCAGACCGACAGTCAAACAGAGGTCGGTACACTCTACCACCAAGATTTGAAGCCCTACTTGGGAAAAGAAGACGAAATTGAGTCGAGGACGAATCCAATTCAAGAGGGAGAGGATGATGAGCCCATGGTTCCTTCGGATACGATCAATACCACCAAAAATCCTCAAATCATATAAGGTCCAATTACAACAACACGTTCATGACAATTAGACCACCAGGTGAACTCGTCCCTTGTTGTTCATGCTTCCTTGGATGGATTACTACTAAACTCTTATGATATTTTATTGCTTAGAAACATGAGAGAAGCAGCATAACCTAACTCGGACATCACCCCTCGAGGCCAAGTCTACTCGGACTCGAGGCTGATCTCTAGTCGAAGTCGTGGTCGTGGTCGAGTCTCAAGATAGCACGTCAGTAAAATGAGCATAACTCTCTTATACAAAGTCCGTTTTAAGCGTTCTTAGACTTGCTGAAAAGCTTATGTCGAGCCCTTTCCAATGGATCTATGCTCGACCAAATATTCCTTATAGTTTAGTCAAAGTCGAAGGAATAAAGTGTTGCATCACCGTTCTGGACCATGTCGGGTTTTGTAGTCGTGTCGAGGTCGAAGTCCAGGTTGTGCACGCCTCTTTTCATGGCTGCACAACCCTAGGTTGAACCTCTCATGTCCCCCTATAAATATACGATAGCCGTCATAGTTTAGGCTAGGGTTTAGCTTAGATTACTCTGTTTTAGACAGGTTCACCATTTATCGGTTTGTTGAACCCCAAATTCGAGTACTTCATTAGTAATTAGCAATATTCAGATTGCATCTACCTATTCTTGCTTGTGTTGTCAATTTTCTTGCAAGAAAAACCTTCTTAGCTAGGTCAACCACGTCTTAGCATGATGGATAACAACGGAGTAGTGGTGCAGTGGTTGCGAGGGTTCTCGATCTGTTCTGTTTGGAGCCTTTGGATCATCAATGTTGAAGCTCCACCAATTAACTTATCATATTCCTTTCGGAAGATTGGGCAAACGCGCATCACCATCCGACTCCATATAAAAAAGTTTTTGTTCAATCCGTGCAGTGTTCAGTAAAACAGCCATAACTTTTGCATATGGAGTCTGATTTCGACGTTCGACCTCTACTTTCGAAGCTAATGACAAGACGCATCCCAAAAAATAGAAACCTTTTGACCTATACTTTTTGTTGACCCTCAAAAAAGGCTTAGAAGATCATCGATAGGACCTCTGATGTTTTTGGCAAAAACTGTCATTCTCCAATTTGCCTGATAATTTTTGGAGACATAGTGCTACATCTGGAAGTTAGTATTGTGCAGACATTTCATCAATATGAAGTTACCAAACTCATGATGAAAATATTTGAATTTATAGTTTTCAACTTTGTGACCTTGTGTGTCGCTTTTTTAATGATTCCTACTAGTTTTACACTAGATCTAAACCAATAGTTTGTGGTCAAGTATGTGGCTCCCTCTGTATTAGTTTTAGACATTTATTTGTTTATCTATATAGAATCAAATAAAAAAATTATCAGCTACAAAGTTGTAGATCTCGTCAAGGGCTATAATTTTGATATAAAGTTTGTCTTCATCCGACTTCGTATGAAAAACTTATGATTTTTTTAAGATTAGCTTTCATCGACCACAGCTTAAACTTTGTTAAGATTATTTGGGCATTTAAATGACCTGAAATTAAATAGTTTTAACTACAAAGTTGTATATCTCATCGAGGACTATAATTTTCATTAAAGTTTTTCTCTATTCGACTTCGTATGAAAAACTTATGTTGTCATCAATTATCACTGTCGGCTCGTCACACGAGCCGGTAATGATACCCATTATCATTGTTGGTTCATAAAACGAATTGGCAGTGATACTTGATGAACTATCTCTGCAGATTTGTGGTTACACCGGCAGTGATTGCTCATGTATCACTACTGGTCGGTGCCCTTCAACACTGTCGGTTCATAAGCCACATTGGATGATTCTTCGTGCACAACTTTTGAACTGGCAGTGATGGGTCGACATATATGGCTGGTTCTATAGTAGTGGCTACATCAAAAGGAAAGGATGTCACTTTTCATTTTGGAAGGAATGGAAAATCGAACAGACTTTCCTTGTAGGCTTCAGACTCAGGGCAACAATTTATGTGGCTACTATGTATGTGTCTTCATGCATGGATGGATCGAAAACAATTATAGTACCATTACCAAAGCTAAGGTAAGTGGTACAGATATTGGTGATTAATTTTCAATTCCTACTCGTGTTCAAATAGATTGATTTCTTCAATTCTGGTAATTGCAGGACCTCGAGCTAGAAACAGGTATCGTCATGCCTTAGAGAACCAACGCAATTAAGGAACAACTCTGAAGGTTCATCAATGACCAAGTCATTATAGAGTCTAGGTGGTACCATATTTTCAAATGGTGTTGTTCGGATGCCGTCCCTTCACCTAGCCCGTGTATTTCGTTACCTGATTCTTCAAAAGGAAAATAAGTAGTTCAATGTCTTCGGTCAACAAGAATAATTGAATGACATCCCTTCTTACCCTTTGTTGCATACTTCTATTAATTATGAACTTTTATTGCAAACTTGTATAGTTATGATCTCTAGTCAATGACATGTGAAATAACATGGTTATGTATGCATGAATGAGATGAGATGTGAATGAATTGTGTATGTTTCACATGATGAGATAATTATATGTGCATGAGAAACTTAAATGCATGTTTATATTTCTATATGTGATATATGTGCATTATTTGTGTTGTTGTTGGCAACGGCTAGATTTTGTATAGGGAGGAGGGGCCATTAGTGTCGGCTCATAAAAAAAAACCAGCACTGATACGGAGACTATTAGTGCTTGCTTGTACCAGAAACATGCATTGATAGTCGAGTATTAGTGCCGGTTCCTTGTTATGAACCGACACTGATAGTCTGAGTATCAATGCTAATTTTTTTCATGAGCTGGCACTAATACTCATTATCAGCGTTGGTCTAAAAAATGGCACTGATCGACTGTGACTATCAGTGTCGAGTAATCAGTCCCGGTTCAAAAACCGCCACTGATGGTGTTTTTCAGCCTGCACTGATGACCATTTCTATATTAGTGCATCACTGATGACTTAGCTATTTAATTAGAGTTGGCCAGCTACTGCATGCCCAGCAGTTACAGAGCTTCTTGGCACCAACTTCTGGTGATTTTCTTCGGTTCTTCGAGAGACTCTAATATCTTGTTGATTTGAAGTTTTAATTACTACTAGGTCATTGAAGGTTTGCATCCCCCCTTTTCTCCTCCTCTAACCCCTATTTGATAGATTTGTATGCTTGAGTTGTAATCAACTATTTTACATCTTTATCCAAAATTTTAGTAGAAGTGAGTTGTATTTATATTAGATTTGATACTAGGTTTGCTTGATCTACCACGAGATGCCACATATCTAGTGTAATTGTATAAAATTTTTAATCGTATGCTTAATCATGCAATTAAGGTAATTGTTAATGAAGAATAAATGTTTTTACAATGTATATGGTGGATAGAAGTTGGATGTACCTTGGGACCCGGACTTGTCCAGAGTACCTAAGCGGGGTGAAGTTGTTGGAGCCAGAGTTCGTCCTGCCCTAGCAAGTACGAAGAGAGTTTCTTCTAACGAGGAGACTCAAGCTTGGAGACAAAGTTTAAGAGGAAGGAACACCATGAATGTATTGATGGTAGAAAAAATGGATCGCTCTAGGAGGAATATCACAGCGTGACTTAGTATGTTTTCACCTTGGTGTCTTTTTTTGCTGTCTTGCCCGTCGTCTGCCCAGAGGACCATGGCCTCCTATTTATAGGGCGGTGCGTAGCTTGGCGTACAAGTTATTATCATGTATAAATATCTAGGATCTGACCGATTACTGGGCCTTATCCCGGATAACTACTTTCTACCCGATCGGTGGAGATAAATATCCACCGTGGTAACTATCGTGGTGCCTACCCCTTGGAGTGTGGTGAGCCGGTAACCAATTGCGGCCTAGCGCCGCACTGTCAGTGGTGTCAGGATAGCCTCCATCATGCCAGGATGTCAGAGCGGCGTCTATTAGCCTAGGCTTTTAATGCCGGTCACTTTCTTACAGGCAAAGCACGACCGGTGCTCCCCTTCCTGCAAATCTTTCCTAAGGCCTGCTGACTCATCTTATAGCCTTCGGGAAGGCAGCCCGAGTAGCCCGAGGCAGGGGCCTCGGGAGGCATGGAACCGAGAGGTGAAAGCTTTGGGAAGCAGGACTCCAGAAGGCCGACGCTTCAGGAGGCCGAAGTTTCGGGGGACCAAGGCTTTGGGAGGTCGGGTTTTTGGGAGGTTGAGCCTGCGGGAGACCGAGCAGGCTGAGCCAAGGGAAGGCTTCGTAGGTACGAAGGGGTACCGATAAAGGGATCTGATGACTTTGGAGGTCGAGCCTTTAACTAAGGGTTCGAAGATCAAGTTTCCGGAGGGACCTGGATGGTAATCTTCAACCATTATCCTCAGGCTAGTTTATTTTCCCCCCAACAGTACCCCCTCATTCTCGGGCCCCGATGTTTCGGAGGGGGGAGAGGATGTAGAGGAAAAAATCAACCCTAGCCCGGTATAGCATCAAGGATGTATGATGGAAATTCTCTATCCTTTAAGAAGTTTTTTCATTTTAGAAACCTTGGACGTCGATGGAGAGCCCAAGGCTGATGGTGAACTGGTGGTGGCGATTTGCTCCAGAGCTTGTTGGAGCTATCATGCGCAGCGTAGGGACCCCATGTTAGAGGGACATCGATGAATGTGGTGTACTTCTGGGGTCTGTGTTGAGACCGATATAGGTTATCCGGATTCCTTTGGTATGGCTCTTCTTGCCCTTTGAGGTCGCTCGAGTAGAGGTTACATGTGGGATTGGAGGATCCCACGCGTTTTCCTGGCGGGATAAGACGTGCCACTACCGCGTTCTGACTAGACAATGTGGGGGGTCATTTAGGATCTTGTGCCCACGCACCAAAAGGGTTTGGGTTATTAATGTGACGAGACTTCCATGCGAGAAAATGAGGCATTCGTCGTGGAGCGCTGTCACGTGTTGGAGGAAACCCGGATATGGCCACAGCCCCCCTAGGTATTCAATGGGGGAACACAGTAGTGTTGGTTCCGCTTCATCTTCTGGACCTACATGGCTACCTGGCTTGGGTATAAAGCTGGGGTTACCCAGCTGGAGTCTCCACAGCCTCACGAGCGAGCAGTTAACCTTAACTTGAGTATGGCATCGTCTTCCTCCTTATCCTCTTTGAAGATGTCGATGATCTCAACGGCTTCTTTGTGAGCCGGATCGTTTCGGTCAACGGTAGAGGTGCTGGTGGCCATGCCGCTTCCACCTCTGCAGGGGAGGCGGTTGCCCACCGCTCTGGCCCAAACTTTGGCCGGGGATGCCATACCTGTCGAGATCATCAATATCTCCGATGACGATGAGAAGATAGACTGGGATCTCCTGCGTGGGGAGAGCGAGTATGTGTTTGTGGAGCCGGTGGCGAAGGAGGAGGGCGGGAGGCGAGGGAGAAGGCCCCGCTAGTGACCTCCTCGGACTCTTCAGCGTCCTCCAACAGCTTGAGAGTCAGCTACTGTATCAACTTCCGCAGCAGCAGGTTGCAGATGAGGTGCATACGCAGTCCCATGCATGGCCCTTGCCGAAACCCATAGGAGGTGAAGGCGGTCACCGGAATGGCGTACTTGGTGACGCCGTGATATATCCACATCTCATGGTCGATCATGGCCTTGCTGTGGGCTCATGGCTGAACTTAGTCACCTTGTACTCTTTCTCGCCCTGTTTTGCTCCATAGGGATCTATCTTCTTTGTGGCAATTTCTATACTGTTGCTTCAGTATGTGTCCCCTGAATGTACTAGTTGTTTAATAATATAATAGGGACGTTCGAAAATGGGAGTGCAAGGGGATCTTTCGAATGGGTGACCGCATGCACGCGTGCCTTCGTGCCTCCAAATCATGCTTCTTCGTCCCCTTCGAAGGCGATGGCTAGTTTTTCTAACAACCGGGGTACCGAGCCTTTGCATAGATCATTGCTGATTTCATTCCTTGTGGGGGAGAGGTGGCCTCGAGAATCTAGTGGTGATAGATACATAGGTAACTAAGGAGAACCAGGTTGAGCAGTGGTGGCCTCGTCATCCCCGGTTATTACGTACTCCTCGGGCCTGGCACTGGTGGGGCCACCTTCCTAATTTGTTCCAAATTTTTGACTCAGCAAAGTCCATCTAGAACCTTTGGAGATGGGCTCTGGAGGTGGTCCTTGACCCTTCAGGTTCCTTAGCTATTGCCCGGGTTGAAGGTGATGGTGTGTCAGAGGAGGAGCCGAAGACTAGGAGGGAGAGGTGGTCTGCGACCCCCTTGGCACTTAGCCACTACCCAGCTCCAGAGGTACTCTGTTCGGAGCCTGGTGATAGCACATCAAAGGCGAAGCTGAAGGCTAGGCGGGAGAGGTGGTCCGTGAACCCCTCGGCCCTTAGCTGCTGCCCGGCTCCGGAGGTACTTCGTCCGGAGCCTGGCGACGATGCGTCGGAGGCAAAGCCGAAGGCTAGGCGCAAGAGGCGGTCCGCGACCCCCTTGGCCCTTAGCTGCTGCCTGGCTCTGGAGGTACTCCGTCCAAAGCCTGGTGACAATGCGTCGGAGCCAAAGACGAAGGCTAGGCTGGAGAGGTGGTCGCGGCCCCCCTCAGCCCTTAGCCGCTTCCCAGCTTCGGAGGTACTCCGTACGGAGCCTGGCGACGGCGCATCGGAGGCAAAGCCGAAGGCTAGGCGGGAGAGGCGGTTCGCAACCCCCTCGGCCTTTAGCCGTTGCCAGACTCTGGAGGTACTTCATCCGGAGCCTGGTGACTACGTGTCGGAGGCGAAGTCGAAAGCTAGGCGGGAGAGGTGGTCGCGGCCCCCCTCGGCCCTTAGCCCCTACCGCAAATTGCGGTCTCTGCAATGGGCCGCTGATGGTTCCACTATGTTTCTCGTGCCATGAAGCATGGTCTTTTATTAAATGTTAGTATAACACTCATAAAATGACGTATGAAAAGTGTCTTTAAGGGAGATGGTAGGGTAATGATTTCACTTTTACCATACGTGTTTAAGTCACACGGGTCATACCTTTCCCTGTAGAGAGGGGGATTTTTATACCCCTTTGATATATGTGCTGTGCTTTTTGGAGGCCAGCGGTTTTCGTATCCCTTCGGCACGGAGGTATTTGCCTTCAAGATGCTGGGGTACTCTTCTTGTTAGGTCCTTTCAGAACCTTTTTGCCCAGCGGAGTTTTCGGAAAACATCCCCATTGCGGGGGTTTTTGGAAGTCTCTCCATTTTGCCGGAGGTTTGTAAGGCTCTCCGTTGTGCAGAGGTTTGGTAAAGATCTCCATTTTTTACCGGAGGTTTGGTGAAGCTCTCCGTTGTGCAGAGGTTTTATAAGACTCTCCGTTTTTGTCGGAGGTTTTGTAGGACTCTCCGTTTTTGTCGGAGGTTTTGTAAAGTTCTTCATTTTTGCTGGAGGTTTGTAAGACTCTCCATTTTTGTCAGGGGTTTTTGTAAGACTCTCCATTTTTGTCAGAGGTTTTTGTAAGACTCTCCATTTTTGTCGGAGGTTTTGTAAAGTTCTCCGTTTTTGCTGGAGGTTTGTAAGACTCTCCGTTTTTGTCGGAGGTTTTTGTAAGGTTCTCCGTTTTTGCTAGAGGTTTTTATCAGGTTCTCCGTTTTTGTCGGAGGTTTGTAAGACTCTCCGTTTTTGTTGGAGGTTTTTGTAAGGTTCTCCATTTTTGCCGGAGGTTTTTGTAAGGTTCTCCATTTTTGCTGGAGGTTTGTAAGACTCTCCATTTTTGTCGGAGGTTTTTTTAAGACTCTCCATTTTTGTCGGAGGTTTTGTAAAGTTCTCCGTTTTTGCCAGAGGTTTGTAAGACTCCTTGGCATGTATTAATGCCGAAGGTCCTACACACTATCGAAGCTATGTAATACCTTCCAGGAAACCTAGGCAGTCTTACGCCCGCGGTGTGTAGGCTTGTCATGCTCCCGAGGAAACACTCGGGTGCACCGCAACACTGTCCACCAAGGATGTGCCCTGGTGCGTGGCATTTATACAACCGGAGCAATGCAATGCCATCCAGGGCACGCTGGTCATAATCTGCCTTGCAGGTGATCTAGGCACAAGCGACGCCCGTGGTATATAAGCATGTCGTGCAGAGAGGATTCCTTGCGATAGCATTCCTCAAAGCATCGCATCCTCACATCAAGGCAGTCCCCTGATATGTCATGCAGGTGACCTAGGCATAAGCGGCGCCTGCAGTGTGTGGGCCTCACTCTCTACCGAGACTACGGAATGCCTTCCAGGAAATCTAGGTAGTCTTGCCTTCCAGGTGACCTAGGCATGCTACGTCTGTGGTACGTGGGCTTGTCATGCCACCCAAAGATGTCCTAAGGGTGGCGCCACAACACGGTCTATCAAGAAAATCCCTTAATACATGGCAACTACACTTCTGAGGCCGCACAATGCCTTCTAGGAAACCTGGGCAGACCCGCCCCCCCAGGCGACCTAGGCATGATGCGTCTGCGGTATTGTAGGGATTTTGCATGATTATACTAGCTAAGTTTTGCAGTCTACTGTTGGCAATAAGAAGCTAGCAGTAGCGTAGAATATAGCTAGGTTATATAACTATTCATGCCAAATGAGAATGTAAATTAAGTTCTACTGATTCTACCTAGTGGCTATCTATTGAAAAAGGACTTCTAGCAGTAAGGTTGGAGGCCTCCAACAGACTCTAATCTGGCCGTATGAAAGACGGATCACTAGTTAAACTACTTGGTGGTTAATAGCGGGCGTACCTTTGTAGGAATAAGGCCTCTATTGCGAGGCTTGGTGGCCTCGAAGCGTATGGCTAGGCTGGGAGAGGCGGTGCTAGACCCCCTCAGCCTTTAGCTGTTGTCCAACCCCAGAGGTAATCTGTCTGGAGCTTGGCGACGGCATGTTGGAGGCGTAGTCGAAGGTTAGTCGGGAGAGGCAGTCCTTGACCACCTCAGCCCTTAGCCGTTGCCCGGCTCCGGAGGTGCTCCGTCCAGAGCCTGGTGACACCGTGTTCACAACTCAATTCTCATTGTTGGACGCGGTACCATTGGTAGGGTCAGTAGCGACAGTGCAAGGTTGAGGGTCTGAGGATTTTCCCGGGAGTTGGCCCCAAGCCTCCGGACCTTGCGCCATCCTTTGCCCACTCCTTCTACGGCCAGGTATTCTGCTTAACTTCCGAGGTATTCCTCCCGGAAGGCCATGAGGGTGCGACAGTCGTTGGTGTTGCGGCCATGCCCTGGTCCATTCAGGATGCACCCGTGTGCCTCCGAGGGCGCCGGAGCTTGGAGTTGTCATTGGAGTCGCTGCCAAAGGCGGTGTGTCCCGGAGCCTGTGGTTTCCCCCGGGTCTTCTTTCCCTTTGGGAGACCATCGAGGCTGCTCGGTGAACTGGCTTTTGGGGCCAAAGTGGTTCTGACTATACCTCCCCGTACGAGGTGGGCTTGGGGTTCCCTGTGTGCGGTTGGCATTGCGAGGGCAGCATCGGAGGCGCTGGCGGGGTCCACACACCCCGGAGCCCTCCGTCTCCTTGGAACCCTCATTCACCTGAGGGGCCCAAGGAGGGTGTTGGCTGTACAGACTTTCCGAAGGTGTTGGCTCGCTCGGGATATCCCAGGTGTGGTCGAAGGGGATACCTAGGGACCAGGTCCAGGTGGGAGCACTCCTGGATTGGATCGCCCAGAACCATTGGAAGGCGGCCTTCTTGGCTGTGGCTTCGGCCGCATTCTCTCCTAAGGCGGTGAGGTCTTCGTCGTGGAGAGGCTGGAAGGCCTCTGCGTCATCTGGAGTTCCTGTATCGACCCAGGGTTCTGAGTTGGCCAAGGTCGGAGGAACGCCATCGCACACGGCAGCGGGGCTGGAATGCATACGGTGCGTATGGCTGGGGCAACCATGCATATGGTTGCATGCTTGCAACGGTGGGTATGGCAATTTTAGCTAACCCTTTTTGTGGTTTTCCTGGTGGATTCCTACCTCTCTTAGCACTTCTGTGTTCGAGTCCCCATGGACGGCGCACTGTTGGAGCAAGATTTCGTCTTGCCCCAGCAAGTACGGCTAGAGTTTCTTCTAAGGAGGAGACTCAAGCTTGGAGATGAAGTTTAAGAGGAAGGAACACCACAAATGTATTGATGGTAGAAAAAATGGATCGCTGTGAGAGTATCACAGAGTGACCTGGTGTGTTTTCACCTTGGTGTATTTTTTTGCTGTCTTGCTCGTCGTCTTGCCCGTCATTTGCCCAGAGGACCATGGCCTCCTATTTATAGGGCCTTGCGTAGCTTGGTGTACAAGTTATCATAATGTACAAATATGTGGGATCTGACCAAAATTACTAGGCCTTATCCCGGATAACTACTTTCTACCCGATTGGTAGAGATAAATATCCACCGTGGTAACTATCGTGGTGCCTGCCCCCTAGAGTGCGGCAAGCCGGTCGCCGATTGCGGCCCGACGCCGCACTTTCAGGGGTGTCAGGATAGGCTCCATCACGCCTGGGTGTGAGAGTGGCGTCCATTAGCCTAGGCTATTAATGCCGGTCACTTCCATGCAGACAAAGCACGACTGGTGCACCCCTTCCGGTAGATCTTTCCTAAGGCTTGCTGACTCACCTTGTTGCCTTCGGGAAGGCGGCCCGAGGCGGGGGCCTCGGGATGTATGAAACCGAGAGGTGAAAGCTTTGGGAAGTAGGACTCCAGAAGGCCGGGGCTTCAGGAGGCTGAAGCTTCGGGGGACCAAGGCTTCTGTAGTTCGGGTTTTTGGGAGGCTGAGCCTTTGGGAGACTGAGCTGGCTGAGCCAAGGGAAGGCTTCACAGGTACGCAGGGGTACCGTGAAGGGGATCTGATGACTTTGGAGGTCGAACCTTTAACTGAGGGTCCGGAGATCAAGGCTCCGGAGGGACTTGGATGGTAATCTTCAACCATTATCCTCATGCTGGTTTATTTTCCCCCCAACAGAAGTATTTCATAAGTGTTGCATTGGTAGATATGAAAGATCTGGGTAAAATGGCAATGTATTGACCATGTTGCGATTGCAAGAATGATAAGAAGTTCCTAAAACTAGACAATGTCCATGCACCCTTGGTCATGTGTGTATTTAAAGAGAATTATACATGATAGAACGAAGATGGCAAGTGTCACACTTGTTTTATAAAGGGACAAAACCAGATGTAAACCACAAGTATGCCAGGATCAAGTTTCATACATGCAGCTACTTCATCAGTGTATCACACACAGTGCCATTATTACAACGTTGAACTTAAAAAAGATAGAAAGACCCCAAAATCTTTAACTAAAGCACACTAGAAAAACATAGCGAAGCTTCCATCTTACACAGGGAATTAACCGAGGGTCTACCAGCCTAGCAATCTTCATCTTAATTGATGTAGTAATCTGATTCTATTTCATTGCCCAACCAATGTTTGATATACATTTGGATGAAAATAGCAAGTGTCAGTACATGTCGTACTCCGTAGGTATGGGAAATAAATGACATACAAGCTTAAATAAAGGAACAGGCTATAACAAGTTAAATTTGCATAAGTGCCAACTGTGGTAACATAGAGTTATAAAAGCATCCTATTTAACTATGTGATTCATCACTAGATTTCCATCTCCTGGAAACATCTTCATATGTTTCCCAACTACCTGAAAACCACATCAGGTTCCCAAACCAACTGACTTGATACCTATCATAGGTAACAATCCACCAACAAACCAAACCGAATCAAACACATCCAACTAATCATGTGAGGATCCAAGTCTCTCATAAACATGAGCATGGCTGATATATCAAATTGTACACTCTGCAGAGGTTGTCCAGCTTTCCCCACGAGTCGTGATTTCCATGTTGTCGTGTTTGCAAGGCACTCAACACATGCCTATGGTGTGTCACCTGAAAAATCACTACAAGGCCATTGCAAAACATCCTCCAAACAAGAATAAGCCCGCTAAGGTTTTACCGTTGTCAAAGTGGCATCTCACCACCTAGAAGCCCCCGCTTGCGCCTTGTAGCTCCAGAAAGTTTCATTCTTCCCTTCCACTACATCACTAGTGGCTCATTCTGTGTTGAGGATATGCTAATTAATACTCCAGGTATGTCCCATACCAGGCCTCGTGGTTGGTACGATACTTCTTGGATTGTCGCTCCACGAACCGGTCTTTACTTATATCACTTGAGCAAATGCCAAACCAACAACATAACTATAACCACCATCACTAACATCTCTTTGCTCAAGGACTAAAGTTCCATGTTGCTATACCATTACCAGAATTTCCCAACTCATAGTTGCATAGTTCATTAGTCATGTTTGACCAACAACCCATCCATACTCTTGTGCAAAGCTAAGCATAAGCTACCCGTAATAACCACTACTGACAACTAGGCGACCAGGAATATATGGAACATGATGCTATAAGTAAATAGTATTCAAAATTAACAGCATTCATGTTTGAACTAAAGAACACATTTGAAAAACTAGGATCAGAATGTTCAAGGACACTTGCTTCTTAGACTCTTCAAAGACTTGGTCCTAGAGATTCTCGAACTACTCCTTGTCTTCTCTCGAAAGACACCAAAAAACACATAACAAAACTAACTAACAATAGTACACCAAACAATAGCTAACATCTATGAAAAAGGTACCAAAAGAGAGTACAAACTACTACGAACTACTACGAACATGTGGACGCAAAAATCATCTAAATCGAGGCTAAAATGAGAAAGTTACACTAAAAACAAGTTTAGGGTAAAATCTGGAAAAAAAAGGACCTATTTTGAATAAAAACAGAGAGGATATGGCCTTTTGTAAAAACTTAGGGACCTATTTGTAAATATGAGAAAATTTAGGGTCTAAGATGTAAAAGATAGGGGCTTTCAGATAAATATAGAAAAGTTTAGGGGCTTAAGTGCAAAATTGAAAATTTTCCCTAATTAAAATAAATAGAAATTGACTTGGTAAAATGGCTGGTAATGTGACAGGACACGTCAGTGCAAAGGTCCTTGTGGCAGCTGACTAGCGATGACATGGCAAGGTGAGGTGGCACTTATGCTGATAGGGTTTATGCATGTCACGTGTCAGTTCGCTATTGACCTACAAAGAGGTATGAAACCGATCTAATCTTGGCCATGCATCTCGGATCCAACAACTGAGAATTGGAGGAGAGGGTTAACCGACCGGTAGCTTGAACTGAGATAGTGGTGGGAGGGGAACAGTGGTGGCAGACTCGTCGGCGAGGGAAAAAACCTCATCGCCCAGCACGAGGGATGACGGTGAGCAGCGAAAATCAAAGCCGGGGGTACGACGAACCCGTTTGATGGCTTACATCGGGTGATGCGGCGTGAGGAGGCAGTCAACAGTGGTGGAGGCGGCGGTAGTGTATGGAAGCACGTCGGGGAAGTAGCTCCGATAGTTGGGACACGAAGGTGAGCGCACCCATGCACTCAGCGGGTGACGACGAAGCTCAGATGTGGCTCGGATGTAGCAAAGAGCGGCAAAATTCATTAGGCGGTGAGCTCGACCAAGAGCAGCAATGTCGATGGGCAGCTGTGGGCTAAGGTTTGGGCAAAACTGATTGAGATAGGGGGGCAGATTTATATAAGCGGGGTATCAAGTGGGGAGTTGAGATAAGGCCGGGTTGGTTGGGATTCAGGCTCGGAGAGGATGCGGCAGAGAGCGTGTTCAGCTCCGACTCGGCCGGAGTTTGAGCTCGGGTTAGAGGTGGGAGATGACGCGGAGCCCGCACGTTAGAGGGAGAAGGGAGGTGGGTTCCCGCTGGGCGCTAACCGAGAGGTGGGGAGGAAACAAAGGCGAGAATGGGCTTGACCTGAGAGGAGAAAAGGGATGGGCCGGAAAAGAAAAAAGAAAGAAAAAGAGAAAAGGAAGGGGATTTTGCCCAAGCGAGGAAAAAAGGTTTTCTTTTATGAAAGCATTTTTCAAACTTTTCTGAAACTCTAAACGGTGTGCCACAGTGTTTTCAAAAATTCATTTTCACACAATAAAACCCTAATTATTCTATTCCAGCATGAATGCAACATTAAAATAAATATAGCCTAAATTAATTTTTTAATTTGGAAAATAAATTTCCACCTAGGTTTTTAAAACGAAGAAATAACACCCTGAATCTAAGGAAAGAATATTTTATTACTGTTTCAAAAGTTAAAAAATTAGGGTGTTACAGCAAGGCCTTAACATAGAACAAATGGATCATGGGCTCCATGCCGACAATGTAGATCGAGAACTTACACCCAGTGATATGGATTATGATCTGAGGGATGAGAACATATTAGGTTTCACTAATAATGATCTCATGGATTTTGTGGAGAATGTGGACCAGATTGTGCGGAATGTTGAGCGGCACGAAGAATATAATAATGGTGAGTTTCCTAAATTCCAGAAATTTGTGCGAGATTCCAAAGTGCCCCTTTATCTTCACTGTAAGAAGAAGTACACGCGGGTATTTGAGGACCTACAGCTCCTACAGCTGAAGGCAACCCATGGATGGACTGACAAGAGTTTGAAGCAGCTGGATCTGCTAAGGGAGATGCTACCAGAGGGGAACTTGGTGCCGGAGGGTGTCTACGATGTGAGAAGATAATTTGTCCTTTAGAACTAGAAATAGAAAAATACATGCATGTAAGTAGGATTATATATTGTTTCGTAGAGAGTATACATAGCTGGATCAATGCCTCGTTTGTGGAACCCATCGATATAAGCGTAGAAATAGCGGTGGTGACAGGAATGGAGGCAAGAGAAGGGCCTCTTAGGAAGGTGGTGTGGTAGTTTCCTGTAATTCCCCATATGAAATGATTGTTTGCCAACAAAAAGTAGGCCCAATTAGTTTGTTGGCATAAGGAGAGTTGTAAGAACGACGCAATGATACATCACCTGATGGGTTTCACTCAGTGGTGAACCATTGATTCCACATTTTGATGGTTCGCTAAAGAATTAAGAAATATTAGGTTTGCTATGAGCACAAATGACATGAATCCATTCGATAACATGAGTACCTCATGTAGCATCTGGCCTATTGTATTGTCGATCTACAACATTCCACCCCGGCTTTGTAAAAAGCAAAAATACATTATGTTGTTGATCTTGATATCAGGACCAAAATGACCTGTCAACGATATCGATGTCTATATCAAGCCTTTAGTTGACGATCTTAGGAAACTCTAGTCGGAAGGCGTCGAGGTTTGGGATCAGTACAAGCAAGAGTACTTTACCTTGCAGCCTTGTTGTTCATTACCATCAATGATCTGCCAGCACTTCGTAACTTGTCACGTCAGAGCGAAAAAAAAGGGTGCAAGTTGCCCCCATTGCTTGGATGACACATGCAGTTTGAGGTTGGACAACTCAATAAAAATAGTGTACATGCAGCATCGACGTTTCCTTCTTAGGAAGCACCCATACCGAAACATGGATAAGTAGTTCAATGGCATAAGGGAGCAAACGTTAACTCCAAGGCATTTCAACATGGCAAATGTCCACAATCAGGTTAAGAATATCAATGTTGTACTTGGCAAACGAAAACAATCCTCCAAGGAAGATGAACAAAAAGGAATATGGAAAATAAATCAATACTATTTGAGCTATAGTATTGGAAAAAATTAGATGTCCTTTACTCTATAAACAACATGCATATAAAGAAGAATATATGTGAGAGTCTGATCGGTATATTCCTCCAAAATGAAGCGAAAAGGAAAGGATCATGAGAACGCACAAGCTGACCTTGAAGAAATGGGCTTAAGGCCAGAGAAAAAGGAAAACACCTACCCCAGCAGCTATCACTCTCTCCAAGAAGGAGAAAAATAGAATTTTGCGAGTTCTTGCACAATGTGAAAGTTCCCTACAGCTACTTGTCCAACATCACAAGACTTATTTTGCTAAAAGAGCTGAAAATAAATTTCGCCATGATGAAGACCCATGATTGCCATGTGATGATGACGTTATTGCTTGCGGTTGCTATTAGGAACATCCTCCCAACTAAGGTTCACGAGGCTATCCTGAGCCTGTGCATTTTCTTCAATTCAATTGAACAAAAGCTGCTCGATCTAGACTCATTGGAGGAGCTAGAAAAAAAGACACTTTGGGACTCTATGTATTCTTGAAGTGTATTTCCCACCATCCTTTTCGATATCATGGTCCATCTCACTACTCATCTTGTGAAGGAGATACACTATCTTGGCCCCTTGTTCCTATATAACATGTTTCCATATGAGAGATTTATGGGCATTCTCAAGTCATACATAAGGAATCGAGTCTTTCCTGAGGAATGCATCGTGCAGGGTTACACGCAGAAGAGGCATTGGAGTGGTCTATTGATTCCATTAACCCAAATAACCCAATTGGCATGCCTAAGTCTCGCCAGGAGGGAAATCTTACAGGTGTAGGGGTTCTGAGAAAGATGGCAATAATTCTTGATCTGAAGGCATATGACCAATCTCATTTCCTCGTGCTACAACAAATGAGCAAAGTGTGCCCATATGTCGATGAGCACAAGGAGATGCTACTTGAAGAGAATCTAGTGCAGACCAAAGCCTGGTTTGCGAGGCAACATATACAAAAGTTCACCACTTGGTTCTGAGATCGAATCAAACAATCGAGTACTCCTATAAGTGCTCTGATAAAAAATTGGCATCAGACTCTATATACACAATTATGACATATCAATGGTATGATATAAATTGATACATATTTTACATGGTTGCCCAAGATGAGAAGAGCATATACTAGAACAGTGGTGCCCGTATAGATGCTTATGACAATGACATACAGAGATGCCCATACTACGGTCAAATAGTGATCTAGGAGCTAAACTATTTAGGATTCAAGGTAGCCATGTTTCGGTATCATTGAGTACAGGGGACAAAGGGCGTCACTAATAAAAAAGTACGGATTCACTAGCATTGATCTTAAACATGTCGAATACAAGTCTAAACATGTCAAAGATGTTCGCCAAGTCTTTTATGTGGCTGACACAACAAAGAAGAAACGTCATGTGATTCTCTCTGGGAAAAGAAGCATCCTCGGAGATGCAAATGTCGTTGATGAGGAGGAGTTCAATCAATTCAATGAAATCCCTCAATTTACTATTGCAATCATGTCACACCTTTTGCTAACCGAGAAAATTTCATACGTGTCCTCCGACCATAATGAAGTGATCCATGTAAAGAAAGCACGAAAACGACGAATTTAATTTGAGTCTCAAATTCGTAATATTAATGTCAACTTTGAATTTTAGGTTTCAAGTTATTTGAATTTGTAATATCAATGTCAAATTTGTAATATTAATGTCAAATTTGGATTTGTATATATTAAATTTGTAATATTAATGTCAAATTTGTAACATTAATGTCAAATTTCAACTTTCATATATTAAATTTGTAATATTAATGTCAAATTTGAATTTTTATATATTACATTTGTAATAATGTCAAATTTGAGTTTGTATATATTAAATTTGTAATATTAATGTCAAATTTGAATTTAAAATTTCAAGTTATTTGAATTTTAGTTCAGCAAAATCCTTTTCTCTTCACTCGATGGTTCGACGCTCTATTTTTCCACCTCAGCAGATCATCCGGTGTTATGTCATAGATGACGGGCAATACTCTTTTCATTATGTGCATGTGTAAGGTTTTCCAATAGGTGAGGGTGTTTTGTCATAGGTGATAGGTGATACTCCACAAGTACTTTTATCATTATGTGCATGTGTAAGGATTGCCAATTGAATATGCTTTCTATCAGGTAAAGAAAAGATTTACTTGTGGATTTTGATTATCTCAAACTTGTAGATTTATAAAGTAATAAAGTTGGAAACTGAAATCTTTTTATGTACATGCTGAAAATACGGAAAAGCTAAAGGAACAGCCACACACAGTTTGATCATACATAGAGTGTGATGATATTTAATGCGCCATATGTATTCTATGAAATATCAGACCCTTAGTTTGATTTGCTTTTTTTTGCAAAGCCATATCCAGTTAAACTGATAAGAAGTGATGCTACCCGGTTCTTAACATTGATTAATTTTCTTTCCTCTATTGAGAACAGAATATACTACACTTGATCCTAGTTTCTCTCCTCTTCCATTTTAAATGATAGGAACAGATAAAAGAAAACCATACATTGTTGCATCTAAATAATGATTAACACACACACACACACACACACACACACACACACACACACACACACACACAGATATATATATATATATATATATATATATATATATATATATATATATATATATATATATATATATATATATATATATATGATCCATATGAGAGTTCCATTCCATCTTTATTCATTGCCTCTATGTTGTTCATCACATGTAGCTCAAAATGCGAGGCACATCAGCATCCTTGATAGGCTTTATTTCTTCAATTATTTCTAGGCAAACAACAATCACTTGAATTATTTCTAGGCAAAACATGATCTAGTGGTCGATTAAGTACCATGGGGTAGAAGAGGACATATATCGCTAAGAAAACACAAGCACAGAGGATGCTCACACTAGAGGGCACTGGCACAAGATGGGGTGGATGCAAGTAGGAGGTTGGATAGGAGCTCAAGATCACACCCGTCATCCTCCGACAATGACAGCGAAACTTTGTTCCAATTTGAATTATTCCTATTCTATTGAACTCTTGGCATCATTTACTCCTTATGTACTAATTTCCACGTTATCCTATTCTAGTTGTATCCTTATCTCTTTTCTCTCTCTCTTTCTTTTTCTATGTATCTACCAACACATCTTTGACAGCTTCCTCTGACTCGTCACATGGCTTTGAAGAAGCGCACTCTCCAAGTCAAACAGTTGGTTGTGGTGCATTAGCTCGAAAGCCAATGACACAAACATAGTGGCCGATGGACAAGGTTACCGTCATGGAAATCGATGGTGGCGGGCTGCCTATGGATGAAAATGCCTAACAGATTTCAGAGGGTCACAAGGCTTATTGCTCGGGAGAGGGTGCCAATAACGACTAAATTCGATAACCTCAGTGATGAAGCGAAGAGGGACTTGTTCGATACTGTGGTCAAGGACTATCTAGAGTTCCATAAAAATATGAGTGAGCATCAAACGAATGCCGCGATCAAGGCATCAATGAAAGTGATCACGAAACTTCACTGAAGCTTTAAGAGCTGGCTTGTTAATCAGTACATGGCTAAAGGGGTAGCACCCTTCGAGAGCTACAAGCACTTGAAAGCGGAAGAATGGGAAGCTTTTGTGTAGATGAAGAACTCAGAGTAGTTCAAAAAGGAGAGTGAGGAGAAGAAGCAGCTTAAGGCTAGGAACAAGTACAATGACATGACTGGTGCAACCGGGTATCTTGGGAAAGGGCAAGATGACAGTCAGAGGATGAAAAGTTAGCCAAAGAAGGCCATGAGAATCCTTGGTTGCAATTCCCAAGACGATCGCAGTCATATTTACGTGCAAGGGGTGAACTGCCTAAAAGCGGAGAAATCACATTTAGAAACAATGAAACTAGGTCAATTGCATAAAAAAGTAAAAGAAAAGGCAGCCAAAGCTAGCTAAGGTTCTTCCAACAGTGTCAGAGAACATAATGTTCTCTCAGTGGTGCTGGCAACCCCAGAGCACCCAAGTCAAGTGACAGGTGTATCCAGTTCTCAAGGCTGAAAATACGGCTTTCTCAAAGACCTTATAATTTACAAGAAGAGGAAGATGTCAGGTGTAGTGGATGTGGAGGCATTGTCACATGACATCACCTAGAAAGTTTATGCAAACATCAAGTAAATGCTTGCAACACGGGGAATAGAGATTTCCATCCGAGAGGCACCTAGCCCCAAAACTGCATGGAAGAGTAGCTATGCCTCCAAGGAGGTAGACAACCAATCGGCGACATGATTGAGCCGAATATGATTGACCTACTTGAAGGGCTCACACCCTGCAGCCTTGTAATCAGGCCTGATGGGTATCAAATGGTGGTTACAAGGGGCTAGGTGCTTCCAGATGTCCACATTTTACATATGGTCCCCATACGTGTTAGCTATGTTGTGGCTATAGTGGAAATGGTACATAGCAATGCTACTCATTATGTGTTGGAGGTCTTCCCAATGAAGAAGCTGGCTTCACTGCCTTCACCTCTGCATCCGACAGCCTCGCTTCCAGCTCCAATTTCGTCTACCCTAAAGAGCCCAAAGAAAAAGGAAAAGAGAGTCGAGAAGAAATGCTCTAATAAGCATCTACAGAAGAAGTCAAAGGCCATTGTACCGGCGATGAAGTCCATAACATTGGAGAAGCGTGTACTAACATTCAAATATTCCGTAATCATTCCCTCTTTATATAGGGCTTTTGAAAAGTACCTTCGAGCTGATCCTAACTACAATGCGAAAGACAGCCGCAAACTGACACATAAAATTGGGTTTGCGGTAAATGCCACAAAATAGATTACCAAATGCTCTATGTTGCTGTGACGGGTATCATCATCACCTGTCACTGATGTATTTGTTCCTAGTACATGGGAGACACACATCGGTGATGGGTATAAGTGATAGCTAACCTCTTCACCTGTCACTTATGTGTTTACATATGTGATAGGTAACCCCATAACCCGTCACCTATATGTTAACATCAGTTACGGCTAATCCCATAACCTGTCACTGATGTGTTTCTCCCCAGCATATGGGAGAAGCACCATTAAAGATGGATAATAACCTGTCACTAATAACCTCTTATTCGTAATATATACGGGATGATAGGTATGTTATCCGTTACTAATGATGGTTACCACCCGTCATTAATATGCTTCTTTCATGTAGTAAGAGGAAAACTTTAACATGCAGCCGCTCCATTGTATGTTTCTCCATTCGGTTACCCATATGAGCGTCTTGTACAATGGTGACCAAGCGATCTTTGCTTTTCAGGCAAATTTGCTTGTAAGGGAAGACCACTAAGTCCAACAAATTGCTCAAGTACACTCCCAGCACTCAAGTGTCAACTAGTTTCCCAGTGCCTCTCATACGCATCCAACATCAACATAAAGAAAATTAAAACAAAATGCATGGCTTTGTTCCTGTCGTAGGCGTTGCTCTCCTAGTCTGCATGTGTTAGCTTCGAAGGACAGGCAGACGATGCAAGGTTTGGCGTAAGTGGTTGGCAGGTGCTAGATTAATAAGAGCTGCTTTTTGATCTATGGCCCCCCATGCGGCTACACATCTACTACCACCGTAATGATCTGAGCTAACGCTACTAAAAAAAAACTATTTTCAGAGATGAATTGTAATTCATTTGTACAGCCGTTTAGTCTATACGCTTGTGATCAAAATCCTATGGAAATGAATGATTTTTACAAGCGCAAAAAAGATCGTATATGAAAATCTCTTATAACAGACGGTTCACTTAAGTAATCATATGTGAATAGATTTATACATGCGGTTTCTTAAGAGTACCGTTTGTAAAAATCAATTACTACGTAACGTTCTATATACGGATCATCTGTAAAAATAGATTACTACATATAGTTCTATTAAGGAACGGTCTTTGGTAGTCGGTCGCGAAATCGATGTTTTTTTGCAAAAAAAGAAAAAAATTCGCCCGAGGAACCACCGCGGTCGCATCGTCGCAAGCCACAAACCACGCTATTTTTTCATGCCATTTTCAGTCTTTGCGTTCCGGGGAAATCGAACCCAAGACCTTCCTTCGTGTGCAAACCTCCTTACCACATCACCTATCAAGTAGCTATGATAGAAATCAAATATTTCATCCTTTTAACCTTTTGTGCCGAAGCATTACAGTGAACCAGGATGCCTTCGGTAAAACAGGCATAAATTTTGCATACGGACTCTGCGTTCGATGTTTTTTTACTCTACGGACATCTACAGAAAAAAGTTACATTCGTTTCTCCTCGGCTTTGTCGAATTCAGCGAATGTTTTGAGGCAAAAAATGACCTAGAAGATTGTGTTCTCGTCTCCTGAAGTTTTTGCACCGTTTTCGGAACGCGTGTTTGTATCCATAGCCATCACCCCTTACATCAAGCTTGAGCAGAAATGCGCAATGGTTACTATTGTAGTGCTGTTGAGGTGAGAAAAAAAAGAGAAAAATAAAATATATTTTTTAAGATAAGCTGTCATCCATTTTCAGAGGCGGTTTCTTATATGGATCGTCTGTGTTAATCAACCCATTTTCACAGATGATTTACATAAGTAACCGCATGTGGTAATCATATCAAATCTCTGAAAATCGTCAGCCAGTTTGCCATGACCAGCCAGTTGAAAGACACTTTGGGTTTTTTGAAAAATAATTTTTATAGTAGTGAAATCGCTCGGGCAGTTTAATTTAGGCATGTTTGGACTTTTTAGCTACCTTCACTGGCAAGATTATGTGAATGTTTAGTTCCCTTGCTTACCATTGGTTTTGCACAAGGTGAGCAAGGACTTCACCGTTTGAAACTTTTCCAACCCTCCTTCCATTGCAAGGTTTATGTTGCCCACTAGTAAAATTGGGCAAAATGAACTAATCAACATACCCTTAATTTCTTCAATGCTGGCCATATGGCACGGCCTAATTGGCCATAACGAGTAATAAATATTTTCCTTCATTACTTTTTATATCTAGGTCCTATGTTTGTCCGGACCCAGGGGGTTGCAGGTGATAACCAAATTAGTATTTAAATTACAGTTGTGTTTGCTGCTTAAATATTTCTATAGTTACATTATTAATGTGAAAAATTATAAGCTAGGCCCATCGTATAAAAATGATATAGATTACTATCTTTATGTTCTCTTGGTTAACGAGATAATTTCTAATATTTTTTCTTTGACTTTTATATTGAATCGTTATTGATGTAGTTTGAATCCCACATGTTCTCTGTATTATATATGGGTTTCCACAAAAAAAATGAAGAGTTCAATGCAGGCATCAGCTGTACTGATTATAAGTTGATCATTATAAGTATATGAATATAACCATTGAATGCAGCTTTACGATCGATAAGAATTGCCTGAGGGGTGAGATAATGAGGTGGGCTAGAGCTCAGTCATAATTCTATTTGCTCCAGGAGAGAAGTAGGAGATGGAATGACGAGAAAACATATCCACAGATTCAGATGCGTGTTTTTCTTTTAATAACCCCTTGCCTGAAATGACCAAGTACGGAACAGTGGGGGTAACATCAATGAAACTTTTTAACTTCTAGGGCAAATGGAACCACGCCGGATAAGGTAAATCCCACCCCCAAAGTCTAAATCCCTTAACAACCCTAATCTAGAAAATCTCATAAGATAAATGTTGCTTAGTCCCTCTGTGTGCATCATTTATCTGCTTCTTAATCTTGGCGGAACCACATCAAATCCGTATACTCGCTGGTAGTGCAGCCAGCCTTGCGCCAGGACAGGTGGTACATACATGAATGTCGAAAAGTAGCAGTGCTAGCACAGCTGGAGACACGACGGCACACTGTCGCAGGGTGTTCGTGCAAAATGAGTTGAGCTCAACGCAGCTATAGTGACATTTGCTCATGTAGAGGAAAGCAAAATGATCTAGAAAATCAAAGGTGTTGCATTTTTTTATTGGAGAACCAAACCTGTTTTCCCCGGAAAAGTCCTGTTAATTAGATGCCATACTTTTGGCTATTCATTGCAGCTGACGTGGTAAAAATACAAAAACCCAGGCCCAGGATGTTGTCTGGACCAAATGCTTAAATCACAAAATTATTTAAAGCGTAAGGTTTGAGGTGGACTATTTTCGTTAATATATGCCATGCTGGTCTGCAGCCGTATATTCTTTTTTCCTTCTACCATTAGTGTAAACTGTTCGGCGTTCAAACAAAATAAGCTGCAGAATATATGAGAGACATTTTTGAAAACATGTGTCCGGTTCCCTAACTTTTTTTTTTACATGGTTCCTGGGCTTATCTTCTTCTAAGGGGACTTGAGCTACAGGCTCGATGCCAGGTGCTGGTTTTTGTCACATCGGCTATATTTTTTATTTAGCCGACATAGAAGCAGACACTAGGTAGCTGAACACCGAGCTGACGCTTTTGGACGTGTCGTATGTATTCTTGCGATGCACCGCACGCACAGTAATAACCAGATGGGTAGTTCATAGCCAGCGACGGATCTTGAGGGGGCAGAAAGGGCTAAAGCCTCCCCTAGCCGCTGGAACGCATGAAAAAACAGGGGCGGAGGTGGAGGAGAAAGTAGAGGAGGAAGAGGAAGGAAAAAAAAAAGAAGGGAAAGGGGAGGGAGAAAAAAAGATGCTCCTTCACGTAGTTCTGTGTCCGCCTCGGTTCATAACCAGCAGTGTAGCTTCATCGTTCATCCTTTCCTAGTGTCACCCATTCTCAAACATTAGCTAGTTGCGTATACTTTTTGGAGGAGATATTGCGTCGTCCAAGCTATGGTCTCGTCGCACGATGAGATTAAGCGGCTGTGCAATTGCATAGCTGTTGAGATTATGTCCATAAAAAAATCCCTACGTCAAGGAGATCTAATCTTTCTATACTACTGCAGAAACTTTTTTCACTGTCAGCTCCAAAACCACCTTCACTGCCGGTTTTGGAGCCGACAATAGGCAACGACTATCACTGCCGGCTCAATGGACTGGCAGTGAAGGACCTTATCACTGTCGGCTGAAGGATTTAGCTGACAGTGATGCCGGTAGGGATAAACATGAAATCACTGCAGGCTGAATGATCCAGCCGGCAGTGTTTTGCCTCTCCTCCCTCTCTCTCTCCTCTCTGTACTCCCTCTCACTCCTCGATCTCTCTGTCTCTCTCAATACATGCATACAATGATTCATATATTTAATGTAAATCAATAATAAATGCACCTCATTAATACATAGTAATGAATATATATTTCAAGTCATAGGCATCGACAAACACACATATATACATAATAGTTCTCACAGGTCACCCTAAAAAGTTGGTTGAGTTCAGCCAGTCTAGTATCCCTCTACCTGTACCTCTACTTCCTCTCCCGCGATGAGGACCGCGTCTCCGCACTATCAACTGTTGGTGTGTGTACATCCGGGGACGCAGGGGGGGCAATGGTGGTGGAGCGTTGGACCCAGCCACGCCTGATCGATCGCAGCGTCACCTAAGCTCCAGGCTCGCTAGCGTATCAAAGACATCGAAGTCTGACGCCTAAACGCCTCTACGGTTTAAGCCTTCAGCCTCTTCCGCAGCACACTGACGGGCCACCATCTCGTCCTCCTCCTCCTGGGCACGCTTACGGGACGTAGCTTCTTGCTCCTTCGCAGCGCACAGCTGACGGGCCAGCCTCTCATCGTCGTCCTAGGCACGCTTCTTGACCGCTGCTTCTTGCTCCTCCTTCGCATCATCATTGGAAGGCCATCCCGTCGATACCAACTTCGTACCATACATAGTAATTCATATCATTCATTAATAAATAGTAATTAATGACATACATTAATATCGTGTCATTTGACGAAATATAATACGTTGTCAAGCCCTTTGGTAGCCTTCCTCCTTGTCGCATACTCTCTACTAGAAGGAATGGTGTCATATGAAGATCTGTGACGTGTGGACGGCACGATCGGTTCATGAAACTCGCCGTTTGGGTTGATAATATGTTCTAAAAGAACCTGGTGATCTGTTCATGAAGGGCATGTATTTCTGCAGGTTGTAACATATTTGTGCGTAGTTTCGAGCGCTGCGTTTGAAGAATCAAAAGAATTAGTCCTTGAACACGTATAGAAATTGAAAAGAAGGTATCGATATGTTATTAATTTCATACCTCAAGATCATTGAACCCAATAGCGTCTCTGTCCTGGCTGAATAGTGCATGTTAGTAACAACATAAAACGCACAGAGATCGTTGCCGGCTGGCTGCCTCATACACTTCAAGAGGGAAGGATTCGTCAGTGGAATGAATTGAACATTTTTATTCAGTAGGAAGTGCAAGACATGAATATTCCTTGCGTTCCGGAAAGTCAGTTTTTATATCATATTGCTTCCTGAATGGAAAGTAGCTGATATTCTTTTTTCGGTATCTTGTGTACGCCCTGTACGTGAATATGAATTCCAATTAAACTTAGATGCAATTATCGAGAAGATTAAATGATTGAGTTAACCTATTTAGCATGTCGATGAGGTGTTGGTAAGTCGTTTGATCTCTCTTTTGTGAGTCCAAGACAATGATCATGCTCAAGTCTGGGTGGATGACAAGGAGGATCCAATGAAAACTGTAGAATATGTCACCATAGAAAATTAGTACTATAATTGAGTTGCCCATAAAATGAGGATGCCCTGGCGCGCAAACATGTACTCATAATTGTAGGGTAAGAGTATGAATTTCCTGTATTGGTGGTGAAGCAGACACTTCAATAAGTAGTCCTCGGTGAAGTCTGGATTCTCACTTATAAGTTTCTGGTTCACAAGCCCAGGATCGATGAATCCTACTTTCTTATCTAAGTCTTGTCTGCATGCTTGAATCTCCATTCTACGAAAGAGAGAAGTTAGCTATGCAATTTCAAGGTACAAGATCATATAACGTGAATTATATGCATAAGTCACTTACAGAGTCCACACTCTAACTATAGCCATGTCAAGGGTATCTGCCTTATACAATTCATACAAGTCCTTAAAATACACCCAGGAGGAGCCATCCCCGTTGAGGAAATAATAATCTATATATCTTACGGGGAACGCCTAAAAACCCTGTTGGAATACTCCAAGTACCATTGATGTAATTGACGCATTTGAGTTGTTAGGTTTCTTTCTACATTTGGTTTGACCAAAGGTTTGGTTAACTCAAATGGCCATGTAACATCCATCTTTTGGATATCCGCTCCCACAGTAAGCCGTGCTAGTTCCTCTACTGTTATTCTTGATTCAGCTAGGAAGTCTGCAATGCTTGGAGCATCCTTAATGATTGGGCCTGACTTGCTCTTAGCTTGCTTCTTATTGATGTGTTCATAGTCAATTGGTGGCTTTCTTGAAGCCGACCCCGTCTGTTTAACTTTGGCCATTTTCGCGAAAATTTTCACGGCATCTTCAGGCACAACAGGCTTCGGTGGAGGTGGTGGAGGATGGAAATGAGATGTGACACTGGCATCCACAATCTTTTTTGTTTCCTCAACAGTGGGTGAATAGACATCCTTGGGTTCCACCAACTTCTTAGATGCCACCGCCTTTTTAGATGATGTTGTCTACTTGGATGCTGCGGAACCTGATCGTGTTTTCTGAGCTGATGGCTGGGTTCTTGATGGTGCTGGCTTCTTGAGCGGTGGACTTCTTTGAGGCGATGGCTGAGGAGGTGGACTTCTTCTAGGAGATGGGTGAGGAAAGGGAGATCTAAGAGGCGATGACAGCCCAAGGTGTACTGGAGAGTAGAGGTTTTTGAGAGTTGTCACTGGTGGAAATACTATGTAGGCCTTCTCCTACATGATGAATGTGTGCTCATTCTCTCCTATAGTGTTCGTCCTCTCCTCTGCGGGGTAGTCCACCTCAACATGGCGGTATTGGTCAACTGCCTCGTCTACTTCGACGACAGCATAGCTCTCCGAAATTGGACGTCCATCAATTGTTCATGGGAGCCATGGGGATAAGCCACGCCGAAAGCCACCTTGATGGTAATGTTCCTAGCACCAATGTGTAGTTCACATGGTGTCCGTGCTACGATGAGGTCCATAGGATAAGTGATGGATTCAGCTCCCGGAACTCCCGTAGACGCACAGCTACTTCGACAACCACCGGGGCTGGAGCGCGCACCATCAGGAGACGCTTTTGGCCATTCTTGTTCGCTCACAATGGCACCCCATTGACGCATGAGGGCTTGGGACACTGCTTGTGCTATTTTTTTCTGTATGTTCCCTCTCCTTCTTTAGCGCTTGTTCAAGCATTTCCATTATCCTAGCTTGTTCTACCGCTCGTTCTGCATCTCACGCTGCTTGGGATCTCTTTCGACTCTTGTAACTGTTGATGTCGCCTGGGAATCCAAATTTCCAACCCATCACCCCAACGCCTCGTGTGCGACCACCGTGCTCCTTGTTTCCCAGGGCTAAGGTGAGCTCGTCCATATCCCTATCTGGCTTGAAAGAGCCTTGTGAAGACTGCTCGTGGGCTTCTGCAAGCTTTTTTTGCAAGATCTTGCGTCGCTTCTAGGTCTTTGGAGGTCGTAAAGGATAAGCTTCCATCAGATGAGTAAGAAGCATCCCTCCCAAGAAGGAAGTGTGTCGATCATTCGCTCCAGCCCTCCATCTCAGGCGTGACACCTATCTCTCACAGTTCATCTAGCTGTTATTGCCACTACATTTCTTTTCTCATGTACCCATGACTACCAACTCTGTGGGGGTATAGGTTCTTCTTCGAGTTTGCTTTGTTCACCTCACTCAATCTCTGTGCTTCTTCTGACAACTTGTACTCCGCAAAGGCTTGCTAATGATCTTCCAGTTGCGACCATTTATGGAAATCTGGCATTGTACCTTTTTGCACATACATTTTGTTCAGTGTCCCCTTCCAATTCTTAAATGAAAGGCCCATGATCATTAGTGTCTTACGCTTAACTACTTCCATATCTGTCTCTTCAGGGAAGTTAAACTTCTCTAATATCTTGGGCCACAAGATGTCGTTCTTGATTGAATCAGGAACCACATGCAGATCACCTCGTTCACCAGTCCACAATCTGTAGCTAATGTGCACGTGATCCTTAATAGCAATCCCACAGACTGACTTGTATAGCCTAGAACTCTCTCTGGTGCAGTTGGCTCCCCTGCTGGTGAGACCTCCGTGATCACAAATCATCCCGTAGGCATCTTTGAGGGACCTCAGACACGATGCCGCTCCTGGGATTGCTCATTGTCGTGACCCTCCGGAGTGTCAAGCATCTGCGCATAAGCGAAAAAATTATTAGGAACCTATACGATAATATGTAGAACAGATGCATTCATCTACTTATGAATTACCTCATCGCCTCCACATGCGTCTGTTTGGTTAGGTTGAGGTAGTAGCTCGGGCTACCTTCTTCAATGTTTGACGGAGACACTACATCTCCTTCTAACACCTAGCCTGGATTGGCGGTTGGTGATGCCATTACTTCCTGGGAGTTCTACATACAATGACGATGAGCAGTTGAGTATTCTACATATAAAGAGCAGAGGAAGGAGGAAGATAGAGATAAAGCCGATGAGGGAGGGAGGGAGGTTATCGAAAGAGTGAGATAACCATGAAGGAATCGATAGGTTACGACCACATTTAACAAAAAAAAAGTCGCATCTTACAAAGCAAAATAGGCATAAAGGTACTGACAGTTGACACACTGATCTTACAAGTCACATCATCTTACATAGAAAAATAATGATGATTACAACCAGAACTAGGATTATGACATCTTTACATGTGAAATCACATTTCTTATTTTCAAAGTTAGCCAATTTTAACTCGGCTTGGATGACTTGACTATTGTATGCCACAACAGCTTCATGTTTAGACTATATCCTTTGTAACATGCTCCTTTGAATCCATTAACTTGTGCGTGGCATTCCTCTCAACTGGAGAATACTCTACTTTGCCGACCACGATGAACAACATACCATGTCATAGCAGTCCTAAATTTCAGAGAATATGCAAAAATAATATACTACAAACCACACTAACACCAAAAAATTTTACCGCGAAGAAAATTTTACTGCGAGGCATCCATTAGGAACCGGCAGTGATGGGCCGGTATATATAGGGGTTTATGTAGTAGTGCTAATACTATTTAACATGCATCATAGTAGATATGGTAGCAGTCATAATTGAGAGAACTAAAGAAGACGGTCAAGTCAAAGGAATTGTACCATCTAAGTAGACAATGAGCTATCAATCCTTTAATATGTCGATGACACCATCCTCTTCATGAAGGATGATTTGGAAAAGGCGAAGAACATGAAGCTGTTGCTCTATGCATTCGAGCAGCTCGACTAAAAATAAACTTCTATAAGAGTGAATTGTTCCGTTTTGATTCAACACAAGACAAAAATAATCAATATGTAGAGATATTTAGATGTGCAAAGGGTGAGCTACCCCTGTGCTATCTAGGTATCCCAATTCACTATCGTAAACTCAGTAATTCAGACTATAAAGGAGTAGAAGAATATATTGAAAAGAGGTTGAGCAGTTGGAAGGCTAAGTATCTTAATTATTACAGGTGGCAGGCTAGTCCTTCTAAACTCACTTCTCAGTAGTTTACCCGCATATATGATGTCCTTCTTCCATATTCGCTGGGGGTACTCTCTACTATTAAAGATAGCCAAAAAAAGTACCGCCTAGCAAAATTGGAAGTCCTTTGTAAAACCAGGGATCAGGGGGGACTTGGGATCTAAGATCCCGAGATCCATAACTTCGCTCTCCTTTCGAAATAGTTGTATAAATTACTAATTGAAGACAAGATGTGGTGAAATGTGCTGCAGAACAAATATATAGGGTTCGAATCCCTTTCACAGATTGAAGAAAAATCAGGTGACTCTCACTTCTGTGCTGGTCTAATGAAAGTAAAACACCTCATGTTCCGTTATGGCACCTTCAATGTAAAGGACAGTTCTGAAATCAGGTTCAAAGAGACCAATACCCCCAGCTTTATACTATAGCATGAAGCAAACAAGAGACAATGTCTTCAGTCCTACAAACTAATCCCCCAAACATTGCTTTTAGGCAAGATCTTGATGGTCCAAAATTGATAGCATGGACGCGACGAATTTATTGGCTCGCCTTTCCAATATCACCTTTCACATGAACATGACGAATTCCGATGGAGCTTAACCTAGTCTAGAATATTTTTCGTCAAATCCCTTTATAAAGTTCTTGTGCGAGGTGACGAACCAATCACAAACAACACAATATAAAAGCTTAAAATAACGCTAAAAATTAAAATATTCCTCTGGCAGCTTCATAATGTAATTCTTTTAACAAAAGATAATCTGGTTAAAAGATAACGTGTAGAGAATCAGAATTGTTGCTTTTGTCATAAAAAGAGACAATTAAGCATTATTTATGATTGTCGATTTGCCCATTCTGCATGGTTCATAGGCTAGGTGTCCTCAAATCTTTACCCACCACAAAGTGCACCAAATATGTTTGGGAATTGGCTTCGGGGTATTAGTAAAAATTTGAAAGCCAATATATTGGTAGCAACAGTCACTATTTATTGGTCCATATGGCTATGCAAAAATGATATTTTTTTAATAGGAAAAATTATTTCTCTATTGTAGGTTATTTTTACATGCACACACTAGCTCTGCTTGTGGTCTGTGTTACACCAGTAGGAACATCGCGTGTTTGCTACTACATCAGCGGCATGTTTGGAGTATCTCAGGAGCTTTTCACCTGGTTTGGATTGTAGTCTAAGTTACGTATTGAAGTCAATCTCAATAATCATGCCTAATAGTTTTCATTCTGGCTAGTTGGTTCCCTATATGGCTTTGTCACGTTGTTCTTATGTTTTGGCTATGTGCATCTTAGTTAGTTAGAGGCCAGAAGGAAACTCTCATGTTATATCACCTCAATGTAACGTTAAAAGTTAATAAAGCTTTTCCTTTTATAGCGAAAATGGCCCTATTAGACCATGATTGTGATTTTGGTGATTAATGACAATATAGTCATTGGGACTACTATGTTTTTCAAAAATATATGTTAGTAGATCTCGTGGATGCAATACATGAAGAAGCCACCGAAGCCGAAACAAAGTTTGGACTAAATTAGACAAGTCCCAGGAAAAATGACTACATTGGATGGTCTGAATGTATTCCTTCCTGGTGTGTTATAGCCACCGGATGGTCTGATGCTTAGAAGGCTATACACACTAGAGTGTTGTCACTCAGAAGAGGAAAATGAAGACCTGCCAGATGTTCGGTCACCAGAGTACTACACACCGGATGCCTACACCAAAGCATTTAACAGAAGCTGTGGAAATAAGGGAAGGAAAGATTTCAACTCACCATATGGTCCGTGATGAAGAAGTTAGCACACCAAAGTGTTTTCTAGCAAGATGTCAATGCCTCAGTAGAAGACACTGTGTGAAAAAAGTTCATGGGTGACGAGTAATAACCCTGATGGGTGATGAGTCCCACACCCGTCACCCCGAACGTGTCGGTGATGACTAGTCATTGGTGACATGTAAGGACCCGTCACCAATGATGTAATTGGTGACAGGTCATAACAGTTAACCATCACCTATGAGCGTTTCATAGGTGCTCTGATGACAGACATAAGTAATGGGTAACCTCTTCACTCATCACTTATGTACCTGTCACTCATGTCGGTCACCCATGTGCCAGGAGTAATACATAAGTGATGAGTAACCTAGGTTACCCATCACTGATGTGTATATTACCCTATAGGAATGCCCTACTTCCAGGCTGTATCCTGGAGAGTAGTCAGGATTTGGCAGCCGTCTTATATAAGAACTCGCTTCGTCGTAGAATCATAAAGGTTACATAGTTTCAATCAATTTATTACAGAATCACAAACGTTATAAAGTTCCGATCAACTCATATTACATAAGACCTCACAACTTAGGGATTTTATAGTAGAACTCGTTGTGTAGGCTGATGACTTTAGACACCATGAACTCGGCAATCCATCATCGAATCTCCAGAAGTGCATCATTGTTGAAAAAAAAGAGCATCAACTTTTTTCATAATTTGACACGTAACCAATGTCATGTTACCATGGAATTAAACTAATTACTAAAATTACTTATGAATAATCTTGTATTGGACTTGCATCTGGGGATTTGATATCCTTCATGTAGAGCGTGAGGAGATATTCCACGCAACATAGAATCCGTAGGTGTCACCCGGTGGTTGTTGGTGGCACTGCTGAATAAAAAATTTAGTGTTAGATCAAAAGGAAGGAAAATAACAGCAATAGAGAACATTTGGTAATCTGTTAGGTAGCACCTACTGTGAACCCGATCTTGTGTGTCAGTCTGCAACCATCTTTCGTATTGTGGTTAGGTTGAGCTCAAAGGTACTTGTCATAAGCCCTGCATAAAGAGGGGTCGATTAGGGAGTATTTGAATGTTAGAAAAGTTAAATATGTAAACTAAGTCAGGCAGAACTTAAATGTCAAGGATTCCTTTTACAGCACTATAATCACGTTGTCTAAGTTTGCCTTTTGGTCCTAGTGGTCTTGATGAGTCGAGGTAAAACACCAAGTTCCACTTGAGGCAAATAACCAGTAAGATCCAGTGGTCATCGTTGTTGTGGGAACCCAACAGGTAGTCTATTTTGAAATATTGTTGTATTGCCTTGGCCACATGGTTCACAACGTAGTCGAGGTGAAGTTGGATGATCGATATTGTAATGACCTCATGGTCAATACATGTGATGGACTCCTTGTTCTTCTTTGTTTCTTTCATCAAGTGTCTACAGATAAGAACATAGTTAGATTCAAAACTTAGTGGTATTAAATAATAAAAATCCAGTTTTAAGGGACTTACAATGTGAAGATCCATAATAACGATACGTCTAGGGAATCAAGGTTGAAGAGGTTGTATAAATCATTGAAACCCACAATGAAGTAGCTGTTGTCATTACTTAAGAAATGTTGTCGTTTGTACTGTACAACTATGTATGTGACATTGTTATCTCTAGAAGCCTACATGTAGTAATTATGCAGGTGGAAACATGCTTTTCCTACCCTTGTTAGGCCATCTACCGTCATCATGGGCTTCCTATATTAGAATTTCATGTGTGCACTAGTCCACCCTGCTCCAATGTCCGTGGACTTCATCGCCGGTACAATGGCCTTCGACATCTCCAGTAGGTGCTTCTTAGAGCATTTCTTGTTAACCTCCTTTTTCTTCTTCTTTGGGCCCTTTGGGGGAGACGACATTGGAGCTGGAAGCGAGGCTGCCAGATGCGAAGGAGAAGGCAGCGAAGTTGGCTTCTCTAAAGGAGGAGAATGCAATGAAGTTTCCTTCTTTAGAATTGAGGGGCGCGGCAGCGGTGCACTTGATGCTCATCCAAACTGAGATACACTGGAGACCACGATGTCGCCCCTATTTCACTGGATCCTTTGACGAAGAGCTTCACCCAGAGTTGTGACTTCTTCATTGGTGGGGGGTGGGGGGAGCTCCAACACATGATATGTGGCATTGCTATGTACCATGTCCACTGTAACTACGGCGTAGCCATCACGTATCAGGATTGTATGTAAGATATGGACATTTGGAAGTACATGGCCCCTTCCAACCTTGATGAGATACCCACCAGGCCTGATTACAAGATTGCAGGGCATGAGCCCTTTTAGCCGATCAATCGTATCTGGCTTAGTCACAGGGCAGCTACTTGTTGCTCGACCCCCTTGGAGGCACAATTACTCTTCCCTGCAGCTCCGAGGCTACCTACTGTGGCATGGAAATATCTATTCCTTTTGCTACAAGCTGCCCCATCATGCTTGTATAAACTTTCTAGGTGATGTCCCATATCAATGCATCCACATCCACTACACCCGACCTCTTACACTTCTTGTACATCCCGAAGTCTCCGGGAAAGCTGTATTTCCAGCCCTATGAACTGGATACACCTCGCACTCGACCTGGGTGCTTAGGGTTTCCTAGCGTTGCTAAGAGAACATCATGTTCCCTAACCCCGGTGAATGAACCTTAGCTGGCTTCGGCTACCTTTTCTTTTACTTTTTCTGTGACTACCTAGGTTTTGCTATTTTTTAATGTGATTTCCCCGCTTTCGGATAGCTCACCCCTTGCATGCAAATCTGACTGCAATTGTCTTGGGAATTGGAACCAAGGATTCTCATGGCCTTCTCTGGCTAATTTTTCATCCTCTGCCTACCATTTAGCTCTTTTCCCATTGTACCCGATTGCACCGATCCTATGGTTAAGCTTGTTTCTAGCCCGAAGCTGCTTCTTCTCCTCACTCTCCTTTTTGAGCTGCTCTGAGTTCTTTATCTGCACAAAAGCATCCCAATCTTTCTTTTTCAAGTGCTTGTAGCTCTCGAAGGGCGCCACCCCTTTAGCCAAGTACTAATTCACTAGCTTGCTCTTAAATTTTCGATGAAGTTTCGCGATCGCTTTCATTGCTACATTGACTGCGGTGATTGTTTGACACTCGCTCAAGTTTTCAGGGTACTCCATATACTCCTTGACAATATTATCGAACAAGTCCCTCCTAGCTTCGTCATTGTGGTCTTCGAACTTAGTCGTTATCAGCACCCTCTCTCGAGCAATGTGCCCCGTGACCATCTGGAATCTATTCAGGGACTTTTCATCTATAGGCATCCCATCAACATCGATTCCCGCGACGGTAACCTTGTACGTTGGCCACTGTGTTTGTGATATTGGCTTTCGGGCTCATGCATCAGTACCAGCTGTCTCGCTTGGAGACTACGCTTCCGCCATCTAAAGAGAAAACAAGGGGAGTTGACATAAACAAAAATATTCCTCCGTTCAACAAGTATAAAATATATTGATTCATATCAATACCTCTTTGACGGGATTGTATTCTTCATCACTTGCCTGACGTCAGCTCACTTGCATCGGTGATGGGTCAGGGCTCAGGATATGATAGTGGCTTTTGCTACTATCGGAGGAGGATGAGGGGTGCGGGCTTGGGCTCCTTTTTGTCCCATCTTATGTAGGGACGGCCTCTAGTGCTAGCATCTTTTATGCTTTTGGTTTCTCAGTGGTGACAGTCTACTTCTTCACCATAGAAATCAAGTGTAGTATATTCTATTCTCAATAGAGAAAATTAATAAAAGGAATCAAGGTTAAGAATAGGGTATCATCAGTCTTACTACAAGAGCTGCTTGCATATCCTTATAATCAATAACTTATAGCAGTCAGAGCAACTCTTGTTACATGTTAACTCTTGTTACTCCTTCATTTAGTTAAGCAATGTGCTGATCTATTCACTGAACCAACTAGATTACCACCTCAAAGTAATGGCTATATCAGCAAGAACAAATATGCACAGATGCAGTAATGGCTATATCAGCACCTATTTTTCAGCTTTGTAGTTCTTACGCATCACCATATGCGCATATGAGGGAATTATATATGAGGGTAGCCGAGAATCATATGCTAGTTTCTAATCAATATGATCAATATGCTTTCTTCACATTATGGTCTTTCGACTAAAATACCCACCAACCCAGTAATTCACTCTACATGGTCAAATACATCTACTTTCAATATGAAAGAAATCACGACAACTTATTGTTACCAACGTTAAGCAATGATTGCAAAACTATACATACAGCTTGTTAGTCTTCCATACTTGTTATTAGTTTCAAGAGTTAATTCCTCTGCCCAACATATTTTTTATAGAAAAAGGAAGTCATTCCAGCCCCTGCATTGTTGACGCATACATCCTTTGGTTGTAACCAACACCTACAAAACTTATCATGACACATGTCATAGTCCATTTTCAGGTTTATGTCTTAGCCACTAAAAGAATCAGACAAATACAAGACTTAAAAGAAGGGGACCACGAAATGCATGCCATCAATCTACACATCAAATCTTCACTGAGATTCACCCAGTGGCATAAGCAGGACTGAAATGAAGCAAGCAAGGCCGACTGCTCAAGTGCATTTAAGATTCAAAAAATCTCCCTATCCTAATAACCTCACATTCCATCTTAAATTCTTCACTGATATCAAATGAACAATCAGGGTAAGTGAATCATAGAGTCCTGCAGCATAATTGCCATTTTGTAACGTAGTTTTAGTCAATTACTGGCAATAATGCCTAAAACAATTTCAGAACTTACAGATTATGACACAAATCAATCACTATATCAAGGATAGATTTATGTTTGACCCTTACACGTACTACCCCCCACAAGAAACCTTCCCGTAGTGCTATTACTGTGATTTTGTGCAAATGCAAGGCATAATGTCACATTTAGCCCACACAAAGAACGCATCATAGAGTCACAGGAGAATCCGAAATGGAGAAGAATAACGGGCAAGCAACACTCACTCCCCTCGGAGCTCACCGACATCACTTAGTTGCACGCTGGTCCACCGAGCTTGCCTCATGCCTCTGCTGTGCCCAAGTCCCCGCCTAGCCACCACTATCTAGGTTACTGAGCACGTGCAACTAGAGACCGAACTATTGATCCCTTCGAATAGGCTCAGCTGGCAAGTTACGCATGGCGCTGTTGACAGAAGGCAAAGATGGGGGAGGAGATGGAAGGGGAGGAGCGGGGGTGTACCTCGATGTGGGGGAGATCATGGTGCACTCAGGGGCGACGGCGGTGCTCCGAGTGTGGCGGGGCTCTGACGGGGGCGGAGAGGGAGTCATCTGTGGGGGCGGTGATGGGCTGGGGGTGATGGCAGCGATGGGCTTGGGGGCGACAACGACAGGATCCGATGGCGGCGACGGTGATGGGCTCGAGGGCGACAACGCTCAGGGGCAACAACGGCAGGGGTGAACCCTAGCGTGAAATAACTTAGGTGCGTCAGCGGGAATGACTTAGGCGATGTGCATGGGGACACAACAATATATACATATAGCTAATTGCTGGCGGGTGATAAATTTTACCCGTCACCTATTATGATAACCTGTCACTTATTAAAAGATAAAATTTTTTGCTTGAAAGCTAAAATTAAAATTTGACATCAATATTACAAATTTAAATAACTTGAAACCTAAAATTCAAATTTTACATTAATATTACGAATTTAAATAACTTGAAACCTAGAATACAAATTTGACATTAATATTAAAAATTCGAATAACTTGAAACAGAAAATTTAAATTTGACTTAATATTACGATTTCAAATGACTTGAAACCTAAAATCCAAATTTGACATTAATATTACAAATTCGATAGTCAAATTCAAATTCACCGTTTTTATGCTTTCTTGGCATGGATCCCTTCATTATGGTCGGAGCGCAGGTATGGAATTTTCTCGATCGGCAAAAGGCGTGGCATGATTTAAATAGCAAAAGAGTGGATTTGACCGAATTTATTGAACTCCTCCTCATCAACGACGTTTGCAACTCCGATGATGCGTCTTCTCCCAGTGAGAACCACATGGTGTTTCTTCTTTGTTGTGTCGGTCATGTAAAAGACTTGGTGAACATCTTTAGCGAGTACGAATAGTTTAGACTTGCATCTGACATGTTTGAGATCAGTGCTAGTGAATCCATAATTGTCACTAGTGACGTGCCCTCCATACCCAACTGCATCAAAATAGGACTACCTTGAATCCTAAGTAGTTCAGCTCCTAGATCTCCTCTATTTGACCGTAGTATGTACCCCTTTGCATGTCGTTGTCATAAGCATCTATACGGATAGAAATGTTCCAGTATATGCTCTTCTCATCTTGGGCAACCGTGTAAAATGTGTATCTATTTATATCGTACCTTTGATATGTCATAATTGTGTATATAGAGCCTGATGCCAGTTTTTTTATTAGAGCACTTGTATGAGTACTTGATTGTCTGATTCGATCTTAGAACCAAGTTGTAAACCTTTGCATATGTTGCCTCGCAACCCAAGCTTCAGTTTGCCCCGGATTCTCTTCAAGTAGCATCTGCTTATGCTCATCGACATATGGGCACACTTTTGTCATTTGTTGCAACACGAGAAAATGAGCTTGGTCGTATGCCTTTGGATCATGAGTTATTATCATCTTCCCCAAAAACCCCACATCAGCGAGCCTCCCCTCACGATGAGACTTAGGCATGCCTCCAATGCATGTAACTCTGCACAATGCATCCCTCAGGAAAGGCTTAATTCCTTATGACTTGAGAAAACCCATAAATCTCTCATATGGAAACATGTGATCAAGGAACATGAGGCTAAGGTAGTGTATCTCCTTCACAAGGTGAGAAGTGAGATGTACCATGATATCAAAAAAGGATGGTAGAAAATACACCTCAAGAAGACATAGATTCTCAAAGTGTCTTCTTTCTAGCTCCTCCAACGAGTCTGGATCGAGCACCTTTTATTAAATTGCAGAAGAAAAAGCACAGTCTCAGGATAGCCTCGCGAACCTATATTGGGAGGATGTTCCTAATAGATACCGCAAGTAGTGATGTCACCATCACATGGCAATCATATGACTTCATCATGGCAAAATTTATTTTCAGCTCTTTCACCGAAACAAATCTTGCGATGTTGGATGAGTAACCGGAGGGAACATTCACATTGTGCAAGAACTCGCATAATTCTTTTTTCTCCTTCTTGGAGAGAGTGATAGCTGCTGGTGGTAGGTGTTTTCCTTTATCTGTACCATGTGCATGGAGCTCTGGCCTTAAACCCATTTCTTCAAGGTTAGCTCCTGTGTTCTCATGATCCTTTCCTTTTTCCCTTCATTTGGAGCAATGTACCGATCAAACTCTCGCATATATTTTTCATTACATGCATGTTGTCGATAGAGTCATGATCATCTAATTTTTCCCAATACTCTAGCTCGAAAGTATTGATTTCTTGTTTCATATTTCTTTTTGTTCATAATCCTTGGAGGATTGTGTTCGCTTCCCAAGAACAACATTGATATTCTTAACCAGATTGTGGACATCTTCCACACTGAAATGCCTTAGAGGTAACGATTTCTCCCTTATGCCATCGAACTGCTTGTTCATATTTCGATACGAGTGCTTCATAGGAAGGAAACGTCAATACCGCATGTACACTATTTTCTTTGAGTTTTTCAACCTCAAACTACATGTGTCATCTAAGCAATGTTGGCATGCTTCACCTTTTCTTTTGCTCTGACCTGACAAGTTACAAAATGCTGGCAGATCATTGATGGTGATGAACAACATGACATGCAAGGTAAAGTACTCTTACTTGTACTGATCCCAAACCTCAAAGCCTTCCGACCAGAGTTTCTTAAGATCATTGACTAAATGCTTGAGGTACACATTGATATCATTCTCAGGTTGTTTCAGCCCTGATATCAAGATTGAAACATAATGTATTTTCGCTTGTTACAAAGCCAGGGTGGAAGGTTATAGATCGACAATACAACAAGCCAGGTGCTATATGAGGTACTCATGTTACCGAATAGATTCATGGCATCTGTGCCCATAGAAAACCTAATATGTCTCAATTCTTCAGCGAACAAACTAACTGTGGAATCAATGATTCACCACTGAGCAGAATCCACTAGATGTTGTATCATTACGTCATTCTTACGACCCTTCTTAGGCCAATGCACCAATTGGGCCCCCTTTCTGTTGGTAAACAGATGCTTCAAATAGGGAATTATAGGAAAATACCACACCACCTTCCTAGGACCACCTTTACTTTTCCTGCCTCTGTCCCCTTCACCACCATCATTTCTACAATTATATTGATGAGTTCCACAAACAGGGCGTTGTTGTAGCTCTACATACTCTCCACGAAACAAGATACAATCTTGCTTACATGCATGTATTTTTTCTATTTCCAGTCCTAAAGGACAAATTATCTTCTTTGTGTCGTAGACGCCCTCAGACACCAAGTTCCCCTTCGGTAGCATGTCCCTTAGCAAATCCAGCAATGCTTCAAGACTCTTGTCATTCCAACCAAGGGTTGCCTTCAGCTATATAAACTTTAGGTTCTCAAATATCTGTGTGGCGTGTACTTCTCCTTACAGTTGGGATAAAGGGGCGTCTTGGAATCCTGTACAAATTCCTAGAATTTAGCAAACTCACCATTGTTATACTCGTCGTGTCGCTCGACATCCTGCACCATCTGGTCGATATTCTCCCCAAAATCCTTGAGATCATTATCATTGAACCCTAATATGTCCTCATCCTTGATATCATGATCCATTTCACCAGGTGTAAGTCCTTGATCCACATTGTCGGCATGGAGGCCCCGCTCTATCTCTCCATCGTTAAGGCCTTCCTCGCCATGTTTGTTCCAATATGTATAATTCTCTTTAAATCCATGCATAACCAAGTGTGCATGGACATTGTCTAGTTTCTGGAACTTCTTATCATTCTTGCAGTCATGACATGGACAACATATTACCATTTTACCATGATCTTTCATATCTGCTGAGGCAGCACTCGTGAAATGCTTCTATCGAATATCTAACTATGGGGTATATGCGCATAAGGAATATATCATATACGGACAGGGTATGTACAACACATATTAAGAAGCTTTAGATATCACAGAATCAAATCAGCGGTACCTGATACACCCAGAATCAAGGAAGTACGTACCAGGAAGCTTTCGATTGGTTACCTAACTCGATACGATTAGTACTCAGATCAAATTTATCTACTTGGACGTCAAGGAAGACAATTCCCTATCGACCACGGCTGGAGAGGAGTCGATACCTCACCCCTATATAAGGTGAAAAGGCTGGGGGGAAGGGGAGGAACTCGAGGCAAGCATCAAGACCCTAGAAGAGAAAATATTCGGCAACTTTAGCTTTAGGTTAGATTCGATCTGATATACTCTCTGTAATAGTTTTTGCCACATTACTTGTACTCGAGATCATCAATATACGGCAGCAACACCCCCACAGGATGTAGGGTATTACTCCAATCGGAGGGCCGAACTTATATACATCGATTGTCTCATTTCGTGATTAATTCCTGCACTCGAAGGTACCCAGTCAATTTATGGACACATTGTCATAAACTAATCTTCAACAGTTGGCGCGCTAGGTAGGGGCCTTCTTCTGTTTTGCAGGATTAATCATGTCTTGGGCTCACGTTTATGTCGGATTCTCTGACAACGGCTTCTACGACCTTCGAGTTGACGGCAGACAGCTTCGAGTCCCCTCTCATCGACTCAAAGATCATCTTTAGAACTATGGTTTTCTGTTGGGACGGCCAGGGTGGAATAATCCACACCTGTACCCTCGAATCCAAACCAGTGGATGCGTACCATGAGGTGGGATATCTCGAGTGGGATGCCGTGGAGCCTAATGTTCTTCACTGCATGGACACCAATAGCAACGAGGGTGGCGAGGGTGATTCTAATGCTAGCCAGAGTAGCCAAACAGATCGATTTGTGTATATGGCTAGAAGCAATGACCCCCCATTGGCTGACCCAATGGCGATAGATCCAAAGGCCACGGTCGACCACAGCACGGAAATTCCCAAAGGTCTGGCGACAGCTGTCGCCACCAATGGTACCAATGCCAAGTTACCACCAGAAACATCCACAGCTGGAGCCTTACGTGCACCCAACACGACCCTTCACAGCGCACCATGGAGGGGAGATGTGTCCTGGCCTCTCCTGGTGACTTCTGGTGGGTGCGCCTTCGCCCGTGACGACTCACGGCTCAAAGGAGAAGCTCCCTCCGAATAGTCACCATGAAGCTTCATTGGCTCGATTGCCACCGAGCCTTGGTAACGATGTATTCTGTACTTTAGACACTAACATACAAGGAGCGCATTTGATCCTTCGATCCCTTCCAGAGTTAGATCCGACGAATCTGCTAACTCCTATGGTCAATCAAGTCAAGACCCTACTCGATGCAGCTCAGATCCAAGTTGCTCGAGCAAATAATCCCAGCGATTCTAGGCCCCCTAGTCGGTATGGTTCTGGCTCAAGGAGCCACGAGTGGGAACGCTCTCGAGTAGGAGAATCTCAGACAGGAAGCTCAGGTGGTCGAGCCCGAACACGACAATCTGGGTCAAACTGTAGCTACCCTGTCAATAGGCGCGGAAATTAGGAAGACTTAAGGAATCGTATTCCTCACAATCGGCATGATCTACGGACGGTGATTAAAAACCATCGTGAAGAACGCCGTGAAGATGATCACCGCTACTATGATTGCGGATCCATAGGACAAGATGGTCGACATAACTCCCCTGCTCCAAGAGGTAGGCATGATAGTCCCCCCCCACCTCCTCCTGATGAGTTTGATGGGGGCTGCGAGGCTTTTGTGCATGAACTTCGGTCAATTCGGTGGCCTGAGAAGTTCAAAGAGGGCCTGATCCAGAAATATGATGGGAAAATCAATCCCAATGAGTGGTTGCAGATCTACACCACTGTTATTCGAGCAACCGGTGGTGACAATCGAGTAATGGCCAATTACCTGTTAACCGCCCTTGATGAACCCGCAAGGTCCTAGTTGCTAAACTTGTCGCCAAACTCAATTAGTTCGTGGGCAGAACTTAAGGCTCACTTCATAGCCAATTTCCAAGGCACATTTGAGCGCCCAGGAACAGAGAACGACCTCCACCAGCTACACCAAGGGGACAATGAATCTCTTCGAAATTTTATCCGTTGGTTCAGCGACAAGCGTAACACGATCCCGGACATCTTTGATGAGTCGGTAATCATCGCCTTCAAACGAGGTGTTCAAGACACATATTTACATGGAAAGTTGGCTACTCCGAAGATCTGTATGGTCAAAGAGCTTTTCAAGTCAGCCGATAAGTGCGCAAAACGAGCGGAAGCATAGGTGAGCGCTTAAACCCTTCATTCTAGCAAGGACAAATCCGAGTCCTCGAAGAGCAAAGGAAAGAAGACCAAACCCTGTGACAAGCGCAAGGGTTTCGATACGATTATAGCTGCTATCGACAGGAGCAAATCGCACAACACTGGGGACAAAAAAGGCCTCAGTCGAGGTGGAAGAAAGTGGTGTCCCATCCATCGGAGCAACCAGCATGACTTCGACAAGTGTTATGTGTTCCAGAAGAAGCTTGATGAAAAGATCAGGGCGAACGCTGAGCGTGGCAATAAGCAGGCTAAGTCAAACATTGAGGGTAACGAGCCCCAGTTTCATGAGGCAGACCACAGCTTGGCGCACATCTTCGGAGGATTCGCCACGTACGAGCCCAAAAGGCAGTACAAGGCAGTCAAGCGAGAAGTTAACTTGGCCCTAATTGGGCCCACTCGATATCTCAGGTGGTCGAAATAGTCGATCACCTTTGATCAAACCGACCATCCGGTCGCGATACCACATCCTGGTCGATACCCGATCGTGGTTCAGCCAACCATACTCAACATCAAAGTTTCTAGAATTCTGGTCGATGGTTCTGGTTCACTAAACCTCATTTGCTCCAAAACCTTGGACAAGATTGGAATTCAGAGATCAGAGCTTAAAACAGGAGTCGAGCCTTTCCACAGGATAACTCCCAACTCATCGACCATGCCTCTCGGCCAGATCGAGCTGCCGATCACGTGTCGCACGCTTGACAATTTTTGCACAGAAAAGCTAACCTTTGATGTCGCGGACTTTGAGACAGCGTACAATGTGTTTCTAGGCCGCCCAATGCTGGGCAAGTTCATAGTGGTGGTTCACTATGCCTAACAAATGCTCAAGATCCCGGGTCTTAAGGGGGCCATTATAGTTAAAGGAGATCAGCGCACGGCGGTCAAATGCGACAAGCAAAGCCTGGATGTGGTCAAACACTTCAATTGAGTGGCTATCACTCCCAAGGATGCAAATTCTAAGCGTCAAAGGCACCAAGGTGTCATCGAGGCCAAATACTCTAGGCTCGTAAGTCTTGCTGGCACTTCTGAGTCCGACGACGCCAAAGGCAAGATCAACGACGGTGTCAACAACAAGAAGATCGGTGGTTGTGTCAAGGCAGTGCCCCTCAACCAGTCTAAACCACCCAAGACGGTTAAGATTGGGGCTAATCTTGACCCCAAATAGGAACTCGAGCTCATCACCTTCCTCCAGGCAAAACAAAATGTGTTAGCATGGCTACCATCCGATATGCCTGGGGTCCTCAGGGAGGTGGTCGGGCATCGACTAGCTGTTAAACCTGGTGCCAAACCTGTAGTGCAAAAGTAGCAAAGATTTGTGGAAGATAGGAAGCAGGCCATCCAGGAGGAGGTTAATAAGCTCCTAAAGGCGAGCTGCATTTGAGAAGTGTGTCATCCTACATGGCTCGCAAATCCCATCCTCGTCAAGAAGGCCAAAGGCAGATGGAGAATGTGCGTTGACTTCACCAACCTCAACAAGGCTTGCCCCAAGGATCCTTTTCCTCTCCCACGCATCGACCATATCGTCGACTCTTTAGTAGGCTGTGAATTGCTATGTTTTCTAGATGCCTATTCAGGGTATCACCAAATTAACATGGGATTAGAGGATGAGGAGAAAATAGCTTTTACTACTCCCTTCGATGTATTTTGCTATGTAAATATGCGCTTCGATTTTAAAAACTCTTGTGCTACATCAAAGGTGTATTCAAAATTGTCTACAACCCCAAATTGGACGCAATGTAGAAGCATACGTCGATGATGTTGTAGTCAAATCGGAAACCAGAAACGCTTTGGTTGACGATCTCATGGAAACATTCAACAACCTCAGGAAGTATCGCATGATGCTCAACCCCAAAAAGTGCACATTTGGTGTGCCATCTGGCAAGCTTCTCGGCTTCTTGGTGTCAAGTCGAGGCATTGAGGCCAACCCATGCAAAATTGAGGCTCTCGACCAGATGCAGTCACCTCGAACACTGTAGGAGGTTCAGAAACTGATAGGTTGCATCGCTGCTCTTAGTCGATTCATTTCCAGGATGGGCGAGTGAGGAATGCCTTTCTTCAAGTTGTTGAAGAAACAAGACTGATTCGAGTGGACAGAAGAAGTGGAACGTGCCTTCCAGGACCTAAAAACGTACTTATCTTCTCCATTAATTCTTGCACCGCCTAACAAGAAAGAGGAGCTCTTTTGTATATTGCAGCTACCCCACAAGTTGTAAGCACGGTACTGGCGGTCGTACGGGAATGTCCTGAGAAAAAGGCCAAGGTCCAGAAACCTATTTATTACATGAGCGAGGTTGTACACAATGCTAAGCTACGATACCCGCAAGTACAGAAGATGATATATGCAGTCTTGATGTCTTCCTGAAAATTACAGCACTACTTTCAAGCGCACAGGATCACGGTCATGATGACATATCCGCTGAAGGATGTAATACACAATCGGGAAGCTACGGGACGAATCGCACAATGGGTGATAGAACTAAATGAGTTCGACGTAAGCTACGCATCATGCACAAGCGTGAAATCCGGAGTGTTAGCAGATTTCATCGCTGAATGGATAAGCATTGAAGAAACAAGGCCAAACATGCTAAAAAATCACTTGATGCACTTTTTTGCTGGATCGCTCACGCTCCAGGGCTCGAGGGCTTGCATTGTGCTCAAATCTCTAACGGGCGACGAACTCAAGTACGTTGTTCAATTAGACATTAAAGCTTCTAATAATGTTGCAGAATATGAAAGACTGGTAAACGGACTCCGCATAGCTGCATCGATTGGGATTAAATGACTTCTTGTGAAAGGGGACTCATAGCTAGTCGTAAACCAAGTTCAAAAGGAGTACCAGTGCTTGGACGACAACATGGCGGCTTACTTACTCGAGGTACATAATTTTGAGCAAAAGTTCGAAGGGCTAGAAGTGACGCATATCAGAAGGAATGATAACTCTAATGCGGATGAACTTGCTAGACTCACTTCTTCTCGAGCACCGGTACCCATAGGGGTCTTCATTGAGAAACTCCTTAAGCCATCTATCCCGATAGTTCGGCGAATGGATGCTACCTGACCACCAGCAGTCCAATCAAGTCAGCAAGGCAGAACCGACACAGATGTTGTACTACTCGAATGCAACCCGACTTGGATGACTCTGTACCAAGCCTATCTAGAGGGTCGAGACATCCCTGATGATGATACATCTGCAGAGAAAATTACTCGTAAATCTAAACTCTACGTTTTGTTAGACGGCAAGCTCTGTCGAAAGGGGACTAATAGAATCTTGATGAAGTGCATCACTCAGGAAGAGGGCAATAAAATATTGCTCGATATCCACGGAGGCACGTGTGGTAATCATGCGTCTTCTCGCACCTTGGTCGGAAAAATTTTCTGCCAGGGATTCTATTGGCTGAATGCACTCCAGGATGCTTCCGAGCTGGTCAAAAAGTGTGAAAGCTGTCAATTTTTCAGAAGGAAGACCACTTGACCAGCCCAAGCTCTGCAAACAATTCATTTTTCTTGGCCTTTCTCCATATGGGGCCCAGATATCCAGGGACCATTCGCAAAGGCCCAAGGTAGTTACAAGTTCCTATTCGTGGTTATCGACACGTTCACCAAGTGGATAAAGGCCGAACCCGTAGGAAAAATAACCGTAAAAGCGGCCAAGAAGTTCATGAGAAGCATAATTACTCGATTCAGCATTCCGCATTGGATAATTACGGATAACGGTAGCCAGTTCAGAAGTGGAACCTTCATTGCATTTTGCAAACAATTCGGCATTAAGACTTGTTTCGCCTCAGTAGCTCACCCGCAGAGTAATGGTCAAGTCGAGCGTGCTAATGATATAGTTTTGCAGGGTATCAAAACTCGGGTCTTCAACATGCTAAAAGCCTACTCAAAATGCTGGGTAAAAGAGCTTCCATCGGTACTATGGGCCATTCGTACGTCAACTGATAGGGTCACTGGTGAAACTCCATTCTTCTTGGTTTATGGAGCGAATGCGGTGCTCCCGACTGAGTTGCAGTTTGGATCACCTCGAGTGGAAAGTTCCTCTAAAGAAGGGCAGAAGCACTTATGAGTGGATGACATAAATTTACTCGAGGAGTACCGAGATCGAGCATCTATTCGAGCGGCTAAGTATCAGCAGGTGTTGCATAGATATCAAAGCCAGAAAATTCAACCCAAGCAACTCGTTGCTGGGGACCTCGTCCTACGGAAGGTGCAGAAACATGCCCAGTGCCACAAGTTATCGCCTAAGTGGGAAGGACCTTACATAGTTGTTGAGGTCACTCGACTTGGGTCGGTATGGCTATCTACTCCAAATGGCGAGATACTCGAGCACTGGTTGAACATCGATCAACTCTGAAAGTTTTATTCATAGAAAAGGTAGGTTACAGGTAAGTCGATTACATTCAATTCTGTTGGCTACTCGGTAACATAGTTTTTTTCTATTTCACTCTAATCCGTGTGACTATTGTAAAATTGACAAAAAGGATCAACTTAGATCTTGCAAAAAACCTCCAAGAGTTTGGAAGCGTATGGACCCTTATTCTCCCTTGAACGAGTCGAGGAACCTTTTCTACTCCTCCCTCGGGCGACAGCTAACCATTCCAGGAACCGACCGCCGACCAGCATAGGGACCAGGGAAAGTGGCCAAGGCGAAGACCTTGCTGGAGCTGCTGGCCAGCACCGGTGATGCCGAGTGGTCTTCTGTGTAGTGCGAAGGCGATCTGGCGGTTGTCGACGGAGAAGATGACCGCACCTCCTTAGCCGGTGATGACCTGAAGGCTCCACCACTGGAGACCTCGATGGCGGTTTGGTCGATGATCCGGTCGAGATCACCACCATTCTCAGTCCTCCCCTGTGCGGAGCGCTATGCCGTCTGGCTTGAAGCATAGGTCTTGATGTCATGGCGAACGCACTGAATGAGGGGGCGACAATTATCTGCGGTGGGCGCTTCTTCCCTTTCTTTCATAGGCCTTCTACTCGAGTCCTCATCGTCGGAGGAAACAATGATGATTTTAGGAGGGACCATGGCGAGAGGCTTAGGGGAGAGGACTTCTGGTATTAGTTCACAAGGTGGAGATGGAGTGGAGGCCATGGCTTCAAGCTCCATAAGTCCTAGATGGAAATGGGCAAAGGAAACAAAGGGGGCGATGTGAAGGACAGATAGCTTCGAGTCCCCTCTATTTATAGCGGGGGAACGGGTCATACTGTATAAACGTAGTCATCAAGATCCAAAACGATGACGTTGCCTCGGGCACGTAGCATGTTCGGCGGAAGTCGAGACATCATGATGGCATTATGGCTTGTCTCATCTCTGCAAAGAGGAATGGGCGGTCATTACGATTGCGGTGAAAACGAGCACAAATGGGAGTGGGTTTTTAATGCCACCTACCTGGCGGTTCGAGCTCACTCGGCATCCACATTGCAGTTAAAACAATAATGCTTGAGGGCTTGCACTCTCGAGTATTCAGTTGAGGATGGTGTGTTGGTGCTCATGCTCTACTACTAGTTCCGATTATCACATCGAGCATTGAGTCGGGAGCTACATCATGCATTTTTTGATGCTTACGCTCTACTCTCCACTCAATTACTACATCGAGCGTAGAGTCGGGGGCTACATCATGTTTTTCGATGCTTTGCTTCATTCTACGATGTTAGTGTTTTTTACAATCGAATTCAGTCATTGAGTGAAAAGACAGGGGCCACACCAAATATATATTGATGCATATGCTCTACTCTTTGTCTTGATTACCACATCAAACAGAGAGTCGGGGGCTACATCGCATACTTTCGATGCTGGAGTTTTAGTCTTTGTTCGACGACATTATCGAGTCCATAGTCGAGAGCAATAAAATTACTTTCCGATCTATGGTCGAGTAATTTCTTCCTCAACCATAGAGTCGGGGGCTACATCATAATACCATATTTCTGTTATATGTTTTTTGCAAAATTTTATCTGGTTCTGCGTCGATCACATTGAATAGAACCAATGGAGACATATGTTGGGTCGATGACGGATAATTATACCTCAGGAGGCATAGCGGCATAGAGATTGTCAGACATCTCACGCCTAACGGCCAAAAGGGTTCTGAAGTCCTAGTCTGCCTTGCGTGTGCTCTCTATCGAGTTCATGTTTATATGCTGATTGAATGCGCAAGTTGATAAAAGTTCACAGAAGATTCGATATGCTCTTTCTTTTTCTAAGCTTTGTATTAGTCTTTTCCTTACTATTACAGTCTTCTCGAATACTCGAGGGCCACGCATCTAATAGCTTATCTAGTTAAAATTTTAGGTTGATAGATGCATAATCGTATGATTTTGAGAACGATGACAACATGTATCTATCAGTTATTGCATCTACTTATGCTAATCCTATTTCAACGACAAGGAAATAGCATACAAAAGCATAATAGACTAGCAAAGTGTAGAATTGTTGCGGGCATTCTCAGATCATAAAATATATTTTACAAGTGCCAAAACAGGATGGACCATGAGTCTGAGGAACTCTTCTCACTATCATCACTAGGCTAACTAAGCCTCAGACACTTGACAAATGTTGGAACCACCGGCTGAATGCTTTTGACAAGTTTTACGGCCTCCTCGCTAGTACAATTAAACCCGACTGTCACAATGAGGTATCGAGCGCGGGATTGTAACTCTTGAGGATACCAAGCAATGCAGCGGCGCTTGCAAAAGCTGATTGGGTCATGTGGTCGAGTGTCTGCTCCTTCAGCTCTTGAAGAGCTAGGACAGCAGCATCCCTTTCAGTCATCATGGCTTTCTTTTCTGCTCACGCGGTGTTCACCATTTCCTGAGTCTCGCGATACTTGACATCGTCGTCAATCTTCTTCATTGTGTCAGCAAGAAGTTTTTCCTTGTTGCTACAGGAGGACTCAATGCCTGAAAAAGTAAACCGAAAAGTAATTTTTGTTAGTCACCCAATAATCGAATCACATGCTTGTGATCAGGGACAAACTTACGTTCAATTTTCTCCCTCTTGGCTTCGAGCTTCTTGTGGTAGTTGGTCTCGGCGATAGCTACTTGGGTACCTCTGAATTGGAGAAGAACATTTATCGCTGTCCATGGGTCATTGTTGGAATTGATATTGAAGTTTCTTTTCCCTTGAGCTGCAAGTCTTCTTTGGGCATGCTCGAAGCAAGATCTTTAATCTGAGAAGTTGGATCTGAGGCTGAGTCAACTGGAGGAGTTAGCCCCGGATGAGATCGAAGGGCAAGGTTGCAATAGAGGTCACGAGAGTAGGACGATAGAGTTTTCTACTCAGATAAATAGGCCCTACCTCAACGTAGGACACGGAAGTTATTTTCGCTTCGGAAAGGGAAAAATTACCACCTCTTCGACAACCATGCCCATTTTTACCATGCTTCGACCGGCATGAAAAGTGGTATGATGACGATGTGTGAATCTTTGCACACCCTTTTGCCCGCATTAAATGTGCCTACACCCATCGTTTCAAATTTCAAAAGGTTTTTTAACTCTACTTGGAGTCGGGTGTCGATCAGTTGAGTTCTTTAGTCTTTTTCTTCAAGTCTTGAGTGTGGTTAGCCGCAGGGCGTTCGACTCGACTAAGCTTCCACTCGATACTCGAGGAAGGACCCGTCTACACTCAATTGTTTCGACTATGAGCCTAATCCACTTTACTCGACCAAGCTTAAATTTGGTGGTACTCGAGTTGGTGCTTATGAAAACCTTTCCTCCTGAGTAGAATTAGGGGGGGGGCTACTATCGAATATCTAACTATGGGGTATATGCGCATAAAGAATATATCATATATGGATAGGGTATGTACAACACATATTAAGAAGCTTTAGATATCACGGAACCAAATCAGCGGTACCTGATACAGCCGGAATCAGGGAAGTACATATCAGGAAGGTTTCGATTAGTTACCTAACTCGATACGATTAGTACTCAAAACAAATTTATCTACTTGGACGACAAGGAAGGCAACTCCTTATCGACCACGGCTGGAGAGGAGTCAGTACCTCACCCCTATATAAGGTGAAAAGGCTGGGGGGAAGGGGAGGAACTCGAGGCAAGCATCAAGACCCTAGCAGAGAAGATATTCGATGACTTTAGCTTTATGTTAGATTAGATTTGATATACTCTCTGTAATAGTTTTAGCCACATTGCTTGTACTCTAGATCATCAATATACGACAGTAACACCCCCACAGGACATAGGGTATTACTCGAATTGGAGGTCCGAACCTGTATACATTGATTGTCTCGGCTCGTGATTAATCCCTACACTCGAAGGTACCCAGTCAATTTATGGACACATTGTCAGGAACTAATCTTCGACAGCTTCACCCCGCTTAGGTACTCTAGACCAGTTTGGGTCTTAAGGTACATCTAACTTCTGTCTGTCATCTATAATTAATGTAAAAGCATTCATTCTTTATTAATAATTACCTTAATTTTATGGTTAAGCATGTGATTAAAAATTCCATACAAATACACTACATCTATGGCACCTCGTGGTAGATCAGGCAAACCTAGTATCAAATCTACATAAATACCACTCACTTGTACTAAGATTTTGTATAAAGATGCAAAATGAGCGATTACAACTCAAAGCATAACAAATCTACCAAATAGGGATTAGAGGGGGAGGAAAGGGGGAGATGCAAACCTTCAAAGATCTAGCACAAATTCAAACTTTAAATCAACAAGATATTAGAAAATCTCTAGCGAAGCTGGTGAAAATCGTCAGCACTATGCGGGCGTCACTGTTCAGTAATTGTTCACCCGTACAATGGCTGACCAGCTCTTGAAACAGACCTAAGTAATAAGTGAAGGGTCATATTACGACCCGTCACTTATGACTGGCCCAGGCAGACCCGTCACTTATGCTAAGTCATAAGTAACGGGTTGTAATATGACCTGTCACTTATAACTGGTGCATAGACACCCGTCACTTATGACTTGGTCATAAGTGACGAGTTTAGTAATTACCCGTCACTCATGTCATAGGTGACAGGTAATATTATGACCCATCACATATTATCTATTATCTGTGACGAGTATATACCCGATCCTGACACGAGGTGATATAAGTGACGGTGGTTTAATGACCTGTCACTAAATTGTGTCTCATTTGTCCGATTTTCATGTAGTGAGATGAAGATCAACACACTAAAAGATCCAGTGATCAGAGGGTCTACACACCAGTCTAATTGCACAGAGAAGAAGTGGTTCGGCTTGGCGTAAGACAACACACCGGATAGTCCGGTGATGGAAGTGAAGGATACACCGGAAAATCTGTTGTTCAGAAAAAGTTTGAGTGGAGTTCAAATGGCTAGTTTTCACTGATGTACACACTGAATGGTCTGGTGCTTGTACTACTATTGTCACCTGATCATCCGATGTTCACAGTAAGTTGAGCTGTTGGAGCAACGACTAGTCTCTAGGGTTAAGGCTATAAATACCCCTCCACTCAGTCATTTGAAGCTGCTGGAGTCCAGAAAAAGCTCATACAAACTTAAGAAGACATCCAAGCCATCAAAGTGCGTAAAGTATTCATCCAAGGCGATTAAGCACACCATTAGAGAGTGATTAATGCTTATAGCCCTAGAGAGAAGTGTTGCTAGGTGCTGCAATCTAGAGAGTGGATCAATGAGTGATTCAACCATGTACCGAGAGGTACGTCGGTGTCTTAGAGTCTTGGTGACTCGCTGGTAACTTGATGACCCTCTAATTTGGTGTGGAGTGATGTCAAGAAGATTGTACGGGAACACGGATACCCTTGTTTTTGTGATTAAAGTTCCAAAGTGAAGATGACGTACAGGTGACCGGAAGAGAGTTCAGTGGTGAGACCTTGTCTTGATGGCTTGGTGGCTTATCGTTCTTGAGGTATTATCTTGACGACTTGGTATCTCAAGACCCGTGACAGGAAGAGACTTGATGATCGGGAGCATATCCTTTGTGGAGCTCAAGATCACGGGATAAAAATACCTTATGTCGAGTTTGTCTCTCTACCTTATTTACATTTTCGTATTTACATACATGCAATTTACCTTCCTAGAGTAAGTTGTAATCCTCTTGAGCGGTAAAGTAGACACTAGATAAACCTAGGGCACATTTCGATAGAAATTGAGATAGATTTATCTTGTTAAATTTTTGTAACTATTAGTTTCTAAATGTCTTAATTTATCCCCTCTTAGGACGTCACCGATCTCCACACCTTTCAAAAAAAAAAGTCTTTATCATTTGGCTAGGCAATCCACATTTTCCTTCATCATCAGCTCCGTTTTTTCTTCACTGTTACCTAATTAAGGTAGTCATATTAGGAGTGTATAGTTTAACCGATCAGTTGAGTTATGGAGTAATTAATTGATAAAAAAAACAAAATTGAAAGAGATGGATCCATTCTACTCGGCAATTTGGAGGCATATGTGACTTGGTTTCTCCCAACAGATCAGCTTTTTCACCCCGTGAGTATGTTATATAAGAATAGTTTATTGTTGATATATGATAATTTTTATTAGTGATAGGTAAAAATTTTATCACTCCAAACAAGTTATAATATAAATATATTAAATAATAGATTTAGACTCATCACTAATAATATATATCAGTAATAGATCTTAATGGTGCAGCTGCACCTCACCTACCCGGTGGCGCAAAAACCCCTCCCCAGTGTAAGGCCATCTCCAGCAGTTATCTCAAATTTTCATCCTCAAAAATACTATTACAGCATCCTCTATCACTATTACAGCGTCCCTTATTTTTTCATCTCCAACAACTACCCCATTTCCTATCTTCTACTCCTCTTTTTCTCTCTCTGGGCCCGTCTGTCAGTCCCTGGGAGCAGTGGTGCTACAGTGATACGCGATGCTATTACAACAATGGAACATATTAGGCTGGAACATGTACAACAATGGAATCTCAAATGATTAAACATGTACAAGAACCACACTTTAGACTGCATCATTTCTTGGCATGTCCATGCATCATGAATGGTTTAATTCAATACTTCAGCGTGATCTCGTAAAGGCAGCAATTAGCTAGGAGCAGATAAATGCTAAAAAATAACAACCAAAAAATGGGTTCAAAGTAAAACTGTAAAGGCAGTAATGGTTTGTGTTTCCTTCTAGGTCATCATGCGTGGCCTTACAAACATGAACATCACCATTCACCAACATTGCAGATGTTACATTGAGAGGAAGAAAACTAAAGAGATTGCATGCTATCATAGAGCATCATCCATCACAGAGCATCGCCATAACAGAGCATCACCATCACAAAGCATCACCATCATAGAGAATCACCATCACAAAGGCTCTCCAACCCTAATCACATACACACAGGAGCAGCGGAAGCTCATCTACTGGGATCCAGGCGGTCGATGAAGAGTGGGGGCTCGAGCAGCCTACCGTGAGGATGAAGACCGAGGAGGTCACTGGGGAGGAGGCTGCCGGGGAGGAGGTCGCACGGAGGAGGTCACCGGGGAGGAGGTCGCGCAGAGGAGGTCACCAAGGAAGAGGCCGCCTGCATCAGGGTCATGTCAGGGGGAGGAGGCGGCCAGTTGTGGGGCGGTGCGTCGGGGAGGAGGCGGTGTTCGGAGGAGGAGCGGCACATCGGCAGAGCATAGAAGAGGTGACACGTTGGGCTGAAATGCTGAATGGTGCGGGCGAGGTTCTAAGTGCTGCCTATACACACAAAGCATCAGTGCCGACCCGGTACTGATACATGTATTAGTGCTGGTTCTAGCCATGAATTGGCACTGATATATTTTTTTTTAATTTTTTTCCCAGGAAAGGTCCTTCTATTACATGCCCTACACCTCTAAATATAAATTACAGCATAATAGTACTCCATACTTTCCCTTGATATAACTTAAAACATATTCTTACATCATCCATACATGTTCTCGATACAAATTAAAACTTATCTAAATTTATACAAATCTCAGCTCCTTACTGCCACAATCAAATCATGCACTTTGAATATTTGGATACAATATTCAATTATCTTTCTAACGATGTTCGCAGCATGCCTTGACTGTGGATCGATTTCGAGTAAAACAACGCAAAAACTCAACTTGTTTGATTAAAGCTTCACAACATGAAAGCTTATCCTAAATTTATACAAATTATAGCAAATACATGAAAGCTGCTTTCATTAAATGATTAATGCTTTGTTATGTTCACGGCGTATATATGTAGCTTCCTCAGTGTCCTTAATGAGAGACAGTTCGACATTCTCTCCAAAAGGAGGCTGATTGTCGAATTTATCGTAGTCTTCTTCGTTGACAATATTCTCAACACCGATACCCTTTCTTTTTCCTTGAAGAACCACATGACGATCCTCCTTGTTAGCTAGGTTTGGGTCCTTTACATAGAAGACTTGTGCAACATCCTTGGCAAGCACGAATAGTTCTTCTCTGTATCCGATGAGTTTGAGTATGGTACTTATACCGTACTTGTTGACCTTGACTCCCCCTAGGAGTCTTACCCATTGGCACCGAAACAGGGGGAATATCAACTCATCATATTGAAGCTCCTAAATATCCCCTATGAATCCATAGTAGGTCTCCATATTTCCAATGCGGTCATAGGTATCAATACGGACACCGCTATTTTGGTTAGTGCTCTTGTATAAAATGTATAGTCGTTAATCTCGTATGCTTGGATTGTGCAAATTGTAGTTGATAGGCCATTAGCCAGTAGTTCCAACATAGCATCGTCGGTATCCTTACCTATCATGCGTTTATGTAACCAATTACCAAAATTATCTCTGTGCTCTCTTATGATCCAATCCTCTAACTTCGTTGTATTTGTGGAGCCTAGCATGCTCACATGCATATTGACATACGACCCACTATAAGTAATTGTTGCAGAACTGCAAAATGTTCTTGAGTGAATGAAACAAGATCTTTGATATGGATTGAAGTATGATCTATCATCCCTGTAGCCTTTAGCCTCCCCTTATAGTGAGAAATAGGCATACCAATCACATTCAGTTTCATGTAGTTAATGCAAAATTCCACGACCTCCTTCGTACTCCACCCTTCCAAGTGATCTCGGTTACGAACATATTTCTTTAGAACCCTATTAACTTTTTGAAAGGATACATCTGATGCAAAAACATGGGGCTAAGGGTCTTTATCTCACCCACAATGTGAATAATTAGATGGGGCATTATATCAAAAAATGTCGAAGGAAAAATAGTCTCAAACTGACATATAGTATGGACCACATCTTCCTGTAACTATGTTAGTTTGTTCAGATCAATGACATTTTGTGAAATTGCGTTGAAGAATGAACATAACTTTATGATTGGGTCTCGGACCTTATCCAGCAGAATACCTCTAATTGAACCTGGAAGCATTTGCATCATCATTACGTGACAATCATGAGACTTCATGCCAACTAACTTCTTATCTTTCATGTTTACTAAGCTCCTGATATTGGAGGAGTAACCAGTCGGAACTTTGACATCACGCAAGCAACCACACAGGTTGATCTTCTCTTCCTTGCTTATAGTGTAGCAAGTTGTGAGAAGTTTTTTTTTTTGTCATTGTCTAATTGTATGTAATGTAGATCCTTCATGAGATTCATTTCTTTTAGGTCCAGCCGTGCATTTAGTGTATCTTTTGTTTTGCCAGATATGTTTAGTAGGGAACCAATCAAGCTACCAAACATATTCTTCTCCACATGCATGAAGTCGATTGTGTGTCGGACCATAAGATACTTCCAATAAGGTAGCAACCAAAATATTGATATCTTTTTCCACATAGAAGCATGTTGCCTAGCCGGGATTTTTGTACTTCCTGGCCTCTTTCTAAGTACAACTCTAAGTGTTTTTACCATCTTAAATACCCGTTCTCCAATACAAATCTTCAGAGCTTGACAAGACTCTACTGTCTCGTCAGAAGCTTTTTTATTCTTCAGGTATGGGTGATCTGGGTGAAGGAACCTATGGTTACCCATGAAGATCATTTTCTGACTGTTCGTCAGCCACCACCCCCCTATTTCCTCCAAGCACTGAACACATCCATTGTACCCTTTTATAGTCTGCCCTGATAGTTTACTAAGAGTTATCCAATCTAAGATTGTTACGAACAACATTGCATGTAGGGTGAAATTCTCATGTTTGTACTCATCCGATACCTGTACACCATCTTTCCACAGTACAAGAAGATCGTTAACCAATGGTTTGAAGTACACATCGATATTGTTGCCTGGTTGATTCGGCCTACTAATCAACAAAGGCATCATAAGGTACTTCCGCTTCATACACATCTAAGGTGGAAGGTTATAGATATAGAGAGTGACGAGTCAAGTGCTATGAGTATTTCTCGTGTTGCCAAAAGAATTCATCCCATCGGTACCCAACCCGAACCTTATATTCCTCACTTCATCTCTAAATTTCTTATATTTTTATTGAATCTCTTCGATTCATGCCGTCAGCAGGGTGTCTAAGCATTCCATCTTTCTTGCATTGTTTGGCGTGCCATCACATCAACTCGGCATTCACTTTGTTAGCAAACAATCGCTTCAAATGAGGGATTATAGAGAAATAACAAACCAACTTAACCGGGGGGGGGGGTCTCTTCTTCTTTCCCTTCACCACCTTAATGCCATCGCTCTCAATATCATCAACGCTGCACTTGTACCGTGGTGCATTGCAAATGCGACAAGCTTCTAAGTCTGCATCCTCGCCATGAAACAACATGCAGTCATTTCCACATGCATGCATTTTGTCTACATCCAATCCCAATGGGTAGACAACCTGCTTGGTATTGTATGTGTTTTTGGGTAACATATTTCTATTTGGAAGCAATTTCCTTAAGAATTCTAACAATTTGTTGAAGTTCTTATCGGCCCAACCATTGCTAACCTTCATTTGCATCAACGTCAGCACCATATGCAACTTGTTGTGCTCATCTTTATAGTTTGGGTAAACTAGTGTTTTAGAGTCCTCTACCATGCGCTAGAACTTTTGATGTTGTCTTTCACTGGTGAAGTCCCCTCCCCATCATGCAACATTTGTTTTATGTTGTCTTCATTGTTGCCAACAAAAGTATCGCCTCCATCGTTCTCGACAAAAGTATCTTCAAATGATGATATATCGAAGTCTTTGCTAGCCATCATAACGTTGCCCCTGTCTTCTTCGACTAGTGGTTGCACTTCATGCACAACATCTTCAAGTTTACCGTGCTTAGTCCAACTGGTATAACCTGCCTTGAAACCCTTGAAAATCAAGTGTGCACAAATCTGCTCTATGTTTGAAAACTACTTCTCGTTCTTACAATCGACACATGGATAATATATATAGCGATCAACACACTTCCTTTTTGACTTCTTATACGCCGCGGCAGCCCTAAAAAATGCCTCAGCACCATTAAAAAGCTCCGGCCCTTGATCCTTGTACATCCATGACTGGTCCATTAGCAAATCATTATAATTAAAGCAATACAACTTATAGTCATTAAACATTTCAAAATCTAGAACAAATTTATTGAATTACCTCGCATCCTTGTACATCCGAATCAGTGTCACTCAAGTTGTTCGAACGCCAAAAGAACTCGATGCACAACCTTACGGTTGAGAAATCTCTTCTTCTTATCATTGAACACGCGCTTCTTTTTCTCCTTCTCCTCATTTGATGCTTTATCTGCAAGCTTAGGACAATTGGAACGAATATGGTTGAGATCACCACATTCATAGCATCTTTGAGGACCTCCAATTCCTCTCTTCCTCATACACACAATCTGCAAATAGCCCTTCTAAAATTATTGTATCCCATGTTAGGTACACCATCATGACATTGAACATAGCGGAGGTGTTCAACAATGTCCTAAATGGTGTACGAGGCCTCCAGTTTTGCGCCATCATTGAGCTCACATTTTATAGAATGGCATACTACTTTTGAGATCATGGTAATGCTACTATGGAGTGCAGCACGTGGTTCGCACCTAGGGTGAAGGAAATTATATCCAGAAGAGGGAACAAGGCACACTATCATTGGACCAGGATCTACAACCTGGACAACAATGAATTCGAGGTCATGTACTGCTGTAAGTATGCTTTAGGTTAAAGCGTAGGGGACACTGTGCAGTAATGTCAACTTGGGCCTTAGGAGGTGAAGTGCACTGCAATAAGCCAAAATTGCACCATATCCTGTGCTCCCATGTCTATGCTAACCGGGCTGCAGATCAGGGGCACCATGTTACTAGTTTTGCAACCACAAAAGGAGGAGTGGAAAAGTTACATTGAGGGCAGGTAATTATTTATTATGTAATGCACTTCAAATGTTCTAGTGCTATTCAAGTTTCATTGACCCTCTGCATCTATTAGTTTGGTGTCCAATATGACATGAAGGATGTTGGACTCTCCATGTCCTGGATTCATGGGCTGCCACAGTTCGGTCCATGCCCACCGAATGTGTACGAGGCTACAATTATGCAGCACTATGAGGTGTATATGTATATCCTCTTGGGAGGCATCATGTTCTGCAACACGGTAGACGATTATGTCCTCCTTCATATTGTATGGTTACGGATCAGCTCGAATCACGTCCATATGAGGCAATATCTTATAGTTGGGGATCTACTGTACTTGCTGCAGCCTACAGTGGATTGTGTGCTGCAACCCAATAGTCAAAGAAGAACGGATCTGTTACAAGATACCTACACCTCTTGCAGCTATGGAACTGGGAGTACCTCCTAGTTTGTCGACTTTAGGTGAGCAAGAGCTAATATCGAGTCCCCATCTTTGATGGCCTTGCAGATGAAATGAGGCCTATGATGGGGTATCGGTGGATTCATGCCAGGCTGAGATAGAGTCAGCAGAAAGACCATGGTAGCTACTCCTGGGTGATCAGTCATCTAGACATCCTCGGCACCGATCTCGTGGAGTGGAATCCATGGTGTATGGCATGAGTGGCCAAAATTGCGACTGGAGGGCTCATCGCATCCTCTTGTTTGCGTGACTTAAACTTATGGATGACCAGATTCTTCTTGTTGTACATGAACAATGTGAACATATATTCTTCTAAGTGTGTACAGAGGAAGTTCGCATACCGACAGGTGGTGCCAGTACCTCCCCGCGAGACGTCGAACGAGCACATGAGTAAGTGTGTTATTGTAGGTAGCATCAGTACCATAGGTGATCCATGTTAATAAGTTATAACTGTTTATGTCATGTACAGGAGGAGAGCATAAGGGAGCGAAGGCATGCAAGACTGGGCATCCATGAATGATGAGCACATACAGAGGTCGACAGAGTCAGCCGCGATGGATGCCGTTATTCCTGCTGGACAATACAATGACACCATGTACTGGGAGTACCTTTCGTGGTACCATCCATGCACGCATGACACGTTACTCAGTGAACTTGTAGAGCTGACCCCCTGACCCTTTCCTGAGGATCTTGCCCGCCTTCTTCATGTTGTGGTAAGTGATGTAGTAGTTCTAACGATTTTCATTGGTTAAACCTCTATATTACTAACATGTCCCTCATCTTATACAGACCAAAGAGACGTACGAGATGCACATGCAGGAGGAGCAAGTTTGTGGGGAAGCAAGCAGGTCATCAATGTGGAGGGATCAAAACCCTCTCCAGGACTACATGAGGACGAGAGGGTTTAGCTTCCAGTCCTCTATACGTGGTCTAGGTGGTTATGCCCTGCATTGAAGGGGTATGACCTACCAGCCATGGACCCGTCCCGTGCCTCCCACAGCATGAGTTTGTCTAGTGCTCATGACAAACCCGTTCGGGCATAGCCGCTAGAGACAGCTTCGATTCTGGAGCATCATGTGTCACATTCTGGTTCATAGCCCCTGTAATGGACACAACCTCCTCAGACTATGACACCTCTGCCTGCAGCATCGACTCATCATGAGGACGTCATTGATTGCATGCAGCAGATGCCTGACTGGGGTGGCACACATGAGTTTGACTGGGCTACTGCAATGAAGGTCACTAGCTTCACAGAGCTCCTCAGCAAATAGTACCCTCAACATCCCGATGCACTTGAGTGTTCACAGTGGTACTAGCAGGGTGAGCCTTTGACACACCAGATTCTATCGGAGCATGTACTAGCGGCATCCACACAACCTCTTCAGGATCCTTCATCATGGTACATACAGAGCTGAGTTAGCGGGTTAGGATACACTTTCAATGGGGGTCCCACAGGGCATGACAATGATGATGAAGAGCAAGGGCACACGTGGCAGGGGCCAACGCAAGCTGCTGGGATGAGGGCTACACACCCGCCAGATGCTTACACTCATGGGGATTGCGGGCGGAGGCGTCATCACTAAGTAGTCAATGCAGTTGTTCGGTGCACTTGTAATTGTTCATGACACATGTATTATTCACTTTATTCTTGTATTTATTTCTATAATGTCTTATTCACTGTACTGTTAACGTAATTACTTTTAATTTATTTAATGTTTATCAAATAATTATGGCACATAACTTTATTTATTAGTTATTTTATTAAGCTATCCTGACACCCCTGACAGTACGGCACCGGGCCGCAATCGGTAACCGGCTCGCCCCCTTTAGGCGGTAGGCACCATGATAATTACAACGGTGGATATTTATCTCCCCGAGAGGATAGAAGGTAGTTATCCGGGATAAGGCCTAGTAATTTGGTCAAATCTCGGATATTTGTACATTATGATAACTTGTAGACCAAGCTACGTATGGCCCTATAAATAGGAGGCCATGGTCCTCTGGGAAAAGGACGGACATAGCGGGAAAGAACGAGCAAAACAGCGAACGCTGTGATACTCCTCCCAGAGTGATACATTCTTCTATCATGAATATATTCGTGGTGTTCCTTCCTCTCAAACTTCGTCTCCAAGCTTGAGTCTCCTCCTTACAAGAAACTCTTGCCGTACTTGCTGGGGCAAGACGAACTCTTGCTCCAACAGCACGCCGTCTGTGGGGATTCGAACACAGAAGTGCTAAGAGAGGTAGGAATCCACCAGGAAAACCACCAAAGGATTAGCTAAAACCTCCATACCCACCGTTGCAAGCATGCAACCATATGCATGGCTGCATCTGCCATACGCACCGTATGCATACTCCAGCCCCGCTGCCGTATGGGACGACGCTCCTCTGACCTTGGACAACTTAGAACCCTGGGTCGATACAGGAACTCCAGATGGCACGGAGGCCTTCCAGCCTCTGCACAATGAAGACCTCACTGCCTCAGGAGAGGACGCGGCCAAAGCCACAGCCAAGTAGGCCGCCTTCCAATTTTTCTGGGTGGTCCAACCCAGGAGTGCTCCCACCTGGGCTTGGTCCCCAGGTGTCCCCTTCGACCACACCTGGGATACTCTGAGCGAGCCAACATCTTCGGAAAGTCTGTCCACCAGCGCCCTCCTTTGGCCCCTCAGGCGAAAGAGGGTTCCAAGGAGACGAAGGGCTTCGGGGTGCGCGGACCCCGCCAGTGCCTCCGACGCCGCCCTCACAACGCCAACCGCGCGTAGGGAACCCCAAGCCCACCTCGTCTGATGAGGCATAGTCAGAACCACTTCGGCTCTAAAAGCTGGTTCACCAGGTAGCCTCGATGGTCTCCCAAAGAGGAAGGAGCCCCTGGGGAAACCACAGGCTCCGGGACACACCACCTTCGGTGGCGACCCTGACGACAACTCCAAACTCCGACGCCCCTAGAGGCACACGAGTGCATCCTGTACGGACCAGGGTGTGGCCACAACACCAACGACTGCCGCACCATCATGACCTTCTAGGAGGAATACCTCGGAAGGCAAGCAGAATACCTGGCCACAAAAGGAGCGAGCGAAGGATGACGCAGGGTTTGGAGGCCTGGGGTAGACTCCCTGGCAAATCCCCGACCCCTCAACCTTGCACCGTCACTACCGACCCTACTACCAACAGTACCACATCTAGCAATGAGAATTGAGTCAGGGACACGCCGTCACTAGGCTCCGATGGAATATCTCCGGAGCCGGACAGTGGCCAAGGGCCGAGGCGGTCGAGGACCACCTCTCCCGACTAGGCTTCAACTACACCTCCAACACACTGTCGTCAGGCTCCGAACGAATTACCTTTGGGGCTGGGCAACGGCTAAAGGCTGAGGGGGTGAAGCACCGCCTCTCCTAGCCTAGCCACAGGCTTTGAGGCCACTAAGCCTCACAATAAAGGTCTTATTCCTACAAAGGTACGCCCACTGTTAACTACCAGGTAGTTTACCTAGTGATCCGTCTTTCATACTGCAAGGTTAGAGACCGTTGGAGGCCTCCAACCTTACTACTAGGAGTCTTTTGCAATAGCTAGTCACTAGGTAGAAGTAGTAGAACTTAAGTTACATTCTCACTTAGCATGAATAGTTATATTCCTTACCTATGTTTTATGCTACAAATAGCTTCTTATTACCAACAGTAGACTGTAAAACTTAGCTAGTATAACCATGCAAAATCCCTACACTCTCGTAGACGCATTGTGCCTAGGTCGCCTAGGGGGCGGGTCTGCCCAGGTTTTCTAGAAGGCATTGTGCGGCCTCGTAAGTGTAGTTGCCACGTATCAAGGGATTTCCTTGATAGATCGTGTTGTGGCGCCACCCGTAGGACATCTACGTGTGGCGTGATAAGCCCACGTACTGTGGACGTAGCATGCCTAGGTCAACTGGAAGGCAAGACTGCTTTGTTTTTCTAGAAGGCATTGCATAGTCTCGGTAGACAGTGAGGCCCACACACCGCAGGCGTCGCTTATGCCTAGGTCACCTGCAAGGCAAATTATGCCCAGGGAGCCCTGGAGGGCATTTGCATAACCTCGGGTGTTGAAGCCACGCCTTGGGGGATGTCCCCGGTGACGGAGTTGCGGTGCTCCAAGGAATGCTGCCGCAAGGAATCCTCGTTGCACAACATGCCTACACACCGTGGGTATAGCATGCCTAGGTCACCTGAAAGGCAAGATTGCCTAGGTTTCCTGGAAGGTATTGTGTAGCCTCGATAGTGTGTAGATGCCGGTTATCAAGGGACTTCCTTGGTAATGTAGTTGCGGCGCCCCTGGGGGATTTCTCCGGAGGTGTGACAAGCCCACGCACCAGTAAGTATCGCTTGCCTAAACCCAAGGTTACCTGAAAAAGGTTTTCCGGAGGGTAGGCTTTGCCCTAGTAGGAGGTGGAGCCCACACATTGCGGGTGTATCATGCCTAGGTCACCTGGGGGGCAAGACTGCCTAGGTTTCCTGGAAGGTATTGTGTAGCCTCGATAGTGTGTGGACGCCGCATATGAGGGGATTGCCCTGATGTGAGGATGCGGTGCTCTGAGGAATGCTATCGCGAGGAATCCTCTCTGCACGACATGCTTATATACCGCGGGCGCCACTTGTGCCTAGGTCACCTGCAAGGCAGATTATGCCCAGGGTGCCCTGGAAGGCACTGCATAGCTTCGGTCATATAAATGCCATGCGCTAGGGCACATCCTTGGTGGACAGGGTTGCGGTGCACCCTGGGCATTTCATTGGGAGCACGACAAGCCTACACACCGCGGGCGTAGCATGCCTAGGTCACCAGGAAGGCAAGACTGCCTAGGTTTCCTGGAAGGTATTACGTAGCTCCGATAGTGTGTAGGACCTTCGACATTACTACATGCCAAGGAGTCTTACCAAACCTCTGGCAAAAATGGAGAGTCTTACAAAAACCTTTGACAAAAACGGAAAGCCTTACAAAACCCTTTCGGCGTGTGACAGGATCGCGGGCACAAGACCCTAATGACCCCTCGCATTATCTAGTCAGAACGTAGCAGTGGCACGTCTTGTCCCGCCAGGCGATCGTGTGGGATTCTCCAAACCCACACGAAACCTCTACTCTAGTGACTTCCAAGGACAGAGAATCGCCATCAAGCATCCTCTATACTGTACCAGGCTGGGGTTGATTTTTCCTTTACATCCTCTCCCCCCTCCAAAACATCAGGGGCTGAGAATGAGCAGGTACTGTTGGGGGGAAAATAAACCAGCCTGAGGATAATGGTTGAAGATCACCATACAGGTCCCTTCGGAGCCTTGATCTCCGAACCCTCTGTTAAAAGCTCGATCTCCGCTGTTATCAGATCCCTACACAGTACCCCTTCGCACATATGAAGCCTTCCCTTGGCTCCGTCGGATCGACCTCCCGAAGCCTCCCAAAACACAACCTCCCGAAGCTTCGGCCTCCCAAAGCCCCGGCCCTCCAGGGTCCCACTTCCCAAAGCCTTCACCTCCCAGTTCTATGCCTCCCGAGGCCCCCGCCTCGGGCTGATCGGGCCGTCTTCCCGAAGGCAGCGGGGTGAGTCAACAGACCTTGGGAAAGATCTGCTGGAAGGGGAGCGCCAGTTGTGCTTTGCCTGGAAGGAAGTGACCGACATTAAAGACCTAGGCTAATGGATGCCACTCTGACACCTCGGTGTGATGAGGGCTATCCTGACAACCCTGACAGTGCGGTGCCGGGCCGCAATAGGTGATCGGCTAGCCCCCTTCAGGGGGTATGTACCATGATAATTACCACGGTGGATATTTATCTCCCCGAGAGAATAGAAGGTAGTTATCCGGGATAAGGTCCAGTAATTTGGTTAAATCCTGGATATTTGTACATTATGATAACTTGTACACCAAGCTACGCATGACCCTATAAATAGGAGGCCATAGTCATTTGGGAAAAGGACGAACATAGCGGGAAAGAACGAGCAAAACAGCGAACGCTGTGATACTCCTCCCAGAGTGATACATTCTTCGATCATCAATATATTCATGGTGTTCCTTCCTCTCAAACTTCGTCTCCAAACTTGAGTCTCTTCCTTAGAAGAAACTCTCGTTGTACATGCTGGGATAAGACGAACTCTTGTTCCAACAATGCCTTGTTTGCGTAGAAGACGACGAAGATCAGCGACTCTAAGGGGTACAAGGGCGCCCTCTACTATTCAACCAAAAAATGATGAGGATGATGAGAATGATAATTTCATGCCACCAATGCCTTGACGTTTAGCAGCAATACAGGAGAAGGTTCATGTAACACTGTAAGAGGACGTTCACGCACCACATCGAGATGGCGTACTACAATAAGGAAATAGGACGTCCTCCTACCGTGAGAGCTCAAGATGACGACGACGATGATGATTTCATGTCACAATGACTCCTCCCTCCGAGTTTTCCATCTCTAGAGGACACTGATAACCCTGAAGATGATGGTGGATTTGCTTGTAATCCTTACAACTTTCCATCACCACCTCGGAGACGATAACCATCTTACTCTGATAGCATTGACTGGCACAACTCGTATTGTTCCGTTAATTTGCGTCATCACTTTCCACTACCATCTTAAGATGATCTAGGTATTCAACAGATATGCACTATGCATATGATGGTATTGTTTATGGCTTAAGCACTCACTTGAGATATTTTTCTCCTTTCACATCAACTTTGGGCAAAGACACAATCACAATGCGATGCAATTAGATCGTGAGACGGAGAAGGTGTTGGAATGTGTGGAGTAGAATTACCCAACTAATCAACCAATAATTCGAAAGACTGTTGTTTCCTAAATATATCTTCAAAAGGAGAGGTTGCATGATCAAGGAATCCTGCAATCAATAATGCACATACAATCTTGCATGCATGCATCTCCTTTATTGCAGGCCAGTGGATCGATATGATCAAGCAGTGCTTCCACTGAATTATAGCAATCCTGCATGCATGCATCTTCATTATTGCAGGATTGTGGATCGATATGATCGAGCTGTTCTTTCACTGCATTATGGCAAAGGGAGCCGGCCGACAAAAGCACGTTGCACTCAACACAGGAGGGAGTCAGACGACAGGGAAGAGGCCGTAAGAGTATTCGACACCGTGTGCCGAATACTGTTTATCCTTTAGGTTTTTGGCGCACTGTGTGCCAAAAACTTGATTTCAGCATACTACATACCGAATACACTTGTTATATTTATAAATACAACATCATATTATTTATTTTTATAAATACCATCTGGTATATTGTCTATTTTTAGATTTTTGCCTGCGTTCATGCATGCGTACGACCGGCTACACTTATCGACTGAACCATGATCGAGGTCAGAATTGATTTGATGATGGGAGAAGACAGAACGAGAATGAAACGATCAATGCACAAACACATACACACCATGTACTCACTCTGGATGTCGATAGCACATGTAACACACCCCATATATGTTATTTGGGTTGTAGCTGGTGCAAAGTACTTGCTTATCTTTGTTAAATGGCCACAGACGGGAGAGAGGAGATAACGTTAGTGCCGACAAGCGTGGGGGTGATGAAGGACATGGCAGGAAGACTACAGGAGCCGCGATCCAACGACTTTTCGTAGTTCGGTAGTATTATCGTTTTCCCCTCCGTTTTTAGACGCATGAGAGACAACGGAACACCACACTACCTTGCATACCGTATCTATGCAGCTTCGCACGCAGGAACCGGAATCAGTACCACCAGGTAAATGCAGTTGTTTTGAACTGCATGTAAGGTTTGTAAGTTCCTTTATTACCGTGATGATTTTACTTGTCTTTGTTTTTTTTGCGAGGAGGTGATTTTGGTTATCGTTGCGTCTCACAAGGTCAAACACATACCAAAATCAGGCTCAAAAGGAATTATAGTTTATTAAAAGATTGAGGATTAAGGTTGACTCTTTCTGTTAATATATATTTTTAAGATAATGAAAGCTTTATTAATTCTTATCTTCATATCAAGATAAAACAATCGTCAAAGAGTTTTGATCCTAATCTCTGCGTAGCTAAGATCACTACTACAGAACAAGTCATAAATAGTGGCTTATCAGTGTCAGTTATGCAAAAACTGCAACTAAAAATATATCACTGCCGGTTCTTAACATCCGGCGCCCGAACAGTGATCAAGGTGTTAAGAACTAGCACTGAAATTGACTATCAATGCTATTTCATATTACAAACTGGGACTAATAAACTGACACTGATTGTCAAAACTGGTTCCAGTCAAAACCCGCACTGAAGATAAGTCTGGACCCGAAATTTCCATTGAATCGCTTTTTGGCTCGCCCTAGTGTCCGTTCGGCTCTGACCGCTCTACCTTATCTCTTCTCACACGTCCGTCCGGCTCTTACCCTCTCTCTCCACCTTATCTCTTCCTCTCTCTCCCTCACCCGCACTCACCTCTTACTCCGGATCTGACACCACTGGCATCTCATCCCAGACTCACTTCTTTCATTTCCTTTCCTTGCAGATTTTGACAAGTTCTACGGGTCTACGACCTAGGTAAGACCTGATCGGATTTGAGCGGTTTGGTCTAGTTTGGTGGTGTCTACATTGGTGGGGGCTGGGGGTTTGATTGGCTTCTTCTCGGAGCACTTGTAGAGAAGGAGAACTTGTGCCTATATGGGCTCCCGAACGGGAGTTGGGAGGTGGCGCCGCCAGCAGAGGAGGTGGCACCGAAGATGCCAGAGCCCGCCCTCGGGATTAACTTCGCCAGGGACGGCATGAACTGCCGTGACTGGCTCTGGCTCTGGGAGGTGTAGCGGCCCCGAGAGGTGCACTGGTGGTTTCGGGAGGTGCAGCGTCCCCGGGAGGTGCGGTGGCCCTGGGAGCAGTGGTAGCAACAGCGAGGGGAGGTGCAGCGGTGGCCCTAGTCGCGGACGGCGAGGGGAGTGACAGTAGCGGCGGCAATGGAAGCTGTAGTAGTGGCGGCTCTGGAGCGGAAGGCCCTTCTCCTGTGTGATGTGGTGGCAGCCTTTGTGCCACCGTGTGTTTTCTTGTGCAGGGCAGAGCTGTGGGCATGGCAATGGCGGTGGAGCGTGCTAGTGGTGGAGGTAACCGAGCTAGCTTGATTTCAAGCCAGCTCGACTGTCGCCACCGCTGGCGCACTTCGTCACCATTGCTATGCCACAGCTCAGGCTATTTTCTCTTTTTTTTATTCTCTGGAATTTTTTAAGATTGGCTATCATCCATTATGAACCGACAGTGATACTGTCACTACCTGTTCGACGCTAGAATCAGTAGTGATAGTCAAGTTTCACTAGTGGTTCATAACATGAACCGGCAGTGATACTTGATAAACTATTACTACTGGTCATTGCTAGAACCGACAGTGATAGTCCAGGTATCACAGCCGACTGGTGCTCTCACCTGGCAGTGAAGCTACAACAGGGCATCACTATCGGCTCAAACCACATCAGCCGGTAGTGATTTCCTTCATCACTGCCGGTCCATAAGCCACATTGGTTGATTCTTCTCACGCAACTTATGAACTAGCAGTGATGCCCCATCACTGTCAGCCCATTAAGTACCGTCAGTGATGGGTCGGAATATAAGGCCGGTTTTGTAGTAGTGCTTGTTTCGCACAATATTATACAAGTTAGGGTACTGCCCAATAAGTGTAGCATTTCCAAGCCATTGATCGACCAAAATGATTTGGGAACCATCTTTGATGACGAATGAACCAAAGCAAAATAGGATATGCTTGACCTTTATCAACCACGCCAAAAAATGGGGGTCACCTAATTTCCAAGTAACCCGTGTCAAAGGTTTAGATCCAAGGTATTTATTCCGCAGTAATTCTTGCCAATTCCCTTCTTCGGTTTCTAAGTCTTGCCTCTGGTTTCTATGTTATAGAGCCAGTACATAGCATAGCCAAGTTATGAGCATCAAGATCCCTGATCCCTAAACCACCCTGGTTTTTTCATTGGTACATGACACTCCATTTCGCTAGATAATACTTTTTCTTAAGACTATTTCCTTGCCAGAAGAATCTAGATTGGTAATAGTCAATTCGCTTTAGAAACCCCTTGGGATGAGGAAGAAGAACATCATGTAAGTAGGCAAATTGCTTAGAGCTGAGTTGAGGACAATGAAGCGTCCACCAGCTGACAGGTATTTGCTCAACCAGTTGCTTAGTCTTTTCTCGATTCATTCCATGACCCCTGACCATTTCGAGTTCCATAACTTACAGTAGTGGATACGAATTCCCAAGTAGCGCAGGGGTAACTCTCCCATAGCGCACCTGAAAAGCTCAGTATATTGACCACATTTTCCTGGGCTTGGTCGAAACAGAACAATTCACTTTTGTGGAAATTGATCTTCAGGCCAGAAAGTTGCTCGAAGGCATAGAGCAAAGTGTTCAAGTTCCTAGCTTTTTCCATGTCATGGTCCAAGAATAGAATGGTGTCATTCGCATCTTGTAGGAGATATAAACTATTTTGCATGACGTTTTGTACTAAACCATCAATTTGCCCTTCTCTGTTGGCCCTGTCGATGAGAACGTCCAACATATCAGCAATTATGTTAAACAATATCGGAGAGAGTGGATCTCCTTGGCGTAGACTTTTTTGTTCGGAAAAATTTAGTAATGTCATCATTAGCCTTCACTGCTACATTGCTGCCTGAAACAAAACATTTCATTCAGAGCGACAGTAGTAAGAAAGGTCACTTGACTTTATCGTAAGCTTTTTCGATGTCTAGTTTTAGTAAAACTCCACTCATCTTTATGGTGCAATTCGTGGATAGTCTCATGTAGGATTACAACTCCTTCAAGGATATTTCTACCTCTCATAAATGCAGTCTAAGTGGGTCAAGTTATCCGATCCACTATCCCATTTATACGGTTGGTTACTACCTTCGTAAAAATCTTGAAGCTGACATTTAGTAAGCAAATGGGCCTATATTGTTGAATATGAGTAGCGTCTTTGATTTTGTGTAGCAGGGTGACTATATCAAATCTAAGGCTATGGATCAATAAAGTTCCATCATGTAACTCCTAAAATAACATCATCAGGTTATTTTTTATGACATCCCAAAATTCCTAATAGAACTCTACCAGGAATCCATCCGGTCCCGGTGCTTTATTGTGTTCCATCTGTAACATTGCATCCCACACTTCCTTTCGTGAGGAATGTCGATTTCAATGTCTGAAACCTAAGGGATATTGTCCCGATGCATTTCAAACAAGGAGAAATGGTTTATCCCCAATAGACCAAAAGGATTTTTATAGAACTTTGTAATGTATTCCTTCACCTTCAATTTTGCCTTTGAGAAACCAAGTGGAAATCTTTGTAATGTATTCCTTCACCTTCAATTTTCCCTTTGAGAAACCAAGTGGAAATGTGCCTTAGTTTATATATGATGAGCGATTGACAAGTATGTTGATTTGGTTTGATGATGGTTGGATTGTATAAGCATGTATATATATTGCGATTATGATCATCACTAACCAAAGTGCAGAGAAAAATGGAATTGGAGTGTTTATCTCTGAGTCTAGGAAAATTGTACACGTTGGATGGTCCGACATTCAGACGGAGTACACACCGGAGCATTTCTTGCAAAGAGGTTGCAAATCGGCTCTAGTCTTATATGCGCTGGATGGTCCAGCGATGGAAGATGTAAACACCAGAGAATACGCCAAAGAATTTCTTGTAGAGAGGATGCAAATGGTGGTCTGGTGAAGATATATACGCCGGATGGTCTGACGATGAAATGAATAGCACGTCGGAGCATTTCTTGCAGAGAGGATTGCAATATGGATGATCTGATGATGAGTTGAACACACCGGATGGTCCAGCACTCAAGAGGAGTGAACATCGGATCATCCGACATTTGCGATTTTTCAAAGATTTGTCATTTCAGCAGGGATTTTGATTTCGACTATCTTGTGATGGCATTAAATGGTGTTGGAAGTACATGTTTGCTCGTCCCATGGTGTGTAGGTGGTGGATGCAACTTAGTGGCCGATGGTAAGAAGATCGGGGCTAAGAGGAGAGCTTGGTGCCAGATGATCGAGGGAGCCGGGTGGAGTCGAGTGTGATCCTAGCTATGCACATGGAGGTCAAACAAATAGTGAAAGGAAGGATGAAGACAACGTGTTGGTGTTAAGCGAAGGGGATGCCGGTACAAATGACAATACGGCCCGAAGGGATCGGGAGCGGGAGAGACTTGCCGACGGTCAAGATCGCAAGACGGGGGACATGCATCGACATCAGAAGACTTGGTTAAGGTGTAATCAAGTGGCTGTGAGTCATGCATTGAGAAGCATGCAAGGCGGTTTCCCGGTTTGGCCGCAAAAACCACGGATGATGGAGTGCACGTGACATCATCATGAAGCTTGCGTCGAGATAAAGTTAAGTCATAAAGGTTTTATGGCCATCCGATGGACGGAGAAAAATTCAGACGAAACTACCTTGGTGGTAGGTGGTAGTGTATTGTAAGTGAAGGGCAGTTTAGGAACAAGATTGCTTAAGAGTTAAGTAAATCCCCTTGGCCTATAAATAGAAGGGTATGGCTGGTTGAATAGAGAGAGCCTTTGAGATTTTTGGAGAGTTTTAAGAGCCTTCCACTTGTGTTGTGTGGAAAGGGAGAGATGACTACTTAGCCTATGTTTAGGTAAGAGCTTTTATGAGAAAAACACTTTGTAATCTACCAAAAGAGAGTGTTCCTCTTAGCTTAATGTAGAAAGTGTTTTTTGCATATGCTTGAGTTCATCTCCTTCTAGTCTCTTGCTTTTGACTCCCGTGTTTTGGTGCAAGTTTTTTGGTGCCTTCTTGTTGGTTTTCATTTTCCTTGAGAGCTACTCCTTTTGAGTCTTGTAAGATGTGTTCTTCTTGTTGCTAAAGATTTAATCTTCTCATATGAGTTGGTCTTAAACCATCCCAACCTTCTGAATCCATCAACTTAGAGAATCTCTTCTTCCGGTGACTAGGTCTCTTATGTTCAGGAGTTTTTCTTCAAGTTGATTGCCACTTGCCACTTGCAATCATGTGGAAATATTTCGTATTGTTATCCGCATTTAAGATATGGTTAACCTTAGCCCTTTGACACCACTTTAGCTCCTCTTCACATAGGAGCTTGACCAGGTTTAATTAACCTGATTTTTTAAGTTTATATCCGAATTTGATAAACTCCACGATTCTAAAATACGGTCAAGGTTATCTATGATGTCTAGGAGTTCTTTTTTTTTATATGTTCCTGCAATACTTTTTGCCTAGCCTCTGAGACGATGTCTTAGCGAACTGATTTTTTGTTGTCCATTTTTGCATAGAGTTCCGACCTGCCACCGATGTCTCCAAATTTATTTAACCCATTTGGTATAGCCCTTGCCGTGTAACCATCCCAATTCAAATTTGAAGGGTTGTACTCTCCCCTAATGATTGTGTTGCTTGTGTCCATAAGAATAGGAGTGTGGTGAGATACCCTAGTTTGCTCAAGTGCCCGGGTTCTGATTAAAGGGTATCTCTCTTCCCATTCTATGGACATAACCATGCGGTTGAGTTTTTCAAAAGTGGGAGGTCCGACGGTTGTTTGCCCACATGAATTGCCAACCAGATAGCTCAATTTCCCTTAAATCTAAACTGTCAATGACCATGTTGAACAGAAAAGACCATCTAGGTTGGAATCTGTCATTGTTTTTCTCACTTTGGAACCAGAGGATGTTGAAGTCCCCCCTACAAAAATAGGATATGGGTTGTCTCAGCATGAATTCGCAAGCTCTTCCAAAAAGCTAGATTTTAGTTCATCTTGAACCGGCCCATACACTGCAACTAAGCTCCATTAGAAAGAGTCTATTTTGTTCTGAAGATGAATTCTAACTAAGAATTCCTTATCATAAATATGCTCGACATCCAAGGAAGCTACATTAATTCTGACAAGGATGCCTCCGGCTCTGCCCCGCAGAGGATGGCAATACCATTGGAAGTTGTGGCCACCAGAGAGACGATTCAGGAGCCCTGCATCGACGGTATGCTTCCCCGTCTTGCCAAGTTATATTTTTCTCTTTTATTGTTAGTGTTACCTGTTTGACGTTCAAACAAAAGGACCAGCAGAATACATATGACCGGGTCTCCATTGCAACTATAAGCTTAAATCTGCAGCAAGTTTTTTCCTGCATGGGCTATTATATTTTTTCTTTAGAAGACAAGAATGAGTGGTCATGCAGCTGAACTCCAAGCTGATGACCACGGACATGAGCTGTGCACTCCCTTCTAGCGTTGTGCATGTAGTGGTCATCTTCTCGGATGCCTGTAGCCGGCTCACACTACCCCATTATAACTCCATCACTCATGTTTTCCTGGTGCCACCCATTCTCAAACGTTCTCTAGTTGCACAATTTTTCTGGAGAGGTTATTGAATTGGAGTCTGGATTCCTAGATATGTCCTAGCACATCATTTCCTTACCAGCTCGATCTGCACCTTTCTTCTCTAGCTTTGTTTGCACATTTGATTGGGAGGAGGATAGAAGGGGGAACAAAAGAACTCATCGAATTGCATGTCAAATGGCAAACAAGGATATAAATAGTATGGCAGGGAGATACAAATGCAAAGTAGCAGGGAGTGGTTGATGAGGAGACAAGTTTCATGTTGAATGTTAGGTGAGACTACAGAAGTACAGATGGTCCGATTGATCCAAGTCATGCAAGAGACTTTAACACTGAAGTAAATTACAATAAATATGATTAGTGCTATTGCTAGATTTTCTTATTGCACCGTACTGTTGTGTTCATTCTGGTTTATGCCAAATTTCAGATATATGAGGATGTAAAATTTCACAAGTTGTGGTCTTCTGGATGTCTAGATGATGAGATTAGACTTCAAGGAGTTCGTGGATGTATCACTTGTTTTTGTGTCACCGAGTCTGATTTCATCTTGCCAATCCACAATGTGGCAAATATCACTGGAATCTGGAAGAGGTGTTTTTCCAGTACCTTTAGGTTCTTGCCAACCTCGAGTTGGGTTTTCTATTTATTTCCCCTTTGTTTTCGATTTTGTAAATTATTTAGCATTGTTCCTGAGAAATACTATGTCAGGAGGCCAGCTATATGTTTCATGAATGGGCTATTAGCTCAAAGTTTCAATTCTGTACTGGAAAGGGATATGAACCGCCAATTTGCTGTTAGTCTCAAAATTATGATACGAAATCAACCTAATGCAACACCACGTTTCCATCGCATTGCTCTGTAGCAGGACGAAAATAGCAGTGCAGATGGAATAGCCATCGACAGAAGCTGCAGTCAAAATATACATCTGATCGAATATTCATCGAACAAAGCTGCGGTGGTGTGCACGGGATGTCATCATGGTCGTCGACTCGTCGTCGTGGGCGTTGGTAGCGCGCTGCATCACGTCGGCGGCCGCGTTGTGGTGTGGTGGTCGCGTGTCCGGACCCGTGGGCAACTGGGATCCAGGGGATGCAGAGGTGCGATGGTATGGCAGCGGGGCTCCAGCACTGCGCCGGCGCCATCCGCGCTATGCTTCCCGTAGGCCGTATCGGAGCACCCGGATCCTTCATGCATCCGGAGGAACGGAACAAAGCGACGCCGGAGTGATAGAACGACGGCAGGGGTTTTCCACCTGCGACGTACGCCGCCCAGATTAGATCCTAGTGTTGCGATCGCGTTTGTTCATATGTGCGCAGATTACCTCATGTGCACCTCATATTTCCCCTTTATAAAACAACACATATTAAAACTCCCTATGCATACTTTAGACTTATAGTATGCACATATATTTTTAGTAAAAAAAATTTAAACATGAGTATTTTATTCTATTTTTGGACTTTTCATATATTGTAATATTTATTTGTGATCAACTTCAATGTATAACAGAAAACATAAAAGTTATTTGATAAAAAAATCCATCTATTCGTATGGCTCTTAAATATAGTTATGTAAGCAATTTTTTGAAAAATTATAAGCAAATTTGAATGGATCTGTGAATAATTTAAGAAACAGGTTAAGATAATTAAGATCGGGTATTCAATAAATTTTGTGAATAAATTAGAACCCTTCAAAGACAATATTAGATCGAGCTATTACATATTTTCAATAAAAAAAAGAACAATTTGTGAACAATTTTGCTGCAAGCAAATTTCAGAAAAACAAATTGGTTCAAACTGGCAAGTAATTTTATATACTCTCAGAAAAAAAATAAGTGTGCATACATAATACTAAAATATGCATGTACAGTTTTTAGATTTTATCTTTTTAAAATATCAGTAAAGGCATGTATACACAAACTCATGTATGCTAGCTGGTACAAAATAGTCCAGTGAAGCTACAGAATTCAGATTCTTAGCATCTACTGTGGCGATGAACCAAAGAAATGTGAGGCATCTGTTCTTTGTGAAGTGTGCATTTGTTCTCACAAATTACAAAATGCTGATTTGCACTTAAATTTCAGGTTACGAGATAGAAAAGATGATAACGTGTTCCTACACTTCGTAGTTTCAGCCAGCCTTGTGCAAAATCCAGCCCAAGTGTAATCTGGGGATCATCCAAAAGGCTGATGATAAACTTAAAAGTTCCAGTAATATTAAGCGGCTACATGCACCCCATGCGTTGTGGCTTGATTCAACGTGGACCTGGCTCGCCTGGATAGGATGCTCCAGAGTAGGTTTGCCCATTTGGTTACCCATATGAGCTTCGTGTTGAATGATGACAAATGATCTTTGCATGCCAGCAAATTTGCTAGTAAGGGTACTCAACAACCGGTACACCCCTAGCACTCATATATCAACTATGTTTTCCCGGTGCCTCTCATTCTCAACTAGTGTCTGCTCAGGGATTTCAATTTTATTTTATAATTTTTTCGTTTACCAGCGAAAACACAGAAATTCGTGAAATCTTACCAAAATTTTGATCATTTTTCATCCTCTGCTCTATGGGTCCCATATATCAGTAAAAGAAAATTTCAAAATTAGATATTTTATTCTCCTCCAAAATTCACAAAATTTTGATGAAATTTAATCCATGTGTCTGCTCCCCCGGTGTCTAAGGACTTATCATAGAAAGACAGGTGTGGTCTGGTGTAAGTAGGAGAAGAGGGAGATATATCCACATAGGAGTGGGTGGCTGTTGTAGATTAATAATAATTGCTGCTTTCTGACCTCCGGGCCCCCATGGCGGCTTCACACCTACTACCATATTAATTATCAAGGCTTAAGGACGGTTCAGGGTATGTTTGGACTTTTTAGCTAACCTTGACTTGAAAGGTTGTGTGAATAGTGCACGTATATATTTTGTTCCCTTGCCTGTTAATGTTGGTTTTGAGCAAGAGACAAGGACTTCACCATTCTAGAATTGACCGACTCTCCTATTAGACGGTTTTCCTTGCCCATGTAAAGCGTTGAGCAAAATGAACTAATAAATATTATCGTTAATTTCTTCCATGCTGGCCACATGGCGCGGTGTAATTGGCCATAACCAAGTCAGATAACTTCCAAAAGTGTTCAAATTGCAATTGTGTTTGCTACATATTCTAACGGGCTTGTAGCTTTCTACAGATTTATGTGCAAAATTTTAATATATGCCCAACATATAAATGATGTAGATTGTCTTTCTTTTATTGTTATTAACGAGACAACATCTAAGATTTTTCCCCTCTGATATTTTGTGTTGAATCTTTGTTGATGTGACTTGAATTCCACTATTTTTTTATATACATAGGTTTAGACAAAGTTAGAACTTAAAGATTTTTCAACGAACTCTTCTAATCAGGTACCGTGTTTGTCGATGATTGGTGAATCGTCGAATTTGTATAAGAAATAGGGGGTGTTTCAAGTAGACGAATCAAAGGAAAAAAAAAAGGTTTTTAGACTGGTTCAGACATCCCTCAGGATAACAATCATATGCATGTTTGTCTTGTATTGATCTTGAGACTATTACAAAGGGCGATATGTGACTAGCCTAGATAAATCTAACCAAGTTTACAGCTTCTAATGTCTTGTGGTTTGTGTGACTTGTCCTCCTCAGGGTCCCCAGGCTCCGTATATATAGAGAGGCGTCATACATACTCTGGAATCTTTCTTTCCGTTTTTAGAGATAAACTTCCCTATTACAAGATATCCTGGGTGCCTACAGGTAGTTTTAATTCATCTAAAGATTCTCTTTCCAGAGATAAAGATATGCTTCAAAAATAGCGGGGAACCTTGGGGTATCCGGATATGACAATTACACGGTAGTCATCGTCAAGCTCCCTATCAGTATATGAAATGAGGTTTCGACAAGTCAAATACTTGGACAACAAAGATAAGTATTTTATTTGACTCTTTCATAGAGTAAGACTTGGGTTCTCAATTAGGATGAAGCATCGAATTGGACTTCTAGGGTCCTCATATCGTCTACCTAGGGTCCGGAATGCCTCTGAGCTTTCAAGCGAGTTCTTGAGAAGGTATTCCATCCGTGTAGGATTTACGAGTCACCCGAAAAATATCGGATAAAAGGTTAGGAAGAAAGGAGTCGTTCCTGGTCCAGTTTGGAAGTTGGATCGTCACAGCGGAGATTTTGGGTAGTGGTGGGAACCTTTTACCTGATAGGAGATCATGATTACACTGAAAAAAATACATGCGTGCGGGACGTGGAGCACCGGATTCCTCGGGTTACTATCGCAACTGCTCCCACATGTGTCCAGCATTAAATGTGACGTGCCGAAAAAGGAGAAGATTGTGGCCTCGAGTCGTACCATGGCATTAGTCGAGGGGCTTTTTCCAAGAGCCGCCACCTCACATATAAAGTGAGACAAGGAGGCCACATGCCATTCACCTCTCCTTCATCGTCTTCCTCCCGTCATCTCTTCAAGCCTCTTGCTCCCATTTTCCTCCAAAAACCCCAAATAACCCTCTGCCTGCGATTTCTCCAGCTCCATGAGTCGAAAGAAGATCAAGAAGGTGGAGAGCTTCATTGCTGATGCGGTGGCAAGCGTGATCCTGACCTGATAGGAGTCTAAGATCACGAAGGAGGCCTTAGAAAAGGTGGAGCTCGATGAGATAATCCTGTCTCGAGCCCTAATTGCTTGCACTCCGGTAGTGAAGTAGACGATCCCCAATCTAAACACCGCCTGGACCATGGTTTTCCTTTATTTCTTTCGCTGTGGTTTCTGATTCCCTCCTTCCATCTTTCTCCTTGAGGTGCTTGCCTTCTACGGCCTCGAACTCATCCACCTCAACCTCAAATCCATTGTCATGCTAAGCATTTTCGCACATCTGTGTGATGTCTTCCTTAGCATTCGCTCATCCCTCGACCTCTTTAGGTACTTCTACCTCTTAAAGGGGTTCCAAAACAATGTTACCGGTGGCACTAGATTTTGTCTTTGGGAAGGAAACACGGCGGAGTACATCGAGTTCACTGTTAAGAGCTCCTGGTCAGGATGGCACAAGAAGTGGTTCTACTACCAACCCGGCCTGTTGGGACTCTCTTACCGTGGCCTTCCCCTACTGTATAGGGTAGCATGGATGGAGGAGCCAAAGATGACCACCATTCGTTGGAATCTCATTGGCGATATCTAATATCTTAGGGATAAGGGGTTGATGACGTATGACGTCCCCAAGTATTTCATCAAGTGCCGTGTGAGCCTCCTAAAGTTGAGGATCACCGGCGCTTGGCAATTTCTAGCTGGGATGGACCCGGCCTGAGAATGTGAGACAGGTACCTACAGATCCCGAGTAGCCATTTTAGAGGAGTCGTGGGTTTGTTTCTTAGCATCACTTTTGCTTGTCATTTTCCATAGAGCTTTTGTTGGATGTGGTGGATAAGAGGACCAAGCTCCTTTTTGACTCAACCCCCTATTCTGCCGCTCGGACGTCCAATCCCCATTGTCGAGATGGAGTAGAATGCAAAAGAGAGGATATTATCCATAAGTCCTACAAAACTTCTCTATTTTGATTTCATCTACTTTCCGAGTAGCCGTAAACTATAATAATGGTTGTTGTGAACTTGTGAAGCTCCCCGGGAGTGAGCAGCCTGACCCAAAGGCTGAGAACGTGGGCGCTCGAGATGTGGACCTGGACGAGGTTCAGATCATGGGGAGTAGAGCCCTGAGCAGGAGTGATGGAGCTACTGCCACATTGCAGGCATCATCCTTTGCCGGGGGCAAAGCGCTGGAGGGGGACCACCTTCTGGAAGTCGACTCACCAATTGGTGGCTCCAGGCCACTGGCATGAACTGTTTTGGCTTCTTTGGCCCATGCAGACCTAGCACCGAGTCCACCTGTCGGAGATCCGACATCGACCAAGGCCACAGGAGACCTGGTCATGACTCGAGTACTCGAAGCTATGGTCTCGACTCCAGTAAGTTGAGCATTTAACCAGAGCTTTCATTGATGCAAAATTTGACTTCGAATGCACTTCGGCACTAGCTGAACATCTTGGGAAGGCGATCATTGCAGTGGGTACGTCAAGCGATGCACCTTTGGCCGTGCTGAGAAGGGGGACATGAGGAGACAACCCCGAGAAGACGTTTAAGAGGCTAGCATCCATCCTGATCCCGATTAGGCCCTCCCTGGCCAAGAAATGGCCAAGGTATGCATTATGCCACGAATGCCTTTCCTATATTGATAGGAGCATAGGACTTTAGTCCGTTTTTCTTACTGGCTGCTCAGAGCACTACCTCTAGCCCTCAAGCCTCAGCCTATTCAGATCATAGTCTCATCCTCCGAGGGGGCCGAGAGCAAGCCCGGGGAGCCCCAAGTATTGGCCATTGAGAGCTAGGAGGAGCTAACGGTTCCCCAAGCCGTTCCTCCAAATTTAGTGCACGGGCTGCCTGGGGAGTTGACCTAGAAGGAGATAATTGAAGGCCCCCACGGCCACAACTCGGACAACATCTTCAGATTGATCTTCACGGTGAGTCCATTCCTACGAAATAACTATTTAGCTAATGGAATGACACATACTAACATTAAATTATGTAGTTGTTCTCGTCACAGCTGTATCAGTTTCGTCGGGAAGCTCGTTAGGCAACCACTGAGTAGCAAAGCTTGAGAAGGAGACCTAGATACGCCGCTAGCTTTCCCTGGAGACCACTGAGAAGGAAAAGGCACATGTTGAGCTGGAGGGTTGGACGAAGGGTAAGACTCTGAAAACCTTATTGTGCCACTTCTTCACTTCTGTCGGTTTGGTCATGATGCCTCTACAGAACTCTCTGAGACCCATGACGCCATAGCCCAGGAGGAGGTTCGACATCTGCCGACTAGTAGCAACTTACCGCAGCCCTCAACATCTTCCAGGAGGCACTCATTGGAGTTGGTATCCAGGTGGAGCCTACAGGAGATGGTGATGTAACCAGGCTGGCCACCAGGGCAACTAAGCTTGTCGAGTCCTACAGGGGGCTCCAAGGGAAGGTGCTCGAGCATCTTTCGAGCCGAGCCAAGCAAGGCGCGGAAGGAGCGGTCACTATGGTGCTGGCTATAGTGAAGGCCAACTACTTGGACATCAATCCTGATGTTCTTTAGGAGGGTTTTAGGGAGGAGGTTAATGAAGAGTCGGTGTTGAGGATGGAGAAAGTGCTCGAGCGTGCTAAGGCTTTTTTGCCATGATGGACTTCAGACTCGGGTCCTCGCCGTAGAGTTTCTACCATGCAGCCTGTAACAATAAAGAACTTGGTAGCTTTGTTAGATATGTCAGAATTTATTTCTTAAATGCTTTTCCATTTTATGGGAGAACTCGGCACTAGATGTGTTTAACAGCATATCGTGATTTCATTACTTATTTCTCCTTTGATTCGTTCAGAACACGTTTAGTCACTAGTTAGAATGCTTATTGTGGCCGGCCTTAGGTTCGCTTGAGTTGGAGGCATCGTAGGCCCCAGTCACTCATGGAACTCGATAAGGAGCCTTTTCACAACCCACATAACATAATGATCCTTCCCTTCTCATTGGAATCGATTTTCGAAGTATACACAATATGTTGTTTTAGGTTTCCAGTGCTAAGTACACCTTAAGCCCTCACTGTCTGTTCAGAAATGTTTTTTGGGTAGGCGACCTAAATAGAAAGTGTAATAAAATGAAGATAGCTCATATTGCCTCTGGGTCAAGGAAAACCTTTTGCCGCCCTGAGTGCGCATATGGGACGAAGGTCCCGAGAAGCGCCTTATCCCATTGTTAGTCTTGAGGATGCACAAAAAGACAAGTAAAACAAGAAAGGAATCCAAGCGACTCCCTAGGCAATATGATATTTATTATTATAAAGGTACTCTTATTACTTACACTTGGGACTTACAGAGCTAATTGACTACCCACGAGCTATTGCAGATCTAATATCTTTAAACATAAATGACACAAACTAGATTAAGCCGAATAGCAGGAACCCTACTACTTTGGGGGTAGCATAGGCGCTGTTACCTGAGTTTCAGACTAGTCATGGAATAAATCCCCTGAGTATCTGGGTTTGAGTCTCGAGACATTGTGGTCATGATCACGACTAAGGCTTCTCATCCTTCTTGATCCTTGAGCTCTTGGATTCCTTGCCTAGTTGGTGTTGAGACGTCATGTCGAGACTCCTCTTGTCGTAGCGGAGACCTACCTTAGGACAACCCTTGACAGTGATGACCCTTTCGAATCCTAAGATCTTCACGGACTGATAAGCATAGTGCATAACAACTATGAACTTGGCCAGTGTTGGTCGTCCCAAGATGGTGTTGTACACCACCTCAAAGTCAACCACATCGAACATAATATTTTTTTGTCCGGAAGTTGTCATGCTTCACGAAGGTGACAGTGAGTGATATATGACCTATAGATGTGGCTGATGATCCGAGTATTATGAAATGGAAGGCTTTTGTAACTAGCTTGATGGCAAATCAGGAGACCTGTATCGCTTTGAGCACGCCGACTAATAGAATGTTCAGGGAGCTCCCTCCATCAATGAGCACTTGGGTGACCTTGCAATTATTGATTGTAGGCTCGACCACTATCAGTAAGCGGATGGGCCATACGAAGTTCTCTGGGCAGTCGTCCTGGCTGAAGGAGATTTGGACCTTTGACCATTTAATGGCTTGGCGACCTTTAGGGATGACATCCAAGACTTTTTGAGCCACCGTCTTATATTACCGCTTGGACACATCAAACACAGAACCACTGAATATGTGGTCGATGGTCCTCTCGACCGACTGGAAGGACATCAGGTCCCAGTCCCCCTTAGTGCTGCTGGAGTTGGAATCTCAACTTTAGGTCGCAACCTAGGTCTTCTTTCCTTTGGCTGCCTTCATGATCTTCACCTTAACCATCTTCTTCTAGAGGCAGCACTCATGGAGGCTACGGTTGTCAGGCTGGTGGAGATCGCACCAGGGTTTTCCATCTTGCTCGTTGGTGCCTTGTGTGAAACTCTTGCTCTAGGATGACCTAGAACGCTTGTCGGGATGGGTGTCGGGTGGATATGCAAAAACCTGGTCAGCTTTAGCTTTTTTACCCTTACATCCCTTGGGGTTCATCTTGCGCTTTCTCTTGGCCACGTCGTTGTTGAGCCCAGGCTGAGGGCGCTTGACACCATGAGTCTCCTCGTTGTTGATGAGGAGTGCCTCTTTGGCCTTGGTGGCCTTGTCGATGATCCTCATGAGTTCCTTGACTGCCTCGGGTTCATTTTTGGCCATGTCCTCAATGCATCGCTGGCTCCTGACCTCCTGAATGAATGCTTGGTGGATCTTGGGGGATGGTGTTCTGGGTGTTGCTGAAGCGACGTATGAACTCGCACAAGGTTTCTTTCTTTATCTGCTTGCCATGGTAGAGACCATTTTTCGTGCGAGGACAAATGTACGTACCCTGGAAGTTGGCTCGAAAAACATCGCAGAGCTGCTCCCATGAGTAATTAGTTCCCGGCGATAAGTTTTTCAGTCACATTCTTTCTGCCCCTCATGAGCTGTCGGGAGGTAATTTTCCATTACCTTCTCATCTCTACTAGCCACATGGATTGCCATGGTGTAGATCTGGAGAAATTCAACAGGATTTGTACTTCTATTGTATTTCTTGATTGTCCTAGGGCTGAACCATGCTGTCTAACTCATGTTTCGTAGATCCGAAGAGAAGGCTAGGCATCTTTCGATCGCACCCTACTTATTTTTGGCAGCCTAGGGAGTTATACACATGGGAGTCCAGGATCGACCCTGGCTTAAGCGATGCTGGGACATCCCTCACTTGGTTCCTTGAAGGGAAGATGATGCCTCCTTGGGGATCTTCAAGTTTTCACGCAAGTCATTGATGAAATGATCTCTAATTGGCAAGGTTCTACAATGGTTGGTTGTTCAGTTTTCATCCCGAGATGCCTTATTCTAGGGATTACATCTTGCTGAGTGGGATTCACGGGAAGGAGCGTTGCGTGACCTCCCGCGGTGTGAGCTATTCCCGGCAAGAGCCAGGTGGCACTTCTCAGCCTGGATGAGGACTTCTTTCATCATGCCAGTCATCGAGGTCATCATGCCCTTACCAGCGAGGGTTCTTAGATCTGTGGTTGATGGGAACATGAGAGCCTCCTCTAGAAGGAGAAGCCTCTAAGCTGTTGCAGATCTATAACACGTAGCCCCTACTGATGATCATGATGCGGTAAGTCTACATTCCATTAGGGTTTTGGTTCTGGGGTTGTGTGACCAATGGAGGCTGGCCGTTGCCTAGACCCAGAGCTGCAGGGATCTAAGTGTTGTCATCATGATTGGTCTGGTTGCCACCCCCATCTCCGATTTGAAGACTTCTCGAGGGTAACCTCCACCGGAGGAGTCTAGATCTATCATGGATTTTTTATCGAATTGCTCCAAATTGGTGTCTCGACAATCCATATTCTCAAAAACTGTGGAGCAAGGTCCCGACTTGTGGTGAATATCACGTTGGCGATCGTCTTGATAGTCAAGTGGTTCAAACTCGATATCGTAGTCCTTAGCACATTGATCCATGGAGCGACTTACCTCGTCGTCTAAATTATCACTGGATAGCTCTTTGCCGAGGTCCACCCAATCGATCGCCGGTTTTTTGGTAGGATGGGTGAAGTTGTCATAGAACCCCTCATTCGAAAAATTGGCCCTCGATACATTCTTGGGCGAAGTCGACGATATGTTATGTATAGAATCTTCAATGCCTATTTTCATAATCCACACGGTAGGCACCAACTATCGACAATTAGTGAACCACCGATCTTACGAATTTGTAGAAGGAATAGGAGATGATTCGAGTAGACGAATCAAGGGAACACACATGAGGTTGTAGACAGGTTTGGGCCTCCCTTAGGATAATAACTCTACGTCATGTTTGTCTTGTATTGATCTTGAGGATGTTACAAAGAGAGGGAGTGGCTAGCTTAGATGAATCTCAACCTAATCGACGACTTCTAATGTCATGTGGCTTGTGCGACTTGTCCTTCGCAGTGTCTCCAAGCTCCGTATATCACTACATGAGAAATCCTCCTTAGTGACAGGTGATAACTCTCATTAGTGACGGATATTTTACGTGTCACTCTTAACATGTCACTAATGCGGACTTATTAGTGATGGGTCTGGACCCGTCACTAATGATACACATTATTGATGGTGTATCATTAGTGACGGATCTGAATCCGACCCATCACTAATGACTACACGTTAGTAACAGATCTAGATCTGACCCATCACTAATGACTCTATATTAGTGATAGGTCTTGTCCTAACCCGTCAGTAATATGTGTTTTTAAAAAAAAGGGAAATAATTTTTGGTTTGAAAAAATTTGACACCCGACCAGGCACCCGATAAGTCACTGCTCACCCGATTGCACGTGACCATTCACATGTCATGTGATTCCTGGACTCAAACTCACGACCTCAGAAGTGAGCTTCGCGCGTGTGACCCCTCTAACCATCTCACCTCTCATTCGTTGTTGAGTATAATAGCAAAATCAATCATTTTGACATCTTCTGATTGAACATTTGAATGGCTATTTGAACATTTAAATGATCTTAAATGAAACTTTTGTCAACTACAAAGCTGTAGATCTCACTGAGTTTTGTAATGTTCATATAAAGTTTGTCTCCAACCGACTCCATATAAAAAAATTTGTGTCCAATCCGTACAGTGTTCAGTAAAACAGCCATAACTTTTACATATGGAGTCTAATTTCGACGTTTGGCCTCTACTTTCGAACCTAACAAGGAGGTGCATCCGAAAAATATAGGTCTTTAGACATGTACCTTTCCTAACCCCCAAAAAGGCTCGGAAGACCCTCGACAGGATCTCCAAAGTTTTTTTGTCCAAAATTGACCTTCTCCGATTTGCCTAGAAATTTTTGGAGACATAGTGTTACATCTTAAAGTTAGTGCTACGTGTACGTTTTATCAATCCGAGTTGCCAAACTCATGATAAAAATATTTGAATTTGTAATTTTCATCTTTGTGACCCTATGTGTGTCTTTCTCAATGATTTTTACTAGTTTTAAACTATATCCAACATTTTAGTTTGTGGCTCGTGTTTGGTTCCTTCGATAGTCTTTATATATTTATTTGTGCATCTATATAACTTTAAATAAAAAAGTGATCAATTACAAAGTTGTATACCTCATCGAGGGCTACAATTTTCATATAAAGTTTTTCTCATCTGAGTTAGTATAAAAAAAGTTATGAATTTTTTACCCGACCAGTTATGACTCGGAATCCGACGAGTCATTAGTGACGGATGTCTTTATCACCTGTCACTAATGAGCGTGCCCTCTCTACCCGTCACTCATGACTAACTCATTAGTGACGGACCTTTAGGTAACCCACCACTAATGAGTGTGCTCTCTCTACTTGTCACTAATAACTCCATCATTATTGACGAGCTTTAAGATCACTCATCACTAATGAGTGTGCTCTCTCTACCCGTCACTAATGACTCCATTAGTGACGGATTTTGAGTGACCCGTCACTACTATCTTTAGTGACGGGTTGTTCCCTCACCATCACTAATGACCCTTCATTAGTGACGGGTCTTAGTTGAATCCCAACTTGGGCCACACATTAGTGACGGGTCGTTATTTAACCCGTCACTAATAGTGCATTAGTGACATGTACCGAGTAGCCGTCACTAATAACTTGTCTCTTTTGATAATTTCTTACGTAGTGTATATAGGAGGTGTCAAACATCATCTGTAGTCTTCTTTCCTGTTCTTAGAGATAAACTTTCTTGTTACAAGATATCCTAGGAGCGTACGAGTAGTTTTCATTCATCCAGAGATACTCTTTTTGGAGATAGAGATATGCTCCGAAAATAGTGGGCAACCTTGGAATATCCGGATATGGCAATTACATGGTAGTCATTGTCAACGTCATTAGTCAGATTTTGCGTAAAAACGAACTTGTCAATGCAGTCATCGGCTGTGCAATGATTATTAGTTTTGATCATTGTTAGTATAGATATACCCTTTGCATGTAGCTTTAAGATCCATAAGAATGGCTTGAGAAGTGAGATAATGAGTCATAATTCTGTTTACACCAGGAGAGGGGGAGCCAGAGATGGAAGTGAAAAGAAAAATAATCAATAAATTCAGAGGTGGAAATTTTAAGAGAAAGAACCCTGATTTTCTGAAAAGATCTAGTTAGATGCCATACGATGATTTTGGCTTAGTAACCCTGATTTTCTGAAAAGATCCAGTTAGTTGCCATACGATGATTTTGGCTTAGTGTTGCAGCTGACGTTACTAAACAGCAAGCAAAACAACACTTCACGGATTGTTTGGTCCTGATAAAAAAGCCTGGTGAACAAAATATCCACTTCTAAGGAAGAGAATGAAATCATAATTTCAGTCCATTTCGAAGCACGACACAGCTGGGAAGCTCGATCTACGTAGCTCGGATTCCAAGCTACGTGGATTTGCGTGCTAAGTGTGCCGCATGAATTGATCGAAAGCCATTTGCTGACCGTGTGAGGTTCATGATCCGTTGCTCGCTCTTTCCTGGTACCGCCCATTCTCAAACATTAGTTAAAATGTTTTGTTGGGTATCAAGCCGATGTATATATCCTTGTGTATATATAGCATGTGCTTCCCTGACTCCTCCGCACCTTTCTTCTGTAGATTTTTTTCTCAACATTTGGCTGGGAGGAAGATAGGAGGAGCTCAACTGACTTCAGCAAATGGCATGGCGGGAGGCAAATGATGATATAAATAGGAGATGCTGAAAATGGAGCAAAGAGTAGTACACTAGTAGGTGGGGTGATATGCTCCGTGTTGGATGGCAGGTGTGACAATCCAGGGATTGACCCGTGTCATGCAAGGGACTGTAACTCAAGTAAATTACAAAGAGTATGATACGTACTATTGACAGATTGATGCCGCACAATTATGCATTTGCTGGCACAGCCTTACGTGTAAAAGCTTACAAAGTGGTCAGGCCACTTCTGCCATGTGAAACATGTAACCAAGCCCACTTTGCCATGGACCAATCCGATTTTTCCAACCAACTCGGCCACGTCAGCATTAAGTTGCATGAAACCGTTCAACTCAATCAATATGAAGAACATGTGTCATGATCATCTGGTTTGCTTAGGCTTGGATTTTGAAGATTGCAATCTCATGCACAGTGCCAATAGTGATTTCCTAATTCAGCTGGGATCATGAGGAATGGAGATGCAAATTCTCTATGTGATCTCAATGTAACACTTTGGGATCATCACAAGTCCGAAGAACTACTAACCTACATACTAGTATGTCTGAACAATAAAATTTTAACAATATCGTACATACCCTGTATTTTAAGGTTTAATTGACCAACATCACAGAGATAGATATATAGCAATATCACACTAGCGGTATAAACTATCCTAGCAAACAGAGAAACATGCCTCAAACATAGACAAGCACCACAATGGATCATTTATGCAATAAAAACTATCAAAGGTCGCCAAATTGACATCACAGCAAAATACATAAAAGATGGAGGCGATCGTGCAAAGGTCATGTTGTTACCCATTTCACATGCTTACAATCACCCCAAGGTGTACCTAGAAAGATAGCAAAGGTGAAATTCAAAAATCATAGCAAGTGAATTACTTTAACAAGCTTGTCGGAGGGTGAACTCCTATCGCAAGGATCCGGAGGGACCCCTTTTTGAGATTCGGCTGGAGGATGATTCTGAATATGTTTGCAGGATAAATAAATGGGTGTAAATGCGATGGCAGGTGGGATGGAATGATCGAATGCAGAATACAATAAATGCACTGGAGGGATTTTAGACAGGTTTGGGCCGCACTGAGCGTAATACCCTACTCTTGTGTGGATGCTATAAATGCCCTGGGAATGTCCCTCAGGGATGTTGCTGGTTACAAGAATGTTTGTCTATCCTAGAGCTTCGGGCTCCTTATTCTTCGGTGGTCTCAGCTTCTGTGCTTGTACTGAGTTCCTCAATCTCTGAGAGTCTGTATCTCGGTGACTCTTAGCTTTTGAGAGTCCTAAAAAATCCTCTCCTTTGTCCGTGCCCGCTGGCTCTCTTAAATACCCGCCGGCGGTAGCATGCCCCGAAAGGGAGGGCACGAGTTCCAAGGCACCATAAATGGAAAAGCGGTCATTATGGGCTGCTGCGCGAAGTGACGGCGGGGTTGAAAATGTGCCCCCGCCCGGTCTCGGTCGTCATGATGGTGCTGGCAACAGGCGCTGTGGAGAGGGCCCACCGGGCAGCCGCAGAGCAGCCCGGCGTGCCCGCCCGGTCTTGTTTGTCTGCCACAGCAGGGCGGCAGGCGGAGCGCCTCGGGCCTTGCGATGTTATCCCGAGGCGCGCCGGATGACACGGGATGGGACCCGTGCATTAAATATCCCCACGCCTTCTCTGCCAAGCCGTGGCAGGGGCTGACACCGAGCGTGGCTGGAGCAGTTGGAAGCGACAGGCCACGCGCCCTCTTAAATGCGGCATCGGGCCTTTCACTGGCTAACACCTCACCGCTGGACCTTCTCTGGGGGCCACCGACGAAGGACTTCTTGGGCCGTCGGGGAACCGAGTGTTCGGGGGTCACTGCTCTCGACCCCGGGCACTCTCTCTCGGAATCTTGTTGATCGGGTCCTCGGGGAACCGAGTGCTCGGGGGCCATAGCTCATGACCCCGAGCACTCTCTCCCGGAACTTAGCTTCCTCGGGGTCTTCGGGGTACTCGGGTGCTCGGAGGGCCGCTGTTCGCGGCCCCGAGCACCGTCTTCCCGGAACTCGGCTTTCCTTGGTCGTCGGGGGACTCGAGTGCTCGGGGGCCACTGCTCGTAGCCCCGAGCACTCTCTTCCTGGCACTTGGTCTTCTTGGGTCATCGGGGAACTCGGGTACCCGAGAGCCACTGTTCATGGCCCCGAGCACCCTCTCCTGGGACTTAATCTTTTCGCGCTTTGGGGAGATGATCCCCGCGGGAGGTCACCACGTGGCAATTTGCTGATCTGACCTCGGAACTCAGGGACCCCTAGTTCCTGATTCACCGACAAAGCTATTTAGCTATACTTGATTAGACATCCATCTTTAACAAAGATAAAAAAACTAAACAGATTAACAGTATCTGAAAAATATAACTAAGCATGACACTAGCACACCCACATACTGTCATCCACTAGCTTTCATTCACCATAACATAATCATTCAAAGATATACTATAACTTCCTTGAAATATGAAGAACAATATCGATGTAATTAAATTAAATGCCAACATATGAATGCATTTGTATGCACATTCCATGCTCTTCCTCACCTTTACTCTTTCCCTGGTAACATACGGTGTTTTACCGGTATGGTCATGTCGATATAACTTCTAATGCATGAGATATATATATATCATACGCTTTATGCATAAATGAAAACACAACTTCCAAGATATACATATACTTCAAGAATTATATAAGATGATACTGAACATCTGCAAAGCGACATAGCCTGCTTCCTGCACCTCATAAATCAAGAATCAAATAAACTTCGGAAAAGTAAATAATAAGGCAACATTTTCATATCCAGCTTATTAGAATAATGGTATGTGTTGCAATTAAAAGAGTGGAGACAATCAAATAACAAGTTAAAGTGTAGCACATCTGCTATTTAGTTGTCTTCACCGACGATGAAGGCAGGCAGTAGCCGTGTTTCGAAGCGGCACCACCTGAACAATCACATAATTAGCACCAAAATACTGCAACAACAAAAACAAAGAAGGCAAATGCTTATACGCCTGATAAACCTCCCATACATAACATATGAAGTCGACAGAAAAACATCTACCACTTGACTAGCATGACGCTAGGCAGTAACTTTTTTAGTTAGATCGAGGACCGAAGAACAGAAAAAAAGACTAAACCAAAACACATCGGTCAACAATACTATTTATTAATTACTCCTAATCCACTCATCCAACACGAACAAAATCAGCGCCATCAGAAAGATATCAACGAGACCTATGGCTTTTATTTTAACCTTATGATCGAATTCAACACCAATTACTTCTCGATTTCAAATTAAGCCGCTACACGCCAACGAATCGATCAAACACCACACTGGCGATGAAATCGATCATCCCCACTCATCTACAAGTATCTAAGGACTAATTAGAGGTTACTTCACAACAAGGAAGTCGAATCGATGATGGATTAACATAACACTTAGACCATTCTAGTCACATTACATTTCACATCCAGTTTAGTTAGTTTATCCATCCATGCTCTGATTAGGTTTCTTCCACCACCTTCATAGTTAGCAAACAAGATCAATCTACCCGAGTTGGGTGTATAGTTTATTTTCCAATGATTTTGGGGCCTTCAACTGATACTCTATGGTAAGTCTTACCCTTTAGTCGAGTGGAATCCTACTCCATCAATTCTAGATTCTAATTGTAGCTCAGTGATTAAACATCTTTCAACACGGAAGAATCAGAGGCACACATCATTTTTCATTGTACATGAGGCATTGGAAGTGGCAAGTCGACTTCCTATGGTCATTATGAGGCATGTTAAGAGGGTCCAGAATCTAGTAGCGCACGTTAAGGTAGAAAAATATTTATGCCATAGTGCAATATGGCGTAAATGGCCACCGGTGTGTGTCGAGCATCTAGTTGCTCATAATTGTAATCAAATTCGCTACAATAGAAAGGGTCATAACTGTCGGTTCAAAAATTGCATTAAGCGGTATTATCACTGTCAGCTCAAGAAAACCGGCACTAATATTCATTATCACTGTCGGTTGGATCCACGAACCGGTAGTGATATTCATTATCACTATCGGTTCCAGCTAATAACCAGTGATGATACTCAATCCCGGAAAAAATCAAAATTTAAATAGACAGCAATAATTTATCCGAGCTTTATATTACTAATCTTCATAATCACTGGTTTAAATCACACTAATAATTAATTAAGTCACTAATAATTCTCCATCTTCATAATCACTGTACACCAAAACAAAAGACGTGGCCAAACGTGCGCAAAAGAACCCTAAAACTGCTGGTTCGTTGTCATCACAATAGAGGCCACTAGCTGCACCCACCACATGTGCCTACCACGACTAATTGGGGTCGGCCACGACAACGAAGAAGTAGTCGTCGTCACCGTCATCGTCCTCCTCCTCGTCCTTGGCATCCTCCTCCTCCTCCTCACCATCCTCTTCATCCGAGCTCCAGAGCCGCTTCGGCTTCAGCTCGACAATGAAGTAGTCCCAAACTTCATCATCGGAGGGGGATCTTGTCGATTCTGAGTTCAAGGACTGCGCCTCATCTGAGCTCTACGGTGGCGCCGGAGCCTCATCGTCAGACCAAGATGTGGGGGTGGGTGGTGTGGCTAGAGATGGTGATGGCGGTTGGGGCGGTGGAGTAGCCGGAGCCGAAGATGGTGGTAGAGTTTCCATCACGTGCGGTGATGGCGGCGGTGGAGGGGAGAGGGTGGAAGAGAGTCAGAGATAGTGCGCATGTGTGGGAGCTAAGTGATCAACGCTAGAGTGTTAAATTTAAAAGCTTTTGGGAGAAACTGAGCAGGTGGTGGCTGGAAGCCGTATGGTTTTGAGCTATCACTGTCGCTTCATAATTATTACCGGCACTGATAACTATTATCACTGCCAATTATTAATGACACATTTTTTTATGAGCTGGTATCACTGTTGGTTCTTATTACGACATCACTGTCAGTTCTATTTACACACCAGTAGGGAAAAGTTGATTATCACTGTCGGTTCTTACTGGCTTAACTTTTTTGCCCCTTGTGTTTATGAGCTGGAAGTGATAAATTATCAATACCGATTATAACAATACCGGCAGTAATAATAGAGCACAGATGACCCTTTCTATAGTAGTGATTTTGAGTAAATAATAAAGAGCCCTCCTTATTCGGAAAAAAAGTCCTACCCTTTCCTCGATTCCTTCTCCCTCGGTGATACGTTCTCCAATCTCCAAGACCACCACTACGGGTAAGTCTAATTCTTGCGCATAATCTGGTTTGCTCCCAAAGAAGATGCGACTTTTAAGAGGAAAACGCAAACACCTACAGATAATTGTACAGAAGATTAAACCTTCTTTTCCCGTGTTAGTTGGAGGCTAGACGAAGTTTCCCTCTGCCCCTGTAGCTCAAAGAAAAAAATGCAGTTTTCTATCTAAATCTCACGGATAAAAGTAACTTCTTAGGCCCTGTTTGCCATCTAAGTAGACAATGCCTTGTAGGAAACTAGGAATAGTATACCCCAGAAATTTTCCTGCCCGCAGGATCCTTTAAGGTATTAGGATCCTCTCCGGGAGTGTTTGCCAGGCAAGAATATTGGAGTGCAGTAAACTATGAACGCAAGCAGCAAAAACAGCATCATCTGCCAATCGAAGCAAAAACACAGTTACCAATTACCATACATCCAAGGAACGCAAGCAGTAGACCACCACAGCCTCATCTACCCCAAACTCCCAAAGGAACTAATCGTAAGAAATAAAAAACGGCAACAAATGGGAAAAAATTCGTAGTCCAAAGTGATGAGCACCCACAAGATAGGCACCCGATCCAGAAAATTTTATTTTTTCATCTTTTCTCAACCTCTGAAACACATTATCTCTTATGTTTTGTCTCACACGGTTCTGATCACGAACTGTGAGAGATAGGATTATCTCGTGGCTTGTTTACCCACGGGACATAATCGGCGAAAATCTCTAATGAATTACGATGACTGCTCGCAATATGTCGAAGATGAGGATTTTCGAGCCGTGTGAGATGAGCGTTTTTGTAGTAGGAAATGAGCAGATGGAAAAGGAACAAATAAGTTAGGGCAAGTAGCTGACTAGTAATGAGTTTTGGCTTTTCTGGTATGTTCCAGTAACCATTGAATTGCATGTGTGCGCTGTAGTTTCACTCAAAAGGTTAAGCGGTCATCGAAACGTGAGCAATCTACTCATATTTGAGCATGCCCCGCTCACCTATAGGTTCGCTGCTTAACCTGAGATGGAATGGCTGGTTATAAATTCATATTTCAACATTCGTCTTTACACTCATAGGTTAACTCAGGCGTCAGACGTGTGCTAGAAGTGAGACCTGAAATTTTCTCGAAATTCCACAAGCTAGCTCTAGAACATAGGACCTTTTAGCTCTAATATTATGTTGAGTTGCATGCAACAACCTATTCACTGTGATCTGCATCCTCTGACTTTGCTTCGGCAAATGTGGTGCTACAATAACTCGTGAGGGCATGAACAATACAAATGCAGTTTGTTACTATGGCAAAAAATATACAATAACTCGTGAGGGCATGAACAATACAAATGCAGTTTGTTACTATGGCAAAAAATATTGTAGCAGTACTGTATCGTTGAAATCCTAGCCGCTCATTCGTGATCTGGCGGATGGAAAAGAGCAAACTGCTGGTTATTGTAGCACCTCTGTCTTTACCGAACCAAAGTCAGAGAATACGGATCTCATTCACTGAATAAATTAATCTAATATGGAAAGGTGCACAATATTATATTTCCATACAATGGATGCTTTCAACAAAATATGCCATATTGTCCGCCAAAAAGAATGGATTCCTTATTATTGGCAAAACCACCATCCATTCCTCCAAATCTTGAACTGTGTTGTTTGGTTCTCATATTTGAATTTTGTAGCATGAAAAGGGTTGGAGACCAGTGGTGTGAGAAGCCATAGTGATGGGATATCATGGCAAGCCCTGTAGCTTAGGGATCCTTTGGTGTTTAACAATTATTGTGGTCCGTGGCGAACCCTTGGTGTCTCATCAATTCTCGGATTACACCATGAATTTTGTATAAAGGTGCACTTAAAACCATTAAAGTTATAAAATTAGTTATTTAACCCACCCAACTTACAAAATCGGCAAAATTTACACTCTACAGTGGTTTTCGGAAGCAGTTTTGGTAATGTGTATAGATCCAACTCAGAGTAGTTTTGCAAGATTAGCGACCACATCTCATTGGTTTTTGTTGACAGGGATCCAAGTAAGAGGACATATGACAAAGAGAAGAAGAAAGAGCTCGGCCATGTACCGCAGCTAGATCAACTAATTTGAGCGGTTTGTTTTTCTACGGCGCATGTGTTGTTTCCCTCCACTCTAGGCAATAGGTGGCGTAGTTGTCCTTGACAGTATACTCTCAACTGACACTAGTGGGCGGTTGATGCCGAAAGCAACAAAAATTGAACTCTCTGCTGCACAGATAGACTTATCCCTTTGTTTTGTTCGTCAACAAGGGAAAGCATTGTTTTTTATTCTTGTTGCTATAGGGCAACTGCACTTCAAGGGCGGGGCCCTAAACCCTAAATACTTGGATGCACAATAATAGCACATCAGCTCCTTTTATGTATATCACTACTATAAAAAAGATCATCCTCACCTTCTTTCACTGTCAAATTCAGTAATAACTAACGGTGATAATATATCACTGCCGGTTAATAAGCTCCAGACTTACATAAAAAGGTAAGCCAATAAGAACTCTCCTCTTACAATAGCCTGTGAGAATGCTAGTTGATAGTAGTTATCACTGCCGGTTCGTGTTATTGATCGGCAATGATGGTTAGTAACATGAACTGACAATGATATTTAAATTATCACTACCAGTTCATAAAAAGATGTGTCTGGAATAACCAGCAGTGATAATATTTATCTTTGTTGGTTTGCATTACAAACCGGTAATAATAATGTTTATCACTGTCGGTTCCTAAGCTGCAACGACGAAGCAATAATTGACGACGACGAACCGGCGATGTTAATTATTGTCACTGCTAGTTCGTATTCCAAACCGGCAGTGGTAATATATCTATAAATAGATCCCATCTCTCTCAGCGCGCAGTCCCCATCTCACTTCACTTCCAATCTCCCAATCGAAGTCGCTCTCGAGGGGTGGTGACAGTCGAAGTGGTCTTGCGGTAACCGTTGCCACTTCGGCCACCTCTACCCTTTGTGCCTAGCTTCCACGCGTCCTCTGAGCTAGTTGCTGTAGCCACCTCGTGACCGTCTAGGCCTCCGTCGTGCTCCCAATCTCAAGAAGCCGCTCCCGAGGGTAGTGGCAGCTGAAGTGGAGCCTCCATTGTGATTCACCATCTCCACTGTAGCCGCCTCTACCCCTTGGGCCTCGCCTCTCCCAAGCCAATGCGTGGCCATGTGCGCCCTCCCTGTCTCCTCATCTCTTCTCCCTGTCTCCACTACGCGCACGAATGTTGTGTGAACATGAGTGTGGCAATAGGTAGATTTAAATGAGTGGCAAAAAAATTGTATTTTGCCATTTATTTAGGCTTACTATTGTCACTGCGAATATAGATTTAGATATTACCATTCGTTCAAGTAAGATTATGGTAATAGACACATCTAAATGAGTGACAAAAAACATGTGAGGACCCATGTAAAGATGAGTGGGGGGCTAGGGGCCTGGTCAACTTTCGACCAGCAATGGTAAAGCCTAATTTCTGACCAGCTGTGCCACCACTCGGCTAAGCCCAGTGCCCCTTGCTCATTTCGAAACAACACCATAGCAACACGTTACTAGTGTGGCATGTACGTGGATTAGGTGGCTCCTTTGTTGTCATCTTTATCTATACTATTATAAAATACACGAGTTGTGGCAGATCCAATCGATCTCCACTGTCCACCTGAGTTGATCAAATGTTCATCGAGCAAGGTTGGACCCTATTTCTCCTTCTAAAAATACATTTAAGCTCAAAATATTTGCGCTTAAGTCATAGGTGATGGGTTATGTTATTTACCCATCACCTATTAGTTATAAAAGTGATGGGTTAATAATATCACTCGTCACATTTTAGAAATTCAAATAACTTAAAACCAAAAAATCAAATTTGACATTAATATTACAAATTCAAATAACTTGACTTTAATATTTGACACTCAAATTCAAATTCGTCGTTTTCGTGCTTTCTTGACATGGATCCCTTCGTAATGGTCAGAGCACCGGTATGGAGCTTCCTCGATCGACGAAAGGCGTGGCATGATCGCAGTAGAAAAAGGGGGGATTTCATCGAATTGATTGAACTCCTCATCAACGACGTTTGCAACTCCGATGATGCGTCTTTTCCTAGTGAGAACCACATGGTGTTTCTTCTTTATTGTGTCGGTCATATAAAAGACTTGGCGAACATCTTTAACAAGTACGAAGGGTTCAGACTTGTACCTAACATGTTTGAGATCAACGCTAGTGAATCCATACTTGTCATTAGTGACGCCCTTTGCCCCATTTAACTAACGGCACCGAAACAGGGCAACATTGAATCTCAAGTAGTTTATTTCCCATATCTCCTCTATTTGACCGTAGTATGTGCCCCTCTGCATGTTGTTGTCATAAGCATCTATACGAACATGACTGTTCTGGTATATGATCTTCTCATCTTGGGCAACCGTGTAAAATTTGTATCTGTTTATATCATGCCCTTGATATGTCATAATTGTGTATATAGGGCCCGATGCTAATTTTTTTTATCAGAGCACTTGTAGGAGTACTCGATCGTGTGATTCAATCTCTGAACCATGTCGTGAAACTTCGCATATTTGCATTGCAACCCAAGCTTCAGTCTGCCCGAATTCTCTTCAAGTAACATTTGCTTGTGCTCATTGACATATGGGCACACTTTGCTCAATTGTTGCAGCACGAGGAAATGAGCTTGGTCGTAAGCTTTCGGATCAGGAGTTATTTTCATCTTCCCCAGAATTCCTACACCTACGAGCCTCCCCTCATGGCAAGACTTAGGCATGCCAATTGAGTTATTTAGGTCAATGTAATTAACAGAACACTCCAATACCTCCTCTATCGCGTAACCCTGCACAATGCATCGCTCAGGAAAGGCTCGATTCCTTATGTACAACTTGAGAACTCCCACATATCTCTCGTATGCAAACATGTGATGCAGGAACACAGGGCCAAGGTAGTGTATCTCCTTCACAAGGTGAGTAGTGAGATGTACCATGATATCGAAAAAGGATGGTGGGAAATACACCTCAAAAATACATAGAGTCTCAAAGTGTCTTCTTTCTAGCTCCTCTAGCGAGTCTGGATCGAGCACCTTTTGTTCAATTGCATTGAAGAAAAAGCATAGGCTCAGGATAGCCTTACAAATCTTTATTGGGAGGATGTTCCTAATAGCTACCGCAAGCAGTGACATCATCATCACATGGCAATCATGGGACTTCATCATGACGAAATTCATTTTCAGCTCTTTCACCGAAACAAGTCTAGCGATGTTGGACGAGTAACCGGAGGGAACTTTCACACTGTGCAAGAACTCGCATAATTCTTTTTTTTTTCTTTCCTAGAGAGAGTGATAGCTGCTGGGGGTAGGTGTTTTCCTTTGTCCGTATCTTTTGCATGGAGCTCTGGCCTTAAGACCATTTCTTCAAGGTCAGCTCGTGTGTTCCCATGATCCTTTCATTTTCCCTTCATTTGGAGCAATGTACCGATCAGACTCTCGCAGGTATTCTTCCTTATATGCATGTTGGGCGAACATCTAATTTTTCCCAATACTCTAGCTCGAATAGTATTGATTTCCTGTTCCACATTTCTAACTATTCATCATCCTTAGAGGATTGTTTTCGCTTTTCACGGACAACATTGATATTCTTAACCTGATTATTGACATTTTCCCTGCTAAAATGCCTCGGAGGTAACACTTTCTCCCTTGTGCCATCGAACTGCTTGTCCATGTTTCGGTACGAGTGCTTCCGGAGAAGGAAACGTCGATGCCGCATGTACACTATTTTCTTTGAGTTGTTCAACCTCAAATTCCATATGTCATCTAAGCAATAGGGGCAAGCTTCACCTTTTCTTTTGCTCTGACCTAACAAGTTACGAAGTGCTGGCAGATCATTGACAATACACTAGATCTGTGGCATCTCGCGATAGATTGGGCAAACCTAGTATTAAATCTAACATAAGTACAAATCTAACATAAGATGCAAAATAACTGATTACAACTCAAAGCACAATAAATTTACCAAATAGGGATTAGAGGAGGAGGAAAGGATGAGGAAAGGGGGGGATGCAAACCTTGAAAGACCTAGCACCAATTCAAACTTCAAATCAACAAGATATTAGAAAATCTCTAGCAGATCCAGTGAAAATCGCCAACATTGTGCGGGCGGAACTGTTAAGTAACTGATCGCCTGCACAGTGGCTGGCTAGGTCTTAAAATAGATCTAAGTAATAAGTGATGGGTGATAATAATACCCATCACTTATTATTTGTTATAAGTGACAGGCCATATTACGACTCGTCACTTATGACTAGCCTAGGGAGACCCGTCACCTTTGCCATAAGTAACGGATCATAACATGACCCGTCACTTATGACTAGTGCAGCGAGACCTATCACTTATGACCAAGTCATAAGTGACGGGTTTAGTCATTACCCATCACTAATGTTATAGGTTACGGGTAATATTGTGACCCATCACCTATTACCTGTTATCTGTGATAGGTAAATACCTGGTCCCGACCTGAGGCGACATAAGTGACGGGTCATGTAATGACTCATCACTTATGTGTGTCTCCTTTGTCCGTTTTTCACATAGTGCAAGGACACCACCACGCACGACCTGCGCCCAATAGGCGCACCTGGTCACCATCACCCCTTGCCCTACCCTCTATGTCGTCATCTGGTTACAACGATGTTACCCAATATTTATAGGCTCAGGAATACAAGTCCGACATAAACTCTATTTTTAACCATCTAATAGAACCCAAGCACAATATGTAATCTATTTGTACATATATTTGACACGTATTCCAATAGAAAGAACAAGAGGGAGACAAAGTATATTCGCCAACTGTGTCTGCCATGGCGGCAATTTCTACATGGTGAGAATGAATGGAATGGTGTAGGCATGGGATCTTGGTGACCCAGACAATATAAAAAAGGAATTGATCATTGGACGTAAGAGATCACTAGCCATCCTATTCTTACTAGGTTCGTACTGTCGATACCTTGGAGGGATCTAATAACCTTGACACGAAAAATATCCGAAGCACATCAAAGTTGAAATTGTTGAGGACAAAAATTGATAAAGAATAAAGAATTTAGGAGTTGGAAAATTGAACGGGTTAGAACATCCGGTTTTGGATCAAAACTTCCAATTAAGCTTTTACCAGAATATCTAGTTTTAGATCAGAACTTTTGGTTAAATATTTTTTGTCTAACCCGAGAACCTCTTTCAGGGGAAAAATTAGATATTCCGGTGTTGGGGTCATCATTTAAGACCCCCGTCGCTCCTGGCCCTGGTAGACCGCGCTTGCGGACAAAATGGGTCTCTGAAGGCCGTGCGGATCACCAGGCTTCGAGACCCTCCGGATCCCTGTCCTTCTGGAGCAACAGCCTCCAAAGCTCTAGCCTTCGGAGCCCTAGACTCCGAAGCCATTACCTTCCGAAGCCCCAGTCTCCGGAGCCCTTGCCTTCCGGAGTCTGGGTAGGCTTTCCGAAGTCCCAAGGGAGAGCCATCTGACCTAGGAGAAAGATCAACCGGAGGGGGCCTACTAGCCGTCCTCCACCTGCAAGGAAGTGACCTACATTTAATGCAACACAAGTGGAGAACATCTTGACATCTCCAGCGCAAGTGGCGGCCGTCCTGACATCTTGGCAGTATGGCGCTACAATAAACGAACCGGTTGTGCACCACATCCCAACCACTTGCGTTGCTGTATCACCGTAATATAGAATATATTCTAATTAGGAGCAAGTGCATCCCACCTAGACATGTATTGTGCGATCAGGCCGATTCTAGGCCGTGCGATATTTATACCGCTATCTCTATAGGGATATACTTGGACATTTTCACACCCTGCTGGTGCTATAAATACAGATCATTGGCCATCAGGCCAAGGGACCAATCCTTTTTTACCATCACATATCTGGTGTTGCTCCCTCTCCACTTCTTCTCCAAGCTTGAGCACACTCTTGTGAGTGTACTCTCGCTGCACTTGTTCGCGCAAGACATATTCTTGTGCCAATAGTGCACTATCTGTGGGGATTCAAACAATAGATGTGCTCGAGAGGTAGGATGGCCCTTAGAAAGAAGACCGCTGGGGCTGCGGCACATTTGGCTGATGCCCCGGCCATGCCTGTGTGAATGACCACACGCCAAACTGGCAATAGGCCCCGGTCGGGGGAACGATGGCCCTGTGACCACTAGCAGCCTGGCCACGACCACGGCTATGGTTAGCACTGAGGGGCCCCCGCCTCGAGGGCCCTGCAATAGCAGCATGATGAGGGCCCCTCCATGTCCCTAAGGGTTGAAGCCGGCAACGCCGCCGTGAACACAACCTTCGCCAAGCAGTAGTCATGCGGTATGACCCTCCAGACTCAACTGGAGGAGCTACAGGCGGCCCTACGGGCAACACAGCAGACTGCCCGAGGGACCACTACCACTCCCTTAACGGCTAGCGCCGTCCGATCCCTAGCTCCGGGGACTAGCGAGGGCTTCATCCCCACAACCCATCGCCACCAAACACCTCCTGTGATCAATGCATAGTTTCCGGAGCCTCAGATTCATCGTCATGAGGCCCCAGTGCAAAATCATGACTACCCTACATGCGGACATGTAGGCCGCACCCTTCTCGGAGGGCTTTTGGACCCTGAAGATGCCTAAGTTTAGAGGAGACTCAAACCCAGATTAGTTTGTCCACTCATACACCCTCGCTCTAGAAGCCAACAGAGGCGGATAGGCTGCCATGGCCAAGTGCTTCCCCCTTTCTTTGGAAAGGGTACCCCTTCGATGGTTCTAGACGTTGGAGCCTGGGAATGTTTTTGCCTAGGCGTAGCTCCGAGACCTCTTCTGCAACAACTTTCAGGGTACCTTCGTCGAGCCGGTGACCTCCGGAAGCCTATTCAATGTTAAACAACAGCCAGGTGAGACCCTCTGGGGTTATTTCCGGAGGTTTTCCCGAACCAAGTCCCAGATTAAGGGCATCTTAGACTCATCAGTCATCGACACAATAACTCAGGGTCTAACCGATGGCCCCCTCTATGATCGGCTAAACCAGGGACCGGTGCGGTCTATAGAGGTCCTCATGTGCAAGTTCGAGGAGTATGCACTCGTGGTAGAGGAGCGGCTCCACCGAGGGCTCGTGCAATCCACCACAACCCCCAAAGTGGAGCCCGAAAAGTCCACCTCGCAAGCAGGATCCTCTCACTCTCTTCCCCGGCCAGCAAAAAGGGGCTTCGAAGAGAATAACGGCTCCTAAGGCCATAAGGGATGGCTGCGACAGCGCCACGGCATCCTCAACATCAACCTGGGCCAGGGCTCAAAACCCACCCCATCCTAGGGGCTGCGGCCGGGGCGCCCCACAGCCTTCCCAGCATAAGACCGTACCCCGGACCGATATCCCGAGGAAGGGCACTGGAGCACCTTGCATGGGGCCGAACGCAGACATAGCACCAAAGACTGTCGGACCCTCACAACCTTCCGAGAGTAGTACCTCAGGAGGCAGGCAGCTTACACAACGACCGAGAGGGATGATGGCAAGTGGCCCGAAGGCTGAAGACCAGCAGCGGATCACCAGGTTGATCACCTAGTCTTGTAGAACCCTTCCCAGCTGGCTCTGCTGCCTCCAGCTCCGCCACCCGCGGATCAGTACATTCCTGAAGGAGGCAGAGCTAGGTAGCTGGTGCTCACCATAACTTGGGGTGGAAGCTCTGGTGGCTCCTCTAAACGACAGCGACGAGACTACGCATGGGGGGTGAACCACATCAGGGCAACCAACATCCATCGCCAGGCCCCTAAATGGGCCAACGCCCCCGTATAGTTCACCTCCAATGACTCTGAGGGGGTGAAGTTCCCCCACTCTAACGCCTTGGTCATCTCAACCAACATTGCCAAAGTTGAGGTCTAGAGGGCATTGGTCGATGGTGGCAGTTCGATGGACCTCCTCTTTGTACACGCCTTTGACCAACTCCGTATCCCGCGGAGCTGGCTTTCCTTGGCCCACTGGCCATTGCAAGGATTCAACGGGGTCCTGCTTGATGCCTTAAGCCAAATAGAGCTCCTGGTCGTCTTCGGTAAAGGCCCCACTATGCGAACCAAAGTTATCTCCTTCGATGTCGTGGACGTACCCTATGCTTACAATTCTATCCTGAGTTGGGGGACTCTAAACAAATCAGAGTGTTCCCCATCACAACTACCTCTGCCTAAAGGTGCCCAGACCCCAGGGGCTAATCTCTGTCCATGGCGACTAGGAGTTTACAAGACGCATTGAGTATGGGCACCCACCCCTCTCAATGGATGCCACATCCATAACGTGGCCCCGGAGAGCTTTGAAGCCCCCCTTCAGCATACCTGGGACACAGTGGCCCTCCAAAGCCACTACCGGAGGGGGAAGTGAAATCCGTTCTAGCATGTTCGGACCAACACGAGTGAACCTTCCAAATCACGGCAAACCTCAATCCGGAGTAGGAAGTCCAAATCTTAACAACCCTACGAGGCAACCTAGATGTCTTCGCATGGTCCTCATAGGACCTCCCTGGGATCGACCGTTGCATCATCGAGCATGCCCTCTGAGTTGACCCAAAGGCAAGGTCGATGCGCCAGGGGCTCCACAAACTCTCCATCGAGTGGGCGGAGACCACAAAGGAGGAGGTCTAGAAGCTGCTGAATGTCGGCGTCATCTGAGAGGTTATACACTCCGAGTGGCTCTCAAACCCTGTCCTGATCAAGAAACATAATGAGAAATGGTGCATGTGCGTCGATTTCACCTCACTTAACAAAGCCTACCCCCGAGATCCGTACCCGCTTCCTCGCATTAACCAATTGGTATTTTCTACTACCAATTGCAATTTGCTAAGCTTCCTAGACACATACTCCAGATACCACAAGGTGTGGATGGCTATGCAGGATGAGAGAAAAACTAGCTTCATCACCCGTTTTGGGGTATACTGCTATGTTCGGATTCCCTTTGGCCTCTAAAACACCGGAGCTACCTTCTGCCGCTTGGTACACAAGATTCTGGAGCATCAATTAGACCGTAATATCGAGGCTACATCGACGACATTTTTGTAAAAAGCAAGCTCGAAGAAATATTTGACAGCCTTTGGGTTGTGGGTGTGCGGCTCAATCCTGAGAAGTGCGTGTTTGGCACCAAGGATGGCAAACTACTAGGATACCTCATCTCCCGGAGGGCCATTGAGGCCAACCCAGGCAAGATCCATGCCATCATGGAAATGTCACCCCCGCCAATGTGAAGGAAGTAATGCGCCTGGCTGGGTGCCTCGCAACCCTTAGCCATTTCCTCGCCAAGTCTGCTGAGCACAACCTTCTATTTTTAAAATGCTAAGTGGCTCTAAGCCTTTCTGGTGGACCCCGGAGTGCCAAGCCGCCTTCGAGGCCCTCAAATCCCACCTTTTTGACCTCAAGACGCTCGCGATACCCCTTCCATGTGAAGGGCTCCTTCTGTACTTATCTGCCTCAGCCTCCGCCACAAGTGCTGTGCTTATACGGGAGGGGGACAATAGAGGTTGATCTATACAGTGAGCCATATACTATGTATCGGAGACCCTAGTGGGGGCCAGGACACGCTACATCAAGCTTGGAAAGATGGCATATACCCTCCTAATGGCCTCACGAAAGCTCCAGCACTACTTCCTCGCCACGATATCACTGTGCAACCTCATACCCGCCTGGCGATATGTTTTGCAATCGGGAGGCAACCAGACACATCAGCAAGTGGGCTATGGAACTAGCCCCCTTCACGGTAAAATTTGTGGGCTAAACGGTCATCAAGTCACAGATATTGGTCGACTTCATCGCCAAATGGACGTCATCACCCACCAGACCTCCCACGCCCCTCCTCAAGATGTGTGAACAGTATACACCGACGGAGCATATGGCTCTGCTGGTGTAGGGGCCGGGGCTGTCGTCATCTCCCCTACGGGCCAATAGGCCAAGTTCGCCAACCAGTTAGAGTTGAAGACAGCCAATAATATTGCTGAATACGAAGCCATCCTCTTGGGCCTCCGCAAGGCCTTAGCTTTGGGAGCCGCCAAAATCATCATCAAGGATGACTCTAAGGTCGTTGCGGGGCACGTAGGCAAGAGCTTCTAGGCCAGGCATCCAAACCTAGCAAGATACCTCGAGACCATCCGCATGGCCAAAGGGTTGTTTCATAGTATAATAGTACGAAACATACCACGAACAGACAACGAGCAGGGAGACGCCCTAGCAAAGGCCACTGCTAGGAATGGAGACATGCCATTAGGCACCTTCTTCGAGGTCCTCCACCGGCCAGCAGTTGACATCCCAGATGAGACAATGGCCGATGTTCTTCTTATTGGAGCCTCGGACTGGAGGGTCCCCATCCTTTCCTTCTTAAACAAAGCAAAGGAGCCAGACGACCCCATTGCACTCTGTCACATAGAACACTGCACCAGGGGCTACCTCCTGGATGATGGCATCTTTATAAAGCAAGGGTCTGCGCCCCCCTCCTTCGTTGTGTCACCAAGCAAGAAGGGGCTGACCTCCTCTGAGAAATTCACGAAGGGCTCTGTGGCAACCACTTAGCCCCCTGTGCCCTGGCTGGCAAGGCACTATGCCAGGGGCTCTACTAGCCCACAATTATGTCTGATGCATAGGAACTCATGCGTACCTACCAAGGATGCCAGTGGATGGGGTGCTGGAGCCACAGACCCCTAGCTCCCCTACAGCCAATCACCCTCGTCTGACCTCTGGCTCGCTGGGGAATGGATCTCATTGGACCATTCCCTTGGGCTAAGGGAAACCTTCGGTACACGGTAGTGGCATTAGAGTTCTTCTCAAAATAGGTCGAGGCCAAGCCCCTCATGGCAATCACATTGAGGAACATCCAGAGTTTCTTTTGGAAGAACATAGTCTGCCACTTCTGCGTTTCGTAACAACTCACAATCAACAACAGAACGCAATTTGACTCCGAACCCTTCAGAGAGTTTTGTGCCAAACTCGGCATCGAGTTGTGCTTCACCGCTGTCCATCATCCTCAGTCCAACAAGGCCATCTAGCACGCCAATGGCAACATTCTCTCAGGCTTGAATTGTCATCTCGTAGGCATCGCTAAAGGCTTATGGGTTGAGGAGCTTTCAAAAGTCTTATGATCCCTCCGAACCATGGTCACACAACCCATAGGTTTCATCCCCTTTTGACTCCTATACGGTGACAAAACTATGACCCCAACTGAGATCAAAGGACGATCACTCCGGGTACAACTACCACAGATTGCCGGAGAAAGAGAGCTCTCCTTTGTGTCTTCATGAATTTCAATGAGACTAGTCAAAATATCATGTACATTGGTGAGAGAATAAACACGACTAAATGCATAAATATTTAACTATTGCAGTCAATTCGATGAAATTCCCCCTTTTGCTACTGCAGTCGTGCCATGCCTTTCGTCGATCGTGGAAATTCCATACATCCGCCCCGACCATAACGAAGGGATCCATGTCCAGAAAGCACGGAAATGGCAAATTTGAATTTCAATGTCAAATTTGTAATATTAATGTCACATTCGTAATATTAATGTCAAATTTGACTTTTAAGTTATTTGAATTGTTAATGTTAATGTCAAATTTGAATTTTAAGTCTCAAGTTATTTGAATTTGTAATATTAATATCAAATTTGAATTTGTAATATTAATGTCAAAATATGATGGGTCATACTCATAGGTGATGGGTGACATTCGTCACCCGTCACCTATGACTTATGCGCATGTGGCCGAGTCAAAGTAAAAGGTGACAGGTGACATTTATGTCCCGTCACCTTTTTACTTCAAATAAGTGACGAATAATACTCATAGGTGACGGGTGACATTTATCACCCACCACCTTTTTACTTCAAATAAGTGATGGGTAATACTAATAGGTGACGGGTGACATTTATCACCCGTCACCTATGACTTATATGTATATATACCGTAGCTCTTCCCCGCGCGTGCGCACTCTCATTTTGGCTAAGTTTTTTGTTTCGCGCTCTAGGGTTCGCCGCCGCCGTGACCATCGCCATCCCCGGTCTTCTCCTCCCCGCACCTCCTCGACTCCGAGCTCTCCTCCGCGCCAGCCTCCTCCTCCCTGGCCACCTCCTCTCCGACACGCCAGCATCCTCCTCCCTAGTCTCTGAGCTCTCGTCCCTGGTCACCTCCTCCCCGACCTCCTCCTCCCCGACCTCCTCCTCCCCAGCCACCTCCTCCCCGCTCAGTGAGTTTTCCTCTTCTGTGATGATGCTATGTGATGATGCTCTTTACAGTGATGCTCTGTAATGATGCTCTATAGTATTGCTCTCTTCTGTGATGATGCTCTCTTTTGTAAGTTGTTTTTGGAGTATTACTCTGTGATGATGTAGTTGAACTGAAATTGAGCTCATTATCTAAGCACAATAGCATTTTGGCCTGAGTGGTTGCTCTGGACATGTGTGTTGGTGATACATTATGAGTTGTTTTTGGTGTGTTGCTCTAGGATGATGTAGTTGAACTGAAATTGGGCTCAGATATAGGCTTGTGATGATGCTACTATCAGTTTTGTTTTTGATATATGCTACTGTTAGTTTTGTCTTGGCTAAGTATGTTTAGTTCTGGGCCCTCTGTTTGATCACAGCAACACTGTCCAGACACTCTTTTGATTTTTGTCCAGGCTCTATTTGCTAGTTGAGAACTTAGGTAATAACTCAATTGATTGTGAGTTCAACAGAACAATTAGGGGGTAGGACATTTAATGTCTTGGGGCCAATTGTTATACATAGTCTGAGAACAATTTTGTATATGTTTCATGCCTACTGTCAGATCTTTGAGCAATTCCATATATGTTTGATATGCTATTTCCATGTCATGTGTAAAGATATCCATATGGTATGCACTTATTATCATATTTTTTTACAACAATCCACTATATTACTTGATGATGAATTGAGAACAGAATATACTAAACTTGATTTCTGGTCTGAGCAGTATCATTGCGAGCACTATATTACTCGATGATGAATTGTTGATCTGAGATTGGGCATGTCATGCTAAGTACAATAGTTTCGGCCTGATTACTCTCTAGGTTTTAGTTGGCTTTGGCAGCTCCTCGAGATGAACTGGTAGTATTCACTTGTTGTGTGTCTATGCACCTAGAAATCCTGTTGAGTTCATTCTCCTGTGAGCTTCCATGATGCTTTATCTCTAGAGAGCTATGTTCAAGTTTTGGAAACTAGTTGAGAACTTAGATGCATGCCTAGTCGATGATATGTCTATGTAACAGCTAGGGAGTAGGAACTCTGAGTCCTGGGGCCAGCTGTAGTGTTTTGAGAGCAATTCATTTGCAATATCAACATATTGCTCAATCATTGTTTTAGACATTAGCCTTGATTCCTTTTCTTTCCTCTATTGAGAACATAATATACTACACTTAATTTTCATGGGGCAGAAGAAGACTGGCACCCCTGAGAAACCAAAAGCATAGAGGACGATAGCACTAGATGGCCCCCCGGCACAAGATGGGGCGGATAGGAGCCTAAGCCTGCACCCGGCATCCTCCTCCGGTAGCAGCGAAAGCCAGTATCCCAGCCCGAGCCTTGACCCGTCACCGAATCGGGAGAGCCGACGTTGGGCAAGTGACAAAGAATACAATCCCACCAAAGAGGTATTGATGCGAGCGAGTCAATACATTTTATACTTGTTGAATGGAGGAATGTTCTTTGTTTATGTCAACTCCACTTTTTTCTCTCTAGATGGCGGCAACGCAGTGTCCAAGCCAGACAGCTGGTAGTGTTGCATGAGCCCGAAAGCCAAGTGTGAGGAAACGTCCAAATAGTATTCTAATTAATCATCAGGAGGATCATTATTCATAAATACAACCTCAATGATTAATCAGAATACCATCTCGGTAGTCCCGGCACGTGTTTTGTGCCCAAGATCGGAACACATGCCTTTCCAACTTGTATATCACAACATAGCTTAAGAAAGAGCGAGTAATTAAAGTTATATTACAAGTTCTTAAGCATGCAACCATTTGCAACAGTTTACACAAGAGAAACTATGCAGCGGGAGATTTAAAACCGTAACAACAACAAAAGGAGAGTGGAGTCATATGCCCTTAGGCTCCACCCCAAAAGCTACGCCTCACCAGAGTAGGATGCACTACTCTTGCCCACCACCTGCATCGGCAAGCACGAAGTAGCCAAACACTGCATCACCCTCACCAGCAGAACCTGAAAGCACAGGCATGAGTATGAAGGTACTCGCAAGACTTAATCCATATAGAGCATATATACGTAGCTCGACTCCAAAGATTATGCATTGAGCTGTTAGCAAGAGTAGACCACAAGGTTATGTAAAACATATGCGGTAAGCAACCTAGAAACATATGTGTGAGCATCTATACTTAAACTCCGAAAACAACTACCTTTCTACCCTGCAAATCACAACTTGAACATGTATGTATAGTAACCATAGTACCTCATCAACAAACCACCAACCAAAACCATCACACCATAACCTTATCCCACATCTGTAAACCCTACGACCATACAAATGAAACAATAGCATGCTCATGATCGAGAGCGCGGCAATTCGAATTGTTCTTACACCCTGCAGAGGGTACAACTTTACCCACACGACTCGAGGACCATTCGGCTTGTGCTACTCACAAAAGTACACACGAGGGGTACTCGAGTCAACCTTTCTCATACCCGGAACTGCCCACTTGCAATGCCCCTATGGCACCAGGTTTCTCCTTTTCTTTTTCTCTTACGCGTCATAGAGCCGCAAGGAAAGTGTCGGCACGGCATATGATAATCGGCTTACCTTACCATTAGATCAGCATGTGGTGAGCACAGAAAGTGCTAGAGCCAACTGTACCGACGGATGGCCTTAAACGATGCAAGCGGTCTATGGCACCTGGGCTCCACTCTCGAACTACCAGAGGACTCTTCCTGGGCAAAAGATACACCTAACACCGCCCACATCTCGCCTCAATCTCACATCTCAACCATCCATATCAACCTCATCTTTGTATCTATAAATAGTGATTAAGACCTAGGCTCGCGAACAACGGCAGCACCATCGCTCGACTTCTACCGAGGACCTAAGCATTGCTAAGCATTTCGAATAATCCTTAAAGCTAGACACCAACTATATCATCAAAGCTACAAGGATAAGGATTCATCAATAAGTCAAGGTAGAGATAATGCATCAACATAGGTTCTGCCCATATCAACCCGACACTGGACTCAACACATGCAAACATACATAAAGCATAATTTATCAATTTTAGACTCCATTTAATTTGAACAAAGGGTGCAGTATGCTTAGATGCTTGCCTTTCTACTCTAGGGTTTGCCTGATACTTCCTGAACTCGCAGAAGTGGTGTGCCTCAGTATCGCCCTCGATCACACTCGCATCACGCTCCGGACCTTCGTTCACTACTGAAGAATGCATGCAATGATGAGCATGAATGACGTGCAATGACAGATGCTCCACAACATATGTCGACAGTGGAGATGCAATGCATCAGGATATGAGTTTTAAAGCATCAAAACTTTCCTTAAATAAATTATAGTTAAACATTTAATGATTTCCTATGGATTAAGTACGCTTAAAACAACTTAGAAAGTTAACTACGTTTAACATGAGTGTGAGTATATTTTAATGAACAGGGCATAATTTAACAAGATTAACAAAATTGGATTTACCAATTTTGGACTCGCCAATAATTGTTTATGAATTATTGATGATTAAACACATTTCATTAATTAAATAAATTTAATTTTATACTTCATACAAGGCCAACAAAATTGGTTTCATAATTTTTGGATCTATATTCGATTTTTTATGCATTTTACAATTACCAGCCGTTTTAACACTGCAACGAATAACCCATTTCCCATTTTCTGATTTAAACCGAATAGTTAAATGGATCGACTCCTTTTACACCGGTGCCTAACTAGCTGCAGTCACTGACCACGGGCCCAGGCTACCTTGACTCTGGTCAAAAGCGTGCCGCACCCAAAGCACAGTGCGCTGGCTGCTCAGGCAGCCTCGCTGGCGACGTGACGCGGCCAGCAGAGGGCACCGGCAGCACCAGCGAGGCACAGGGAACTTGGTGGGGGTACACGCGACTGGTGAGCCTGGCCGGAACAGGGTTGGCGGTGGGTGGCTACAGGCGGCAGCGCTCTCGTTGGCCGTGGAGAGGTGCGTCGGTGGCCGGCCAAGCCAAAAACGGTGCGTGTACACGACCCATGGGGGCACAAGGTAGCTCACCGTGGGTTGGATTCGACCGGAGGGGTGGAAACACGGTGGCTCGTCGAAGAGGGGCAGAGCTCGGCCAGAGTGGAGGAAGAAGGCCGGCGCGGGAAGCTTCAATACGGCAGGGAAGAGGGCGAATCGGCCGGGGAGAGCTCGGAGGAGGGCCTAGCGACCTCCTTCAATTCTTCGAGGAGCTTTGTCGGGGTGGAGGTGGGCTCAACAGCGGCGGATTTGGCCGGCGATCGCGTTGTGCCATGCGTGCTCTGCTCTAGAGAACAGCCGGCCAAGAGAGAGGGAGAAAGGAGGGAGAGAGAAAGAGGCCGAGTGGGGAGGGGATAAGGGTGGCTGAACCCCCTCGAAGCACCTCGATGCGTGACTTGACGACGTGTTGCGTTTGCCGGCCACTGAAGTCAGCAAAAGCGGCGGCTAGAGAGAGCAGAGAGAGAGAGGGGATGGGTCGCGTGAACAGTAGCTGACTGGTGAAAAGATCTCCCCTCTGTTCTAATCCAAATGAAGGTCTTCCCAACCTCCAAATTTTGTGAGACAAATTTTTTTGGATTCTATAATTCATGTGCAATTCATTTTAACTTGTTTGACCCCAATAAGACTAAGCCAAATTGAAATTAAAATTCTCTAAAGTGGCAACCTTTTCTAACTTGTGGTAATTTTTATGCCTTCAAAGTAATTCTCAAAAATTTGGAAAAAATCACTAATATTCCTCATTTAACATGGACACATTTCTATAATTATTTCCAACCTTATGTTTCATAGCAATATTGTGAGTTGCTTAACAATGCAACAATTAACATTGATTTTCACAATTTATGTCTAATTGAAATTGCAAGTTAATAATTGCTCAAAACAATTAAACATGATGCTAATGATCTTAATGACATGCTCAAGCCATTTGGGCTATCACACCAAGGACACAAACACAGTGGTCGAAGGACAAAGTTACCATCATGGGAATCGATGCTGACGGGGGCTGCCTACAGATGAAAAGGCCCTAAATAGATTTCGGAGGGTTGCAGGGCTCATTGCTCGGGAGAGGGTGCCGATAACGACTAAGTTCGATGACCTCAGTGACGAAGCGAAGAGGGACTTGTTCAATAATATTATCATGGAGTATCTAGAGTACCTTGGAAATATGAGCGAGCATCAAAAGAACGCCGCGGTCAATGCAGTAATGAAAGAGATCACGAAACTTCACCAAAACTTTAAGAGCAAGCTTGTGAATCGGTACTTAGCAAAAGGGGTGGCACCCTTTGAGAGCTAAAAGCACTTGAAACCAAAAGATTGGGATGCTTTTATGGAGATGAAGAGCTCAGAGTAGTTCAAGAAGGCGAGTGAGAAGAAGAAGCAGCTTCGGGTTAAGAACAAGCATGACCACAGGACCGACGCAGCCAGGTATGCTGGGAAAAGGGCAAAATGGCAGGCAGAGGACAAGAAATTAGCTAGAGAAGGCCGTGAGAATCCTTGGAATCAATTCCCGGGACGATCGCAGTCATATTTGCGTGCAAGGGGTGAGCTATCCGATAGCAGATAAATCACATTCAGAAACAGCGAAACCCAGGCAGTCGCAGAAAAGTCAAAGAAAAGGAGGCCGAAGCCAGCTAAGGTTCTTTCACTAGGGTCAGGGAACATGATGTGCTCACAGCGGCGCTGGGAAACGTGGAGCACCTAGGTCGAGTGCGAGGTGTATCAAGTTCCCCGGGCTGGAAATACGGCTTTCCTGAAGACATCGGGATGTACAAGAAGAGGAAGAGGTCGGGTGCAGTGGATGTGGATGCATTAACATGGGACATCACCCAGAAAGTTTACTCAAGCATCATGGGCAGCTTACAGTAAAGGGAATACAGATTTCCATGCCACGGGATTTTAGCCCCGAGCTGCAGGGAAGAGTAGGTGCGCCTCCAGGGAGGTCGGGCAACAAGTAGCTGCTGCCGAGATTGAGCCGAATACAATTGACCTGCTAGAAGGGCCCACGCCCTACATCCTTGTAATCAGGCCTGGTGCGTATCACATCGAGGTTGCAATGGGCCAGGTGCTTCCAGGCATCTGTATCTTACATACGGTCCTGATACGTGCAGGCTATACCGTGGTTACGGTGGATATGGTACATAGCAATGCCGCCGATCACGTGTTGGAGGTCCCCCCCAATGATGAAGTCATAACTCTCGATGAAGCTCTTCATCAAAAGATTCAGTGGAAGAGGGACGACATCGTGGTCTCTAGTGCATCCTAGTCTGGACGAGCTCCAAGTGCACCGCCGCCGCGCTGCTCACTTCCTGAGAAGGAAACTTCACTGCCTTCTCCTCCTCCAGAGAAGCTGGCTTCATCGCATTCTCCTCCACATCTGGCAACCTCGCTTCCAGACCCAATACCGTCTCCCCCAGAGAGCCCAAAAAAGAAGAAGGAAAAGGAGGTCGAGAAGAAAGGCTCTAAGAAGCCCCTGCCGGAGATGTCGAAGGCCATTGTACCGGCGAAGTCGAAGTCCATTGTACCGGTGAAGAAGTCCATGGACATTGCACCAGTGTGAACTCAGGCCAACACAAAATTCAAATATTGGAAGCCCTTGATGATGGTAGATGAGCTAGCAAGGGCAAAAAAAGCATGTATTGACCTGCATAATTACTACGTACAGGCTTATAGAGACAACAATGATCAATCCATAGTTGTACAGTACAAACGACGACACTTCTTAAGTGATCAAGACAGCTATTTCATTGTGGGTTTCAATGACTTATACGACCTCTTCAACCTTGATGGCCTGAGCGTATCATTATTACGGGTCTTCACATTGTAAGTCCCTTGATACTGGATATTCATTAATTAATACAATTAAGTCTTGAATCTAACTGTGTTCTTATCTGTAGACACTTGATGAAAAAAACAATGAAGAACAAGGATCCCGTCGCATTTCTTTACCCTGAGGCCATTACAATATCGGTCATCCAACTTCATCCTGGCTACGCTGTGAATCATGTGGCCAGGGCAATGCAACAATACTCAAAAGTGAAGTACCTGATGGGCGCCCACAACATTGGTGGCCATTGGATTTTACTTAATATTTGCCTCGAGTGAGACTTGGTGTTTTACGTCGACTCATCAAGACCAATATCTGCATAAGGCAAAATTAGATCACGTGATTACAGCATTGTAAAACAACTCCTCGACATGTAAGTTATGCCTGTATTAGTTCACATATTAAACTTTTCTAACATTCAAAGGCTCCATAATCGATCCCTCTTTATGCATGGCTTTTGATGAGTACCTTCGAGCTCAATCTGACTACTACGCAAAAGCCGGCCGTAGGCTGACACACAAGATCGGGTACGCAGTAAGTGCTACCAAACAGATTACCAAATATTCTATGTTGCTAATTTTTTCCTTTTCATCTAACAGTAAAGTTTCTTTTCAGTAGTGCCACCAACAACCACCGGGCAACACCTGTGGATTCTATGCTGCGTGGAACATGCTCTTCACGCTCCGAGCAAAGAATATCAAATCCCCCGATGTAAGTTCAATACAAGATTGTTCATAACTAATTTCGGTAATTTGTTTAATTCCATGATAACATGACATTGGTTACGGGTTAAATTATGTAGAAATACAAGTGTATGTTTCTCGATGAGGGTGCACTCCCGGATATTCGATGACGGATCGCTGAGTTCATGGTGTATGAAGTCATCAGCCCACATGGCGAGTTCCACTATAGAAGCCCTAGGTTGTGAAGTCTTATGTAATTATGAGTTGATCGGAACTTTGTAACATTTGTGATTCTGTAATGAATTCATTTGAACTTTGTAATATTTGCAATTATGTGATGAAGCGAGTTCTTATACAAGTGTGTTTGTTGATATGTATTTAGATGTGTTGCTATTGTTTGCAGGGAGAAGATGACTGTCAAATCCTGGCTACGTTCCAGGATGCAGCCAGAAAATAGCTCATTCCTACAGCGCAAGAGACACATAAGTGACAGGTAAACTGCCTACCTGTCACTTGTGAAAGCCATAAGTGACGGGTAACCTAGTTATCCGTCACTTATTAGACGATATAAGTGACGGGTGAAGAGATCACCCGTCACATATAAATTTCTCCCCAGTACATGGGTGAAAGCTATAAGTGACGGGTAACCTAGTTACCCGTCACTTATTATATAATATATGTGACGGGTTAAGAGATCACTCGTCACCTATATGTTTCTCCTCAGCACATGAGAGACGTTTATAGGTGACGGATAACAGTTATTACCCGTCACCTTTGTTCATCATTGGTGACGGGTCCGTACCCGTCACCTATTACTATCATCACCCGTCACTTATGTCTGTTTTTCACCCGTCACCTATGTCTGTTTTTCACGTAGTGAGACCCGTCACCCATGATTGTCATTACCCGTCACCCATGACTGTCATCATCCGTCTCCTATGTCTGTTTTTCACGTAGTGAGACCCTTAGTGATGTGCTAATTGGATTCTCAGGTTCTATCGAGGAGTGGCACGTGCTTGAAATCCCAACATTAATCAATGAGGTAGATATGCATCCATGCAAGTACAATAAGATTTGAGTTTACTCCTAAAAATTTTGAGAAAGAGGGAATATTTGGAAAGTTGTCTCATTAATAGAAAGAAAAAGAGAAGGAAAACCTTATGCTGCTATATATATATCATAATCATAAGCATCAAAATCATATAGCAGAATACTATAGTTTAATCATTAGCTTCAACTCTACATTGCTTAAACAACTGTATTATATCAATCGTAGTCGCCAAGTACGTGGATATTTGGTTAGTTATATAAGATTTTGGAATGTCTAAACCTAAGGTGACTAAAAATACTTCAAATCTCAATTGATTGTTCGTACCGTTGGATTGATGACTAGATTTATGCGCCACCAGGTCATCGTGTTTACCTCTGGTGCCATCGTGCTGCCGAATTAGGGTTAGAGGTGAGGATTAAAACCCATAGATCAATGGTGCCTTTGGGCTTTGAGGGAACCCCAGGGAGGCAGATTGGCCCGATGGTAGACGGGGATGGCAGCAGTGGTGGGAGATCAATAAGTGGTGGGGATGACAATAGGAGGCGTAGGAGTTGTTACTGGAGAGGATCGCTGCCTTGCTGGTGAAAGAGAGACAGAGAGATGGTGGTTTTGTTTGGAGGGAAGCGGAGGAGATCGTGGGGGTGTAGGTCGAGTGAGGTTTGGGTTATGGACATTGTAGGGTTGGTGGGAATTATGTACTATTTATTGGTATAATTGATGTCAGCTGTTGGATAAAGATCCGATGGCGTATAATGGTGACTGAGGAAACTATTTTTTTAGACACCCGAGGAGGTCCCATAAGATTAAGATATGAAGTAAACTTGTGAGTGCTAGTTTTGCTTAAATACAATAACACTAGTTTTAATTCTCCACGATGTATAGTTGTTTACGGTCACACCGGGCAGAGTAGTATCAGCCTCCCCTCTCGCCTGGGTGTTGGCAGGTAGAATCATCGGTTGGGACAAAGCAGAGTAGTAATCGGTTGACTGCCGACTGGTTAAGTCCTTTCTAGATTGCAGCGTAGGACACGCTTTTACCCTGAAGCGACCTCGATAGTACATGGATCGATCATTTGCACATTGACTGGTGAAGCAGGGTTGGCGCCTCCTGTTTCAGTTCTCTGTTAGGTGTACGTGTGTCAGTAGGTTGGAATCAATCTGTCCCTTTTATTTTCTGTCCCATACAATTTACCTTACTGAACAACGCGGAAGTGTCGAGCCTTAATGCCGGATAATAGCACCAGCGATGGATCCCCTCATCTTCTTCTTCGTTCGTCCCCACGGTGGATCCGCCTTTGCTTGCAGAGCATAAAGGACTGAAGGAGATTAGTTATTTCACTTTTACACACATGCATGACCATCAACATTCCATCGTCACTTCCACATGGTCCATGGATAATAAACAAAAACTAAAATAAAAAAGGGTCAAACCAACAGGAGCTGTAAGTAACCAAAGACAAACACCGATGATGTGGTTAATTATAAAAAAAAGATGCGTAACAAAGCCTGAGAAACGCCAAGAAATTAAGCAGACACGCAAGTTGGAGCCAAAGCAGCAGCAGCAGCTTATACTAATCCCTTAGCGAATCTTCTCGGTGGTACTTGGAAGTTGGAGCCGACCCTTCTGCTGGCAAAGACGGCCGCCGTTACCGTCAACAATACGTCGGCTCCAACCATCGCCATCGTGGGCGCGCTATCACCATCGCAGGCTCCGCTCATGCTACTGGAGGTCAAGTGCCCGCACACCTGAACGGTGACACACCACCATATGCTACCTTGACACGGGCGCGACAAACTACATGACAGGAACTCGATGTGTTTTCATCGAATTGGACTTCGGAGTTCGTGGGATGGTTACATTCAATGACGGGTCGGTGGTCGACATCGAGGGATGTAGAACAATCCTTTCCGAGGTTTGCGTCCGTGACAAGCAGCACCGACTCATCGCCAGGGTGCAGCGATCAACCAACCGACTGTACATGTTGCGGCTCACAATTGCCTGGCTGATGTGTCTGTCAACTCGCAGCAATGATCTGGCATGGATGTGGCATGAGTGTTTCGGGCATCTGCATTTCAATGGCCTCCACAAGTTGTGGCGCACCATGGCATGGTAAGAGGTCTGCCCCCAAATCGACCATGTGGCACAGCTCTGTGAATGCTGCATCATCGCCAAACAATGTTGAGCTCCTTTTCCCGCGAAGGCCAACTATCAAGTGGAAGGACCCCTAGACCTCGTTCATGGGGATTTGTGTGGTCCTATCACACCCGTCACCCCCGTTGGACGCCGCTACGTCTTCTTGCTCATTGATGACAAAAGCCGGTACATGTGGGCGATGCTCCTCATCGTGAAGAGTCAAACGCTGATAGCAATTCGACGGTTCCAGGCTGCTGTGGAAGTGGAGACCGGTCAAAAATTGCGCACACTTTGAACCGATCACGGTGGAAATTTCACCTATGTAGACTTCAAGGAATACTATGCAAACCTCGGCGTGCAGCACCAGTACTCGACACAGTATACTCCGCAACATAATGGCATCGTCGAGTGGATAAATCAAACAGTGTTGGCTACGGCTCAAAGCATGTTGAAGGCTCGAGGCATGCCAGCTGAATTTTAGGGAAAGGCAGTCGATGCGGCTGTATTCTCCTCAATCTGTCGCTGATGAAAGAGCATTGAAGGCATGATGCCCTACGAGACCTGGTACGGGCAAAAGCCGGCAGTGCACTTTCTCTAGACGTTTGGGTGCATGGAGAAAGTGCAAAAGTGCGGAGTTCGTCGAAGCAAATCGTCGGTAGATCAAACACACGTCCACATCTAAGCAAGCTTGAACATCGGAGCAAACCGACAGTGTTCATCAGCTATGACGCCGGCTACAAAGCATATATAGAGTGTATGATCCACTCTCCGATCATGTACTTGTGGCACGTGATGTCATGTTTGATGAGAGCATGGAGTGGGACTGGAGCAAGAAAGGTGGAAATGACTTTAGCACCACTTTTGACTTCACGGTGGAGTACACAGTGGCACACAACGACATGCTCCCTGACAGCTCTGGGAGGGTCAAGGCAAGCCAAGATGAGTTGCTCGTGGCGGCAGCTCAGACTCCGGTGATGTGCAGTGAGCAAGTGGGAACGACAAGAGTCACTCCAGCCTCAGCTCCAGAATTTACATCTCCATCATCGAGCCTCTCCGACCACTGTGACGTGGATCATGATGATTGCCTGGCCCATTTTTGAACAATCGACAATGTGCTCAGGGCTGCCACACCGTTGGGCTTGGCAGAACGACAATTTGAGGTGGCTGAGCTACACATCCATATCACTGAAGAGCCGACTACATTTGTAGAAGGCGAGCAGCACCAAATATGAAGCCAAGCCATGATTGAGGAGATTGGATTGATCAAGGAAAATCAGACATGTCAGCTGGACACCACCTAATTGGGTTGAAGTGGGTCTACAAGATGAAGAAGTATAGCAATGGAGCGGTGGTGAAGCACAAGGCACGATTGGTAGCAAAAGGCTACGTACAGTAGCTGGGAGTCGACTTTGATGAAGTGTTTGCTCTGGTGGCCTGGCTCAACTCAATGTGACTGTTGTTGGCACTCACCGCTCAAGAGGAGTGGCCGGTGCACCACATGGACGTTAAGTCCATGTTTCTCAATGGTGACCTCATCGAGTAGGTCTACGTTAGCCAACCACTGGGGTTCATTACCACAGGCCAGGAAGCGAGGTGTTGTGCCTCGACAAGGCGTTGTATGGACTACGCCAAGCACCATGGGCATGAAACACCAAACTCGATCAGAGTTTGTGCACACTTGGGTTTCAGCGTAGCTCGTCTGAATATGTTGTGTATGTGCGTGGTCACAGAGAATCATGACTGCTAGTTGGAGTCTATGTGGACGACCTCATCATCACAGGTAGCAACCACATGGAGATCAACCGATTCATGCAAGAAATGAAGAAGATGTTCAAGATGAGTTACCTCGGCTTGCTTAGTTTCTATCTTGGAATTGAAGAGAAGCAAAGCAAGGAGGGCATTACGCTGAACAAATCAGCATATGCTCGACAGATTCTAGATAAAGCAAGGATGCAGGATTGCAATCCATGTCACACACCGATGGAACCGCAATTTAAGCTGAGTAAGACGAGCTCGGCACCAGCAATGGATGCCACTGAGTACAGAAGTATTGTCGGAAGCTTAAGGTACTTGGTACACACATGCCCCGATCTCACTTTCTCAGTCAGCTATGTCAGTAAGTTTATGGAGAATCCCACCTCTGAACATTTGGCAGCAGTCAAAAGGATCCTCAAATATGTGGTTGGAATAATTCACTTTGGTTGCTATTATCAGAGGACCAGCCCGGGGATGATTCTGACCGGCTATAGTGATAGCGATTTGGCAGGAGATGTTGATATTCCTCCTCAGCACAAATCCAATGAGCTGACAATCTCAGAAGCAGAAGGTTGTAGCTCTATCATCATGTGAAGAAGAGTACATTGTGGCCACAACAGCAGTATTTCAATGTGTTTGGTTGGCCCAATTGCTCGTTGAATTGGTAAACGAGAAGCTCAATGCTTTCACTCTGAAGATTGACAACAAGCCTGCTATTGCCCTTAGCAAAAATCCCGTTTTTCATGACCAAAGCAAGCATATTGAGACAGGATTTCATTTCATTCGGCAATGCATTGAGGAGGGGAAAACTGAAGTTGATTTTGTGGAGAGCAAAGGGCAGCTTACAGATTGTCTGACCAAGCCACTAGGGCACATGGATTTTTAGAAACAACACACTCAACTTGGGGTCACACATGTCAGTGAAGGGCACAAGGTTTAGGGGGTGAAATGTTAAGTAAAACTTGTGCTCAGGTTTAGCTAGAGTCTACTATCTCATTTTGATTAAGAGCACAACCAATCTGTTGCCTACTCGTGCGCATCGTTGTGGACCGAGGCATGCCCATTCATGCCGAGTCTTCAGTTTAGTTCAGAGTCTCCGTCAGGCGTGCTAGTCAGTGGTGAAAATGGCATGGGGGATGGCGCACGACTCACCCTGGTCATGGCCCAAATGTCGGCTAAATTAGGTGTGTAATCAGTCAAAAAAAAAGGAGAAAACACTGAAAAGGTTGTAGCTTCAAGCAACGCAAAATCGCTCTCTGAATTTCGCTTGGTGTTCTGTCAGTTTGTCAGATACTATAGCATGCCTGAAAATATTCATGCTTACGTCAGACATTCAGTTAGCGGGTGTTTGGTTGCCTGTACGAGGCCCGACCAAGCCCATAAGATGCAGGTTCTGGATGTTTGGTTGCGTGGATGGGGACCTGGGCCTGTCCCGCTAGATGCAAAAGGTCCCGCCCAGTCTAGCTCACAGAAAACGAAAATTATTTTTGTTTCCTACGGGCTTCGCTGGATGCAAGGTGACATCTAACTAATGATGACATTAGTATGTGATTAGTGCATATTAAATAATATTGATGTGTTTGAAGTTAATTAAAGCTTAATGATGTAAACTAAGAGCTATTAGAATATACTTATACAAAATAAACATCACAGTAACACTTGTTTTTAATATTTTATCTCATATGATATGTCCTCAGTCAACTAAACAATATGTCTTCTAAGTCAGACTAGACAGATAAAGTAACTAAACAAAGTGGGTTATATGCATATTTGAGCCACGCTCACTCGTAGGAGCCAGGATAGAATCTTGCTGACAACCAAACTGCCTTTAGACTGTCCCCAACAATATTCTCTTTATTTTATTCCCTTTCCGATTCTCTTTCTCATTTAATTCCCTTTATTTTCTCTCATCTTCAACAGCTTCTCTTCGAGGGGAATCGCGAAGGGAAAGGAGAGAGAATCCCGGGCTGGAGGGAATGATCCTGGAAATCCCTTCGCGACAGGAACCGTGAAGGGAATTCGTTGGAGCACTAAAGAGAACGAAAATCCCGTCGTGAAAGGATTTTAGCCCCTGAAGGGAAATCGTTGGACACAGTCTTAGCGAGCGCAGCGCGAACGTGAGAGATTTTCCAACACGCACCAGGTGGCCGTCCAGGAGCACTGGCGCAGGCTCTGCCGCAGCGCGTCGTCCATGGTCCTGGATCGACTACGGTCTTTCACTCTTTCTCCATCTTTCTCCGTCCACCCCGCTACTGGAAGCTGCAGCGGCGTCACGGCGCCGATGCTTGACGACGGTGCTTCCTCGGAATACTACTTGCAAGAAGCAGAGAGGCGCCCGCGCCGCCGCTGTACAGTCCGCCGCCCGAGCCGGCAAGCCGGAGTCCACGAGTGGCTGGGGAAAGTGCAACGGCATCGTGCACCGCGCTGACGAGCGCGCCGGTTGCAACGGTATCTGCTTGGGACGAAACGGCGTCGGCGTCAGCGACGGAGCGCGAGGAGGACGAGGCGGAGCCGGTTGCAGAGGAGGGCAAATCCATCAGCTTGGACGAGGCGTACGCGCTGGCCCGGCAGCCTCGCCCTCGACAGTCACCGTCACCAGCGTCTGTTCACATTGCATCCACCGATGTTACTACTGCGGCGGCGAGGCCGCGGAAAAGGCGAGCCGGTCAAGGTTAGTAATCGGCGCCGGCGGGCGGGAAGCAGAGGAGGTTGACGGCAAGGAAGAGTTGAACGCGCGCGCGGAGCAGTTCATCCGGCAGCTCAGGGAGGAGCTCAAGCTCCAGCGCCTCAACTCCATCCTCAACCACACCCATGCGCTCGGCACCCACGCCGGCGCAGGCTCACCAGCGGTGGAGCGGTAGCCGCCGTGCCCCCGGCGGCAGTAACTAGTTAGCCTAGTCCACTCGTGTATAGTATTGATTTGTTCGTTGATATGGATGCAAGAACACACACAGTTTTGAATTGTTGTTGTAAGGTATGAACAATTTTATCCTCCTGCTCGAAATCACAAGTCTACCGTTGTCGATGGAAGAATACGACTGTGTACAGAATAGATATTACATGAATTCCTTTCCTCTTTTTTTTTTTTTCTGACGAACATGGCATGAGGAGAAGAAAGGAATACATCCATTGGTGCTAAGGATAAGATAAATGAGTTAGCACCGGTGCTACAGGATATAGATATAAATGTTAAGGTCAAAATGCATGGCATTGGTGCTAATATTAGCGACGGGTGCTAACTTTATTTTAGTAACAAAGTCAATTGTTTTTGGCCCTGTCAATACCTCAGCAGGGTGTTTTAGGTGTGGATGTCACCCGAATTTTCTCACCACTAGATGTAGGATCTACGACTTGCATGTGATGACAGTAGTAACAAAAATTCAGTGATATTGAGATAAATCTCACCCGGATTTCGTTTTACACCCATGTTACATGAAAAGTACACAAAAGATGATTGTAAAAGCTATATAAACTAACTATACCTATAATATAAATTAACCGTAACTCATATGGAATTTGCATGTGTCGGTAGATGTTAACAATCTGTAAACTATCAATCTTAAGAATACGAGATTAGAGTAGGGATATTTTCTCTTGCTAAATCAAGCATTGAAAGACAGATATTTATATAGGTTTAGGCATTTCGAAGGATAATAGCACTGAGTTATGCGTTCTTATATTGATCTTTAAGACAGATTACAACGAGGTCTTGACTAGCCTAGCTAGTATCTAAACCTAGTTGGGAGCTCCTCTTGCATGACCTTGGTGAGATGTTGATGTAGATCGCGATTGCAGAAGGCTTGAGGCTCGTGGAGCGCTGGTAGCTTCTGCTTAGCTTGAATTGCTTCTGGCTTAGTTTGAACTCCCCTTCTGCAAGGTCCCCTGGCTCCATATATATGGGGATTGCCGTGTAACATCCAGAGTGCTCTCTGAGTATGATTCTATTGTCCTTATACTTAGGGATAAACTTCATCGTTTAAGGGATATTTTGGAACCTGCAAATAATTTCCATACGTCCAGGACTCCTTTCCTGGATACAGTCATTTGCTCCGAGAATCTAGGAGACCCTAGTGGATTCGTATACATATAGGATAATAGTATACAATAGTTTTATACTACACATCATCAAGCCCCTATCAATACGTGAAACGAGGCTGTGACGGAACAAGAAATTTAGCCCGGCTGAGGAAAACATCTCAACAGGTTGTTTCTCCGAGTGAGAACTTAGGTCTCCAGGTAGGATGCACATCTAATCGGGTATCTGGGTGCCTTAGGTCACCTAGTCAGGGTATTAGGCTTTCTCCGGATAGCTCTATGAACCTCCAGGTAGGGATCTCGTCCGAGTAGAAAATCTAGATCAACTAATGAGCATCGTCCCAACTTCTCAGGATCCCGAGAAGGTTGGGGAAATTTTTCTCTCCATCCGACAGGTTTTTTGAAAGTTGAAACGTCGTAGTAGAGATTTCACGTTGTGGTGAAAGAATATTTCCCCCTTTTCTGGAGAAAGATCACGATGATATATATATATTGAAATTTGGTGAATTTGTTGGTGTCATGCGCCAGCTCTCGTGAGATTTTGAACATAAAATACAATGGGACCCTGACATAGAAGATCATAGTTTTGAGTAGTCGGAGAATCGCCAAGTTCGCTTAGGCTTTCTTCTATATCTTGTGTTTGAAAATATAAACTTTTTTGTTAGTAAAAAATAAAAAGAATGTAAATGAAAATAGTGGGACTTCTTAGGAACTCGATACTGAGGATATACCGATAACCTAACATGCTTAGTGCTACTCTCTTCCTCCTCCGACTAGAGTAGGGTGGCTTCGTTACTAATAGAGGAGCTTAATCAGGTCAGCCCTAGATCCGACGTGAATAACCTCTAGACACTTGACGACATGAAAAAGAACATTTGTCACATTCCACGAGCTCGTGACTTAGAACATCATCTCTATGTGAAGGAAGTCGTTTAATTTGGCACAAGTACAATGAAAAGGGTGAGGTGCTCGTTTTAGCTTGCCACCGCATATCCCACTGCACGTTGTGCACTTGCACCAAAGGCCTTTCGTTGGCCTATCAATGGTTCTAGCGGCCAATCGATTGTACTGCCGGTCTCAAGGGTTTCTCCTTGGTAGAACTCGATAGATCAAAATTGATGGCATAATTCAGGATACCATGGAGTTCTTTTTTTTTTTTCAAGTAGGATATTTATTACTTGAAAATTGAACTATTGCTATATACACGATAAAGTGATGTACCAGGATCTTCCTCACTCTAACTTCGCCACAGATACTAAGGAGTTTTTTTTTTTTTTTTGCGAGAGGATACACCGAGTTGATGGTGTTGCTAACAGAAGTACAACTCACGCTATATGAAAAAAAATCATTAGTGACGGGTGATAATCGACATTACACATCACTAATGAGGTCATTAGTGACAGGTCATAACCGTGACCCATCACTAATGTTTAGTTATTAGTGACGTGTCGTAACTATGACCTGTCACTGTTGAGTGAACATTAGTGACTGGTTGTAATTTTGACCTGTCACTAATGATCAATGAATATTTTTCATATTTTTTGGACACAAAGAAGTCAAAAAATATGTTTTCACTCAAGCCATCCTAACGTAGGCCGATCCTATATGCCTCATAAGCCATATTTTCTTCATATTATTTTCAAGTTTGCATTCTGTGGGAATCAAACACGCGATCTCCTTCTCATGTGTGTAGCCACCTTACCACCTCAGCTATCACGTAGTTATGATAGAAATCAGATATTTTATCCTTTTAACCTTCTTTGGTAAAAGTCATTAGTAACGCGTCATAACTATGACCTGTCACTAATAACTAATTTTACCAAATTTTGTCGAGGGTTATAATTTGATGAGTGGATCATTAATGAAGGGTCAAGTTATGACCTGTCACTAATTCACTGATGACCTTATCATTAGTGACGGGTCACAACTTGACCTGTCACTGATGACCTTATCATTTGTAACGGGTCACAACTTGACTTGTCACTAATGATTAGCTTAAGACGACCCATCACTGATGATTAGCTAGTCACCAGTGACGAGTTATAACTTGATCCGTCACTATTATCATCAGTAATGGGTTATATTACGATCCGTCACTGATGACCACTCATTAATGATAGGTCTATATATGATCCTGATTAGAAGCCACGTTAGTGACACGTTCTTATTAGACCCGCCACTAATAGAACATTAGTAATACATGTTGAGCAGCCATCAGTAATATAATATCTCTTTTACTGATTTCTTACATAGCGTCGTCAAGCCAACGAGAGATTCTCAGGTTTTACATCTCATGAGCTAGGGCGGCATACTATTTACGTATAGCTATACTAATCGCATACTTGAGGAAATTCTCGTGTTAATCACAAACTTATAACCATCAATCTACAGTGGAACTTAGTTATAGTGGCTTTGATTTAATCGAGCAATCAACATCTCACGTGTAGAATGTAGAAACCGGCCAAGGTAGGAAAGAAAATCTGTCACGTATCCGATTCCCCTCCGGCCAGGATCCGTAGCTCGCATCAAATAAAGGCCACCGCCTGCCTCTTTCTATTCCTCGCCAACAAGGGCAACATGGAAGAGAGATCCTAGTGAAGAAGAAACAGGAACACGGTTTCCAATGCATATTGATTAGTCATGTTAATGGAAAGCTACAGCAGCGGCTAGCCTACACTACTATAGAAGCTATTTTTCGACATACTCAGTATACCTTGGTCATATGGCAAACTGTTTGAGCGATTTTCAAAGAAAAGTGATAGAAGAAACCGCCTATGTAAAGGTCATTTTCATAGATAGTTTCTTATATGAACCACATGTGAAGATCGTACTATTTTCACAGGCAGTTCATGTAAATCGTCTGTGAAAATAGTAAGATTTTCACATACGATTTCTATGAAAATGGTTATTTTTACAGGTGATTTCTTATATGAATCACATGTGAAAATAGTATGATTTTCATAGACGGTTCATATAAGGAATCGCCTGTGGAAATAGATTATTTTCACAGGCGGTTCTTTATGTAAACCGTCAGTGGAAATGGACTGATTAATACAGGTGGTTCACATAAGGAACTACTTATGGTAATGATCATTTTCACATACGGTTCCTTATGTGAATCGTCTGTGAAAATAAAGGGCTATTTTCAAAGACGGTTCATATAAAGAACCACCTATGATAATGGATGCCAATTTATCTTAAAAAATTCATAACTTTTAACTACGAACTCGGATGAAGACAAATTGTAGCCCTCAACGACATCTATAACTTTATAGTTGAAAACTTTTTTATTTAAGATAATTTATGTATCCAAATAATCGGTTCAAGTTTTACACATAAGTTTCGATCACACATATGCTATTATTACCCTAATTTCTATTAATGCAAATAAACTTAGAGAAGAAAAAGAATACTATCAACTTCAACATCTCCGACAAGATCAACTAGAAGAAGATCAAAGACCCCACTATCAATAACAAGATTCTAGTTACAGAAGTAATAGTGATAACAATAGCATCAAGTGTCACCAAGCATCATCATGACCATAAATATATTTTATTTTTATTTTATTTTTCTTTTATTTTTTTCTCACCTCAGCAACATTAGAATAGGAACCATAGTATATTTTTGCTCAAGTTTGATGTAAGGGGTGATGGCTATGTACACAAACGCGCGTTCCGAAAATAGTGCAGAAACTTTCGGAGGTAAGAATTCAATCTTCCAAGATTTTTTTTGCCCGAAAAATTGCTGAACCCGGCAAAGCCGGGGAGAAACGGATGTAACTTTTTCTCTATATATCCGTAGAGTCAAAAAATGTCCAAATCGGAGTCCGTAAGCAAAAGTTATGGCCGTTTTACCGAAAATGGTTCACAGCAATTATCATAGGCGGTTCACGTAAGGAATCGCTTGTGGAAACCAATTTTCACAGGTGGTTCCTACATAGAACCACCTGTGAAAACCTTTGGCATAAAAGGTTAAAAGGATAAAATATCCCATTTCAATCATAGCTACTTGATAGTTTAGGTGGTAAGGCGGTTCGCACGCGAGGGTAGAGTGGAGGGAGGTTGCTGGTTCAATTCCCGTGAAACGCAAAAACTGAAAATAGTACAAAAATATAGCTTGGCCATTGACTTGCAACGGGGCAGTCGCGGGGTTCCTAGGGTAAAAAAAAAATCACTTTTTTTGGACAATAGGAGAAGAAGCCATCCTTCAGGGGAGGTTAGGGGTCGTTTCTAACGACCCTCGATGCCTCTGTTCTCATCGGCCTCCCGAAGCCCCAATTTTCCAGAGCCATAGCCTCCCAGAGGCCCCCGTCTCCTGGAGCCCAGAGAGAGAGGCAATCAGACCTTGGAGAAAGATAAACTACAGCGGCCTACCAGCCATCCTCCACCTACAAGGAAGTTACCTACATTTAATGTGACGCAAGTAGAGGCCATCCTGACTTCCCAAGTGCAAGTAGAGGTCGTCTTGACATCCTAGCAGTGCGGCACCACAATAGGTGATTAGCAGAATATCATGCCTTTAGAGCCACTTGCATCATTGTATCTCCATAGTAGATAATATCTTCTGAACTATGGGCAAAGATATCCTACCTAGACCCATGGTGTGTGATTCAACCAACTCTAGGCCCCTGACGTATTGCGATATTTGTACCGTTGTAAGGGCATACCTGTACATTTGCACCCTGAATGACCCTATAAATAAAGACCCTTGGCCATTAGGCCATGAGACCGATCCTTTTTACTATCAACATATTTGGTGATCCTCTCTCTCCACTTCTTCTCCAGGCTTGAGCCACTTCTGTGAGTGAGCTCTCACCGCACTTATTCGTGCAAGATATCTTCTTGCGCCAACAACTACGAGCTGCTCCAGAGTCTAGGCAGAACCACCACTGCCCCATGTGAACCTGTTGTGATTATAACAGCAGCCCTTTTCTCATATTTATAAGGAGGTCTAATTACAAGAGTCCTATTTTAACTCCGTCATGTACCACTAATACAACTCCGTCCTGTACCACTAATATGGTGGCACTCGGGTTTTTTGTGCACATGTCCCATCGCATTTATAGACCAGACCTCTTTTGGTGCATGCAACGGTCTAGGGCGCCAGACCCCAAGCAAAACTACGCATGACCCTGTCAGGTGCATCGCCATTAGCTAAAGGGCTCGTGGCCACGCCCTGGCTAATCTATGTCCATATGGAGGCATCCTAAGGTGGTACCCTGGGTTTTTGCGTACCTATCTCATCGTATTTATGAGCGAAGCCCCTTTCGGCGCATGCAAGAATCATGGGCACAAGACTCCAAGCAAGACCGCGCGTGACACCATCAGACACACTGTCATTACCACACGCCATCCAGTACTTATGTCAAGAATAAAGAAAATATCTTGGCTCCACGCACGACCCCTGCAATGACGGTTCAAGTGACAAGAAGACTCATCATCGTAGAAGATGAAGGGCTCACTCTAGCTTCCGCATGAACTCCAAAACATGGTGCCTCTGCCAGCATCTCAACAGCCTCTGGGCTCAACGTTATCTACACCTCCGAGCCATGCCGCTTCCATCAGGCTCCGACATCTACGCTCACAGTTATTGTTGGGAGACTCCTCTATGGATAGAAGCTATGTCATGGGATATCCTAACTACAGTGCAGGGCTGGAGCTAGTTCCTTTTACATCCGCTCACCGCTTCTCACCTCGGGCTAGTGAATGAGGGGGTACTATTGGGCGAAATGCTCCAGTCCGCAGACATTGCTAAAAGGTCATCACCAGGAGCTCCTCTGGAGTCCTTAGGCTTCGAATCCAAACCAGGAAGCCTAGCTTCTAGAGACCATAGGTCCCTCTGGCTACTGTCCCCCAAGATAGGAGAATAAGTCATCCTCCAGGGGAGGTTAGGGGTCATCTCTAAGGACCCCCGACGTTGCCAGTATCACCAGCCTCCTGGAGCCCTAGTCTCCCAGAGCCACAGCCTCCTAGAGCCCCAGCCTCCCGGAGTTCCCCGTCTCCTAGAGTCTGGGTAGGCTCCCCAGAGCTCGGAGGGAAGGACCATCAGACCTTGGAGAAAGATCAACCAGAGGGGGCCCACCAGCCGTCCTCCACCTGTAAGGAAGTGACCTACATTTAATACGACACAAGTGGAGGCCATCCAGACATCCCTGGCGCAAGTAGATGATGTCCTGTCATCCTGGCAGTGCAGCGCCGCAATAGGTGACTGGCAGAATACCACAAATTTGGGGTCATTTGTGCCACTGTATTGCCATAGTAGATAATATCTTCTAAATTAGGGGCAATGATATCCCACCTAGACTCATGCTATGTGATTCAACCGGCTCTAGGCCCCTGATGTATTGCGATACTTGTATCGCTGTAAGGGCATACCTATACACCTGCACCCTAAATGACCCTATAAATACAGACCCTTGGCCATTAGGCCAAGGGACTGATCCTTTCTTTTCACTTCTTCTCCAAGCTTGTGCCACTCTCATCGCACTTATTCATGCAAGATATCTTCTTGCGCCAATAGTGCGCGATCCCTGAGGATCTGAACATAGAAGAACAAGGGGAGGTAGGATGCCACAAAAGATCACCAAGGCGCTGGCGCAAGCAACCACTTCTATCACCACACCCATGCAGGAGTATGCATGGCAGCTCGATCAGGAACCTTATGTGCCCCTGCCTACTTCACAGCTAGGTAGAGTGGCTGCCCTCAAGCCAACGTTGACCCGATAGCCTGGGTTGGCACGAAAACGCAAACTGGAGTAGAAGCTTTCCAGCAATGGCATAGTGAGGACCTTGCTGCACCCAAGGTGGTTGCAGCCCAGGCTGTTGCCAAACAGGCCATCCTCCAATGGTTCTGGGCACTTGAGCCCAAGGGCACCCTTGCCTAGGCCCAGCTGCCAAATGCTTCCGGCGGCAGCATCCCTGACACCTCCATCAAGCTAGTGTCCTCCGAGACCTTCGTCACCAGGGAGCCTCCTCGGCCCCTGTGGATGGAAGGAAGTTCCAGGGGGACCACATGCTCCGATGCGTGCAGATCCCGGTAGCACTGGGGGCACCGACCATAGGCTCTAACACTATCAGAAGAATACCATTGCATCTTGCACAGGGCCAGACGTGCCCATAGCACCGGTCACTGCTGGACCCTCGTAACCTTCCGGGAGGAATACCTCGGCAGAAGGAAAAGCTTGGAACAGGCAACCCAGTGGTCGTGACGCTATAGCAGGCCGTCGGGCAAGATGCCGGATCTTACAAAGCCCCACTCAACCACCAACTATGCAATTCCCTAGTTATGGTAACTGAGACGCAAAAACAGCCCCACCTGGGCCTCCAGAGGGGTGGGACCCCCGAATGGCCCCCCGAGACAAGTTCGGCATTTGAGAGGTTGGTTGTATCGAAGGAGTACCGAGCTCCGGTAATGGGACTCCGAATACTTCAAACTTCCGTGTAGCACGAACCTTTCAAGAGACAACCCTGGTCGGGGGAACCAACCCTTCCAGCGCCTTTAGGTTGAGAAGGTTCCCTAGCCCTAGACCTTATGGTGGAGGCTCCATTTTTGCAAAGGTACGCCCATCTACAACCACCTAGCAATAACTTATCCAGCTAGTTTATATTTATATAGAAAAGTCGACATACCCTGAAAATAGCTAGCCTAGCTATTAGAAATTCTCTGCGACACAAAACTAATAGGCACCATCAGGATACTATAGGATCTAGGTCGCACCTCTGCCCAACAGTAAGCGGCTTTACTTAATCTTTATATTTGTTCAATAGTAAAGTATGAAACTTAGATTAAAAGTTTTACTCTTGCCAAAAATACCATCTAGCATGCGGTAGGTAAAACCCCTCCGACAAGTTGATGGTGTAAGCCTTGATGCAAGAGGAAGAAAAACCTAAGTCTAAGGTTATATCTCGGTCCAGCAGTAGGTAGTAGAACCTATGCCATGCCTTAGTTCAGCATGTGCTAAAGAATAGCTATTCGACCTAGTCGCGACTTATACTGCCAATTAGCTAGTTGCCGACAACGGTAAAGTACCAGACCTAGCTCAGGTTACACCTCTATCCAAACAGTAGATGGTAGAATTTAAAATACATCTCTACCCATGAAGGCGTTGTCTAGGACACAGCCTCTCTGGGTAAACCACCGCAGGTCCTAGAATACCTTGCCTCCAGAGCCTCACCGCGAATAAAGGTTGAGGGGGTCGTAGACCGCATCTCTCGGCCCACCCGTCGCTTCAACTCCGGCAACCACCGCGGGACTCCAGATGGCCTTGCCTCCGGAGCCTCACCCCAACTAAAGGCCAAGCGGGTCACGGAGTGCCTCCCTCAACCCCCTCATCGGCTTCACCTCCAGCAATCACTGTGGGACTCTACGTGGCCTTGCCTCCGAAGCCTCACCACGGCTAAAGGCTAAGGGTGTCACGGGCAGTTTCCCATGACCCAATCATCAGCTCCACCTCTGGCAAACACCGGCGGGACTCAGGATGGCCTTGCCTCTAGAGCCTTGTTGCAGCTAAAGGCCCAGGGGGTCACAGACCAAATCCCTCGGCTTGATTGTTGGCTCCACCTCTGACAACTGCTGTGGGACTCTAGATGGTCTTGCCTCCGGAGCCTCGCTGTAGATAAAGGCCAAGCGGGTCGCGGAAGCCTCCCTCAGCCCGATCGCCGGCTCCGCCTCTAGCGTATTTTATGTTGGGGTGACATAGCCTCTTCGACTCCACCTCTGGCAACCGTTGGGGGACTCCGGATGGCCTTGCCTCTGGAGCCTCGCTGCGACAAAAGGCCCAGGGGGTTGCGGACTGCCTCTCTCGACCCGATCGATGGCTCCACCTCCAGCAACCGCCGCAGGACTCCGGATGGCCTTGCCTCCAGAGCCTCACCGCAGATAAAGCCAAGCAGATCGCAGACTGTCTCCCTCGACCCGATCGTCGACTCCACCTCCAGCAATAGTCGCGGGACTCCAGATGGCCTTGTCTCCGGAGCCTCACCGCGGACAAAGGACAAGCGGATCATGGACCACCTCCCTCAACCCGATAGTTGGCTCCACCTCCGACAACCACCGTGGGACTCCAGATCCTCACCGTGGATAAAGGACAAGAGGGTCGCGGACCGCCTCCCTTGGCCAACTCATCGGATTCACCTCTGGTAATCGTCGCAGAACTCCAGATGGCCTTGCCTCTAGAGCCTCACCATGGATAAAGGCCGAACGGGTCGCAGATTGCCTCCCTCAGCCCAATCGTTGGTTCTACCTCTGGCAACCATCATGGGACTTCGAATGGCCTAGCCTACGGAGACTCACCGTGGCTAAAGACCCAGGGGGTCCCAGACTGCCTCGCTCGGCCCGATTGTCATCTCTACCTTTGGCAACTATCGTGGGACTCCGGATGGCCTTGCCTCCGGAGCCTCACTTCAGATAAAGGCTAAGCGGGTCACGAACCACCTCTCTTTGGCCGACCGTTGGCTCCTCCTTAGGAAACTGTCGTGAGACTCTGGATGGCCTTGCCTTCAGAGCCTCACCACAGCTAAAGGCCCAGCGGGTCGAGGACTACCTCCCTTGGCCCACACATTGACTTCACCTCTAGAATGGGACTCCGAGTGGCCTTGCCTTTGGAGCCTCATCGTGGATAAAAACCAAGTGGGTCATAGACCGCCTCCCTCAGCCCAGTCATTGGCTCCACCTCTGACAACCGTCGTGGGAATCTAGATGGGCTTGCCTTTGGAGCCTCGCAGCGGCTAAAGGCCAAGCGCATCGAGGACTACCTCCCTCGGCCCCCTTGTCGGCTTCACCTCCGGCAACCACTACAGGACTCCGACTGGCCTTGCCTCCGGAGCCTCTCCGCGGCTAAAGGCCAAGTGGGTCGCAAACTGCCTCCCACAACCCGATCATCGGCTCCACCTTCGGCAATCACTGTAGGACTCTTGATGGCCTTGCCTCCGGAGCCTCTCCATGGCTAAAGGCCAAGCGGGTCACGGACCGCCTCCCATGGCCCCCTGGTCGGCTTCACCTTCGGCCATCACCACGGGACTCCATGTGGCCTTGCCTTTGGAGCCTCATCGCGGCTAAAGGCTGAGGGGGTCACGAACCGCCTCTCTCGGCCATCTCGACAACTTCATCCCCTGCAATCACCACTGGGCTCCGGATGGATTGCCATGAATCGAAAATCTAGAGAAAATTTAGAGTGAAATCTGTACCGACTTCGGATAGAAGAAAGGGCTCGCTGCTTCGGCTGCCAAATAACTGCGACGTTCGAAAAGGCCAGGGAAGGTACAACATTTGGGGTTCGAAGGCACATAAAACACACATCTTGACACCTATTCTGAGGATCGCCTACATTTCGATCCGAGAAAAGACATCAAGCAGTTCCAAGGATTTATTTTCATCACTAATAACTTGCACATCCAAAGGACGTTTACCAAGGAGTCGTGGACAAACGAAAAACAAATCCTAAGAGAGCAACCCAGGGGGAAAAGAGTACAAGGTGACGATCAAGGATGCTACAAACCCTATCAGTGACACATGTCACAACTAATGCGCTTCATCTATGGCCTACCACTACAAAAGCTAATACAGTTGCCGATCCCTAGGTCGCCATGTCATCGAGAAGATCGACATCTCCGACGATGAGGAGGAGGATGCAATACTCTAAAAAACCAAGGAGCACTTCTGTAGATACCCTCATCAGTGTTGGTTCAAAATTACCATCAATTATAGGTTTTGAATCGACACTGATTACTCGGTACTGACAGTCACAGACAATCAGTGCCTGGTATAGAACCGACACTAAAAATCATTATCAGTGCCGGTTGGTAAAATCGAACTGACACTAATAGTACACTGGTAATACCAACCAGCACAGATATGTATACTATTAGTACCGGTTTGTATTTACCAACTGACATTGATAGGTATTTCCCGCCCTTTCAAAATGTGGCGGTTGCCACCAAAACCGTGGCATTTTCTAATTTTGGCCGTTGCCAGCAATAGTATATGGTATATTTATAGATACACACATATAAATTTAATTTACGAGATGCCAAGTTTTATCACAGCATATATACACAAGCACATATAAATTTCATTTCTAACATATCAAGTCTAGTAACAGTATATATACATCGCATACATGTGAGGTTTCATTACAACGATGAAAAAGAGTTTAAGGTTTATTGCTAATCGAAGGTTTTGAACTCTGCTTTTTCTTGTTGGATGAAGGTAACGAGAGAGAGGAGCCAAATTCATGGAACTCATCAGTTGGACTGATGACTTGGTCATTGATGAACACGACAAGTTGTTCTTGAAATGCATTGATTTCAATAGCCATGAGTCAATCTATGGATAGCACGAGGAGCTGCAATTTCAAGAATTGAAGAAATCAATCCTTATGAACACGTGTTGGACCTAAAAATTAGTCATCAAGATGTATGGCGCATACCTCTACATCAACCACCTAGTATGATGCGTCTCCGTTGAATCCGTGCATGAATTCCATTACATAAAAACCACATAAATTATTGCTCAGGCCCTGCTTCCTACAAGAAAAGTCATGTCGGATAATCCATTCTTTCACGAATGGCCGGTGTCTAACACTCTTCTTGATGTATCGTAAGTACACTCTGCATTTGTGTGATTATTATCGTAAGTAGACTTAGATTCAATCAAATCAAATATTACAAGAGCAATAATAAAATGGTCGGGTTTTACCTTTGTAGCAAATCAATGATGGGTAGGTAGATTTCTTTTGGATTATTTTGTGAGTCGAAGACAACGATCTTGCTAATGTCTGGCTAGATAACTGAACATAGGTCACCATAGGTTAGTTGGTCCTAATTTCTAACTATGTATTGCTCAAAAAGAGTAGAACATTCATGAAGGAAAACACATTCCCAAAGTGGTAGGGAAAAAGTATGTATTTATTCAATTGTAGCTCCAGAATACACTTCAATGCATAGTCCTCAGTTCCTTTTGGATCGGATTGCATCATTGTTGGGTTTACATGATGTGGGTCGATGAATCCCACATGGTAGATGCCCTCTGTCCTGCATCTTTGTACCTCCATTTTACATAAAGAATAAGTTAAGACATTCAATCCAACGGTACATGAATGTATATTGTGAATTATACGTATACGACACTTACAGAGTCCAACAACTCAAGATAAACACGTCAAGGGCATCTTGCTGGTACAGTCTATACATTTCCTCAAATAATATATATAGAGCCATCCCCGTGGAGGAAATCTCAATCCTTGTATCTTACCTCGAACATTTCTTTACCATCCTGTGACTCCTTCATGTACCACGCATGGAATTTCTGAAGTTGATATGTCAGTTTGTCCCACACGTTTAGCGCAACCAAGAGTTCGCCCAACTTAAATTGCCATCTTTCGACTGCTTTTGGTGTCAGGGACTCGTCTAGAAATTGCTCTTTCATCATTTTAGCATCTTCAAGAAATCTTTCTAAATTTGGTTCTTGTCGTATCTGTTTGATAGAAGACTCTTCAAGTATTTCTTGCTTTTGACGCGCATGTAGTCTGATTTACTCTTACGCTCAACAGGTTTAGCCATCTTCAAGAAAAACTTCTGTGTTTCTGCATGAATTAGTATTTTTCTTCTCAAGCTCTGGCTTTTGAAAGAATTTCTTGACACTAGCGTCCACTATTACTCTGGTTTCCTCTAGTGTTTGTTCATAAGGCAACTTCTCTGATGCTGCCACCATCTTAGGTGCCCTTTGCTTCTAGGATGAAGCCGACTTCTAAGATAAATTGAAATTCTTAGACTGTGCAGCTATTGTCAACTGCGGAGGGGGATGAGTTGCCTCTCTTAGTGGTGGTGGTGCTGACTTCGGAGGTGGAGGAGTTGGCTCTCTTGGTGGTACTGGTGCTGACTTCTGAGGGGAAGGAGTTGGCTCGCTTGGTGGAGACTTGCGTAAGTGAGGAGTTGGCTCTCTTCTGGGAGACGGTGGCAGTGGCGGCGACCGTGGGGGAGTTGGCTCTCTTCTTTGTGATAGTGGTAGTGGCGGTGACCGTGGAGGAGTCGGAGAAATTCTGTGTGGTGGGTCCGACTCTGCATCAGACGACTCGTCTGTCTCATCTTCAAACACTATGTAGTGCTTGAGCCATAGAATGAAGCCACCCACGTTTGATCTGAGCCTCTTGGAACCCGTCTCTCCGGGGTAATCCATGTCAATCATATGGTACGACCTTCGCAGGGAGTCCACATGGACCTTGGTGTATCCCTGCGGTATCGAAAGATTATTGAAGAGAGCTCCTTCCACGCATTGGTCGAGCTGCCCTGATGCACGTTTGCCTGATCTTCCGAAAGGTAATATGATAAGTCGATTGGTGGACCTTCAACGTTGATGATCCAAAGGCTCCGAACAGAACAGATCGAGAACCCTCGCAACCACTACACTACTACTCCGCGGTTATCAACCATGCCAAGACGCAGTTGACCTCACCAAGAAGGCTTTTCCTGCAAGAAAATCGAGAACACAAGCAAGAACAGGTAGATGAAATCTGAATATTGCTAATTACTAATGAAGTACTTGAGTTTGGGGTTCAACAAACCGATAAACGGCGAAACTATCTAAAACAGAATAATCTAAGCTAAACTCAAGCCTAAATTATGACAGCTACCGTATATTTATAGGGGGACATGAGGGGGTCAACCTAGGGTTGTGCAGTCATGGAAAGAGGCGTGCACAACCTGGACTCCAACCTCAACACGATTACAAAACCCGACAAGGTCTAGAACGGTGATGCAGCACCTTCTTCCTTCGACTCTGACTAAACTATAAGAAATATTTGGTCAAGCATAGATACATTGGAAAAGGTTGCAAGTCCAAGAACGACTAAAATGGACTTTGTATGAGATAGTTATGAACGTTTTAGTGATGTGCTGTCTTGAGACTCAACCACGACCACGACTTCGACCAGAGTTCAGCCTCGAGTCCGAGTAGACTTGGCCTTCGAGAGGTGATGTCCAGGTAAGGTTATAGTGCTTCTGCCATGTTACTAAGCAATAAAATATCACAAGAATTTAGTAGTAATCCATCCAAGGAAACATGAACAGCGAGAAACGAATTCACCTGGTGGTCTAATTGTTGTGGACATGCTCTTGTAATTGGACCTTGTATGATTTGAGGATTATTGGTGGTATTGATCATATCCAAAGGAGCCATGGGCTCATCATGCCCTATAGCCACCATGGTGGTAATGTTCAAGGTGGGAATGACATGCTTGCACACTTTGCTTTCTGTGATGTCGTCCACGGGGTAACGGGCCGATTCTTCTTCTGCAAATCCCGCGGACGCGCAGCTTCTCTGACGACCACCAGGGCTCACAACATTTTCTTTGCCTTGTTGCTACATGTTTCCTTGATGAAGTGCTTCTTTGATTTTTGCATTTGTCATCTGATGCTCTTGTACAAGTTCTTGTCGTACTAAAGCCAGCAGCTCTTCTAGTTCTTCTCTCATTCTCTTTTGACTCCTATAACTTTTGGTGACTTCTGGGAATCCCTCTTTCCAAGGCACCACACCAATGCCTTTGGTGCAACCTAGGTGCTTCTTGGTTCCCAGTGCTAAGGATAGCTGGTCTTCCTCCCTTTCTGGCCTAAAAGAGCCTTGGGAAGACTGGGTGTGGTCATCTGCAATTCTTTGCGTCACTTCCTGTTCTCTGTCACTTTTGAAGATTAGGCTGCCATTTGCCGACAAAGTCACACCTCTCGCATACAGATAGTGCTTCACTCGTTCAATCCAGTCAGTCATCTAAGGTGTGGCACCACTATGGGTTACTTGTTCTTCCATCTCTTCCCACTCGTCGTATTTCCTCGTACCCACGCGAGCCAGTTCTATAGGGGTACACGTTCTTCTGAGAGTTGTCTTTGTTTATCTCACTTAGTCATTGTGCTTCCTCTAACCACATGTACTCTATGAAATTGTTCTAAAATGGTTCCACCATTGGATAATCATCCCATTTTGGTGTCTGACCCACCAACTAATAATTTCTCCACAACTTACCCTTGAAATTCTTGAACATGATGGCCATTATTGATAGGGCATGACTCTTCGCTTTGGCCATGTTGCATCTTTCAGGGTATTCAAACTTTGCCACTAACTTGCCCCGCATAAGATCCTTGATGTTATTGGCAACCACTCACATGTCATCTCGTCTGCCTCTCCAACTTCTATATGTTATTGCAACATGGTCCCTCACTAGACACCCGAATGCTATTTTGAATGGCCACAGAACAACTTTAGGTCTTGTGGGCTTCCCAACTGAATTGACCTCTGTGATGATGAAACGTCCCTCGGGCATCCTGCTGGGACCTCATCCACTCCTCGCTTCTCCTGTCATCTCGTCACCCTCTGGAGCATCAGCATCAGGATCGATCTGACCCTCTGGAGCATCATCTTCGGCCCTGCCCTGCGCAGCCTCAGCAGCTGTCTCCAACTTAAATTGATCCATGTTCATGTACACACTTGGGCTACCGCATCCCGTCTGGTCCAGCTCCATGTTTGCAGGCTCATCTTGTACAGAGGCTAGAGCCAGATCTGAGGAGGGGCTTTGTATCGGATGGGGGACGAAACGGGGTCGTGCACGACGGTTGGATTTTGTTCGTGACATTCCTACATAAAAATTTTAGACACAAAAAGCACTTGATTTAGAGTTAAAATTAATGACATATGTAATCAAATTATGGTCACAATATATGCATCGATTCACATTTAGAAAAAGGCCAAGTAAAAATAGCTCATGACATATAAAGATGCTAGATATCAAACAATCATGCTATCATGTCTCATAAGTAAAAACATATTATGTACAATGCTACACATAATAGAGACATTGACGATTTGAAACATTGTCACATAATATGTACACGACATCACCTTACACAATCTGAACTAATTTAGCGAAGCAGACAATAACTATATAGCCACAAAAAAAATTCAAGTTCAAATTCAATTTGTGCTTAGAGATACATCAAGCATTGTTTAACTCCCCACCTCTCTTCAGCTGTTCTGAGTTTCTGAATGCATATGTTCTTCACTCACGGAACTGAATGCAAGTGTTCTTCACTTTCTGAGCACCAACACTGCAATGTACAAATATAAAAATTAGGAAGGTTTACAAATATTCTCAAATGAAAGAACAAAAAAATAATATGCATATCTAGTAGACTTGCATTTTTCACAACAAATAAGCAACTTTTGCATGAATTGACTCAGATAATATGCAGATTTATATTTTTTACAAACTTTTGGGAATTTGAAGACATGCTTTTTGCCAATACACCAAACCAACCAACTAGCAGCTACAAAATTCATAAAACAACTTACCTAACTACCATCTTAGTGATCGAACTACTACAACAATTTGCTCCACAAATTCTGAAGACTTCATAATCTCTAGACCACTGAGTAGAGAAAATTGCTTGCCTTTCACTGAACTAGCATCACACATAATACATAGTCATATAGCATCTCGCATTACCATTCTCTAACCATAATGGAACTCGCAAGACAAAATTTCAGAAACAATTAATTATTTTTGAAACAATTCTCTAATAACATCTAGAAGCATAACAACAGCAGTGGGGGTGGAGGGGGGAAGGGGACGGCGATGACTATGAGGAGGGAGTACCTTTGGCGGCCGGATGCGGGGAGGAGTCAGCGCGTCAGGAGGAGCGGCAACGTGTCAGGAGCAGGAGTGGCGGCGCGTCGAGGTGCGATCGCGGAGGAGGCGTTGGGAGGAGGTGGCGCAGTCGGGGAGGAGGTGGCACGGTCGGGGAAGAGGCGGCGGTCGAGGAAGAAACGATCGGGGAGGAGGCGGTGCGGTCGGGGAGGAGGCATTGGGAGGATACGGCGACCGGGGAGGAGGCGGCATGGTCGTGGAGGAGGTGGTGGTCGAGGAGGCGACGGTCGGGGAGGAGGCGGCGTGGTCAGGGAGGAGGCGGTATGGTCGGGGAGGAGGCAGTGGTCAAGGAGGCAACGGTCAGGTAGGATGCGGCCATCGGGGAGGAGCGGCGCTCAGGGATGAGGAGCGTCGGGAGGAGGAGGAGCGGGCTGAAATGGTGAATGGAGTGAACGAGGAGAGCGGCTAAGTGTTTGTGTATATATATGTACAGAAGCATTAGTTCCAGTTCTAGTTGGTAACCGACACTGATAAACGTATCAGTGCCGGTTCTTTTTACTAACCGGCACTGATATGTGGAGTATCAGTGCTAGTTACTACTTAGAACCGGCACTGATAAATATTTTTCTCTGGAAATATTCTTCTATTGTTAAATTCGACTAAAAACTTGAAAAATACATAGAAAAATGATTAGAGTTGAGAAAAATATAAAACCAAATTTTTTGAGTTTGTATTACTATCGCCGACATGATAAAAATACTTGCATACACAAAATGTGCATTGAATTATCTTTATTTCATTAATAAGTCTATATTTTTTAATTTTTTAATTAAATTATGAAATATCCATATCCAAAAAAATGTTAAACCAATTATGTTAAACTTAAGTTTTCATACTCTTTACATGAAAATTAACGTTAACCACTGATTCTTGGTTAACTTTTTTATTTTTAGCTCTTCATTTGATTTTCTCCTTTTAATCCAATTTGAATTCTAACCAATTCACATAAGTACGATCGCATGGTGCGGCACTCAAATCAGAACTTTCAAAAAGTTATTCTTCACCATACATGTCCTTGATACAAATACATGAAAGTTGCTTTCATTAAACAATTTAATGCTTCGTTATGGTTGCGGTGTATGTAGATAGCTTCCTCAGTGTCATCAATGAGAGCAAGTTCGACATTCTCTCCAAAAGTAGGCAGGTCATCGAATTTGCCGCAGTCTTCTTGGTCGACAACATCCTCAAGACCGACAATCTTTCTTTTTCCTTGAAGAACCACGTGACGCTCCTGCTTGATAGCTGGGCCCAGGTCCTTTACGTAGAAGACCTGTGCAACATCTTTGGCAAGCACGAATGGTTGTTCTCTGTATCCGACGAGTTTGAGGTCTACAATAGTCATACCGTACTTGTCGGCCTTGACTCCCCCTGGGAGCCTAACCCATTGGCACCGAAACAGAGGGACCATCAACTCACCATATTCAAGCTCCCAAATCTCCTCTATTAATCCATTGTAGGTTTTCCTGATTCCAGCGCGGTTATAGGCATCAATACGGACATCGCTATTTTGATTAGTGCTCTTATTGTCTTATTCTCTCGTATAAAATGCATAGCCATTGATCTCGTAGGCTTGGAATGTGCGAATCCTAGTTGATGGGCCATTAGCCAGCAGTTCCAACAGAACATCATCGATATCCTTACCCATCATGTGTTGACATAACTAATTACCGAAATTATCTCTATACTCTCTTGCGATCCAATCATCTTACTTCGTTGGATTTGTGGAGCGTAGCATGCTCACGTGCATATTGACATACGGGCTCACTACAAGTGATTGTTGCAAAACTGCAAAGTGTGCTTGAGTGAATGAAACACGATCTTTGATATGGATTGAAGTATGTCCTCTCGTCCTTTCCCCTTTAGCGTGATATAGGCATACAAATCGCGTTCAGTTTCATGTAGTCAATGCAAAATTCATTAACCTCCTTCGTACTCCACCCTTGAGCAATGCAACCTTTCGGGTGACCTCGGTTACGAACATATTTCTTCAGAACCCCCATGAACCTTTCGAAAGGATACATCTGATGCAGAAACATGAGGTCAAGGAAATTTATCTCATCCACAATGTGAACAATTAGATGTGGCATTATATCAAAAAAATATCGGTGGGAAAATAGTCTCAAACTGACATATAGTATGGACCACATCTTCCTGCTACTTTGCCAATTTGTTCGAATCAATGACCTTCTATGGAATTGCGTTGAAGAACGAACACAACTTTATGATTGTGTCTCGGACCTTATCCGACAGAATACCTCTAATTGCAACTGGAAGCATCTGCGTCATCATCACGTGAAAATCATGAGACTTCATGCCAACTAAACTTCTTATCTTTCATGTTTACTAAGCTCCTAATGCTGGAGGAGTAACCTGTCGGAACTTTGACATCACGCAAGCAACCACAAAGGCGGATCTTCTCTTCCTTGCTCATAGTATAGCAAGCTGTGGGAAGTGTCTTTTTGTTGTTGTCTAATTGTATGTAATGTAGGTCGTTCCTTAGGTTCGTTTCTTACAGGTCTAGTCGTGCATTTAGTGTATCTTTTGTTTTCCTACATATGTCTAATAAGGTACCAATCAAGCTATCAAACACATTCTTCTCCACGTGCATGATGTTGATTGCATGTCAGACCATAAGATACTTTCAATAAGGAAGCAACCAAAATATTGATATCTTTTTCCACATATGAGCATGTTGCCCAACTGGGATTTTTGTACTGCCTGGCCCCTTTCCAAGTACAACTCTAAGTGTCTTTACCATCTTAAATACCTGTTCTCCAGTGCAAATCTTTGAAGCTTGACGATGCTCCACTGTCCCATCAAACGCACTTTTATTCTTGTGGTATGGTAATCTGGAAGAAGGAACCTATGGTGACCCATGAAGATCATTTTCCGACTGTTTGTCAGCCACTGACCCCTCGTTTCCTCCAAGCACTGAACACATCCATTGCACCCTTTTACAGTCTGCCCTGATAGGTTACCAAGAGCGAGCCAATATGAGATCGTTATGAATAGCATTATGCGCAGGGTGAAATTCTCACGTCTGTACACATCCCATACTCGTACGCCATCTTTCCACAATACAAGAAGATCTTCAACCAATGGTTTGAGGTACACATTGATATCGTTGCCTAGTTGATTCAGCCCACTAATCAGCAAAGGTATCATAAGGTACTTCCGCTTCATACACATCCAAGGTAGAAGGTTGTAGATACAGAGAGTCACAGGCCAAGTGCTATGAGTACTTCTCGTGGTGCCGAAAGGATTCATCCCATCCATACTCCACCCGAACCTTATATTCCTCACTTCATCTCTGAATTTCTTGTATTTTGAATCAAATCTCCTCCATTGCATGCCATTAGTAGGGTGTCTAAGCATTCCATCTTTCTTGCGCTGTTCAGCGTGCCATTGCATCAACTCGGCATTCACTCTATTAGCAAACAATAGCTTCAAATGGGGGATTATAGGGAAATACCAAACCACCTTAACGGGGGGGTCTTTTCTTCTTTCTCTTCACCCCCACGCCATCGCTCTCAATATCAGCAATGTTGTGCTTGTACCGTGGTGCATTGCAAACGCGATATGCTTCCAAGTCTGCATCCTCACCACGAAACAACATGTAGTCATTTCCACGTGCATGTATTTTCTCTACTTCCATTCCCAATAGACAGACAACCAGTTTGGCATGGTACATATTTTCGGACAACACATTCCCCCTTGGAAGCAATTCCCTCAAGAATTATAACAATTCATTGAAGCCCTTATCGGCCTAACCATTGGTAGCCTTCATTTGCATCAGTGTTAGCACCACATGAAACTTGTTGTGCTCACATTTACAGTTCAGGTAAACTGGTGTTTTAGAGTCCTCTACCATGTGCTAGAACTTTTGATGTTGTCTTTCACTAGTGAAGTCCCCCTCCCCATCGCGTAACATTTGCTCTAATCCGTCTTCATTGTTACCAACAAAAGTGTCCCCTCCATCGCTCTCGACAAAAGTATCTTCAAATGCCGACATATCAAAGTCTTCGTTAGCTGTCACATCGTTGCATATGTCTTCTTCAACTATTGGTTGTCCTTTACGCCCAACATCTTCAAATTTACCGTGCTCAGTCCAACGGGTATAGCCAGCCTTGAAACCCCTGCGAATCAAGTGTGTACGGATCTACTCTATGTTTCAAAACTACTTCTCATTCTCCCAGTCGACACATGGATAACATATATAGTGATCAGCATGCTTCCTTTTTGGCTTCTTGTACACTGCAAAAACCATCAGAAAATCCTCAACGCCAACAAAGAATTCGGACCCTCAATCCTTGTACATCCATGACCGGTCCATCTGCAAATTATTATAATTAAACACATTCAACTTATAATCATTAAACATTTCAAAATCTAGAACAAATTCATTGAATTACCTTGCATCCTAATTGGTCCCTATTTGAGGGCCAATCTCCTTTCGGTACTTGGGCCTAGTAAGGGGACCCGCCTTCCAAAGGCTGCCGTATCCGATTGCGACCCGTGGGTGGACGTGCCATTCCCACAACATATTATTCTATCAATTGTGTTAAATTCACTACGTTGATTAATGAACAGAGGAAGTCCACTAGATTATTATTTAAATTCAAGACTTTAAAAATATATGCAAACCACATACTAGAAAATTGGAGCTAGATTTTAGGGGCATTTGAAAATACCTCCCTTATTTTTTATTTTTTGCAAGAATGTCACTCGAATGACAGTTCTAGTGGTATTTTTGTAATTTTTTAATGGTAATAACGGTTCAACTAGTGGTAAATTTGTAATTATCCATATATTAAAATGTACGCACCCACATCTATTTACATGTGACTATTAATCTACTCCTTAAATTATCTACAATAACAAAATAGCGATCTTTCTCTAATTTATATCATATTGGAGCTCTTGCTCATTCCAAAATTCAACAACGAGGAACAACCACCTAAATTCAAATCTAAATCAATATAGCTACTAAATCCAACTAAGAATCAAATGTAGATCATCTCTATACATCTAACAATGACAAAGTTGCAAATTTTTCCTAAATTAGATCTCAATTGCATCTCTAAATCCATAACCATAGAACAAGCACCAACAATCAACCCGAGAGCAATCTACCGAGTAAATCTATCTAAAAAAATATAGATCATCTTATTAACCTTAGAGCACTTGACTCCTCCAAATCTTGAATCCTTCAACTGTAGAGATGGCAAAAATGGCAATCGGCACTAGCTTGCAGTGGCTCTGGTCATGCTTGGGGAAGAAGGTGGGCTTTATACCATAGCGCCCGGTTGGTATATTGAACCGGCACTAATAGTATCTATCAGTGCCGATTCTTAACTCCTTAGAGGTTGTTCACATGCAGGAGTTTAAAACCGGCACTGATACGTCAACAGTACCAGTTACTGTTGAATCGGCACTGATGGAGCGCTACATATGTGGTGTTCTGTGGTAGTGGAGAAGCGCTCCCTTGCACAAGCAGGGAAGGATCAGCTAGGTGAACCCTAGTTTTTATAGCCAAGCCGAATGGTTGCACAGCCCTAGGGAAGGAAATAAAATCACCATGGGCATTGTTTTGTGGCAGTTCCAATTACTCCCCCGGGGGGCCCATGGACACACCTCGAATGATCCCCGTCCATGTGGTGTCATCCTATGGTGCCACCTGGGTTTTTGGCGCACACGTCCCATCGCATTTATGGACCAGACTCCTTTTGGCACATGCAAGGGTCCAGGGCGCCAGACCCCAAGCAAAATTACGGATAACCCTGTCAGATGCATCGCCATTAGTTGAAGGCTCGTGGCCACGCCCCGGCTAATCTATGTCCACATGGAGGTATCCTACGGTGGCACCCTGGGTTTTGCGCACCTATCTCATCGCATTTATGAGCCAAGCCCCTTTCGGCGCATGCAAGAATCATGGGCACAAGACTCCAAGCAAGATTGTGCATGACACCATCGGACACACTGTCATTACCACAAGCCATCCAGTACTTATGTCGAGAATAAAGGAAATATCTTGCCTCCATGCATGACCCCTGCATTGACGGTTCAAGTGACAAGAAGACTCATCATCGAACAAGCTGAAGGGCTCACTCTGGCTTCCGCATGAACTCCAAAACATGGTGCCTCTGCCAGCATCTGAATGGCCCCTGGGCTCAACGTTATCTACACCTCCGAGCCATGCCGCTTCCATTAGTCTCCGACATCATCGCCCACAGTTATTGCTGGGAGACTCCTCTATGGATAGAAACTATGTCATGGGATATCCTGACTATGGTGCAAGGATGGAGCTAGTTCATTTTACATCCACTCACCCCTTCTCACCTCAGGCTAGTGAATGAAGGGGTACTATTGGGGGAAATACTCCAGTTCGTAGGCATTGCTAAAAGGTCATCACCAGGAGCTCCTCTGGATCCCTTAGGCTTCGGATCCAAACCAGGAAGCCTGGCTTCCGAATACCATAGGCCCCTTTGGCTATTGTCCCCCAAGACAAGAGAATAAGTCATCCTCTGGGGGAGGTTAGGGGTCGTCTCTAAGGACCCCTGACGCTGCTGGTATCGCTGGCCTCCCGGAGCCCCAGTCTCCCGAAGCCATAGCCTACCGGAGTTCCCCGTCTCCCAGAGTCTTGGTAGGCTCCCAGAGCCCGGAAGGAAGAACCATCAGACCGTGAAGAAAGATCAACCAGAGGGGGGCCACCAGGCATCCTCCACCTGCAAGGAAGTGACCTTCATTTAATGTGACACAAGTGGAAGCCATCCAGACATCCCCGGTGCAAGTAGAGGCCGTCTTGACATCCTGGCAGTGTAGCGCCGCAATAGGTGACTGGTAGAATACCACACATTTAGGGTCATTTGCGCCACTATATCGCCATAGTATATAATATCTTCCAAATTAGGGGCAAAGGTATCCCACCTAGACCCACGCTATGTGTCAACCGGCTCTCAGCCCCTAACGTATTGCGATACTTGTATCCCTGTAAGGGCATACCTATACATCTGCACCCTGAATGGCCCTATAAATAAAGACCCTTGGCCTGGCCAGGGACAAATCCTTTTTACTATCAACATATTTGGTAATCCACCCTCTCCAATTCTTCTCCAAGCTTGAGCCACTCCTGTGAGTGAACTCTCGCCGCACTTGTTCATGCAAGATATCTTCTTGCGCCAACAACTATGGGCTGCTTTAGAGTCTTGGCAGAACCACCTCTGCCCCATGTGAACCTGTCGTGATTATAACATCAGCCCTTTTCTCATAGTTATAAGGAGGTATAATTACAAGAGTCCTATTTTAACTCTATCATATACCACTAATACAACTCTAAGTTCCATATGTAACCATCTTTGTATAATTATTTGATACATATCCAACAATCTCCACCTTGGCGGATAATCTGTCACCTTGAAGCCGTCATGAGTGAGCAGTCATGTACACTGGACTTGAGTTGTTGTCTTTGACGCTCAACAAGAGCTACTCGATGAGTTTGACATTTCTCAGACTCACCGCCTTCTAGAGACATTTTTACCCCAGCAACTTTAGACTCCACCTGCAAATGAGCACATTCATCTCCTATCAGCACATACTCTTCGAGCGAAATCAGATTTCTCTTTAGCCTTGACACATGCTTAACTCACTGAAGCACATAACTCCATTATAGATTTTAATTTTGATAGAACCTACTACAACAAAACGGTAGCCATGTCATCAGAATAACCAGACTTCATGAAGAGAATCGCTCCTTGTTGGACGTCTGAAAGGATCAAATGGCCCAAGAGGGGAGGTGAATTAGGCTCTAATTAAAACTATTTTAACCAAACTCTAGAACAAGTAAACAACTTTATCCTAGATTAATAGTAAAGCAACTACAACAAACAATTTTGATAGAATACTAAGCAATAAAACATGCAAGCTACAACAAGAAGAGAATTGCAGAATATTAGCTTGCAAGAAAGTAAATACTCAAAGTAAATACGGGAAAGTAAAGAGATTGGCAAGAAAACACCTAATTTTTCCCGAGGTATTGAGGAGTTGGCATGCAATCCCTCCTAATCCTCATTAGAGAATCTACTAAGGATATTGCTTCCCCTTAAATGACCAAAACTCAAGTGCTCCCTAGCGATAACCACATCTCCACCTCCGAATTGGCAGGCTTCAAACAAAGCACAAAGCTTCCTCTAGATGCTCTCACAAGAACTCCAAGAGCTCACTAAGATATTTTCAATCACTAAGATCGGCTAGGTGTTGCCAACCACCAAGAGTAACAAGCCAATTGGTTCACTTGACTCAAATCGAGCCTAGACTACAGCTATATGCTCACTTGCTACTCCTTTACACTAATGATGTCCTTAATCTTCAATTAAGGACTTTACGAATCACTCCACTGCACTCCCTTGCGTCTTGATCACACACTAAATGTTTCAACTCTTCTAAATTGCAAGGTTACCCAGTGAGATGAAATGAGAGGGTACATATAGGCTAGAGGTCCAAAACTAGCTACCCAATGATCCACATTTTTTGTGAACGCCGGATGATCCGGCGTGCACAGGCTCCAATCACCGGATCATCCGATGTGAATCATCCACCTAAAACAAGTCGTTACTTCACTAAATGATCTAGCAAAGTCTCCGATGTATACGCCAGACCATCTGGCATGTATAAGTCCATTTTCTAGTGAATAGAATATCTAGACTTTACTCCGATGGAGCATCTAATGTATGCGTCGGACCATCCTGCGTGTATAAATCCATTTCCAAAGAACAGAAACCCCTGGACTTTACTCTGATGAAGCAATCGATGTATACACCGGATCATCTGGTGTGTATAAACTTGAACTCTATCTTCTGAAAATACTCTGTCGTAGCCAACTTCACTTCATCGTATCATCTGTCGTATACAAGAGTGCATAGATAAACTCTTTGACCTATACAACGCTTCAGCGTCGACCATCCGGTGTATAGACTTTTTTTAGAACTTATCCAATTCAAACTTCTTTAGGTCCTACCTTCACTTCAACTCATTCATGGACTTCTTTGAGCTACCTAGTGCTAGAATTTCACGAATGTGTATCCAACCAAATCTAGACTCAACTAGGTCAAGCTACTACTCTTAGCCCCTCTTTATAGTACGATCAAAGAACAAAAGAGAGTATTTGCTACTCTAAGGTAGTGTTTGGTTCATGGGACGGGATGGGACGGAGCGGATCCATCCTGTTTTTGAGTTGTTTGGATAGAGAGCAGCAGGATGGAATGGTTTAGAATCAAAGAATATTCTTCAATGATTCGAGATGGAGACGTTCCAAAAAAAATGGTGGAACGCAACCGTCTCACTTTGAACGTGACACTGACGGTGGGCTCGAGGTACTAAAATAGACTCGTTCCATCCCACCCCTAAACAAGCATCTATATATGAATAGAATCATCCCATCCTCAAATATATGAATGGAATCATTTCATCCCACCTCGCTCTCCAACCAAACACTATCTAAGTGTCCTTCATCTCCTTGTGACACTTAGAACTTGAAGGTCCTTAATCTTGACATTCACATCCTTTGATTGCTCAACCATTCAATTAAGGGACCAAGATCACCGAATAACATTATGAACTAATCTTTTAATTTGCCCTTTAAAATAAACGTATTAGTCATAATGATATGATTATTATTAATCACTGAAACACTTACCACTTACCCAGGAGTCTAGATGCTACAACGTCACATGAATAGAGCCAACTAAATACAATATCCACGCTCTTAATTAACTACTTCTTGATATTGAGAACTTCGTTGTCGCTTTCGGAGTCACACATAGAAATTACCATATTAGCATTGCTCCTTGAAAGTGCATCTAGTCCTTAAGTGTGGTTTTGATAATTAATGATAATACCTATGGACTAACAATATTGTTGAGAATTGTTAGTAGGTTGTTCCATAGGTGATGTATGGAGAAGAAATATGCATCAAGATGAATGAGCTCTAGGTGATGCTCGGGTAAGTTTATGACAATACCTATAAACTAATAATTGTGTTGAGAATTGTTAGTAGGTTATTCCATATGAGATGCATAAGTAATGAAGCATGTATTCATTGAGGAATGTCACGAGATGAAAAGAAATGCATTGATGTCATTGAGCTTTTAGTGATGCCCATGAGAAGAAGGAGAAGCATGAAGGCAAAGTCAATTGTGGAGATTAAGTGACTAAAGATATGGGATTGTCAATTATGTTTTATGGACTAACCCATATACTTTGTGCTTGGGAGTGAGTTGGGGTTAGGTTCCATAAGAAGGCATGAGTTGAATTGAGATATTCAATATGCCGAATTGGATGAAGATGGTGTGAAAAGAGAAGTTTTTCATGCTTGGTGCATGAGAAGCAATCAAATGAACTTCATCAAGCTTCCGGAAGATCAAGAAAAGATCAAGAAGAGAAGCGAGGATGAACATCGTCATAAAGCTTAAGTTAAGAGTAGATGGCAAGCCTTGAAGAGCTATGAGAAGAGTCGGGACTAGGATGATGTGTTCGTGAAGTCCGCGGGATTGCTCAAGGCAAAGGTGTAACTAGAATAGGTTTTCTAGTTTTGCCGGTCTCAAGTAGTTTGGAGGGAGACCGGGTTATAGGATCGATAGCCGTACTATCAAGAGGGACTGCCGAAAGTATTACTCGATTGTTGTGTCGAGTGCTCAAACCATGTACTTAGTGCGGGATGGGTTTGTGTTGAGTTCGCTTTAGGAGACCATTGTCGAAAGTGTAGAAGTGTCCGAATCAGGTTTCAAAGTGTTCCTAGTTTGATCCAATGTGTTTGAGATTATGAATTCAGTATGGATGTGTAGCCCCCTAAATAAGCTTTCCGTAGAGTCTAAAATCGTCAAAATCGGACATCGAAGTAAAAAGGTATCGCCATTTTCAGATGGTCTGTTGTGCTGAAATTGGAAGTTCCGACCCTAATTGGAAGTTCCGATGTCAGTCAGAATATCCAGTGTCTTAAAATTTCAAGCTCTCGGGAAGTTGTCATTTAATCGGAAGTTCCAATATTTTGATCGGAAGTTCCAATATGAGTCAGACTGTTCGATGTTCAAAAGTGACGGGGCTCTCAGGTTTGGATAAAGGTTTAATCGGAAGTTCCGATGTGTGATTTTTCCCAGGTTTAGGTTGGTCTGTGTTGTTCAAATCTGTTGTTTTGAACTGATCGGAAGTTCCGATGTGGATATCGGAATATCCTATGTGTGCTTGAAAAAGGCTGTAACGGCTAGTTTTCAACCGTTGGGATTCTTGGGATCGGAAGTCCCGATGTGGGGGTCGGAAGTTCCGATCAGTACAGAATCTGTCTAACGGCTAGTTTTTCAGAGTGGGGTATTTAGAGTGGGGTATTTATACCCCTTGGTCTCATTTCGTGGGGCTAGTTGATTGGAGGGCTTTGTACTACTCTTGTGAGGTGTTTTGAACTTGGTGTTCCACCTTGAGTGCTCCCCTTCCCTCTCTAACAAAATTTGGTGAAAATCAAGCCTAGGTGGCTTAGTGAATAGAGAGAGAGGTGTGTAAGGGGTGTGGTGCTTTGGTAGCCCACAGGTGTCGCATAGGTTACGTGTGTTGAGCACTCGATGTTTATCGTGCGCGAGTTCAGGAGTTTGTTACTCTTGGAGACCATCGTCTCCTAGACGGCTCTGTGGTGGATTGCCGGCAATCTCCTCAAGTGAAGATTGTGAGGAGGCACAGAAGTGGTTGCGGAACTCACCATCTCCGGAGCGGAGGAAGAGTTGGCCATGGTGGAGACGAGGAGTGCATGTGTGCAATCTCATGAGGAAAAGGGTTGAAAAAAACCCGGCTCAAGTGTGATCGAGCTTCCTCAACGGAGACGTTGGATATTAATGGATATCCGAACTTCGGTAACAAATTATTTGTATCTGTGTTTACTTACTCTTGTGCATTACTTTGATATCCATGTTTGTATGCTTATTGGTATGTGCTTAGAGTTAATTTCATGTTTCTGAAATATGTTGTTTTGAACTGATCGAAACTTCCGATTTTGGGAATCGAAACATCTGATGAACAGTAAAATCAAAACTTCTGATGGACAGTACCAGAACTACTGAAGAACAGTAATTTTAGAATTTTAGATTAGAGTTATCTTGCTAGATTTGAATAATCTTTGTTACACCCTAGGATTGTAACATTAACACTTATTTAGGGTGATTGTGCACTAGTTGAGCCTAGTATATTTAGGTTTTTCACTTTTGAAAAATCTATTAGTTTATTTCCGCTGTAAGTTTAGACCAAATAGAGAAAGGGGTAGAAGTTTTGTTAAATCGCCTATTCACCCCCCTAAGCGACATCAATGTCCTTTCACTCCTCTACCTGACTGTTAGGTTATGATTATCCAACATCTTGCACCGTAGTCTCATGTAGTCCCAGACCGACTGAATTACTCTAGTTGCAAGTAGAGAATTTTGTAGTCTCTACTTCGTTCCAATCAACCCTGCACGCTCTTCCAATCCACATTTCAGAAAACCTGCATATGCAATTTGAATCGACCCACGTCCTTACCGATTTGAAAACACGCAAGCTCTCTCAAATGCAAACCTGTATCCTGAGCTCGCACCATGTGTTGCCACGCCATAGAGAACTACCATCACCAGCCCTCACACTCCTATATCATTATTGTTAGTCTCTTTATCTCTACCACCCGCGGTATTACTAGCTTGTCACCACTAGCGTGTCCATCCTGCATCATGATATGTTCACCCCCGAGTGAACTATCCAGCAGCCTGTTCTAGATTGTCCGTCATGTAACCGCAAACTATTCGGCCACCACTAGCGAACACTTATCAGTCATCATGTGCCCTACGACTAAACACCTTCAACAACCCTGCTTATCACTAAGCACTGCAACACGGTCCTGAGATCTGGCTAGCCAGCCGACTACCTTCCCTCCTTTGCCTGTTACAATTTTATCAGCATATGTGATCTGTTGTCATGCTCCAGCACCCGCACACATCATTCATGTCCCCGGGATGCACCTTGCCACCAACTGACGCTTAATTGAAACTTCGGTCTCGGCGAACACAAGGATACATCTTCGCTATGAATTATCTGCCCAGTCCGTCATTGAACCCCCTATCGTCGTTGAACCATCCTGCGCCAGATCGCCTGTCCACATCGTGGCCTGCCAAGCCGTTTTGAGTCGATCACCCACCAGTCCACACCTTGTAGCTCTTTTCCCGCACGGCATCCGTGCGCTCTGGGCCTCGAAGCTCCTAACGGACCGGACCACTGCTGCTACGCCTGCTACCAACTTGGATCGTACCTCCACCAGCACATAGACCACTGAGCTGCTCCTCTGACCAGCCAACAGCCACCTGGGCCACTTGGCGCAGCTGTCCGCGGCACCTCAGTACGAATATATATAATATTTTAAAAAATACATGTCTATTTGAAATAAATTGAATGTGTATGCTACTTGAGTGACAACAATATCTCACCTATTAAACGAGTGTGAATTTATGAGCTCCGACGTTAAATGTATTAAATAATTAAAGAGAGAAAGGGCTTGTCCATTGAACGAGTGAGAACTTAGTCTCGCTCGGTGAATCGGCGATATAGCAATTGTGTTTTTTTTTTTAGCCGATTAGTATAATTGTTTTTTTCTAATATAATTTTTGTATACAACAATTTGAAAAATATTGCACATTTATTCTGTAAAAAATAATAGTTGTGTAAATAGTTATCCAAACGGCATTATAGAGTGGTTCATTCTATCCTTAATTTTGATTTGATGTTATTTTGTCAATATTCTTTTATTTAGTTGATGTAAAAGTGTCTGAGTTATATTTTTTTAGTGACGCAACAATGGGAGGGTGTAAAATATAATTTTTCAAACAATATTAGTTGTGAAGCAAAATTAGGGTAGCTCCAACAGAGCCGGCTTTTGGAAACGGCATCTATTGTGCGCCAGTTTTGCTGCTCGGCCAGGGCTGCATCGCCCTCCAACGGATACCGTATCTGGTGCTACAGTGTTGCGGCCGTGATACTGTAGCACCGGGAAGGAGGCAAATTTGCTGCCGAGCTGGACGATCTGCATCACTTTGGTGTGTGTATGACTGCGGGTCTGAGGGGAGGAGGAGAGTAATGGAAGTTAGAAAATAGGGTAGCTGTTGGAGATGATAAAAATAGGGATGTTGTAATAGTATTAGGAGATATTGTAATAGTGTTATAGGGGATGGATTTTTAGAGTATCTATTGGAGATGGCCTCATCGTAAAACTCGGGTGGAAGTTACATACGTTGATGAACATAACATGGGACGTAGGGTTTTCTTTCGTAGCGCGAAAGGACCCAAACCATATAGATGGCGACAACAAATGTTGATATGTATGGTATGTCTAAAGACTAACCTAATAGTATATTGCTGTTAAACCTAAAATGTCTTAGGAAATGAAAATAGGTCATGTTATAATAGATACTCTTTACTGAGTGCACTCAGGATATTTACGCTTTCGCAAGGCATCGGTACCCTGTGCCTTAGCGCGACGGGCCCTCTCCCGCTTCATTTCTCTCCCTGCTTTGTGTGCCTCAGCCACAGCGCGCTCCTTCGCTGCCTTCCTCATGTACTCCTCCTCCTCCTAACGTTTGAGTCAAAATTCCTCCTGTTGTTGCTCATACTCCCGGCGTTCGTAAGCTTGCCTCCTCCATCGCACGCTCATGTCGACCCATCACTTCTGGTCCTCAGTTTGCTCTATGTCCAACCATCCCATGAAGTCACAGATAGGTGGAGGAGACTGGATAAATGAAACAAGAGGGGGAGATTAATAAGAAAATGCATGACGTGGTATGGGAAGTGTCACAAGAGTGATCTATGTCGCTATACCGGTGGGTACTCATACGGTCCATATCGAGGCGAGTCGTACTGGTAGTTGGTACACACAAAGAAGCATCTACCAGAGGTCTAGGAGATGTCTTATGACTCGCGAAGCATGCAAGGTTCTCCACAGAAGCATATCAGCGGTTCGACCCCATGGGTGATAAAAATCCCCCAATGTTTTTTGATTGGACTTGGTGTAGTATCGACTTGTAGCTGGTGCAAACGTGTAACACCCCAAATTTCAATTTTTGCAATAATTTAAATTTTGCTAGAATTTAATTAGGTGGTTGCAATTTTTGTTCAATAGGGAAATTAATTTCTAAATTTATTTGGCATAGGTTATATGTTTGATGCATTCATGCCGTTGTAGATGCAATAGGTTTTTTTTATGCGTGAAAAAAGTTTGCAAAATTGCGCTAGTTGTCGCTCGTTTAAAAACCCCTTTTGAAAATGTGTTGAAATCAATTTGGAAAAGGAATTTCTAAAAAGAAAAATGCCTTTGGGCCGATTCTCTCTCCCTCGGCCCATCTCCCCTCCCCTTTCTCCTTCCCGCGTGGGCCGCCTCTTCCTTCCCCGCGCCAGCCCATTGGCCGAGCCGGCCTGCTGCCGCTCCAGAGCCAACCCCCTCCCCCGCTCCCCCTCTGTCATGCGGGCCCAGCGCCGAGCCGCTAGCTGCAGCGCCAAGCCGCTAGCCACCGCGCCCGAGCCGAGCCGCCGACCCTGCCCGAGCCAGCTCCACCTCTTCAACCTCCTGCCGGCCCGATCCCCTTCGCTCGGCCGCCGCCGATTCCGCGCCTCCCCGCGCCTTCTCCCCTCCCCAAAATGGCCGACATCAATGCCTTGACACTCAATCAAGAGCCCCCCATCGTTTCCCCCTCCTTAAACTCTCTCTATAAGCGAGAAACCGACGCCATTGAACGCCACTACCACCGGCTGTTTCTCTCCAAATTCCGGTCACTGCCCTTCCCCATTCGTGTATTTAAGCCGGCCACCTCCTTCCTTGCAACTTTCCAAACATTTCCCACCCTTTTTCCCTCTTTATCCATCTCAGATTCGACCGTGGCGCCGGCTTCTCCCTCAACTCCGGTGAGGTTGCGCCACCGCCGCCCTTCTGTGCGTATGCGCCACCTCCGGCCGATTTGAACCGTTCTTCGGCTCTGAAGGAACCTCCCCGAGTCTTTTCCGAGGCACGTCGTCATTGATTCAACCGTCGGAGCCCTTTCCCGACGCCGCACCGACCGCCGCCGCCATCCGCTCCGTCGCCCGGTCGCCTCGAGCCCTCTTCATCGCCGTTTGTGCTCGGGGTAAGCTCACCACCCTCCCCTCTCTCTCTGCCGCCGCTCGCCGTCGATCCCCTTGCCCGGCGATGAGGTTTGCCGCTTCTCCGGCGAGAGCACTGCCGCCACCGAGCTTCCACCACCGCCGCTCTCCTCTGAAGCCGGCCGGAGTCCCCCCCCCCCTCAATTATCCACCGTCCGATCCAATTTGGAGGGCCACGATTAGAAGCTAGAATACCTCTTCAGTTGGGCCAATCACGTGGAGACATGTGTCCACTTATTCCAAGTCACCAAATCAGCCACCTCAGCGCCACATAAGCCAGCCACCTCATCCAATTTGCCTACGTGGCAGTGCCACATCAGCAAACCTTTACCCAGTAATATTCCTATTTGTTTTAATTTGGGAATAATGGCAAAATTGCAAAACAAACCCATGTACTTTCCTAAATTTAACCAAGAGCCCATGTCTTTTTGCAGCTAGTCCCTAAACTTCTCCATATTTACAATTAAGTCCCTCTATTTTGCATAAAGGCCCCTAACCTCTCTATTTTTATTTAAAATAAGTCCTTTCTTTTACAAATGTAACCCTAATCTTGTTTATCACATAAATTTTAGCTCGTAGATCCGATTCAGATGTTTTTCGCGCCCTAATGTTTGTAGTGACGTGTAGAATCTTTTTATAGGGTTTTTTTGCATAGTTTTGGTACTGTTTGATGTATTATTCTTAGAGGTTTCCTTGTGTGCTTTTTCGGTATAAAGATTAGGAGGTGATTAGTTCGAGAATCTGCAAGATCTAGGGTTTGAAGACTTTGAGCAATTCCCCCATCGAAGGCAAGTGCCCTTGAGCATTTTTACCCTGTTTTAGGATTTGCAGGTGTAGTTTTTATCCTTCATTGCATGCTTGTCAAATCGGGAATCCCATGTTAGGGTTTACTAGTTTTTGTATGAATATTCCTTGTCGCCGTTGGAGTATCATGGGCTAAAATGGGTAGTCATGCTAGTGCAGTCAAGGTTGGGAAAAATGTTAACTAATAAACTATGCAACAATATTCGAAAATGGTAATTTGTGTAGCAACATGGTATAGGGATCCTAACAGGATGGTTGTTTTGAGGTGGTGCTTATAGCAGGCTTGTGTTTGCTCCTGTGTGGGGTCCTAAGGACCGATTCTTTAACATGTAACTAAGTGAATCCGCACAACCATGAGGCCTATATGGGTACAGCCTGGCCGACTAATTAGTCACCCTCCGATTCTGTGGGCACCATTGGACGGAGTAGTGGCACAAGAGGGGGCTTCTGTAGCGACTTAGTCGCCTGTTAGCGGTGAAACATCAGTGGGTGCCTACAAGTCGGCGGGAGCTTTGTAAAGGCCTTGTAGTGAGACCCTGACTCCACACCCCGGAAGTGTGAAGCAACATGGGAATCACGACTTGTGGGGAAAGCTGTGCAAACTCTGCAGAGTATCAATCTGGTCGATCAGCCGTGCTCATGGACAAGAGCGAGCTTGGACTTCTTCAGGATTAGCTGGGATCCGAGTTCTAGTATGGATGGTTGGGTAGCCAGGTAATGCGGTTACCTGGTGAGTTTTGGTAACCGGATATGGGGTATCTGGTGAGTCTTGGTAATCGAATGGAATCCGATGAGTTATTCCTTCTTGTACAGTTGTGTCTCCACACGTAGTAAATAGGATGTCTGTTATTGGAGTCATAGGCAGGTCATAGTTGCTTAGTGCAGTTAACCAGTGTTTAACCACTCCTTGACTCAAGCCCCATAACATGTTTTCCTTACACTTGCGGAGTACAATTTTTGTACTCACACCCGTTGCTCCCTTTCTTTCTTGCATCCTGCTGCTGTTCAGAAGCCATCATTGAAGCCGGTTCCTTCGATGAGGACAACTTTGACCCGGAGTTGGTGTTCTAGGTTCGTGTGCCCCCGGTTGACACCTGTGGAAGATGGAAGCCCCGCTGACGCTGAAGACCTTTTAGTTCCGTTGTGTTTTCTTTTTGACCCTCGGGTCCTTTTGTAATAGTTATTATCGTTATTATAATTTGACACTGTAACGATACACTGATGATATAAACGCATGTATGAAAATTGATCCTAGCATACATGTGTTGTGCCTAGTTTTGTTCCTTTAAAATCGGGTGTTACAGAAGTGGTATCAAAGCCATGTTGACTGTAGGACGCAGCCTAGATAGAATGGTCGTGCCATAAGGTTCTAGTTTCGTACCTATTTTTTTAAAAAAACTTTTAGCCTTGTTTTCCAATCTCAGTTGCCCTGATCAAGGAGGATGCACTGAAGACCTTGCTTGGTGCTTCTACTTCATATGAAGATTCCGTCGATGAAGCGAAGACTCTCCGCTACAAGCAAGAATCGTCTACTCCAACACAGAAGACATGAAGATCTGCCTCTGCGCCGCTCTTAGTTTTAGTTTCCGAGTCATAGGAAGACTTTCCCTGTTCTTCAGAAACGCTAGAGCGTTGTTGTAGTGTGCTTTTGTGTGGTGTGTCTTGAGTGATTTGGATTTTCTGTTTGAGTGCTGGAATGCGTTGAGGGATGCTTTAGCATCTGATAACAGCGACATTCCTTATATATCTCTATAGTTTAGAGTATAGCTGGGTTTTCTCCTTCTAGTCCTTTCCCTTCTTGCTTTAACCTCCTTCTTCAATCATGATCAGATGGTGAACACAAAGGAAGACCAGTATGGTGAGGACGCCAATCCTAACAACAATGACAACAACCAGCATACACCACCACAGCTCAACAGGGAGCAACTTCTAGAAACACAGACTCAGATCCTCCTAAGCATGGCTCAGAATATGCAAAGGTTGCTGCAGACCACTATTGTTCTGAGTGCAGAAGATGAACATAGTCAACAGGACAACAGGAAGAAGAGGAAGATACCATTCCAAGGACAGGGAAGCAATGCACGTCCCTATGTGTTAACTCAGTCTCTTCAGCAAGGTTCTATGCTCCATCCTAACCATCAGTACAGGCCTCAACCCCAAGAACCTGTTCAACACTCTGATTATCAGACACTCCGTTTTACTCTGCTTGCCACTCATCAAGCCAAGAATAGCCCGGCTACTTCCACCTCAAGCAAAGTATGTTTCCATTATGGAGATGAAGGACACTATGTGAATAGGTGTCCCAAGAAGTTTCCAAATCAGGCCAACACTAACACTCTGAGGCCTACTCAGTCCCAACCCCAAGCACGTAATAGAAGCCAGAAGCAAAGTGATCCTTGTGATCTAGACATCAATGATTGGGTGATCACCTACAATGAATTTCAACCAAGCAAGGCCAAACGTTCCAAAAAGTGCGAAAATCAAGTTGGATCAGTGCAACAGGGTAAACCTGTCAGCCAAGAAAAGGATGATACGATAGAAAAAGCTTCTTTTCCATGTCCCAACATTTAGATTCCTCAACGTGTAAATCTGGACAAAAACAAACCCCAGGATTCTACTACAAAGTAGAGTGTTTTTGATGTGGAGAAGAAAGACATTTCACCAAGAAATGCCCTAAGAAGTCTTCCGCCCGGAACCGGATCAACCCTCTGCCCCAGATGAAGACCTCAGTTCAGCATTCAGGTCGCCAAGACTTTCAAGCTAAAACTCAAGATGGTCAAGATCGACAGGGTCTCGTCAAGCTCAAAGAAGAAGCACTGGGTGCAGAAGACAAGCTTAGACAGCAGTGCAACAACAAGAAAAGGAAAAATGTTTTGGAAGACCAACAGGCAAACAACGGTTCTCAGCTCTATTCCATGCCAGAACAAGCACATGGTTTTGTTAATCAGGAAGTTCCATAAGTCGAGAGCAAATCCCAGAGTACCCCTACAAGGAAGATGTGTTTTTGTTGTGGAGAAGAAAGACATTATGCAAGCCAATGTCCCCTGAGGATTCTTGTGCCAGATGCAAGGAATGTATGTTTACACTGTGGAGATGAAGGACACCTTTTCAACAAGTGCTCTAAAAGATCTCGTTCTCCTCCCAATGAGAGAGCATGTTTTCATTGTGGAGGACCTCTACATCGAATCTACAGGTGTCCAGCAATGTATCCTACTATGGATCAACCTGACTTCAATATTCGGAAGAAGTTCTCAACCTAGCCATAGGAAGTCTCAAACTCCTCCTTAAGAATGACTAGCTCAACTCAACAACATAGAGACTAAAGAAGCTTCGTAGGCATAAGAATATCCCTTGTGATGTAATCGTTGATCAACTCTGTAATAAAGTTTTCAGAATGGATTATGTTTTCCTTCATAGAATCAAACTTCTATTGTAAGTTACACCTTTAATGTCACTGATAAAGTTTTCGGAAAGAAACAAGAGTAATATGTGTATGTTTTAGTTCGAACCTTTTTAAGGGGGGTAGATTGTTTAGCCAATCTTTTGGTTCTAGAATCTAAAGACCCAGATGTTGTTCTTAGAAGAGGCTAGTCAGCAAGATTAAAGGAGTAATATGGTGTGCCAAAGAAAGGACAGTACTCAGAAGCTACACTCTGGCCTCAAAAGTGACTATCAAGAATAAGCATCCTTTTCCCAGGATCAATGACATCTTTGATCAGCTTAGAGGTGCATGTGTGATTTCCTATATCAATCTTCGCTCAGGATATCATCATTTGAAGATTCAAGCATCAGATATCCCTAAGATAGCTTTCATCACCCGTATGATCTGTACGAGTACACGATGATGTCATTCGGTTTGATCAATGCCTCAGACTATTTCATGTATCCGATGAATAAGGTCTTCATGGATTATTTGGACAAGTTCGTCGTAGTATTTATTGACAATATTCTGGTTTTCCCCAAGAACGAAGAAGAGCACGAGAAACACTTAAGGATTGTATTGTAGAAGCTCAGAGAAAACCAACTGTATGCTAAATTGAGCAAGTGTAAGTTCTGATTGAAGGAAGTTCCCTTCCTTGATCAACTAACTAGTTCCCACAGTGGGAAGGTTAATCTGGAGCTAGGTAATGACAGTTTACTAGCTCTGAAACATATGTCTTCCAGAACCATGTTAAGGAAAGAGTCTACTAACCAGTTGGCAATTGGTGGTACGGAATGAAACGTAGAGTAGAAGAATACGTGGCTTTGTGTGGTCTGTCAGCGAGTCAAAGCCGAGCATCAAAGACCAGCAGGAATGCTACAGCCATTAAAAATACCTGAATGGATGTGGGAAGAAATTAGTATGGATTTCATAGTGGGTCTACCTCGAACTCAGTCAGGCTATATTTCCATATGGGTCGTAGTTGATCGGTTGACAAAAGTAGCTCATTTCATTCCAGTCAAGGAAACCTATAAAGGTCCGAAACTAGCTGAGTTGTATATGTCCAGAATTGTGTGTCTGCATAGAGTACCCAAGATAATCGTGTCTGATCATGGAAGTCAGTTTACTTCAAGATTCTGGCAACGCCTACATGAATCTATGGATACAAAGTCGAAATTCAGCACAGCATATCAACCGCAAACTGATGGACAGACAGAAGGAGTAAATCAAATCCTTGAAGATATGTTGAGAGCATGTGCTTTGAAGAGTGGAAGCAGTTGGGAAAAGAATCTACCGTATGCGAAATTCTCGTACAACAACAGTTATCAAGCTAGTCTCGAGATGTTCCCTTTTGAAGCTTTGTATGGAAGGAAATGTAGAACTCCGTTGTTCTGGAACCAGACCGGGAAAAGCCAAGTTTTCGGTCCAGAAGCTCTGAGAGAAGCAGAAAGAAAAGTACAAGAGATCCGGGATAATCTGAAAATAGCACAATCAAGGCAGAAGAGTTATGCAGATAATCGACGCCAAAGAACTGACTTTTGAAGTAGGAGACTTCGTGTATCTCAAAGTATCACCAATCAGAGGTCTACAAAGATTTAAGGTCATAGGCAAACTTTCACTTTGGTTTATTGGTCCATAAGACAAGGAGAAGCAGCTTACCAGCTTGAGCTACCACCTCAACTCTCGGGAGTACACAATGTGTTCCATGTATCACGGTTGAAAAAGTGTCTAAGAGTTTCCGAAGAGCAATTTCCAGTAGAAGAACTAGATGCGCGAGAAGATCCCTCTTACTCAGAATATCCAGACAAGATTCTTGACATGTCAGAATAGGTTACCAGGAATAGACGGGTCTGTATATGCAAAGTGCAGTGGAAGCATCATTCAGAAGAGGAAGCAACCTGGGAAAGAGAAGACGATCTGAAGGCAGAGTTTCCCCATCTCTTATACGATCCTTACGAATCTCGAGGGCGAGATTCATCCTAAGGGGGGTAGGTTTGTAACACCCCAAATTCAATATTTGCAATAATTTAAAATTTTGCTAGAACTTAATTAGGTGGTTGCAATTTTTGTTCAATAGGGAAATTAATTTCTAAATTTATTTGGCATAGGAACCTCCCTGAGTCTTTTCCGAGGCACGTCATCGTCGATTCAGCCGCTGGAGCCCTTTCCCGACGCTGCACCGACTGCCGCCGCCATCCACTCCGTTGCCCGGTCGCCTCGAGCCCTCTTCGTCGCCGTTTGTGCTCGGCGTAAGCTCGCCGCCCTCCCCTCTCTCCGCCGCCATCGATCCCTTTGCCTGGCGATGAGGTTTGCCGCTTCTCCGGTGAGAGCACCGCCGCCACCGAGCTTCCACCACTGCCGCTCTCCTCTGAAGCCTGCCGGATTCCCCCCCCCCCCCCTCAATTATCCACCGTCCGATCCAATTTGGAGGGCCATGATTAGAAGCTAGAATACCACTTCGGTTGGGCCAATCACGTGGAGACATGTGTCCACTTATTCCAAGTCACCAAATCAGCCACCTCAGCGCCACATAAGCCAGCCACCTCATCCAATTTGCCTACGTGGCAGTGCCACATCAGCAAACCTTTACCCAGTAATATTCTTATTTGTTTTAATTCGGGAATAATGGCAAATTTGCAAAACAAACCCCTGTACTTTCCTAAATTTAACCAAGAGACCATGTCTTTTTGCAGCTAGTCCCTAAACTTCTCCATATTTACAATTAAGTCCCTCTATTTTGCATAAAGGCCCCTAACCTCTCTATTTTTATATAAAATAAGTCCTTTCTTTTGCAAATGATCCTAATCTTGTTTATCGCATAACTTTTAGCTCGTAGCTCCGATTTAGATGTTTTTCGCGCCCTAATGTTCGTAGTGACATGTAGAATCTTTTTGTACGGTTTTTGCATAGTTTTGGTACTGTTTGATGTACTGTTCTTAGAGGTTTCCTTGTGTGCTTTTCCGGTATGAAGATTAGGAGGTGATTAGTTCAAGAACCTGCAAGATCTAGGGTTTGAAGACTTTGAGCAACCCCCCCCCCCCCCCCCCCCCGTCGAAGGCAAGTGCCCTTGAGCATTTTTACCCTGTTTTAGGATTTGCAGGTGTAGTTTTTATCCTTCATTGCATGCTTGTCAAATCGGGAATCCCATGTTAGGGTTTACTAGTTTTTGTATGAATATTCCTTGTCGCCATTGGAGTATCATGGGCTAAAATGGGTAGTCATGCTAGTGCAGTCAAGGTTGGGAGAAATGTTAACTAATGAACTATGCAACAATATTCGGAAATGGTAATTTGTGTAGCAACATGGTATAGGGATCCTAACAGGATGGTTGGTTTGAGGTGGTGCTTATAGCAGGCTTGTGTTTGCTCCTGTGTGGGGTCCTAAGGACCGGTTCTTGAACATGTAACCAAGTGAATCCGCACAACCATGAGGCCTATATGGGTATGGCCTGGCCGACTAATTAGTCACCCTCCGATTCTGTGGGCACCATTGGACGGAGTAGTGGCACAAGATGGGGCTTCTGCAGCGACTTAGTCGTCTGTTAGCGGTGAAACCTCAATGGGTGCCTACAAGTCGGCGGGAGCTTTGTAAAGGCCTTGTAGTGAGACCCTGACTCCACACCCCGGATGTGTGAAGCAACACGGGAATCACGACTTGTGGGGAAAGCTGTGCAAACTCTTCAGAGCATCAATCTGGTCGATCAGCCGTGCTCATGGACAAGAGCGAGCTTGGACTTCTTCAGGATTAGCTGGGATTCGGGTTCTGGTATGGATGGTTGGGTAGCCAGGTAATGCGGTTACCTGGTGAGTTTTGGTAACCGGATATGGGGTATCTGGTGAGTCTTGGTAATCGGATGGAATCCGATGAGTTATTCCTTCTTGTACAGTTGTGTCTCCACACTTAGTAAATAGGATGTCTGTTATTGGAGTCATAGGCAGGTCATAGTTGCTTAGTGCAGTTAACCAGTGTTTAACCTCTCCTTGACTCAAGCCCCATAACATGTTTTCCCTACACTTGCGGAGTATAATTTTTGTACTCACACCCGTTGCTCCCTTCCTTTCTTGCATCCTGCTGCTGTTCAGAAGCCGGCATTGAAGCAGGTTCCTTCGATGAGGACAACTTCGACTCGAAGTTGGTGTTCTAGGTTCGTGTGCCCCCGGTTGACGCCTGTGGAAGATGGAAGCCCCGCTGACGCTGAAGACCTTTTAGTTTCGTTGTGTTTTCTTTTTGACCCTCGGGTCCTTTTGTAATAGTTATTATCGTTATTGTAATTTGACACTGTAACGATACACTGATGATGTAAACGCATGTATGAAAATTGATCCTGGCATACATGTGTTGTGCCTGGTTTTGTTCCTTTAAAACCGGGTGTTACAAAACGCACCTGTCATTGAAGATGCTGCACTCATGGATAACTCTCTCACACTTGCCCCCTCTACTTCCTTTATCCCTGCATAGAATTTCATATTTGTGTTGTGCAGTTTCTATGGTCTGCACTCGGTTCATCTTTGCCTTCTTCGTCTTATATTCAATGTACTTAGTCATCTTCATCCCATAAATCAAACAAGCATCATTCAACACCTGTGTGCGCTACTGCATAGCGGTCCCTAAAATAATTGCAGGTCCCTTGAAGTATGAACTCTACAATCCCCACCAACGGCAACCTCCTCACACATTTCATCACCCAGTTGTAAATCTCTACTAAATTTGGAGTCATAATGTTGTACCTAGTCCCATTTGTGTCGTATAGAAGAGCCCACTGCTGCTTTGGCTCATTCTCAATCCACTTGCTAAATGACCTGGTAGATGACCTGGTCCTCCACGTGATGCCAACTTCATTGTCCATTGGCAGGGACTCAAGAGGTATTGGTTCGTCCTCTAGTCCACTCACGGGCTTCCCTACATGTTCATGTGGTTGTTTCTTCGTCAGCTCATCCAGTGTCATCCAAATAGCATCAAACTTCCGCTGCTGGTTCTGACCGCATAGCCACTTGAATATGTTCATGAGGTTCTTATTCCTGAATTAATTGACAGAAAAAGTTTGCACCCAAATGCCTCATGCACCACCTACTCTATAGATCTGGCCACACAGGTCCAATCAAGCCATCGTCTGTTCCATTTTGCAAATCCTTAATTGCCATGAGCATCCCAGCATGACGGTCATGTATAAGGCACATGTTTGACTGAGCACCAACAATTATCATACTCACAAGGTACAAGAACCAATACCAACTGTTGTTGTTCTCAGTCTCCACAAATGCAAAGGCCAACACATCAACCCCAATAGCAGTCAAGATTTGTTTCGTGTACTTGCCAATAAGAAAGGTATCGTCGATGCACAGGATAGGACATCAATGCTTGAAAGCTTCGATACATGCTCCTAATGTGAAGAAAGATCACTTCAGGATGTACTTGCCAGGTTTGGACAACAGTAAGTACTTATCAATATCGTAATACATCCCTGGATTCCTTTGAGTAATGGTCTGCAGCAAATATGGCAGATTGTCATATATGCTTCATAGGTCTCAAACCTCATCTCAATTGCCTTCCTCTTCGCCCTCCATACCTTGTCATAGCTTATAGTGTATTTATACTCCTCCTTAATTTTCATGATTATGGATCCTAGTTCGTAGTTCATGTTGTTCACAATCTGGGCGTACATCAAATTTGCGACAAAGGCTGAAGTGATGTTCCTTTTGCTGGGCTCAAGTTCTTCCATTTTGCAAGTGCGGTCGACCACAATCGACACCTCCCAATAGTCAACCCACTTACCCTTGAAGTCGTGCACCCCCATGGGTAACCCACATTCACGCACTTGATATCATATTTCTTCTTGCTTGACTTCACAACATAAAACTATCGTCGATGCAATGTCATCCATTGAGTCACTGCATCCTTCATAGCCTGACTGGTATGATACCTACTACCCTAGGTCATCTCATTCTACATATACTCCCAAACCACCTGATTCCCCTCATTCACAACAAGATTGCTGAAGTTGGGATTGTTTCAGTCCGCGGGAGCAGGAGCATCGTTCTCAACATCCAAGATGTCATACTCAGGGGATTCGTCAGCCTGAACATCATCCCGCTCTATCTGTTCAATTAGAGAAGTGATTCGTTCCCCCTCGTCTGCTTCATCGGTTGGATCAGTCGGATAATCAAATGAATGTGCACCATCCAGATTGACATCATCCTCATACTCTTTCTCATCACCCTCCTCCTCCGCGTACCCCCCACCTTGCATCTCCCCTACTGCCTCCTTATTCTCCCATTGCATCGCTGAGATCTTGGACACCCTGATGATACATGGCCGTAATATGGGAGTAAGTAGAAGCAAAGCATCGGCTACCATGGAGGGGCAAACATGTCTTTTCAGAAATCACTTTGCAATAGGATAACAGCCAAGTGACAAGAGTGGTATAGAAGGGATAACAACCAAGTGACATAACGGAAGAGTATAGGTTCCAATGACATACAAACAATTATGTCATAGATATATGGATGTACAGTTCACAATGTAGGTGCAAACAAACAACATTATATGCAACCATAGTAATGAATGCCAATAAGAACATGTAAAAGAAGGGAAGGTGGCATGCATTCTAATCTATGAAGCCCATGTCAGATATATAGGTCACATATCCAAGTCAAAATAGATAAAATTGTAGTATTCGTGATGAAGAGATGCAAGAATACATGTTGAAGTGATGGAGCGATCGAGTTAGTGGTACATAAAATAAGAAATTGATAGTAATTTTGTTTATGGTATCCAATATATGTGTTGTGAATGAATGTCTAGATGCATTTTCTTAATTGCTCTTCTTTCTTCTTCTCTGTATTCAGAACTTTGTACTTATTAATAATTTAATAGGACGTAGGGGTAAATTTGTTTCCATGTCCAATTAAATTAGGTTATTCTTATCCATATAATTTGAAATAATGAAATTTTAAATATTTCAATTGATGTTTTGACCTATGTTCCTAATATTCACTAGACATGAATTATGACTTTCATTGCCTATATGCACATGTATATGATGTGAACTATGCCCTGGAAAAGCTGAAATTTCTCACATTAATCCCATGAGGTGGACGATGTTATGATGGTTCATCTTTAATGAAATTATGCTGCAAAGAAGGCTCAAGTTGAACTTGCCATATATACATTGGACCCAAATTATGATAGAACAATAACATAAACCTTATTAAACATGATACTGTGAAAATGTATTATGATAGTAAAGAATTTTTTTGAGAGAGAGTACATTGAAGACACACAAGCACAACACACACCACATTCACTCCACCCCTACACGAATGTGCATCTCCTATACATGCAAGAAATTTATTAGAGGCAGAGAAGTCCTCATGTAACATAGGGGAGGGCTTTCCCACTGAACATATAAGCTAATGTGTGTATACTCCTAAAATCGGTGGACACCAGTATCGAGTCTCGAACTCGAACCCTGGTGACTTATTGTACAAGCGCATTGGCCACAGGCTAGCTTCAGTAGTAAATAATATATTCAAACTATGTACATTTAATGGATGAATTAGCATCGTCATAAAATGCAAAGAATCGGTATCATCATAAAATGCAAAGAGAGTTTCTCACTGTGGTGCTTATTTAGGAGACTCCAATCAAAGAGTTGCATATTTCAAGGTCAAATAAAGATCATTGCTAGAGCTTAGGGTTGCAAATCTTGAAAGTTTTTTAACATCTACAAGTGAAGATATTTTCAAGAGCTAAGATACTTGTAGAAAATGTACTTGAATTCTTGCCACTTGGCAATGTTCTAATGTATTTTTAGTGGTGTCTAAGGTTAGCCACTTGACATTGCTTATGTTGTGCAACAAGTTTGCCTCTGCACGCATGATCCTCCTGAACCTCATTATGCGCTCGACAAGCACATTCTTCACTATCTTCAAGGTTCCCTTGACCACATACTCTAGTTACACCGGACCTCCATGGTGTATTTGACTGCATAGTGTGATGTTGGATGGGCATGTTGTCCTGATACTCATTGCTCTACATCTGGTTATGGTGTTTTTTTGGGGTAACAACCTCATTTCATGGTCTTACAAATGTCAGCATATGATTTCCGCTCCAGTACCGAGGTAGAGTATCGGGCCATTGCAATTCCATTTGCTGAAACTTGTTAGTTGCGCCAGTTGCTACTAGAGTTACATTGTCCTCTTCAAAACGCCACTCTGGTCTACTTCAACAATGTGAGTGCAATCTATCTTTCAATGAACCTGGTGCAACATCAGCATACTAAACACATCAAGATCGATCTACACTTCATCCATTATAAGGTCGATGTTGGGGTTGTGCGTGTTCTTCATGTGTCTACGACATCGCAATATGCTGACATTTACACCAAAGGACTACAGACCTTCGTCTTTATCGAGTTTTGGTCCAGGCTGAACGTCCGCTCCGCTCATGTTCTGACTGCAGGGGAGTGTTAGTCTACATGTGCGCAGCACATATCCGTGCATTTCACATACATCCATATCACGCACACGTATCTCATATGGCCTCCTTCCTTATCTCTCGAATATTTGTCTAAAAGCTAGCCAATGAGGTGAGAGGCTCCTCACTTTTAAGTTTGATGCATTGTATTTCCACATTCAATGTGAGCTTATTCCAACAATCTTCTCTTTCACACATTAGTGTCCCTCAGCCCTTCACCGCCCCTTCACCGTACACAGATGGTCCCTCATGCCATGTCCCACTAGCACAAATGGTCCATCAGTCCTTCACACACTAGTGTCCATCAAGTCAAAGATTGTGGCATACACCTTGTGGACTGAACTATAAACCAATTGTAGGATCAAAATGATCTTTCTACACCCTAAAAACTAGCCAATAAGGTGAGAGGATATCAACTTAAGTTGGGTACATTGCTCTTGCACAAGCAATATGAGACTATATATTCCAATAGCCTTTTTATCGTGTGATTATTTCCTGTCACAGAAGATACCCAAGACGATCAAGAAGGGCCAAAACCCAAGTGTAGTTAATTAGACTAACGCAATGGGTATTAAAGAACATGTGAAAGTTTGGCATGCTCGCTGCACTGGTTAATTACGGGTGATCGTTTGCTTGTACGTACCTTGCATTGCTCAAAGTTATATGGTGAAGTTAGAATATTTCTAAAATGTTTACCGAGAATCTTCCTAGATTTCATGTACTATGATCCTCAAGACTCTGATCCTAGAGTAATTTATGTGTTTCTTGAAAGATGTTAACAGCATAGTGTAATCGTTACTAACTCGTATCCTCTAACGTTGCTAATCAATGTCACCGTGTGGCATTCCCCCATCTTGGTCAGCCACATCTAAATCAATGGCTACAGATTACAAGACCCCAACATCCCTCAAACTTAATTGATCGGGCTTGCTTTTTTGGTGAAAATACTGGCGGGGAAAAAATCTGTTCTTTTTTTCTTTGGTGCCAAAGCAGAGTATTCAGCAGATACATCTAGTGCCATCGTTTACACGCCGCGCTCACATTGTCACCGCATTTTCTCATCCCGGTCGAGCCGTCTCTCCACCTGTTACACTAGAAATCTTGCAGATTCCCTCTCTCACACATCTATGATACAACTCTTTGCTCAAGAAGGTGGTGGTTGTGAGCAGAAAACAATGCTTGTAGTCTATACACTTGCTTTGAGTACTCTATTTTTTTAAAGGACGGTACTAGCATTGCCAATTTTATACTAGAAGAAGATAATTGATTCAATTTATGAGAAAAAACGAGCCTAAACACCATACAACTGATCAAGTACAGGATGACACCCAATCAACTACAACTGACACTGGTTCAACCACTTAGCACAACTCTACAATAATGAGGTATGGTGCTGGTCATCGTTGCCTAGCTCATTGCAAATGACATAGCAGCTCCAACTTCCAAAGCAGACCATGACCAAAGCCGTTGCCGAATTGACCAAAGTTGCACCAAGAGGCCGGCGGCCACCAAAAAATTGTGATGGATTTCCAATGCGATGCCTTCAAGGAGGACACGACGTTTAAGCACTACCATTGCACGTCCAAAAGCATGTACAGGGCGTTCACCCGAAGAATCTCCCACAGGTGGGACGAGGGAGAACATCATGCCAATGCCTCAAGGGAGGAGAGCGGTGCCTGAGGATGTCGTCTTCGTCGATATTGGCAAAAAGTCAGGCAAGGATTTTTCCCGCGTCTCCCCCATCCCACCTAGCTTCTAGCAGTAGCTGCACAACGCCTCGTACCTGCCCTGTCCCCAAAACCACCGTGCCACCAGGCTCCCTGTGGGCCAAATCTGCGAGAGTAGAGAGATCAAGCAAGGGGAGGAACTCGATAGTGACACAGGACGGGATGGAGCTCTGATGACAACAAATGGGGCTCAACAACCACGAACTGCACATACAGCGCTGGGAATGGCATCATCCCTCCACCCACAAAATGGGGCGCACTTGAAGATGCACATAGCACAGCACCACAAACAAATAGCCAGCACACAACAAACTCGTGGTGAGGTCTCACTTGAACTAGAATGCTGCTGGGAGAGCAGCCATCGTCGCCGCGTCAGACGGCCGCCCCTGCGAAGCCGGACTCGGCACCATGCCCACGGTAAGGCCGGTAGCCAACAACCCAACAGCGGCCAAGGCAATAGCGGAATGGAGGTGTCTTTCAGTTGCAAACACAAGCAGCCGCCTCCGTAGACCCCGCACATAGGTGAAACTTGCCGCCGACTGTGCCCGCTACGGCACCCCCACCGTCGCTCTTGAGGCCATCGTCGGCTTTGTGGATGCTAGCACGCTCCTCGATGCTTGCCACCCAGAGACTAGGCTCCGCAGTGCCCTGTGCCCCTGCTCGCCGTCATGGACCGTGACGCGGGGAGCGACGGTGTTGTGTGCATGGACAAGCTGAAGCCCGGGGCAAGCGCGCCTGTCATGCCATGCGAGCATGAGTACCACCCGCCTTGCATCACGCCATGGCTCAAGGCCAGGGGCACCTTCCCGCTCAGCTGGACGCACACCGGCGTCGGCGAAAGAGACGGCCTTGTCCTGAGCCACTTCCTGGGTGGCCAAAACAGCATCGGCTGGCGTATCCCTGGGCATATCTATCGGGCCGCACCAGCAACAGAGGCGGACACCCAACGGCAGATCCGACCATGATAGTCACCGGGACCACCAGGAAGAACGAGATCCGGGTCAAGGGTGGCCGGATCCAGCCAACAGGCGCTCGGCAAGAGTGGCAGCCACAAGAACTCAACCTGCAAGCAAAGAAAGGAGAGAGGAGGAGAACAAGGGATGAGGGAGAAGCCCCGCTGCCGCCATCCTTACCACTGCATGGACTTCCGGTAGCCAGCCCTGACGACGGCGTGGTAGGAGGGAGGGGGTGAGGGGATGGCGGCGCCAGGGGCGTGGAGCCACCTGAGCCACCCCTGGGAGGGACGGGGGGCAGGGGAGCAAAAAGGGTCCCTCCTGAGTTACACTTATCACCCCTGAATACTCTAGTGTCAAGTTTATTTTAGTGTTCAGAACAATTTGTGCACTTGTGTTCAGTAGCTGGAAAATCTTATGCCCAGTGTCGAACTTGGAAGAGATGAATCATTTTTCGGGGGATGTGAAGAAAATGTTGAAGCAACCTATCCGATTTCCCCAGAACTCATGATGCACTCTGCCTCTGGACCGCAGCTGGATCCTGAAGAAGCTATCTCATAGCTCACAAACTGGAGTCCAATGCAGCTATGGAGTAGTTTCTTGCTGTGTATCTTGGTGGTTATTTCCAAGGTTTTGCTTACCAAAAATTCGCGGTTACCGCGGTAACTGAATGAAAATTCAAAAAATTAGGACAAAATTCATTTGAAAAAATTTTAAATTTGGGGGAAAAATCGTGATTTACCCGCTCGGTAACCGGTCGAATTGGACCGGTTACCGAGCGGTTTTTGCGATTTATCGAGCGGTTTTCTCGAATTTTCCGCATTGTCGGTAACCGCTCAGTTTTCTCAATTTATCGAGCGGTTTTCTCGATTTTCAGTGATGTTCAACAAAAAAACCCAAAAATTATCTCAATCGTGTAAAATCAATAACTAATTTATCTAAGCTTCAAATCAAGTGAAACAAATTTTGTTGGTTTCCTTGTAACATGATCTACATGATAAAAGTATTTATACTCATAAACAAGTTCAAAATTTTCTGCGAGAAAATGTATTTGTTAAACCAAGTTAAATGCATAGTTTACTCTTTGCTAATCCAAAAATCATGAAACTAATTTTGTTAGTCTTCTTACATGATCCTATGTCTTCTAAAAATACATAAACTCATGAATTAGTTATTGTAACATACAGGATTGTGTAAATGTGTTACGACTAGATTAATTCATAACTGACCCATCACACCTCAAAAATTAGTGAAACCACTTTTATTAGTTTATTTATACTCTGATTTACGTAGAAAAATAATAGTAGACATGAAAAAGTTAATTACAGTGTTGTTTCTTAACATATTCACTTTATGCTTGTGAACTTTGTAAAAATCATAGAGAAATTAATAAAACTCTAAATAAAGTGAAGTCAATTTTAAAGATCCTCTTAAGATACGTTCTACACAAGAAAAATATGTGTTTACATGTTAAACTTTTCCGTAACGTAAGTTAATAACTGAGCCGCACGCTTCAACTTTTTTCATTTTTTTTCAAACTTCCTCCCTATATAATATGATTCAAATGACATTATTTTTAAAAACAAATTTCATAGAAGGTCTTAGAATTGTGTCTAGTTTTTTTTAAGATTTTTTTGAATTTTTTATTTTTTCAAATTTTTTGAATTCAAATTTGGTTACCGTTCGGTTTCTGAAACCGAGCCGGACCGATATGACCGGTTATCATGTTTTTTTCTCGGTAACCGTCGGTTTTTAGAACCCTGGTTATTTCTAGATAGCTGTTTTTATACAGTTTATTGTTAGCCAGATCGATTGATCAGTGGAAGTTGTAATATGCTAAATGTTAGAACTGAGAACCACTGGCTCAGACTGATGTTTGTCACGCTTGGTATGGTCTATCGTTTCACGCCATGGACCTGGGTGGAGTATTGCTGTTTGCTCTGCTTTTCTCGCCCTCACCTCTGTCCTGGAATATCAGTACAGAGTGCTGGCTATAACTGCAATTGGCTTGCAAAACAACTTGAAATTAAGTTTCATTTCATGTTTGCAAAATTTCTGACGAAAGTAGTCAATTTAAATACTAAAATTATTGAACAATCATCAAATATTCATCCAATTTACTACAATTTTAAACTACCTTAGTTTAATAGCTATAAATATTCGAAAAGAAGAGCGAAAAATATAGCAATCTAATAAAAGGTGTAAAAATAAATTAGTAGCACAAAATAATAACATATGCAAAAGATACAGTACTTCATGCAGCAATATAATAAAAAAGATGTAAAAGTGGATTGAGATAAGAATAAAATAGAAAAGTGGAAATAAAGTGTTATGACAATAGCGTCAAATAAATTAGTATGACAATATAATAAGTAAATAACAGATGTAAAAATAAACTAACATAACAATTTAATATAAATGTATATTCGAGAAATGACAGATGTAAAAATAAAGTTAACTTTCCTAAAGTTAGGACAAATACAGAACAGCGCAGATGAGATGTGGTGACAAAAACATGCTCTCTTCTTTTCCTTTCTCATTTACAGAGAAATGAAATAAATGCAGTGGTCTTTCCATCACATACGTGATATCCAAGGAAAACAATATTACCAATGAGATATACTCCTCTAGTCATAAATATGTCATTTTGGGTTACGGTGGAGTCAACTATTTTAAACTTTAGATACAAATTACTTTTTATATATTGAGTTTAGATATTTGAAAACGATACAGGTAGATTTGTTTCGAAAACTACTTTCGTGATAATATATTTTTGCTATATCTTATCAATATATTATAATAAAAATAATTATTAATGTTGTATTTTAAAGACTATTAATATCTAAAACGATACTTATTTGTAATCGGCGGAAGTAGAGTTTCATTTTCGCAATCATTGTTACGGTAACTCAGTTTATGAGCCCAATTCTGGCACACCAAACCCTCCAAGGGAAGTACAGAGCTACAGAAGTACCCGCTGTTCTGCAGGTACCATGAATCAGCTCCCCGGCCAGATAATCACCGATAAGATCCCGAATTCCACTGTATGGCTTAAATGATTTGCTGGGAGGTTGCTACCATAAATGAGTAACTAACTGGTCCAGATCAACCACATCGATTACTTCATTATTTCTGTCTCCTAGTGATGTCTTGCTTAGTGCTTACTAATTCAGCATCACATTAACTTGCGCATTTGTGGAGGATGTTAAGATGCATCCATCAGCCCCGGTGCACAGTCAACTTCACTGGGAAATCAATTCTTAACAGAATTGCTTTATTCAATGACACAAACCTAGCTGAGAGAACGATGGAACAGCCAGCCAACGTGTGCTGCTTTCGCGAATGGAACAAGTTGCTGCTGCGATCACTTAAACATTATTTCAAGTTGGCACTGCAGACAGAATGACAGAGGTGTTAAGTGCAGTTGATAATGAAGGATCAATCTGCACTTCTGCAGTTTAGGTATTTTGACCATAGCTTCTCCTGAGGATTATCTGGAAGACAAGCAAAAAAAACAGAGCACTCATCATCAATGCATTTTATTTGGTATCAGACTAGGTCTTAGAACAATGTTAATCAGATATAATCACAATGGGATGTCACGTAAGACAACAAAACGGCTGCAGTTTTATGAATTCTGATGCATAATCTCTTTTCCCAGGTTCTAATCAAACACTTGGAATCATAAAGCAAGAAACAGTAGGTCTGCTACAGAAAATTGACAAGTGGGGCATGGGCTAAGCAGTTCAGGCCTTGAAGAACCAACCTTGCTCACCATGTACCAACCCACACCATGTGACCTGCCCTTTTGGTTGAAAGCGTACGCACTGTGATACAGCTGGTTTTCTACGTGCATATTTGAGAACCGAGCCATAAGGGCAACTCCAACAGAATGCTTAGATTTGTAGACAGTGGTACAGTACTTTTTCGCGGTCTACTGTAGCATAACAGATCCAGCCGAAATACTGTACAAGCACTGTTCATAAAGGCTGCTTGTGGGCCTGGAGGGTGGGGGATACTGTTTGGTTCCTGTAGCAATACTGTAGACGGAGACTGACAGTGGGTCCGAAGAGAGTAAAAGAGTAATAGAATGTAAGAAATAGAGTAGCTGTTGGAGATGAAAAAATAAAGAATACTGTAATAGTGATAGGGGATGCTGTAATAGTATTTTTGAGGATAAAAATTTAAGATAACTGTTGAAAATGGTTTAAACTCGGTTGGTAGAGTCTCGAGTTAAGAGACTGTCCATTTGAATTCAAACCCAGTGCTTGTAAAAAGTGAATATCTTCTTGCGAATTAATTTTAATAAATTTACTGGTCAGTCATAGTTTGAGACTCCCCTCCTTTTAAGTCAAAGACAACGGATATCTTCCGGCAGCTGTTGAGTTTTTTTCTACGGACATATTTTTCTGAAGGGTTGTGTTGTACTGTATCCTTTAGTACTTGATACAAGTTGAGAAAGTGAGGGTTGTTGCATGCAAGTTGTGTAAGTTAGAAGGTTCTCAAGGTCCCCTACGCATTCAAACTATTAAATTCAAAGGCTGTGGTCTAACATACACAGGTTAAGAACAGTTAAAAAGATCAGTGACGTTTTAAAAGGAGGTAAATTATGACACTTAAACTATTTTAATTTCAAAAATAATATAAGATAAACCTATATCACTTTCTATCTAAATATGCTCTAAATTTATCTAATGTTTACTCTACCGATCAAAGCGTTTGCAATCTATCTAAGAAGGTAAATTGTAAGTAAGTATATGCGAAAATGTAAATAAGTTAGAGAGAGTAAACTCGGCTCAAGGATTTTTTTCCCGTGGTATTGATGGCATTAATGTCACCCCTAGTCCACGTTGGAGCTCCACAAAAGATATACTTCCAGTCGGCACCCGGTCACGACCTTTGAGCCACCAAGTCACAAAGACAAGGCCTCCACCTAGATAAGCCACCAAGCCATCAAGGCAACGTCTCACCTCTAGCCTCTCTTCTGGTTCCTCGCCACCGTAATCACTTCGGAGCTTGAGCCACAAAGGCAAGGGTCTCCGCATCCCCGCACAATCGCCTTGCCGCCTCTCCACACCAAGTCGAAGGGTCAACAAGCATGCCGGCAAGTCACCAAGACTCCAAAGTACCGGCGTACCAAGAGGTACACTATTGGATCACTCTTTGATCCACTCTCTAGGTAGCAATCACCTAGCATCCGATGAGTACACTCTCACAAACTAGCCGTTGAAGCCCCACCCAAATCTCTGTGAACAGCGTATACTCTGGTGTATACTGCAACATCATCACCGGATATTCCGGTGAATGTACCTTAACCATCTGAGCCAACTTCTTCTTTGTGTAAATTGCTCCGGTGTATTTCTGATGCACATCACTTCATCACCGGACCATCCAGTGAGTTATCCTCAGCCAACCGAGTCAATACAACCCTCTCTGAAAAATATGCTCTGGTGTACATATTTTCAGAGCACCGGACCTTCTAATGAGGTCACTGCATTCTCCACTTTGTCAACAATGCTCCGATGCTTTCCTCCAGTGTATTCAAATCAATCACCGGACTATCTGGTGGGGTTTTCTGTTTTTTCTTCGTCTTTGCATTGTTCATTATCCGGTGTATACTTCCGTAGCACCGGACCATCTGACGTAACACTTGTGTCTATTTTGTCCACGTGTCACTGAAAAATACTCCGGTATTTATCAAAAACTTGTCAATTGACTATATTATCATTAATCATTAAAATCATAATCATAAGCTAATAGAGCAATTGCTACAACAGTGTACTTCTATACTCAAAATGAAACTGGTAGAAGAACTTCTGATTTTATGAACACCCAACTCCAGTAATTCGTACCAGTTCGCTGGCAAGACTAGTTTCTCATTTTACCCAGATTTTATTGGCACTCTGTTCCTGTGCTACAGCAGAAACCTTAAAAGGCAGCAGGGATATTCGCAGCCCGCTGAAGGTTTGAGACAAACGATTTAATCCAATCATGGTTGAATAAGGATGTGATTACAACAGAATTGCAGATCAAGGTAGAAGTGATAATTAATATTCTACTTCATCATTATAGTTTTCTTCTCATTGCAGCATCTCCATTTTGGCCCTTGATGTGACGACCATAAATGCTGTACATTTAGTTTATGAACATCGTTTCAAAGGTGATTTTGACGTCTAATTGCTTCGGTGATCAGTACAGTGAAGTAGCAACTCTACATGAATAAGTTCAACCAGTACAGTCCATCCGTATCTGTCGAACTGAATTACCTAGGAAATCTAGTGTACGCTGATCTGCTAACCTCAAACTTGCTGACCAAACTGAGAGACCATCCCGTCACTGTTTAAACAGTGCGTTAGTAGTACAGAATCATAATAAACTATTCTTTGGACTCAAAAAGTCAGGCCATATGATTGGATTATTCGAAGGAGGTTTGGTTTTGATATCTGTTTCGTGTAACATGTATCTTATTGACGTTTTTCTCCACTGGCATGGAAAGGGTGCTAAGAGATGTGGCTCTTCTATCATACTGAAAATGCATCATGTTTAGTTAACATGGCAAGAAGTGGATCTAACATGCTAGTCACATAAATGAACATGCTAAACAACACAAAACCAAGAATGGATATAAGAAAATATACCCATGATTGAAAGTTTGAGCCGAAGTTATTTGACCTAGCTCATACCTTAGCCTCTTACTCAGATAATGAGATAAGCATAAGGAAGGGTCAAAGGGGATAATTTGAGTGGTTGACCATGTCAGCTGGCTTATGGGATCATTCATATTTGTGCATTTTGTATGCTCTTTCTTAGGTGATTAATAATGGCTATTTTCACTTGAATCATGACCATTATCTGTGCTATATAAACCCATTTCCCTGACGCGTTGTGCTTTCGCCTGTTTAAAAAGATGCTCGGTTGGAGACTAGTAAGCTGTTTATTGGTACAGTATGACGGGGTAATCCCTTTTTTTCCCAATGTACCCTCTATACGGATGCTGACTAGCTTGAATCCAGACCCTAAAATAAAAATGAAAAAAGTTACCCTCCAGCTCTAATACTAACGGTAATTTAGTACTTCAGAAGATTGACACAAGGGGATCTGCTAATTGACACTTTGACAGCTGCCAAATGTTCAGACATACAAAAATTCAGAACATGATTAAAATTTTAGAAAAGAGAGAAATGGAAGGAACCCACGCCTGTCATGCTTGCAAATCGGAGCTGGTGGGTATATTCACAGCAGCTTCGTTGTAGTTGGTTGGCTGATGAAGCCCATAAATCTGAGGTTTCCTAGAACAGTACCGCCTGTGCATTGGATGGCATTTAATGGTGTGGTTGAGCTCTCTTGAATGAATGTAGTGGCACCCGCCCTATCCCCCAGTGCTGCTGCCTACATATACCATTGAAATGCTGCAAATGCAGAGGCCAGGTTGCGTGGAGGAAGGATTCACAAAAAGAAGGCAGAAGGCAAGTACGCAGAGTCAGAGTTGCCTGGGTGGCAGGGAAAAGGAGCAAAAAGGGTGAAGGTTTACTGAGCTTGGTGTCTCCTGTAGGTCCCCCTTGGGTTTCAATGGATTTGATCAGCAGAGGGGTGGTTTTCATCAAGACTTTGGTATTCCTCTGCTTCATCAGATCATCTCAAGGTACATTTCGTCTATTCCTGCCTCTCTGTTTTTCTTAGGCATCACTGTGAATCACCTCCCTTCAAGATACTTTTTTCAGCTCAGTTTTTCAAAAAGATCTTGTAATGATCAAAGGTTCCTTCCTCACCAATGTTGGAGTTCGATAACTGAAAGCTTTCTTTGATTATTTCTGCCCATCAGCTTTCTGTGTTTCCCAAGGCTTTTATCTTGACATTTTGGCTTCACTCAGATGTCCGAAGTATGGGCTTAATCAGTGTCAGACTGATAACAAATTAACCATGCCACCTGTCATCAACTTCAACTCATACTACTGTCTAATTTTACTATTGTCCCCCCCCCCCCTCCCCGGGCCCCTCATAAATTTCACTATTGTTTATTAGTGGCATATTGTATATTTTACACATCTCAGTTATAAAGCAGCTCAATATATGAAAGCATCATTAAAGTAAAACTCTAGAAAATTGGAGAAATGAATGGGAGAAAAAGGCGCACCTTTCAAGCTTTCCCAACCAGAGATTACAACTGAAGCTAGAGCGCTAGAGCGCTTGAGCGCTTCTCACGCCAGCATTAGCCGCGTCCATCCCCACGACTCGCGGATGTGCGTCCTGTTCACAGCGCATGACTCGGACGCCACGAGCTACTCTCGCCACGCCCAACAACCCACGCACGGCGTCCACACAAACCGTGAGCTCGTGCGTGCTTCTAGACCAAGGCTAAACTGAATATCAAGCTAAAAGTTAAACTGACAAGCCAACCAAACAGGCACAAGACTTTTACTAACAAAACTCCCCCTAAATCTTGTGCCTAAACTACAGAAAACATACCAATTTGATCTCGCAGCTCCTGAAATTTTGCCCATGGAAGCGCCTTGGTCAAGATGTCTGCAAGTTGCCCTCCTGTGCCGATGAAATCCGTCCGAATATCCCCGTTCTCCACGGACTCACAGATGAAGTGAAATCTCGTCTAGATGTGTTTGCTTCTGTCGTGGAAGACCAGGTTCTTGATGAGGGCCAAGGCAGATTTGTTGTCCACCTTGAGATCGACAGCTTCAGGTGCTGAATTCCTAAGGTCGCCGAGGAGCCGAGCAAGCCAGATGCCCTGGCACGCCACTGTCGCGGCCGCAATATATTCTGCTTCACATGATGAGAGGGCGACAACCCTCTGATTTTGGAACTGCCAGCTTACCAAATTCTTGCCGAGAAAGAACAACACACCTGTTGTGCTCTTGTGTGTCTCAACATCGCCAGCCAAGTCACTATCGCTATAGCCAAGCAGCCTTCAGTTCTTGTCCTTCGCATAGCGGCAGCCGTATTGAATCATCCCTGCCACGTACCAGATGATGCGCTTCACCGCCGCGAGGTGTTCTGTCGTTGGCTTCTCCATGAAACGGCTTACATACCCGACCGAGTAAGCGAGGTCTGGCCTGGTGTTAACCAAGTACTGCAGACCCCCCACTACGCTTCTGTACTTGGTGGCTTAGGCCGACGGCGCTGAACTCTCCCTGCTAAGCTTGAACCGAGGCTCCATGGGTGTCACACATGGATTGCAACCCACAAACCCCGCCTTCTCTACAATCCGCGACGCGTACGTTGCCTGATTCAGAGTGATCACGCCTCCGCCTTGATGGACCTCGATACCCAAGTAGAAGCTCAGTGAGCCGATATCACTCATCTTGAACTCCGCCTTCATCTGCGCCTTGAACTGCTTGATCACGCCGCTGTCACCTCCGACGATGACCAAATCGTCAACATAGACGCCCACCAATAACCGCGCTTCCCCGTCTCCACGGGCGTACAAAGCGTGCTCTAGTGGACTCTGCTTGAACTCGAGGTTCTTCAAGGTGCAGTCCAGCTTGATGTTCCATGCTTGCGGCGCCTGACGAAGTCCGTACAGCACTTTGTCAAGCATGTACACCTTGTCCTCTTGCCCTTTGACGACGAAACCAGGAGGTTGTACAACGTAGACCTCCTCGATGAGCTCTCCATTCAAGAAAGTAGACTTGACGTCCATATGATGCACCATCCAGTCTTCCTACGCGGCGAGGGAATGCAGCAGACGGACTGAGTTGAGGCGCGCCACTAGGGCGAACACTTCGTCAAAATCAACGTCTGCCCGCTGTACATACCCTTTAGCGACCAGCCGTGCTTTGTGCTTCACGATCGCGCCGTGTGCATTCTTCTTCAGCTTGTACACACACTTGAGGCCAATTGGGCGATGACCTGTTGGCAAATCGACGAGCCTCCAAGTCTTGTCTCCTTGATCGATGTTATTTCATCCAGCATAGCTCGGCGCCATTCCTCCTCCACTTCAGCCTGTGCAAACATTGTGGGCTCCTCCCTATCCACCAGCAAGAGATCCTCATGCAGCTCCCGTGTGGCCTATCCTGGTGGCGATGCCAGACCTAGCACGTTGTCTATGTTGCGGAAGTGGAGGGGAGCGTCGTCATGGTCGGCGTCGAGGTCCTCCTTTGTGTCAGGAGGAGGGGACACGAACTCCACCGGTGGCGCGCTCTGGGATGCCGATGGGCTCGGTGCAGGTGCGCTCGGGCTCAGTGGCGACGCGTGCGGAGGGGTTGGTGCACCCTGCTCCTCCGAATTTGGCCGGATTGTGGTGACGACATCCGGTTGAGACACGGTGGTGTACTCGATGATGAAATCGTTGTCGACGTCCGCAGCTTGGTCAACATCCCATTGCCACTGTGCCTCCTCGTCAAAGATGATGTCCCAGGAGACATGTACACGACTGGTGACCAGTTTGTAGGTGCGATACGCCTTTGATCCCGGCTCATTCCCCACAAAGATCATCGGTCTGCTTCTATCGTCGAGCTTCTTGGTGTTCGGCGCTGCCACCTTGACGTGTGCCACACAACCGAACGTCCGGAGATGGTGCACGGCCAGCACACTCCCATTCCAGAGCTCGTACGGGATCTTTCCACCAATGCTTTTGGACGACGATCTGTTCAAGATGTATACTGCAGCATTGATCGCCTCCCCAAAACATGCCTAGCAATCCTTTCTCCTTGAGCGTACTGCGAGCCGTCCTGACCACTGTCTGGATTCTTCGCTCGACGACGCCGTTTTGCTGCGGCGTGTACGGCGCCGTGAGCTCGTGGCGCACACCCAGCTCGGCACAGTACTCATTGAAGCATGCGGCGGTGAATTCTCCCCCTCGGTCCGTGCGTAATGCACGGAGCTTCATGCTGCTCTTCCTCTCGGCCACCACTTGAATGCACTTGATGGCGGTCGGAGCAGTGTCCTTGGTGGGAAGGAGGGCGACCCACATAAACCGGCAGTAGTCATCGATGAGGAGGAGGAAATAGCGATTGCCGCTAGGTGTCGTGTCGAAATTGGGCCGCAGAGATCGCCGTGCAGAAGCTCTAGAGGTTCGGTGGCACGGCTCAGTGCGCGCTGCGGGAAAGGAGCACGTCGATGCTTGCCTGTGAGGCATGCCTCGCACACTTGTTCGACCTGCGACAGCATCGGCAGCCCGCACACGAGCCCTTCACACCCCATCTTGTGTAGTGTGGTGAAGTTGATGTGTCCGAATCGGGCGTGCCAGCGCCATGCATCCTCGCCCGCTCGCGCCGTCAAGCAGACCGGTCGTGCAATGTTGATGTCGAGCACGTAGAGCCAGCCGGGGCTGCAGTGAATCTTGGCAAGCAGCCATCGTTGCTCGTCCTGAATCCGCATTACGTCATCCTGAATCTGCGAGTCCTGGTAGCAGCGCTCATCCAGCTGTCCGACGTTGATTATATTGGCAGTGAGGCACGGGATGAAGTAGACATTGGCGAGGGTGCAGTGCTCGCCATTCTTGCACGTGTACAGCACCATGCCACATCCCTCAATCCGGACGACAGAACCGTCGCCGAATCGTACCGAGCAGGTGATGCCGCGTCGAGGTCGGAGAACGCCACCCGGGACCCAGTCATATGATTGGTGGCCCCAGTGTCCACGACCCAACGCTGGGGATCCCGCTCCTCCGCAGCACCGAGCGCCGCAAAGACTTTCTCCTCCACTAGTTCGACTGTGCCGCGTGGTGGACTCGGTGACGGCGGCACAGAGGTAGCGTGGGAGACCGTCGACGAGGCCGAACGCGCTTTACCGCTACCGGATTCACCGCTCCGCTCAAGAGAAGGGGATCAGTGGGGAGGCGACGGAGCTGTGGCCGTGGAGACAACGCCGCCCTCCAGTAGGAGTAAAGTGGGCTCATCGTCCTGGGCCACATGGTCTTGGTCCTCGATCTTGGGCTTGCTCCGGCATTCTTTGGCCTAGTGGCCAATCTTGCCACAGCTACGACATTTGTCGCCGTTGTGGTTTGGCCCAGAGCTCACGCCATCCGAGCTCCCGCTCCCGCTGTCGTGTCCTCGCCCCCTTCCGCCATGGCACTTGCCACGGCTGCTTGAGCCGCCACTACCATGGCCCGTCTCTTGCCCTTTCTTCTTGTACCACTCGAGCCACTCCTCCTCGTTGAGGTATAGCTTGCCGCCACCGCTTTGGGAAGGGGGAAATGGTGTCTCGCACCTGTCCTCGACCGCCTTAAACCTCCCGGTCACCTCCTCCACCATCAACGTAGACATGTCGAGCAAGGTTTCAATTGAAAAAATGAGCTAGTTGAACCTGGGAGGAGCGACGTGTAGGTACTTCTCGACGACCTTGTGATCGGGCTTGGGGTCACCGAGGATGGCCAACTGATTGACCATGCCGGTGATACGCATGGCAAAATCTTCCACCGTCTCGCCTTCTTGAAACGAGATTGTCTCGTATTCATGCCAGAGCTTTGGCGTGCTGGACTTGCGGATCCGGTTGTCGCCGATTCGCATCGTCTTGATGCTCTCCCACGCCTCCATGGCCGACGGCTTGGTCGCCAATGTGGAGATCATCTCGGGGGGCACCGCGCTGCAGATAGCCTCCAGCGCCATTCGGTCCTCATGGAACGCGACACCGCCAGGATCGACGGCGTTCTAGAGACACCGTGCTTGCAGCTTTAGCTTCGTCATCAAGGACCAGTCGTTATAATTCGTCTTGGTCAGCAGTGGGTAGTTCGCCGAGCCGCCCGCCTCCTTGACCACGCGGTGTATAACCAGCCCGCGGTCGTTCCCGCCGCTGCCCGAGGCACGGCCACCGGAATCTTCAGGGGCGGTGCGCGCAAGCGGCGGGTGCGTGCGACCTCAAGGCATGAACGCACCCTCAATCGCACAATCACGGGTTCAAGATTGGAACCGAGCTCTGATGCCAATTGTCAGGTGTCCCGGTGACGATCACCGGCGAGATTTCAACGACGAACTCACACACACACACGAACATAACTGGAACTCAGATACGATTTTGTGCTGCGAACTCTCTTAGCATCTTTACTGTTTTCAATTGTCTATTTATTTGCCAGAGATTACAACCGAAGCTAGAGCGCTTGAGCGCTTCTCACGCCAGCATTAGCCGCGTCCATCCCCACGACTCGCGGACGTGCGTCCCGTTCACAGCGCATGACTCGGACGCCACGAGCTACTCTCGCCACGCCCAACAACCCACGCACGGCGTCCACACAAACCGTGAGCTCGTGCGTGCTTCTAGACCAAGGCTAAACAAGTTAAACTGACAAGCCAACCAAACAGGCACAAGACTTATTTCCTAACATCCATGCAGAAAAGAAAGAGACTGGAACCTTACTCTGAAACAAAGCAGCTTCAGAAAATAACATGGAACACTTGAATTTGCAGGAGGAGACCATTTCACCAAACTGAATCTCCCTCCTCTTCTGAAGGCAAGCAGGTTCTCCACATTTCAGCATGAGGCATATGATTACATCATTGTCGGAGGGGGCACAGCCGGATGCCCATTGGCAGCGACACTGTCCCAGAAGTACAAGGTACTCCTGCTAGAGAGAGGTGGGTCACCATATGGCAATCGCAACATCACATATCTGGAGAACTTCCACATTTCCTTGGCAGATGAATCGCCGGAATCACCATCTCAGACTTTCATCTCCACCGATGGTGTGATCAATGCTCGTGCAAGTGTCCTGGGTGGTGCAACCTGTATCAATGCTGGCTTCTATAGCCGGGCCAAACAAAGGTACATAATTTGCCATGTATTTGCACAATGTATTCGATACTAGGGCCTATTTGACCTCACTTAACTTTCAGGGTCTTTCCAATAAACTTTTACTACAGTCAAACAGTGTGTTGCTTTTACAACCTAAATAGGAACCTCAGTTTAAATCTGACATATAAGGATAGAGCAGAACTACTTATAAATTATAGCTTAGCTAACCTGTAGGTGTGGTGATGTCATATTCTCCAAACAGTGCATTTTCTTTTAAGATAAAGGAATGTCTTTATTCCGGCCTCTGCAAAAGGTTTGCATCTAACCATTTATTATTAGGCGTTCTAGCTATATGCTTAAAATCAAATACCAACAGATAGCATTGGGTCATAAGTCCAAACAGTGTGTATATCTTGTGCCTTAAGCAAGAATCCATTTTCTAACTAAACGCATATAAATGGACCTTCGTCAATATGTTTACTGGTCACTAAAGCTCCTGATACTCATGACCTAACTAAAAAACCTCAGCTGCTATTTACACGACAAACCTTACAAGGGAGCCATAATGGTCGTACAAGATGTAATTAGGCAGAACTACACATAAAAATTCCAGAATTTACAGTACAAACCTTAACAACACTTATGTCTGCACCTGACTGGGTCTCTCTATAAAACTTATTCTTTGACTGCACCTTTGTCGCATCAGATGTCACAACGCTAAACTTTATTTGACAGATAAAAGACAATGATAATATAGAAATTTCCGTGCTGATAGTGTACTAGAATGGTTCTGGTTGCTGGTACAAACAAGTAGTAATTAGCCTGGAGACTAAGACTGTCATACCATGTGGTAGCATAGAATGAGGAAGTGGAATGATCTAGCCAAATTTCATTAAGGTTCACAGTAAGTCAAAGTTTGTGTAAGGAATAGCTTCACAGAGTTCCCCACATTATTAAAACTTTTGAAGAACACGCACTACTAAACTGGAATGATCAGTACCAGTTGTTGCTGAAATCCTTTCCTTAGACAGTTGTTCAAGAATCTTTAGAGTATAAGAATGATCTCTGAAGCCATCATGTTGATATTCCAATTAGTAATGCTATCGTTATAAGTTTGTAACCTAAGTTCATGTGCTTGTCCCTTCAGCTTCGTGCAGGAGGCAGGCTGGGATGCAGGGCTTGTCAACCAGTCCTACCCTTGGGTTGAAGAGATGATTGTTCATTGGCCCAAAATCGCACCTTGGCAAGTTGCACTCCGGGATGGGCTGCTTGAAGCAGGGGTCTCACCTTACAATGGATATACCTATGACCATCTCTATGGAACCAAGATTGGAGGAACCATCTTTGATGAGACTGGGTACCGGCACACTGCTGCCGACCTCCTTGCTGCTGGAAATCCTAACAATCTTAGGGTGCTGCTTCATGCAACCGTGAACAAAATAGTTTTCAACACGAAAAATGGCAAACAGTGTTCACGTAAGTCCTAGTTCTTATAATCCCTCTACTTCAACAACAAACAGATGGTACCAAAATACCTCAAGCAAAATGAGTAGGCACTGCAGAGTCATATGGTTTTTACAGTAAGCTCATCTCTTGCACAGGGCATAGGAAGCCAAGGGCTATTGGAATTCAATTCAAGGATGAGAATGGCGGGTACCACCAAGCTTTCCTCAGCCGAAAGAGAGGCAGTGAGATCTTTGTCTCTGCCGGTGCAATTGGCAGCCCCCAGCTATTATTGCTCAGTGGAATCGGGCCAAGGAATGAACTTAAGCAGCACAACATTTCTGTAGTCCTCCGCAACGAACATGTGGGTAAAGGAATGTCAGATAATCCGATGAACTCCATCTTTATACCTACCAAGGATCTGCCGGAGCAATCTCTGATCGAGACTGTTGGAATAACCGATGCCGGTGTGTTTATTGAAGCCAGCAGTGGTTTCAGCCAGTCACCAGATAGCATCCGTTGCCACCACGGAATCATGTCCGCTGAGGTTTGGCATCAGTTTTGATATTTCTACTTGCATATAACTTCCCGACTTATTTACATGGATCATGTTGCATCATACTAAATATTTTGTGCAGAAACAACATCCTACACTACCAATGTTAAGAAAGCATGCTGTCTACATTGGCTTGCTAGGAGCCAACTTTCCAACTTTTGGAAAGATATTTTCCTTCAGATAAATGTATAAGAGGAATTAGGATCTAGTAACATGCACACATCAAATTATATTCTTGAGCAAATAGACAGTAAATTACAAGTACATACTTCCCCACTTCTAGCACATATGTATGAGTGCGTCATTATAAGTTTCATCAATTCCTTGCTATTAAGATTTAAAACAGATTTTCCTTAGGAACTATTTGTAGGCAGTAAAAACCAGAATGCAACCTTTTCGAATTAGTGAAAAAAAAAGCATTAGCATATGTTCACTTGACTTTTTGAGAAGCATGATCGCTTTCATGCATATATCTAATGAATTTTGTAACTTCAATGCAGATTGGGCAGCTGTCAACAATTCCACCAAAGCAAAGAAGCTTAGATGCTGTCCGGAAGTATGTCCAGAACAAACATAACCTGCCCAAAGAAGTATTCCACGGAGGTTTCATTCTCGAGAAGATTGATGGCCCACTGTCTACTGGCGATCTAGTACTTGTGGACACTGATATTAACAGCAACCCCAAGGTCACCTTCAACTACTTCCAACATCCGCAAGATCTCAAGCGGTGTGTCTATGGGATCAAGACAATCGAGAAAATACTGAAGACAAACCATTTCTCTAACCTTACTGCCAACGGTGTTGGGTATACAATGGAAACGCTGCTCAATATGAGTGTCACAGCTAACATAAACTTGATACCGAAGCACACGAATGACACCACATCCTTGGAGCAGTTTTGCAGGGACACTTTAACAACCATCTGGCATTACCATGGTGGATGCCATGTGGGCAAGGTGGTCGATCAACAGTACCGCGTGATTGGCACCTCAGGCCTCCGTGTGGTTGACGGGTCTACCTTATTTAGGTCACCAGGAACAAATCCACAAGCCACAGTCTTGATGATGGGCAGGTACAGAACAAAAATATATATAGATCTTGTATATAACCAAACAAATTATGACTTCATGAACTCATATTTCTTTGTTGTATTTGACGTTCAGATACATGGGGGTGAAGATTCTAAGGGAAAGATTAGGACGAGCAGCTGGAGTATAACTCATTCATGGACTTTATCCACTTCATCGTGTAAGAATGTGACTTAGGAGACAAGTAAATAGTGATTTTTGAAGCGATTCATCATGAATTACCAAAGAAAGAAAAGTTAGGAGTTAAATTTGTATTCTTATTGTACTTGTGGAAGTATATGTAAAGTGCAACTGTGTGTTTTTTTTTTTTGGCGAGGGAAACAAGCTCTTTACTAATTAGAGAATGACGGGATACAATCAGTACTTACAAGATGAGCAATACAACTTGGAATATCAGCTAACCAAACTTCTAGCACATTTCGCCAACTCATGAGCTATAATATTCTGATCTCTTGTTCCCTTGACTACCTTCACCTGCCCTACACCTTCTATCAGCTCCTTACAATCCTGAATCACCCCTATCCAGGTTGATCTGCTGAATTTTGGCTCTGTCAAGGCCATCACACGAAAGTTGGAGTCAGTCTCCACCACCATAGGTCCACTGAACCAATTCTGAAACATTGACAGACCTTCTACACACTTCTATCTCTGAACATTCTGCTGAGGGGCAATTAAACAACAAGCGCCACTCAAATAGCAAGACTTCACCATCTGCATTTCTAACAACGAAGCCAACACTCGTCACTTCAGTGCTTGGTATGAAACTTCCATTGACATTCACTTTTAAACAACCTGAATCCGATGGCCTTCACTTAATCTTGTCCTTCAAACCTACATTGCCTCCCTGATGGACATCCCTGCCAGCTCCAGAGAAAGCCCCCATCACTGATTTCCCCTTCAGAGCAATGCTCACAGTTGTCAGATTTGGAACAGGGTTCGGTAAAGTGCCAACAGAGCTCTCGATGATCCCTCTACTGAAAAGCGTGAATTACCATGTGTGATGGCATTCCTATCATTCCAATTCTTCCACAACAGAATAACAAGATGTTTCCTCTCACTTCTATGAAGCTTATCAAGTAAAAGCAAGAAACATTCCGATCTCGTATACTGAAGTATTGCAGCATTAGGGACAGGCCACTCCTTCCTCATAGCTTCAATCAGGGTCCACGAATGCTTGTAACCAATTACTGCATGAAAACCATCCTCCACCCCATTTCCACAGACCTCACAAGTATCTAATTGCACTATATGTATGTTCTGCTTGTTTACATTTGTGGGTAAAGCCTCCTTTGCTAATCTCTAGGCAAACACTTTCATTTTGGGAGGCACATCCATATCCCAGATATTTTTTTCATAAAACTCTTTTATCCGACCTTTCACTACATGTAGCTTGATATTCAGCTTGTTGCAAGTTATATGCCAACTTGTAGGCACTTCTTACTGAGAAAATGCCTGACTTTTTAGGGTGCCAAGACAAAATATCTTCTCTGCCACAACCAGCCAATCTTATCTTCATAATTTCATCAACATCTATTGGCGAAAAATTTTCTCGCAAGAGGTCAAGTTTCCATTCTCTATTCTGTGTGGTTGAGACATTATCGCGAGCACTTGGTGTGCATCGCCGATCTGGTGGGGACGCGATGACCGATGGGCGATGTGACGGGAGGCGGCGGGAGGACTCACTGCTGGCTACCTGTGTAGTGTCTGGCGGCGGCGGCAACTAATTGATTCAGGGTAAAAGAATCCAGGGCAATGGCACCGGCGAGCCCAGCATCTCATTGCATAAAATGGCAAACCCCATTTGATTCTCTGGTTCGTCCACTTGTAAGAGTACTACATTTTGACCAAGCTATTTTTGCTCTAGCCCCTCATTCCAAAGAAAGACAGAGCTCTTAACACATCAAAACAAAAAAGAATAAATTTTGCAAAACTATATGTACTTCGATAAAAATATCGTAGATACACATTTAAACCTCAATATATATTTTGGAGGAACCGTTTCCATCCACGTTAACCTAACGGGTACTTCATTAGACTGCAAGCGAATCCTGTTTGGCAAATTAACAGGACCTAGTAATGGCATCATTAAATTATAAAGTTTTGTGATAAATTTGACATCAAATATGACTTAAATCTGTAGTTTTGTGATAATATTATCAAAATATATATAGTTTTGTGAAATTTACTACAGAGACTTACTTTGCGCAACAACTATGTATGGTTAAATTTATATTAATTAGCTCCTAGGCTTATTAGCGTAGTTCAATACACGTGTGATCTCTAGTCATCCAATGCATCATTTATGTAATGATATTTTACTGATTTTCCCAATCATTCACAGGCGGATATATGTTGAACCCCGAGAGATGACAGTTTCAAGACTGATCCATATGTACAAAATATTCAGAGACACCAAGTCCACACAAATTTACAAAAGAAACGCTCCATGTGCAGTACGGACATTCATGTGTCTTTGAACCAGCATGACGTCCAAATCAACAGATTCTAGGGTCTAACATTTTCATCATTTGACTCTATTTTCTTGAAGGGTGTACCTAGAGCTTCCATCAATGGATCATACAAAGCAAAATATATGCCAAGCTAGCTAGCCTCACAGGAGAACTACCAATAACTTTACAACTTTGGCAGCAGCCACCCAAGAGTCCAGCCAAGAAGAAACCCAGCACCAGCGAAACCTAAACCCACAGCAAATAAGATCGCATCAAAGAAGCTGCCTGCCTTCTTCTGCCTTCTACCTTTCCTCCTTATCCCATCTTTCTGCTCTTGACCCAGCGTAGGCTTCTCCTTTAGAGTTAGCCATGGAAGTTCAGGTATCATGGTTGCTATCTGATGCTCTTTGTGCTTGAGCTGAAGGCCAATATTCTCTAGTTGCAATATTTTCAGCCACTGATTGAACGCGAAGAGATGTGAGGCCTGCCGGAGCAATAGATTGACGACATCGTCTTTATCATAGTTCGCTTTCTTGGCAGCCATCTCAGCTTCCCTGGCACGGGTTTGCGAATGACGAAGTGCCTCCAAAATCTGACCCCGCTCCGATGCATTCTGGAATGTTTGTTTGCTTTCCGATCCAGTATTGCTACTGCTACAAAAATCTTGTGAATCACTGCATGAAAATGAGATGAAATGAACATGTGAATAGGCTACTAGACAGAAGGAAGACATCTGAAGTCTTCAAGGGCTGAACAAGGAAGTTTTGATAAGTTTTGAACAACAAAAAGAAACCAACATTGAATTAGATTGCATATCCCATTAGAACCAAAAGTATGGAGCTTGTTTATCTTTTTGCATGCTAATTCAACTTGTAATATGCAAGTGGTGAATCTTCTAGATTTAAACCAATATGTGAAATAAAATAAATGTATGTGCAAATTAAGATATGGTTAGGAAAATTACAACTGGTGGCATCAGGGTAATGTAGTGGAGCTGAAGATTACGCACCTATATGTATCATACCTATCATGTTGTTCCCAAGAAACATTAGGAGATGATGGTCCCCCATAATCACCTATATTTTCTTGAGTACGTGATTCTGTCCAGTGAACAGGTACTGCATGGGCAGGTCTTGGCAGATCACAGTTCTCAATGCGCTGTGTTGCTCTTTCTGCAACCAGTGAAGCTAGCTCATTTTCATCAGCAATCTGCCACCATGGTCGAGTCTTTTCACCTTCTTTCCAAGGTGCATCCATATCAAAATTAGAATTCTGTGGGTTCTTCAAAGGTGGTGGGTCAAAACTTTTGAAATCCGGAAATTCTTTGTCCTCATACAAACAATTGCTGACAGTTCCTCTGCACTTGGACACTTGAGAATAGTCACCAACGGTCTTCAGCTGTTCTGAACCTGTTTCAGAAGAATATTTCATGAAAGCTGTCGAAACCACCCACGAAGGCTCAAAAACATCACCACTCTTCTCAGCACTGGTGTCAACTGCTTCACAAAGTAACAGTTCCTCGTGTTTAGGCTTTGCTGCTGAATCCTCCACTTCCTTCTCATCTATGTCCCTACCCAAACAACATAGATGCCCACTAGCAAGATCCTTCTGGACCCCAAAATTCGGTTGTAACTGAAGCCACCATCTGATATCTGGTGGCAGATTAGAATTCATGGGATTCCAGCTCAAAGGCATGAAATTGGAGATGGGACGATATTCAGAATTTCTACAATTTCCATTGTTTGTACCATGTTGTTCAGATGATGACGATGGACAGCAGGCTAGTTTTGGGGCTCTCTTTCTATCCTCCTGAACCAGGCAACGGTTTGCAGCGCGTTGCCAAGCAGCCCTTGCTTCAGCAGCAGCCATTACTTTTACCAGTTACAAAACCATCCACTACAAAATAATTTTTGTCAACATTAGATAAACAAATGCCCACAAAAATAGAACAAGAAACTGGATCAAGGTCCATCTTTAAACTGCAATCACATGATCCAGGCAATGCATAAATCATCATACTGACGAATACCAAAAGTTAAGCATGTTGCATTGACAGTATAGATTTTAGCTTTTTGGTCCAAAGAGGACAGTAGCTTTGAAACGAGAAATTCATGATTACTTTATATGTCTAGTAAGTTAGCCTCAAAACAGTGGCATCGAGTCAATTGCTTCAAAAGCCAGACACACAAGCATCAATGAAAAGCTAAGCTGGATAAGACTGCACAGAACACAAACTCTGACCAATATGTAAGCGTCATAACAAAGGACACAAATAACTATGAATGTACTATGGCCAGATACGTAACAAGTTTATGTTTCTGTCCTCCTGACAACATATAACCATAAAGAAGAAGGAGAAAAAGGACGCCTAACTGAATTGAAAGACTCTTGCAATTTAGCTCACTATTTTAGCTTATTAAGATTTTAGGATAATTTATGTAATATGATGACCAAAAACAGATCAACTGAATTGGCTGGCTATCAGCATTACATAGTCAATTCTTGTCCCTCATTTCTTCAATCCAAGATACAATACCATTTGCCACCTCATGGATTTTAGTTGGTAAACAGTGGATCATTTGCGAGATAGTTTGTAAACCGGCTGGAATGGTTCTCGCAACTTGCGTTAATACCAAATTTGCATCCGGATAGTACATCGGGGCTGCACTTTTGTTCAAAATTTGGTTGAGTCAGAAAGGAAATTTGCGAGATTCACAATTTGTTACATTGCAGATTCACAATTTGTTTCATTGCAGATTCACTATTTCCAGGTAGTATTACTGAACAAACAGATCCAACTATCAATCTATCTTCACATGGGTCAATCTGGTGCTGAACTGTGATTCCTCTGGAAATTACTCAGAAACTGAAGCAACTCAACAAATGGTAAACATACTTAACTACTCCAAATGTCTCAACAGCAATACTACGGGCCTTGAAATTTTCGGGACCAGAATAAAAGATTCTAGTCCCGAAAATCAGTGATCAAGGCTATAGATAAAGTGAGAAGGGCTTTCCTGTGGAAAGATCGCAAGGAAGTGAATGGGGGCCATTGTCTCCTTGCCTGGAGTAAAGTCTGCTGCCCCAAAGAACTTGGGGGTTTGGGAATTCACAATTTAGAGACCCTCGGCTGGGCATTGAGAATGCGTGGGTTATGGCTTCAGGAAACGGATCCTGACAGACCATGGAGTAGTCTTGGTGTTTCAGCCCCGGCCAATTCAGTTGCCATGTTCTCTATCTTGGTCTGTTCTGAAGTTGGTAACGGCTTAAGGACAAAGTTCTGGATGGATCGTTGGTTGATGGGGAAATCAATAGCGGAGCTGGCCCCTCATGTGTTCACTCTTGTGCCCAAGCACATCTCCAAAAGTCGAACTGTCAGGGATGCGCTAACCGATCGGCATTGGATGGCCGATATCAGAGGAGCACCCTCAGTTCCCACTTTAGCTGAATTCCTTCAGATTTGGGATCTTGTTTCTGAAGTCACCCTGCAGGATGGCGTCAATGATGCACACCAGTTGTTGCCTTCGCCTTCTGGTTCCTTCTCCTCAAGATCAGCCTATCGTGCCTTCTTCAATGGACGCATCGAGTTTGAGCCGTGGAGGCGCCTATGGAAATCCTGGGCGGCGCCAAGGGCCAAATTTTCCGTTTGGCTGGCATGCCATGACCGGTGTTGGACGGCAGATTGGCTGGCTCACCGGGGCCTCCCACACCCTCAACGGTGTCCTTTGCGTGATCAAGATGATGAGAGTATCACTCACCTTCTTGTAGGTTGCGTGTTTGCCCCCCAGGTTTGGTTCCAGGAGCTCGAGGAGGTCAGTCTGGAGCAGGTGGCGCTAGCGGACTCTCATTCCTCCTCCTTTAAGGTCTGGTGGTGCGCTGCAGCTCTATCGCTAGGCTCAGAACAGCAGAAAGGCTTTAACTCGTTTGTTATCTTAGTGGCCTGGCACATTTGGAAGCATCGAAACGATGTTGTTTTCAACGGGGCCACGCCTAATGTTCTGCTGCTGCTGCGCTGTGCCATGGAGGATGCCTGGTCATGGTGCTCGGCAGGGGGCCGTCCTTTGAGTGCACTTATGCCTTGAGCTAGTTGCAGGTCTTGGTCGTTTAGTTGTTTGAGAAGGGCGCCTCTGTTTCAGTTTGTTTGTCCTGTGTGTTAGTGTGTGCGTGCTCCTTCTGCTCCCCCCCCCCCCCTCTCCCTCTCTCTGTTTGTTTGGACCTTTCCAAAAAGAAAATTCCTATCTTAATATAATGACGGCAGCTCTTCTGCGGGTTCCAAAAAAAAAAAAGATTCTGCGATTCCGCAGCAGAATCAGTAAGATGACGGCCATCACAGATTCACAGAGCTGGATACTTAGATCTGCGCACAAGCAAAAGGGTATACAACGAGCGCCCAATCCCGCGACCAAGAACCAAGCTCGCGGTTCCTGCCATGACCGCTATCCCAAAATCCCCGACTCTCACTACACAAAAACTTACCACGCAATCGATTCCACAGTGGACATAACAGGGAGCGATAATCGGAGGAGGGATCACGCACCTGTACCAGCAAACTTCCGCGATCTGGACAGCGCCAACGAGGAGAAGGTGAAGGCACGACGGGCACGGCGGAGCGCGCCGCGGCATCCGCTCCCGCCGCTCCTCGGGTTCTTGGCCGCGGCGGGGGCTTTATTAGGGGGGCAAGAGACGAAAACAATGGATGCGCGAGTCCGAATCCCACAGGAATGGAGGAAACGATGGTCGATGGCGGGTAGCGGATTGGGTGCAGTGACACCGGGGGGTTTCCGTTTCTCTGCTCCTGCGGTCCGGCCTGTCGTTTCTTGCCCATGGATAATGACGTGTAAGCTGCAGGGAAAACGAAATGGGATTAAAATGGGTGCACACCCTAATCTACTCCTTCGCTTTACACTGTTTTTACTGACGTGTACAGTACGTATTTGCGCTTAAATAAGGACTTGTGACTTCTCGCGTGGGTTTTCGCTTACTAGTGAAAACTTTTATACGTCTCCTAAATTTTAGAAGCCTAAAAATCGCCTATCGAGTTTTAGGTTGAGGTGAGGTTAGAACTTTAGGGTTGTGGGTGATCACTTTCTAATATATGGTAGGTTTAGATGGAGATCGATGGATAAGTGCTGGGATAGGGAGTTTTAAAATAGAAAGGTTAGTGCAGCGAGAGTGGTGAGCATGAATTCGGCGACGGAGATAGCTGGAAGTGGGCGAGAGGTAGGGGGAGCAATCCAGTGTCGGGAGGAAGCAGATGGCAGCGATTTCGTTAGGAGGAAAAAAAAAAGAGATGATTCGTCTTATGTTGATCCGATGGTTGAGATCTTTGACTAAGATTTATTTTATTTTCAAGCACCTGTATATAGTAACAACCAAATCTTTTATGTATTTTACGAGCCCTTTTTCCGACAATACCACGATCCAATTCTAATTTTGAACCTAACTGACTTATTTGGTTCGAGGAGCACCTTATGTTAACCTTTCATCTTATTATTCATCGAGCTGATCTCTAAATGCAATCTATTCCAAGCCTTGGCGGATGAGCGGATAGATGGGCTATCCATAAGAGAATCAATGTGTTGGCTACTTCCTTGGGTAAAAAAAAAAAGTTTGGTTCTCTGACAAACGATTTTTAAATGTTACCATCAATAGCTTTTTTTGAGATCTGTGCCGGGACATATGAAAATAACATGAATATATTTGCTTGAAGTGTAACTTCTACACTTCAAAGAATTATAACTTTCCTTTATATCATAAGGACCTATATTAGCAAGCACATCCCTACAACTTTCCATTTTTAGGTGCCCCCACCGCTTTGCTTTGCTCTATTACACACTAGCCAGGCCTTGTTAAGAGCCTCTATGCAAATTATCCCTCATATAAATCTCCCCATTGAGCAACCTAGCGTAAGCAAAGCAAGTAAATCATATGCGGTGGTGATTCTACAGATAGAGAAGAAAAGCAATTGATAAGCAAATATTCGTCACTTGAAAGCAAGTTGGATATAAATTGAGGGCAAATTAGAACAACATTATAGGTAATATTGGCAAAAGTAGATTAAACCAATGGAAAAATAGAGAAAATAAAGTGAAAATCAAAAGAGGGAATTGCTTTTTTTTTTTTTTACCTTTTTGCTTCTCTGTTCATAGATTTCTATTCATCTCTTTGTTATAAGTTATGAATGCATAAGTAAAAATACGCCAATGTGTAAAGTGAGATCAATCAAAATTGTTTCAATTGAGAAACAAAGGAAGATTTATTGGAGCAGTAAAAAAGGTAACATTTGTGGAAGCAAATTTAAGGCATTTGGCCAGGCAAATTAGGGTAATTGAAACAAGGTTAAAAAGCAATTTAACGCAATTAGCTATGCACATTAATGCTTAATGTCGAACTCAATGATTGACCAGTGAGGGTATGGTTCGGTGAAGGTATGCCTCCAAGGCACTCTCGCCTTGTATAGCTCAACAGTGAGGGAGCTCCTGGTATAACCGGGCTCGGGATGCTTAACTCGAAGCTCAACCTCCAACTTGCACCCATGATTTGTACATCTGATTTGAAGCAAAATATGGGTATAGTTGAAATCAAAATCAAATGAACACAAAATCTGCAGACAAATCAAAGAGAAACTAGGAAACAATGAAGACAATTTTCATAAACAGATCAAATCAAAACTAAAAGGGAAATACGGATGATTTCTATGAAAAAAGTATTTATAAAAAAGCAATTGAAACCATTTTTTATGCAAACGGCTAAAAATTTATAAGCAAGTCGATCGGGGCTCGCAGAGATCCATAGAGAGAGGGGAGAGAGATTGGGGACCAACCCTTTCACAGGTGGAGGACACCAACTAAATAAGAAGGAAGATTTAGGATAGGATATGTGATAGAAGAGAGAGATAAGTGGGTGTTGTTGCTCAAGGCACACTGTGTCACGAGTTGCCTCGCGTTGCTAGCCTCCACGGCCATCGCACTTGGCGCCTCCATGCGCAAGATGGCCACCGAGTGGATCGATTTCGAGCGGGCCTGTAGCCGTGTCGAGAAAGGGAGTGTTAATTTGGGGGCAGTGTTGCTGGCCTTAATGTGGAGTGGTTTTCAAGATTCAAATTAATTAGCACTTGTGTCTTTGGTCTTAGTGTGAAGTTGTTAGATTTGGATCGTATGGCTTTGGATGACGTGCGGTGAAAATGCATTAGCATGCACACTCAAAATTTAGATTTTACCATATCATAAACTTATTGCAACAGAAATTAGTAACAAAAGTGCTTTTGCGGCTATTTCATTGTCCAAAATCGACCTTAGAGAGAAGCGGAAAATTTAAAAGCAGTAAAAGACGCCGCCCACTCCCAGTGACGCCTGCGCATCCATCTACGGATCTCCCAGAGCGAAGAGACGCCTGCAACCTTGTACGGAGCACGATTATATAAGGCAGGGTAGGTTTGCCGAACGCTAACAGAGCAGCGCCTGACGCCATTTGCGACGACGACCGGCACAGCAAGAACCGGTGTTCTTATCTACCACAACTCGTTGATCAACCGTCTAAGCTACGCCTAGGTAAGCCTAAGCAAGTGGGTTGGCTCACAACACATCAGCAAACTCTAGAGGAGCACATCAACGATGTAATGGGTTTTTTTTTTATCCGAGAGGGACCATAGTCATCCCTCGTATGTGTGTCTACTCAGCGCAAGTGTACAAGGATACGTACATCTGATCTCCCGTGTATTTCAGAAAAAGAAAAAGGAAATAGTCAGACTCCTCATAGCTCTTAAACGACGGATCACGGTTCAAATTCAGAAAAAAAGAACTTTTGTAGTACAAAATTAAATTTTGGTCATTAGTAAAGAAATAATACAAGTGCTACGCCAGCTGAGCCATATTGTCCGGTTATCGGCGTGGTAGTCGTCACCCTACTCTACTCACGTTCGTCAGACTGCATACGCAAAACAAGCTGCCCCAGTCTTCGGCGTTCTTCTATGGACTGATCGCGACGAGTGGCGACCATGACAGTGAGCGCGATGGAGCACTGATCGCTCTTGCTTTGCTTTCTTTCCACATACCATTCGGTTTGGTCAGGCCGCGGTTTTCCCAAAAGCTCGTGTCGCATCGCAGGTCCATACCATGGGCGTCGGCGCTTCCAGTGATCGCCGAAACCACCAGCAGCGCCTCTCGGCCGGCGCGGTTCCGTCGGCGATCACTTTTGAGCGTTGAGCCCTTGACACGCTGCCGGCACTTGGCCGTCCAGCGCACGGAAGCTGAAGCTGGGGACGTGCACGGCGCCGGCTGGGGTCTCCCATGGTTGAGCAGATCATGCACCCACGCGCTGCCAACTCGGCACGAGATCAACCGTGCCGGCATCCTTGGACCTTGGGGTTAGCCAATGAACAGAGCACGCACCGCGTGCTGCTGAAGCCCGGGTCCAAGACACGGACAGAGCCATCATCTGCAGATTTCTCGGCTCTGCATGGTTCCGGATTTTTCCGTTCACGCGTTTCGCTCTTCGCCCCGCCCACGGATCTGCAAATGCACAGCCAGTTAAACATGCAGCATAAGCATTGTCTGCCTCATCTGGTAAGACCGGATCTAGAGCTAAAAAGTAGTAGGCTCTCTTTCTTCATCTTCCGTCTTCTCTTTCTCTTTTTTCTCTTATTTTTCCTCATCTTATTTTTTTCTTTTTTATGTCCAAAAATTATAAGACGGCTTAAGGTTTTTTAAGTATTCCTAGGGTAGGAGGTCTACACGCCAACTTCTGGTGCAGCTCCACAGGACGTTGCCGGTGGGAATCAGTTTGGGATCGGCCAGTTCCAGTATTCGCAGCTGGTTTAGTATTATTTGCGAAGTTAAGACTAAGACAGTATATAATTGAACAAATCAGCAAGAAACATTAAAAGAACATGGACAAATTCTCATCGACAAAAAGAAAAAAGAAAACTCGATATGCAAAGCTTTCGAGTTCTTTCGAAATTTCTTCCCTGATTTCTATACAACAATGGATGCACTCTATTGCAGAAAAACTATATGCTTAATTAGATCTTCCAGCAGGACTCTCGCAGCTTTAATCCGTAAACCAATCTTCACTGATATTTCTACAGCAAGATGTGTGCATGTTCGTGTGTCTAGTTGAATCCCAACCTCATCGACATCTATTCTAGCATAGACAGGTTATGATATATTTTTTTTAAATATATGTTGAATATGTGTTCATAGTAGATTATAGATAGACTTGAGTTGTAATTAGGTGAGATTAGAATTAGAGTTGTAGTCGAACTCATAATTTCAAGTCTTTAAATAGAAGGCATTACCGTTGTAAAAAAAAAGACTGAAATAGTTAGGGAGGAGCGTCCGGAGTCATACCCTGAGGATGTAGGCAACTTGACCAAACCTTATTAAAAACATCGTGTCTTGTGTGTTGATCTTGTGCTTGACCTGATGATTCTAGTGATGCTTCCGTTAAAACCATGATAAGTGGTATAAGAGCCATGAAGAAAGATCAAAGGAAGGCGTGAGGATATGTTCCATACCGCGCAAGGCTTGCACGGGTCTGGGGAAGGATAGGCGCAAGGTGGAGCATAGCGGCCGTCGATGGATTCGGACACTTCGAGCGTGGCGGTTTGAACCGTCCGATGGGCTGCATCAACGGGGATCCGTCTAGACGTGGAGATCAGGTTGATGGCGGCCGTTGGCTACTGTTCGATAGGGGTCAGTCAGACGTGATGGTCAGGTTAGACGGTGCGGCTGGAAGACGTCACAGATGAGGCGGCAACTTCGACTCATGGTCTAATTGACGGACGGTCAATCCAGATCGAAGTGACTATTGTTGGTTCAAGGTGGAGCAATGACGGCGATGGCGAAAGCCATGGTGGACTTGGAGGTTGATGGAGGTGTTCTGCGCGGAGCTAGAGTTGTTGTATGTGCCCTACTTTGTGGCGGAACGGTGGCAGTTGGAAAGTCTCGGTCTAAAATTGGTGTGAGAGCTGCGGTTAGACCAGAAGCAAAAGGAAGAGGTAGGCCTGGATGGTCCTACCAGCTTCGGGAGACTGGTCACAGGACGTGTCCTGGTAGGACACGACAGCATGACGTCAGCTCATGAGGCAGGCTAGCACGTGGCCAGCTGGAGTCGGTCCTTCCTACATTGCAGTTGGAGCACACGCGCGGGAAGATGGCTCGGTCCCGTGTCCGGCTTGGACATCGCACGCGAGGTGTGTGTGGCCTGGCGCTCGGTCCAATCGGGAGGCCAAACGGGGCCAGTCTGGACAGCAGACGTGCGGCAGCATGGAACAGACCAGGCGGTCGGTTGGCTTGTGGGAGATTCACGCAGAGTGCTGGCACGTGGGATTTGACCCGTGTTTCGCTACGAGTGCGGAAGCCACGAGGGCGTCGGCGTCAGGCTTGCGGGCATGTTTCATTCTGGATTCGCATGGCGTTCGTGTATTCCAGCTGGTAGGCGGGCATGAGTTTTGGTCTGGCAATCGAGCGCACGTAGGTGGTAGCTGCTGGCTGGGCATGATGGTGTTGGACACTGAGTTGAATTCGGCTCGGATCAGTACAATCATCGGTCAGGGAAATAAATAGAATCGAGAGCAGCCGATCAGAACAAGCTGTGGGTGCAATAGAGCGTAGAGAAGAAACAACCGAAGAAACAAAAGTTCATGGGATTGTGGGAGAATTGCAATCGAGCTATTTGTGAACCGTTGCTTGTTGCGGTTGATGGAAAACAGAGGGTGGCGGGTCAGCTTCGTTGTGTGCAAGCGGTGTGGCAGTCGACGGGGCTTGAGAGCGGCGGATTGTGCACGGACGATGTACGAGGCGGCATACGCGCGATTTAGCGTGTGCATGGTAGTGTGTCCACACGGGGCATGGGTACGAGCGTGCGGAGGCGTGTTTAGCACACATGAGGTACACATGAGCGGGATTCGGCGGTCTGCAGCAACAGGCAGATGGCGTCCAAATTCGAGGTGACAAGATTTGATGGGACTGGCAACTTTGGGTTTTGGCAGACGAGAGTTAAGAACTTGCTGGCGCAATAGGGGATCTTGAAAGCTCTCAGCGACAAGAAGCTTGCCAAGGTAATGATGGCAAGTGGGAGGAGATGCTGGCACAAGCAGCGGCGACAATAAGGTTGTATCTCTCCGATCAAATCATGTACCATGTCATGGATGAGATATCACCTAAGAAAATTTAGGATAAATTGGATGATCAATTTATGTCCAAGACATTGACTTAGAAGCTGTATCTAAAGAAAAAACTGTACGGGCTAAAGATGCAGGAGGGGTCGGATCTTGCTGAGCACGTAAACGTCTTTAATCAAGTTGTCGCTGATATTGTGAAGGTGGAGGTGACAATTGATGATGAAGACAAGGCGATTATTCTTCTGTGTTCTTTGACAAGGTCTTATGAGCACTTGGTCACAACACTGACGTATGGTAAAGAGGCAGTCAAAGTGGATGATATTCTTGCAGCGTTTTTTGTTCATGAACAAAGGAAGAAGAACAATGCTAGTGAGAGTTCATATGGAGATGCTTTTTTCATCAAGGGTGATTGAGGCAGGGAGACTGACAAGAAAAAGAAGAATAAGGGGACACAATGCTATAAATGCAAGGATTGAGGACATGTGAGGAAAGATTATCCAGAACTGAAGAAGGGCGTGTAACATATTATGGTTTCCAAGAAAGATGACTCAGATAGCGATGGTGATCTTCTCGTGCTATCAAGTGAAAAGTCTTGTGGTGAAGCATGGTTGTTAGATTCGGCAAGTTCATATCATGCACCATCAAACAAGGAGTGGTTCTCTTCATACTCTGAAGGTGATTTTGGTCTTACTCTCTTGGAAGATGACACGGGTTACCACGTTATGGGAGTCAGCAATATCAAATTGAAGATGTATGATGGACAAGAAGTGCTACTTGAGGGTGTGCGGCATGTGCCGGCACTTAGGAAGAATTTAATATCGCTTGGATTTCTGCATAGAGAAGATTGGCTGTATCAGGCGATGTCAGATAAGAAGACCTTGAATGTGATGCAGGATGGCAAGACTGTGATGATAGGTGAGAAGACGGGAGGTCATCAATACAAGCTGAAAGGTGAAGTCATGGAGGTGGGAGCTGCAAATTTTACGGAATACGTTCCTGGCGGCGAGGCATCCTCATCGGGCTGTTCAGGATGAGCAGCGGAGATAGACGGCTCAAGTCTAGGTACACGGAGGTTCACACATGGTGGACTCAAGTTGGCGTGCTTATTCGCCAAGGTAGAGTTTGTTGGAATATATGTCGAATATATGTACATGTTAGGTTACAGATAGACTTGAGTTGTAATTAGGTGGGATTAGGATTAGAGTTATAGTCGAACTCCTAATTTCGGACATTTAAATAGAAGGCACCACCGTTGTAACAAAAAAAAGACTGAAATAGTTGGGGAGGAGCGTCCGGAGTCATGCCCCGAGGATGTAGGCAACTTGGCCGAACCTCGTTAAAAACATTGTATCTTGTGTGTCGATCTTGTGCTTGCTTGATGATCTTGGTGATGCTTCCGTTAAAACCCTAACATTTTTACTATTAAAGATATATATTGAGTCTATATAATATTCCCGTGTTATAAGGGGCTTATGATATTTTGTTCACCTTTACATGTATGTATACTGGTCTATGACCCTCCACAAAATACAAGCTATTACTTCTAACATGATAATGTAGGAGCAAGAATTTCAGAACTGATGCTATTTGTACTCTCTGTCCAGTCGATGTGTTGGACGATTGGTTTTATCGCTACTTCAAGTTTCAATTCAGTCAGGATTGTTGCGAGCCGACTAATGCCTTTCTCGGAGACAATGGTTATGTTGCTTGTAGCTAAATCCTAGTTCCTTCAAAAGAAGCTTTGCTTCATGGAGATACTTACATTAGCCTGCTAGTATATTGCCTTCCTTCTAAGGAATAATTGGGTTTCCAAAAAGGTTCCTCAAACTAAAGAAAGTTGGAAGCGAGTCCGTTTATCTGACCTAGAGTTACTTAGAGCTTCTGCACCTATGATGGAGTCTTCTTCAGCTAAATGGTTTGGTGGTTTTGTGCAAGAGCTGTATATCCTGCGGTCTGTACCACACTGATGTTCCCTGCTACAAAGAACCCTGATATAGAACACAAGTGACGGGAAGGGACAAGGGACTAGTGTTAGAGATAGAGTCCGAATTGTAATTGGTTAGCATCTGGAGTCTTGGAGGTAGCTTGCGGATGGTTTGAAATATTCAGCCGTATTTGTTTCCACCTGATTCAAACGTATCCGACAAGAGTTCCTTTATGGTGGAAAATGATACTGGTAGAGGAGAGTGTCATTGTTATAATCCAACCATCCATTTAATAGAGTATTTTAATAACAATCTTATTGTTTATAAAATTATGACTAATTATCCTTAGGGGTAATTACATCTATGTTCTTTTCATCAATGTTTGAGGACCCCTTGCAGATCTAATTGTTCTGTCGTGCCCCAGTCCAGTTCATCGTGAGAAACTGCCATTTGTGTCCGTCACCTCCGTGCATGCCGGCGAACAGCCCCCCACTTGTGCCAGTTCGTTGGGACACCAAATCATCGATCGATACGCATCTCTTTTGATCTGAGCTCCCACAACCGCTCCATTCCTCGATCGCCTTCTGTCACCGTGATCAGGCTTCACCGTCCCCTCCCCGTAGGCATGAACCACTGAGAGAGTTCGTTGCAGCCTATAACTTCACCGGCATAACACTGTGGATCCTGTTCCCCTTGCACACCCACGACCGTCACCGCCTGGATCCTAACTGTGGACATGCGCCGCTGGCCGTGGACGCTTGTGGATGTCGTCCCCCGTGGACACCAACACTTGTCAACACCACCGTCCGTGGATGCCCGGGGATGCCGCTGCTTGTGGACGCCACCACTCGAGGGCCAGCGACCCCATGTACACCCATCGTTGTCCGTGGCTCTAGTGCATAAGCAACCTCTCCCCGACAGGTGCGGCTCACTCGAACAACGGTGGCCGCGGCTTGCGCACCTCACCATCATCTCCTCCGACCTCAATGGTAGTGGCGGACGGCTACATTGGCCTATATGACATCAGGCAACAACTCTTGAACCCTAGAAAATTCAGGTTGGTTCAACACCATTACTCCACTGCGATTAGTGATGTGTGATGCTACTGGTGACTTGGGTTTGGCATTCTAATTGCTGTGTGGTCATGTTTAGGTAGTTGATGTCCTGATGTTATTAAGTTCAATATGTACACTAGCTTATATCATAATTCTTGTTGATGAAAATGTTAATCTGAGATCTCAATGTGATGGTTCTTTACTGCATTTGCTCTGATGATAGCTAGTTTATGCCCTGATTAATTTGTAGGTGTCGTAGGCCTATTTATCCTGGATCGAGGCTTATGTGCTCAATTCTTGCATTCATTGAATTATTAGCATGTGGTGATCCTTGTGAACATGTTGATATGCACAAACAATGCCTATAGTTCTAGTATGGATAGTGAGGGTTTATGTTAAATCTTCCCCTATTCATCCTAATGTTATTGTTCTTTAACAAAGTGAGCTTAAAAACATAGGAAAATTCAACCATATTGGAGTTGACTCATACATGAGAGTATGTTCCTACTACTACCATGTAGAGAGTAAATTTAACAAGCAATTCTATACCCTGAAAGTGTGTTTCACTAAATTGATATCATAAATTGTTTCAGTAAAGAAAATATAATCCTTATAATCATTCATGTCTTCATTTGGCACGTGCTTCATATAATGCTCGAAACCTTGAGTAGATATTGCTTGTTGGGTAGGCTGTGAATGCAATTTCTTCAGACTATATTCGTTATAATGTTTGAGGTAATGAGATGGTTTCGATCTTCTTTTTATCAGGTAGCAGTTGGGCGTGATGGATGGTAACAAGTATGTTAGCTTGGAGGAGCTAGAAGGATATAACATGGTTATAAATCAAACATTTAGGACAGAGAAAGAGTGCTATAAGTTCTACAATTCGCATGCAAGGTCCAAAGGCTTCAGCGTGAGGAAGAGCATCATGACGCGCAAACTAGGCACTCAAGAGGTGATATGGAGGAAGTACTTGTGCTCTAGTGCATGATATAGGTCAGTGAGATGCTTTGAGAGGATAGATAAAAAAGAGGGAGCCACAGGCACTCTCCTGGTGTGGATGCAAGGCTAAACTCGACGTGAAGCTAAGTGAAAAGACCAATGTATGGTTTGTCCAAGACTTCAATGACATCCATGACCATCCGCTTGTGAAACCCTAGCATGTTTATGTGCTACGGTCCCACTGTGGGCTAAGCAAGCCTTAGAAGGCTGAAGCGATTGAGCTGGGGCTCGATGGGCTTCGTACATGTCAGATCATGGACGTGATGGAGAAGAACCATGGTGACCCTGGAGAGACCAGATTCTTGTTGCGGGACTTGTACATTTGTTTTTGAGGAAAAAATCGAAGGAAACAATGCTGAGTATGTCTTTAATTATATGCGAGCAAAGGAAGATGAGGATTAAGAGTTTTTCTTCAAACATAGTGAGGACGATGAAGGGCAACTTAAGAACCAATTCTGGTCTGATGCACAATCGCAGATAGACTATGGTGCACTCGGTGACATTGTCGTGTTCAATAGCACGTACCGTATGAACCGGTACAACCATCCATTCGTTCCCTTCATAGGAGTTGACCATCACTGCAATACATTGGTCTTTGGCTCTGGTATAATTTTGGATGAGATTGTTTCATCTTATGTTTGGCTCCTTGAGGCACTGTCGGAGGCCATGCACTAGAAGCACCTGTTGTCTTTGATCACAGACGGAGACTATGCCATGGCGAGTGCAATTCAGATTGTGATGCTGCAAGCGGATCACTGTCTGTGCAGTTGGCACATAGAGCAGAACATGGTGATATACCTTCGTGATCAGAAACTTAGTGACTTCAGGAAATTCATATACCATACAATGGAGGTTGATGAGTATGAGAGAAGCTGGGAAGAGTTTAAGGTGAATCATGAAATAACAGCAAATGACCTATGGGTTTGGAGAATGTATGAGCTTAGAAAAAAGTGGTCCATAGCATACACTAAAGGAACAAGATTTTTGGGCATGCAGAGCAATCAACGCAGTAAGAGTCTGAACTCAAGGCTACACAATCATCTAGACCGACAAATGTCACTAGTTGATCCAATGGAGCATTACGAGTTCTGCTTGTCACACATTCGTAGGAATGAGATTGAACTTGATGCCAAAGCTTCGGTGTCCGTCCCCTTCACTGAGATTACTGCTGACCCTTTAGAGAAAAGGGTTGAACATATTTTCACACCAAAGATCTTCCTGAAGGTTAGGGAACAGATCAGCAGGCTTTGCAATTTGGAGGTCACAGGGGTGAGGGGGGATAACGGATCTGTAAGGTATGAAGTTGCATCTAAAGTTAAAAGGAAGCACCAGTTTAGTGTGGCATGTGCTTTTGATGGCTCTTCGGTGGTGAATACGGGTTTTGGTTGCCGGATGCTGGAGTGCAAAGCATTCCTTGCACACACATTTTTAGTGTTATGAGGTATCTCCATCTAAACAACATTCTAGCTTGTTGTGTTGTGCCTAGGTGGACGATGCTAGTGAAGAGTGCAGATGGGGGTACCAACACTCAAATATGGTCAAAACAAATGGATTGTTTTCGTGACCTCCACAACAAGGGTCATCTTGCTTTATTCAAGGCATCAATGATCGTTGAGGAGACGGAGATGGTGATGTGGTTCTTTGATAGTATTCTGGATGAAGACACAGATAACGATAGGGGCACAGCGATGACACCTTGGGCCTTTGCCGACGTTCTTTTGAGGGGTAAACAAACCCTCTACAAGTAGAGTTCTCGATCCAAAGAAGATAATTGCAAAAGGTGCTCCACCATCAAAAAAGAGATGGTGGCGGTTCCAAGAAGCCTTGATGAGATATTAAATATTTGTCACTATGTAAGAAACCAGCAAAGAAGATACCGCATTAGTGACGGTTGCTCAACACGCGTCACTAACATCCTATTAGTGACGGGTCCAATAATGATGCGTCACTAATGTCCCTTCTGATCGAGACCAGATATAGACCCATCACTAATGAGTGGTGATTAGTGACGGGTCGTAACATGACCCATCACTGATGATAATAGTGACGGATCAAGTTGTGACCACTCACTAATGACTAGGTCATCAGTGACGGGTCATTCTAGGCCAGTCATCAGTGACAGGTCAAGTTGTAATCCGTCACTAATGATAAGGTCATCAGTGACGGATCGTCCTAGAACAATCATTAGTGACAGGTTACAACTTGATCCATCACTAATGATCCACGCATTAGTGACGAGTCGTCCTATACCAGTTATTAATGACGGGTCACAACTTGACCCATTACTAATGATCCACTTATTAGTGACAGGTCATCCTATGCCTCTCATTAGTGACGGATCAACTTGTAATCTGTCACTAATGACCAACTCCAGTCACTAAAGACGATATTTGCAAATATTTTTTATTTTTCTCACCTCAGCAGCACTAGGAACCATTGTATATTTATGCTCAAGTTTGATGTAAGGTGTGGTGGCTATGGACACAAACGCGTGTTCTGAAAACTAAACGGTGTAGAAACTTCCGGGGGCGAGAACTCAATCTTTCAAGCTATTTTTGGCCTCGAAAAATTCTCTGAACCCAACAATGTCAGGGAGAAATGGATGTAACTTTTTTAAAGATGTTTGTAGAGTTAAAAAACGTCAAAATCGGAGTCCGTATGCAAAAGTTATACCTGTTTTACCGAATGCACTCCAAATCACATATCAAATTACCCTTGATGAAATTTGGTAAAATTAGTCATTAGTGATGTGTCATGGTTATGACGTGTCACTAATAACCTTCGGCAAAGAAGGTTAAAATGATAAAATATCCGATTTCTATCACAACATGATAGAAGATGTGGTAAGGTGACTACATACGCGAGGAGGAGGTCGCAGGTTCAATTCTCATAGAATGCAAACTTAAAAACAATGTGAAAAAAGTATGACTTGTAGGGCATATGGGATGGACTTGTATTGAGATGGCTTGAGTGAAAAAATATTTTCTAAACTTTTTTTGTCTAAAAAATATGAAAAATATTTATCAGTTATTAATGATGGATCAAGATTATAACCCATCACTAATGTTTAGTCAATAGTGATGGGTTACGGTTAGTGAAGGGTCATGGTTACGACCGGTTACTGACTAAACATTAGTGACGGGTCATAATTATGATTCATCACTAATAATCTATCATTAGTAACGCGATAAGAATGACAGGTACATAACCTATCACTAATATTGGTTATCACCTGTCATTAATAATTTTTTTCCAAGCAGTGTGCTTCCATTCCTAACCCAAAGAGGACAAGTGCACTAGTACAGAACGATACTGTACAGGCAGGTGGAAACGCCTTTTCACAGGCGTTTGGCGCACCCGCCTGTGACAGAAGGCCTATGAAAATCGATTTTCATAGGCGGTTCCTAATGTCAACCGCCTGTGGAAATTGATTTCCACAGGCGGTTCGTTAAGACAACCGCCTATGGAAATAATTTTCCACAAGCGGTTCTTTTATGTCAACCGCCTGTGAAAATCAATTTCCACAGGCGGTCCACATTAGCTGCCGCCTGTGATATAAAAATTTCCACAGGCGGTTACGTATGAGAACCGCTTGTGGTATGTATTTATTTAAAAATAATAATTAGAATATATTTTATTCCATCCAGATTTCACACAGTTTCAATAACAATATGAATAACATCACATATTTCAACATTTAACACAAGTACAGCAATATTTACAAAACAATATTTACAACATCACAAGCTTATATAGCTAAGAGTCGCTGTCCCACACACAAAGTCTCGGATGGCTAGCTAATTCACCTCCGCGATCAAAGAATCTACCGTTCTTGTGGATGACTTCGTGCATAATAAACCGGCACATGTCACGTTGGACGTTTTGGATTTCTTTATCGGTGAGAGCTTGGTTGGCACATTGGATCATCCTTGCCTGGTTTGAAAACACACTAAAAGAGTTAAAACACTACTGACAACGGAAACATAACCAAATAAGAATGTGCAGGCGCAATGATGACTTACGTCCTCAGGGTTCGTTGTGTACCTCCCGTTTATCCTAAGAAATTCACAAACATAGTATCCACAAAGAATGGTACTGAAACCTTGCTTGTGGCACTTAAAAAAAAGGAACGTATTCATTAGTTCAATAAAACTCTTCGTTATTAATAGTGCAATACAAGAATTAGAAGTTGTGTTAGTACCGGAAATGTGTACGGACTGTCATCGCATCCGGCCTGTCCGTATCGTGTATCCCACCTTTCGTTACGTACCACTTGTAGGCCTTATTCGAATACCAACAAGTAATTATCAATTCATAAATAATGTATAAGAATTTTAAGTATGGGAGATTTCCTTTACCTCTGTATAACGTCAATGAAATCTTGGTAGGATTTTTGTTGGAAATCGGCAGAGTCAAGGACCACGAGTCTGCTCGACTTCGGCATTAGCATTATACAAATATAGTGATCGCTACATGAATACTTCTGTTAGATTCTTGATCGATCAACTAAGTTGAACACTTATGTTAGATTCATAACGTATCACACTTACTTAAAGTTGTAGGGAGCGAAGATGCAGTCCTTGTCCTGCATTTCAAGCATAGCCCTTCCTACGTAGGTTGACATTTCGAGCCTTTTTATTTTGGTTGCTTCTTTTATGACCCGTGCTTTATCCTTTTTACTCTTCCCCTTAATCCTAGGGTCATCAGTCCTTATGTTCACGATCATGTTTGGCTGGGGAATTCGTTGCGGATCAAGGAATCTGACATGCCTCTTTAACTTATCCGCATCGTTAAATTGCATCCTACAGAACAAATCAATAGTCATTAGCTTCTATAACATATATTGGTACATATATGAACGTAGAGGTAGATTGTTGGCACTTACAGGCACCACACGCTTATGAGATTGACGTCAAGTTTGTCGAGGCGGAACACAACATGCATGTCCTTGAAATCCAACATGAGGTAGTTGTCTCCGCTTAGATAAACGTTAGCGGGGACAGAAGCAGTGATTATGGAGAGGCCCGCGCGACATGCCCTCATGTACCATTCGTGGAATTTCCTCATCTCCCACGGACCTTCCTGGAGTTGAAATGATGGCAGAAATGGCTTGCCATGCTCATATTTTTTGGGAACATCCAGTGTAGGCACGAAATCTATCTGTGAGGTACTTAATACTTTGACGATCTTTTTTCGTGAGATTGCCCTTCGCTGGAGATTCCTGAACGGATGATGACTTTGGTTTTGACGAGGACAGAAGCCACCTCTTCATCGGATCAGGTAGATCAATCTTCTCATATGGGGTAATCATTGTAGGAACTCTTCGATGCTCAGGTGATGGATGTGCCGGAGGTGGAGACGCCGGAGTCAGAGACGCTGGAGGCGAAGGTGCCTGAGTTGTAGACGGTGAAGCACGATGCAAAGTTACCTGCGGTGGAGATACCGGGCGCGGGGGTGACGGTGCCTGAGGCGGAGAGGGTTGGCACGTGGGCTGAGGTGCCTGAGGCGGAGTGGGTTGGCTTTGGGACTGAGGTGCCTGAGGCGGAGTGGGTTGGCTCTGGGGCAGCGGTGCCTGAGGCAGAGATGCTGGGCTCTGGGACAGGCGGGACGCTGGCGATTGTGAGTTCTGACAGCTTAATATGATATCCCGTCTGGGCCACAAAATGAAGTTTCCAATAGCCTCATCGAGAATCTCAATATCCTCAGGTGCGCTGATTTCAAGCTTGTACTTCCTGAAAATCGGTTGCACCGAGTCTACTTGTACCTTGGCGTAACCGGCCGGAATATCTTGACTGTGAAACACACGGCCTGGAATGGCCTGGCCAGTGGCAGCCTCGACAGTGAAGTCTCCCTTGCCGATCGGAACATGAAGAATGCAAGGGGTAACCTCTTTGATTTCATCCACAGGATATCTCTGGCTATCGAAATGTGTGGACCCGACGCTGCTCCGAAATTCTGGGCTGGTTGGTTGCTCTATCAGCATTAATGCCGCCCTTTCCTTCTCATTTTCATTCCACATCTTCATGAATTCGACCTTAACCTGTTCTTGTATCTGTTCCTCTAGGGTCTTCTTATATCTATTACGTGTCTTGTACTGACCCGCATCGTTTGGGAACCCATGCTTTCAGCCCACTTTTGATCCGATGCCTCTAGTGCGACCCGAGTGTTCTTTATTCTCCAGGGCCTTGGTAAGCAGGTCATTCTCCCTGTCAGGCTCTAGAGACCCTTCCTTAGCAAGCCTTTGGATGGTCTGGGTCACCTCCATGGTCTCGGGGCTATTGAAGGCTAAGTCCCCAGACTCGGTTCGTTGTGACCGAGCGCAGACCCAGTTCCTGCTTCACTCGTCACAATTTTCTAAGGGTTGGGTTTCCCAACCCGGGCAGCCTCTTCTTCTTGTCTCCTCCACTCAGGAATTTTGGGGGCGTACCCAGATGTGCCCAGTTGATGGTGGTGCTTATTCTTTTTCGCAAGTTGCTTGAACGATTCACCCAGTTTGATGGCATCAGGTGTGGTCTTCTGCCTAACAAACTCTGCCCATTGCTCTGGTGTAATTTTTCCGTATTTATTAAAGGTACCAGATTCTTCTTCACGAATTCCTTGTTGAGCTCACTCTTCCAACCCCGGAAGCTTTTTCCCATAGTTTTCAATGCATTCTGTTTGGCTGCTTCCTCTGTTCCCAAGGGGAATCGGATGGTTCTCTGCAATGTTGCCCATAGGAAATCCTTCGTCTCATCCGACACCAATCGCCAATTAGTTACAGTGATTGGGACGTACTCCTTGACAAGGAATCCGCAACCGTTGCGGAATTTGGCGCAGGCCTCACAAGGTGCAATAGGCTCTCCTTCAACACCGACCTGTGTTATTGTATAAATGCCAGACGGCAACTTGTTTCTGCTATGCTCGCCCCTTCTTCGTTTCAGCATCGGCCCAGAGGGACCCGAAGTTTCGGGCACAGATGTAGCGGTGGGTTGTGGTGCAGAATGTTGTGCGCAGATGATCGACGTGAAGATCTTTGCACCCTCACCCTCTAGAGAGAAAATAAATGAGAGTTGACATCAACAGAAGATATTCCTCTGTTTAACAAGTATGAAATGCATTGACTCAACTAAATACCTCTTCCGCGGGATCGTACTCGTTGTCACTTTCCCGACGGTGGATCTCCCGCTCGCACGGAACAGGGCTCGGGCTGTGATACGAGCCCGAGCTTTTGCTGCTGTCGGAGGAGGACGGCTGGTGAGGGCTTGGGTCCCTATCCGACCTCTGTGCCGGGGAGGCCTCTATTGCGAGCGTCCTCTGTGCCGGGAGGCCTCTATTGTAACATCCGACATCCTGCTTGCTTCTGGTTTCTTAGGGGTTACTGTCCTCTTCTGCCCCATAGTACTTAATCGACCGCTGGATTATTGTTGTCTAGAAAAAGCTAACAAGTATGCTAGTATGAAAAAAAAAGGAAAATTTAGTAGTAGTGTAAAATGCAAAATGGAGTATCATAGAACTGTGAAAAGTAATTTCCACAGGCAATCCACAGGCGGTCCACGTAAGGAACCGCCTGTGGAAATTACTTTTCACAGGCGGTCCTCGGCCGCACGGGGCCGCAGCCACTTTCTCAAGCGGTTCTTCCTACGAACCGCCTGTAGAAATCAATCCTAGGTGTATCGGAAAATAGGTTTTGTAGTAGTGGTGGACAATACGATATGTATCAACAGAAATAAGTTATAATCTCAACTGATTCCAGTTGCATATAAAGATGTGATTTCTAAATTAGATTCTGGCAGTGTCTGCATCATTCAGCACATAATATTTGAACTTTGGTTCTACGTATATTTGTTGCACTTGCCCTGCGTTTTGATGTCTCAAGAGGTATCAAGAACCGTTACTTCAATAGTGCATTTTTGGGATACACTGTTGGTTTGACGGTGATTATCATTGCAATGAACTAGTTTCAAGCCGCACAAGTGAGTTCTGTTACTCAATACCTTATCTATGGTTATCATATGCAGCCTGATCTACGTTCGTGGAATGGAGAAGTAAAACATGTCAGACTCTTAAACCTTTGCCATGATATTCCCTGCAGCTACCGTTCAAAAAAAATCCTGCAGCTTCCAACCCTGTCCTTCACGTTGAACTTTGAGTTGCACAAAAGTGACATACAAAACACAGTTATTAGACACATGCAGAGTAAATATGTTCCTCTAGACGACCCAATTCTGTTCCTGACAGTTCACTTGTGATGCTTGTCTCTTAACACTTGCCAAAAAAACAATGTCACGAATTAATAATTCTTGCCTTGGGCATGCAAGGAAAGGATCGTATGGCAAAAGTTCACTTCTTAGTACTGTTACTACAGTTTGGTATTCCAAGATTCTGGAGTAGATGAGTGTTTATTTAAGATTTTTAAATAATAAATCACACATCTGCACAATCAGATTTACTTCTTGGAGTCTAAGATTACCTGATCCAGTCACCCCGTATGCATTTGTACATTTGGGTACATGTACTATCACTACTGTTAAATGTGACTCTAGCTTTTCCTTACCTTAGTACGCATGGTTTTCTAAGGCAATAGCAAAGGCCATTACACCAATTACCGTATTGTGCTTGGTGGTACTATATACATGCTAAGCTGGTGCCAGCCCCAACACACTGATGATTGATGAACTCCATAACTTTGATGGCGTTCTGTAGTTCCATCTCCCGTTCATATGTTTCGTCTTGTTATCATATCATCTAGTCTTTTTTGGGTTGTGGCTGTACAAAGTTTTACCTCTTCTGTTTTCTATGAGTAGCAATAATTTTTTCATCAGAATGCACTACTCATTGACTATTTTACACATCTAGCTACTGGAGTTTGACGAGTCAAAAGCCGAAGCGGAGGAAGCCGGTGAAGGAGGAGAGGAAGATAATAGTTACAAACAAAATAAAAAGGTGGACTAGCGCTCTTTAGGTCTTAAGGAAAACAAAAGATGATAGTTTCATGGTACAACTGTAATAGGTTTTCGATTGAACAACTCATAGGGTGGAGATCTATTTAGACACCGCAGAACAGAAACTAGAATCACAACCCAATAGGTGGAGTGACCACAAGGTCACAACTTGGCTGGTTAAAAATGAAGTTGACATGCCATGCAAGAGGATGGGTAAAGTTCCTTTTTTCATCAACACTCCCTAGAATTACTTCTCGTTACATAATTATCGTGCCACTAAATTTCTCACAACTATGTAGTTCCTCGTGTGGATTGTTCACACTCAAATTCATGGAATGTTGTACATGATTCAGTCTACACCCCACATTTACACAGATATGTCTTACTAGAATAATTTATTACCAGTGAAACTCATTGCATGGCAATGCAGTGTTCGTAACACTTATTTCACGTTCAACCCTTGCAGGAGGATATAATCAACTTCAGACTTAAACTAGCAGCTATTAGGGATGGCAACGGGTCGGGTCAGGAGCAGGCAAAGCAAATCCGTACCCGACCCGCAACCTGAATCAGGTACCTGACCCGCACCCGTGAAGAGTGACGGGCATAAAACATTGCCTGTGCCCGTGCCCACCGCGTACTCGAAACCCGCGGGTCACCACGGGGTTTTAGCAGTAGCAGCACTGCAGGCCCCGCACGGTGGCAGACTGGGGCCTGGGGTGGCGGTCGGCTGTGGACAGCGGGCGGGGGGTGGCTGTGGATGGCCAGATGGGGGTTGGGTGGAGGCGGCGCCAAGAGTCAGATGAGGGTGGAGGTGGAGCTCACACGGGCTTGACGGTGACATGACCAAATCAAGGCGGAGCTCACACTCCAACAAGCACGATAGTGACCACACCACAAGGCCACAGCACGCACGTCGGCGGCACAACTCACCCAGCCGATGGCAGCGGCACAGCTCACCCAGCTAGTGGTGCACTCGGTGCCCTAACATCCGGCTAGTGATAACTCATACACCTCAAAGACATGACATGAAGGCCGACGGACAAAACACCTCAACACAACTGCACGACGGCCGACAGAGTGTATCTTGATGGCTCGATGGCTAGAGGCACACATGTAACAACTCAATGCCGATGACAAATCACCTGGCAGCAGGGGCTCCGCCCCCTTCTCCTCTTTGGATCTACACCCCCTTGCAATAGATCGACCATGCTGCGATGGCGGCAGGCTGGGGCCGAGGCAAGGGGCGTTGCCGGTTGGAGGGGGGTGCAGCCGTGCTGTGGCGGCGGTTTCTCCTATGCAGATCTGAGTGAAGTGGGAAATGGTGGGAGAGAAAGAGAGAGAGAGGGAGAGGGACAGTGGGAGAAGATAAGGCTGGACAGCTGGACTCATACTTGGGGTGGAATCGAAAGATCTGCGGACGCATACTTCTAGTGGTGTGAGGCATTTCGGGTCTACCTGTGGGTACCCATGGGCAAATAAAGGTATAGACTCGTGTTCGACCCGTTCTCTCACGGGTACCCAACCCGACATGCCCGCGGGTGAAAAATAACCATACCCATACCCATACCCATCGGGTGCGGTACCCGTGGGTACCCGAACCTACGGGTAGAATTGCCATCCCTAACAGCCATTTTGGTCCATTCTCCCCTTAACAAGGTAGAAGAAAGCACTGGGTTAGGATCAAATGAAGAGCAGGGAAATAATGATGGCTAAGGTGAAGATGGAGATGTGCAAATAGTTTCAGCCAAAAGGCCCCTGGACAATAGCTTCTCTATGTTATTGAACAGTAAACCATTTGGCAAGGATACTTAGTGGTCTTGGCGGGAATATATTCAGCAGTTCTTAGGAACAATTTGAAAAGCTAATGTCGCTAATTCAATTCAATAAATCTTCCCTATGTCGTAGCAAACATTTTAGTTGGTTCAAATACCTTATGATGTAAAAGGTGTCATATCACTACAAAATTGCAGTAATCTACCAACGGTTATTCTACCATTAGTAATTCTAGTTTCCACAAAATTTACCATCCTGTTAAGTAACATAACACTTTGGCGCAAGACAGAATACCTAAAAGAATCCAACCTATTTGAAGGCATAAGACTCAAGATCATCACCTTTCCCAGCGTCGCGCCGCCGATCATCGAGCTAGACCCCAATCTTTCATCAGCATCACACAGTTCTGTTGCATCAACCTTACCATTTCGATCATGGTCAAACCGCTCAAATATTGCCTGCACAATATAGCGAAATGAAAATAAGGGATTTGGGGGTACCACCGCGGTGGAGCTTAACATAGCGCTACTGGTTTGTGCGATTTACTCGTAATGCTAAGGGCGTAGGTTCGATGCATCTTGGTGCTTTTTTGTTTCTTTTTTCCCACGTGCGCATTCTGAGTTTACTTTGGCAATTAACATAGTTCTCAATTACAGTTGAAGTTTCTCAGTGTTTCTTATAATAGAAATGACATTCTTATCATATTTCATTATCTGTAAAGGCTAAAAAGACCTTTCTCCCTATGCTCATTTCCGTCCCTTAACTATTCAACTAGCCTTTCAATGGTGTTGAAAGATAAAGTCAATGGCCGTTGATAAACACGATGTCTGGATATACATGATTGTCCAAAGTTTGCGAACCTAGATCACAAGTACCGGCGGTCAATGAACTTAATTATGCTCAAGTGCCATCTAGATTCATATACTATGAAGATACTATTGGTGGGATCCTTCAACCTAGATGGAACAACACCCAATTACAAAGTGGGCTTTTGAAAAAAAAAAAGATCTTATAGGAGGTGGTGGGGGCGGGGGTCAAACTGAGTGTGGCTTACTGGGTCGGCCATCCACGTGTCCAAAGTTCAGTAACCTAGATGTCAAGTGTAAACCTATGTTACACAAAATATAGGTGAATACTCTTGTGGTAGTCGAACTTACATAAGGAAACTATAGCACAATTGGTATTTTCACTCTATTCGTAGGACTGAGGTCGCGGGTTCAAGGGCCGGGAAATGTGCATTTTTTATGCAAACTTTTGCCTTCGGCATAGATGGTCCGACATGTGGAATTTTGAGAATTTCATCTGAAATGATAGACTTCAAAACTTAAGCTAATTAATTAAATCTATGAAAATGACAAATGAAAACTCCCATTCCTCAAACATATTGCAAACCTTAATTAAACACGCGTGATTCCATACAGATAAGGGCAATCTTTATGGAAAACATTTCTTGACGTACGTACTACTGAGCTAGAAACACGTTAAGGAGTAACGGTACATAAAATGCCAGCCCACCACAATAGCTCTCATGTTAGCTGATAAGTCTACTAGAATATCTCTCAGATTTTGTTGCACATCAGATCAGCCTCCAGAGTCTAGAATAGCTTCATGGGCTAGTATGTTAGCTTTACTATCTGTTTTTAATGTTAAATAGTGGTATACTTTTTGAGCAGGCCATTGTAAATGATTGAATTCTATGTATTACGTAATTCTATTTTAATGTTACCTAATGTTATACCTACATTGACAACACTTTTTACTAATTCAATTGTATTTTAAAGTTGTTCAATATAATGTTTGCATGAACTTCTTGTGAATGATATGAGCTCTTAAATTAAGAATATTAATTTAAAAAATTAAAATATTACTATATACATGCTTTAGTATGGAATAACTATATGGGATATAGGCATGCCCTTTTGTCCGAAAATTCGTAAAGTGCTATCTATAAGGATGGTAATTCATAAAATGCCACTCATAACAAGGGCTTCCAAGAAATGCCACCTGTCGTGTTTGCTTATAAGTGTACTAGAATATCTATGAGATTTTGTTACACATCAGACGGGCCTCTTGAGTATGGATTGGCTTCATGGGGTCATGGTACTCTCTTTCTTTACTGTTAAATAGTATTCTACTTTTTTAACAGGACATTGTAAATGAGCGGTGTATCCACCAAGGCCATCAAGCTCATGTGCGTCTTTTTTTTAACCGTTTAAATAGTATTTTAATTAACCATTAAATTATTTTTTTAAATAATTATGACTATAATAATTAATTATAATACTATTTTAGTAATTTCGGCACGTATTTTGTATCTAAGATTGAATTTCATGCCTTTTCAACATATGATATCACAGCAAAACTTAAGTAAAAATGAGTAATTAAATTATATTACAAGCATAAGAGTTATTACAATTTACAACAGTTTATAAAGATACTACGCAATAAAAAAGTAACATCTATGAACAACAACAACTAGGTGAAACCATATGCCCTTAGGCTCCACCTAAAAGCGCGTCACTCGAGTAGATAGCACTACTCTTATCCGCCGCCAGCATCGGCGGACATGAAATAGCCGGCAACTAACCTTTCCTCGCCTGCAAACCTGAAAGAGCAGCATGAGTACGAAGTTATTCGCAAGACTTAATCTATATTAGGTACATATAATAACCCGATTCCAAGGATTATGGAATTGAGCCATTAGCAGGGAGTAGGCCACAAGGTCAAATGATGGAAAATAGTGCTTATGATGCATGCTTGAATAATAATTATAGCATTGTGTTTTGAGACATTTGCAAAAGACCGCTAAAAGATTAGGGTTCTGAAGTTTGAAACCTCAGATAAGATAACCTAAGTGCACAAAGCTTTGAACTGGCTAACGATCAAACCAGGGTATAATGGCTGTCGGACTGTGGAAGGGGTGGCAGTCAGACTGGTAGGTTTCTAAGTGGCCGGGCGGTCAAACCGCGGGCGGACAGAGAGGTTTGGTGCCTGGCGGTTGGATCGACCGATGGTCTGACTGCGAGGTTCGGCGGTCAAGTCGGCCATATGTTGGTCGGACACCTGATTGTGGAGTTCAACCGGACATTCCGAACTACAGATGACGGTCAGACCGGTGGGAAGGGGCAGTGTCACTTTGAGAGGCCACCGACAAAGGCTCTGGCGACGCCTTCAAACACGAAGGGTGCCAAACACTCCATGAGACCTAGAGAGCATTTTCTTGGTTTGCTTGGATGACATACATGGACCAAACTTGAGAAACCCTATAGATGAGATCTAGACTAGGGTTTTGGTTCAGGTTCATTCCGATTTAACAACAAAAGGGCATCGGCTCGAGCTCGGGAACAACGGGAAAAAGGTATGGGAAGGCTCACCTTGGCGCGGGAGAACTTCCTATCAGATTGGTTTGATTCGGAGGGGCTCCGATTTGGAGATCGGCTTTGGAATGCTCCGATTGGCCAAAAAGGTGGACGAAGATGCAGGAGGCCTCTCCGGCGAGAAGATGACAGGGATGGACTCGAGGAAGCCTCCGAGGAGCTCGGGGAAGCCATCTTCGCCGATCTCCAGACATTGTGGTAGTCGAGGTGGAGCTCTCTTCTCTCCTCTGGCTTGGGGCTTGCTTTAGCAAAGGGGAAGATTGGGGACAAGCTAGGGGATGACGTGGGGGACTCATGGAGGATCTCCTCGTTTGATTTTTGTCCTTCGTTAAACTCAGGTGGAGGATTTCCTCTCCCTCCACCTCTCTCTCCCTTCTTTCTCCTTTCTCTCTCTCCCTTCTCTCTCACTCGAATGGGGGAGAACGACCGAGTGGGTGGTTGAGTGGATAAGAGTTTGGTCGATGGCTTAAGTGGCGGTTCTAGATAGTGGTGGTCAAATAGCAAGCTCGAGCAGTTAGACTACCCCAAGATAGAGGCCAAAGTGGCTCTGCTCGCCTCTGGCGGTCAGACCGATGGTAGCACAGTTAGACTGCTAGGGGGTCTTTTCCCAATTCCTTCCTAAAGGGTTTTGGATTGGTTAGGAAGAACCAACACGTATAAGCTAAAGACATACATTTCTGAAATGTTTTAAACACTTAAAACATGATGTTAAAGCGCCATGATGCTTATGCATGCTTAATTACGCAATTAGTGTTTTAGGATGTGACATTCTCTGGTCTAATTGTCTCCCTCACAGGCTACTAATTTTCTTATATCCTTCATATGCAAATTGAATTTCCTCCTCCTCTAATATAATTCATGTACTAAAAAATGAAAAGCCTAGTGGGTTGTCAACCATGGGAAGGGAGGGGGTGGGCAGACAGGGGATCCAGCCTGACCAGGCACTAGGCGAATGACAACCACTACCCTGAATTGATCTCCTCCCCCAACCTTATTGCTCGCTCAAAACAGCTGAAACCCTAGACGCGAAGCCTTCCCCCTCCACTGACATCCTTGCTCGGCTGCGCCCCCCTGAAAAAGCAAGAGACAATGACTCATTAGTACTGCCTGGCCTGATTGCTTCACCTCCACGGGCCACAGCGTGCCAGGTGAGCTATGAGCTACTGACAATGCTCATCATTTGCATAGCTTTTCACTACTTCTTCCACCCACATTTGCTAGACAGTGGATATAGCAAAACAAGTCTGCTCTCTCAATTTTGTGGTATTCTTAGGTATTGGCCACTGCTGAACTGCTTCAATCTTTGTCTTATAAGTAGATAATCCATTTTCATCTATAGCATGCTCTAGGTATTTAATCTGCCTGGCTGCAAATACACATTTATTCAACTTAAAGCTAGCTTGTTCTGTAGTAGGGTAGTCAGCACTGTCTCCAGGTGAATAAGGTGTTCCTCTCTGGTTTTACTATAAATCAATATTTCATAAAAAAAATATCAATACAAACTTCCTCCAAAACTTAGCGAAGATAGTGCTCATCATTGATTGAAATGTTGTTGGGGCATTAGTGAGCCCAAATGGCATAACTAGGAACTCATAATGATTAAAATGGGTTCTAAATGCAGTCTTAGGAATATCCTTTTCTTCCATGAGGATCTGATGAAAGCCTGGTCCCAAATCTAGCTTAGAGAAAAACTTAGCCCCATTCAATTCATCAAAAAGGTCATGAACAACATGTATGCGAAATTTGTTCTTAACAATTTGATCATTGAGTTGTCTATAATCTACACAAAATCTCAAAATGTCGTCTTTCTTCCTAGCTAATATAGATGGAGATGAATATGGGCTTTCACTATGTCTAATTAAACCTTGTTCTAGCATCTGTCTTACCAGCCTTTCCACTTGATCCTTCTGGAAGTGTGGAATTCTATAAGGCCTAACATTAGGAGTGTTACTACCTGGTTTCAAGGGAATGATATGAGAGCAGCCCCTTTTTGGAGGTAAATTATCAGGCTCCTTGAATACTTCAGAATATCTGCTCAGAAGTTCCTGAATATCAGCCTCCGAGGTTTGCCCTTAGATAACATCTGGAGTCTGAAGTTTAACATGTAACAAATATCCCATGGCTTCCTTTGTAAGCAGCTTATCGAACTTTTGAGCTAGGTGGATCACCAATAAGACAATCAGAAAAAATTTATGGCCCTTTTCCCTCCTTGGAGATGGTTAGTCTCCTCCTCTTCAAGTCTATTTCAATGGGGCTACGCAAATATATCCAGTCACAGCCCAGAATCATGTCATAATTCCTTAACTCCAGGAGTTGGAATGTGTCCTCAAATTGTTCCCCTTGTATAGAGTAAATACAATGCTATACTACACCTCCTGTGGCATCCTGAATTTAGCATAGTAATTAAATAGCAAAATTTAGTGCAAATTTAAAAAATTTATAGTAAATTAAGCCAAATAAAATCAAGGAAATATGTATATGAATATTTATACTAGTATTAATTGGCTAAGTATTCCAAAATGCTCTAAATTTATTTTAAGGTAATCTCTGCCTTAAGTTGATTCATACGCATTTGGTTTATGGTTTTTATGCATCTTCGAATGGAGATTTGAATTGAATGTCTCTCAATTCAAATATTTTCTTAGATTCTTTCCAAGTCAGCTCCAAATCCAATTTAAATCCTTTGATTCAAATCATATTCCCAAATCTCGGAGCTTTACCTCTGTCTCATAATTCAAATATTTCCATTTAAATTGATCCTAATCCAAAGTCAAATCCAAATTCAATCTCTCTTCTGAATTTAATCTTATATCCTTTTTTTTCTTTTTTTCCTTCTCCCCGTGCCGAATCTCTCATTCCCTCTCTATTCAGCCCACCAACCGGCCCGTTCTTTTTCCTTCCTTTCCTCACTTTTCTCCCGCGCTCGACCCACCAGCGCGCTGAGCCGGCCCAGCCCTTCGGCCACGCGCGCGCCAGCGTTCGCCCACGCGCCGCTCGCGCTGCACCGTCAACGTGTCGCACATCCACCCAGCCCACGCTCGTGCGATCTCCTTCCTCCTCCAGCTTGATGCCATTCGCTCTTTCCCCCATACCACCATCCTCTCCACTCTTTCTCTCCCTCTTCACTCTCTCCCCCGCAACCCGAGGGCCTAGCACTGCGCGAAACCCGAGGGCCTAGCACTGCGCGACTTTCGCGCCCCGCCTGCGCATGGACGGCACAGAGCTCCCACGCCATGGGAAAAATGGTGGGCGCCGCTCCGCCACCTCATCGCACTGTCGCTGACATCCGCCTGACGTCACGTGTGCACCACCCCTCTGTGCTCCCTCTCCCTCTATAAATAGCACTGCCCCGGCCTCATTTCTTCCCCTTTCCCCCCATTCCACCGATCACCGTCGCCATTACATGCCACCACATCTCACTGCCGTCGATCCTCCGACCGCATGCTGCCGAGGAGCTCCAGGACCCTACTGCTGCCCATTCACCGGAATCCCAACTAGAGCCCATCCGCGCCAATAGCCGAGCAGCGCCACCGCCGCCTCTTCGATGAATCACCGGCTGTCGTCCCGCTTCTTGTCGTCCTTGAGCACAGTGAGCACCCAAAGCCCCTAACACCCCCTCCTAGATAGCGCGTAGACGCCCCCATGCTCTCTCTTGGCAGGTAGCCGTGCTCCACCGTGTGCTTGACTTCCGCACTGTGCTTTGGCTCAATGCCGGCGTGCTAGTACTCCGTGTGCATGGCCGGCCGTCGTGCCGTGATGCCTAGAGGCCTTAGGCCCCTCTTTCTGTGCGGGTCGGTGCCTCCCAGTACAGGGGAGCGCTAGCCGATATTTGGCCACGCTAGTGCCCCTCTTCGGCCGCCGGTTGGTATTGATCTCGTTGCCGGCCGTCGGCTGGTATTGATCTCATCGCTAGCCGCCATCGACGTGCTCTCGCTGCATTCACCGTTCTGCGAAGAAGCCCGGTGTCGACTTCCCGTCGTGAAACCCTGTCGAAATCCCACGCTGGCGAGCTTCCCCGTGCGCATCGTCGTGGATTTCTCGCCGCCGACCACTTTTCCCCCTCCCCTCCGCCACTCGCGCTGCACCGGCTTGACCCGAGCGCCGTTGGCCTACCAGGCCGGCCCAGCTCTCGTAGCCCGCTAAGCCATCCATCCCAAACCCAAGTGGGCTGGCACTATGCAGCCTAGTACTGTACAACCTAGTACTGTGCAGCCCGACACTATGCAGCTCAAGCCCGGCCCGGATCCGGCCCAATCTAGGCCCATCTCAACCCAACTGGTATTGTTCATATGGGTCCCACCGATCACTGTTCTTGTGGGCCCAGGTTACTGTTCAGTGGGCCCCACCTGTGGGTCCCACTCATGAATAGTGCCATTTGGTTTTTTTCTATTTAATTTAGATTAAAACTTCCGGGAGTCGTAACTTCTCCGTTCTGGCTCCGATTTCGGCGATTCTTTCGCCGAAATTTATCAAAAATCGAGTTCTACTCATCTGTCACATTGTAATGTCCATTAGGGCTCATTTGGTTTTCCATTGGGTATTATTTGATTCTTTTCTATTAGAGCCATTATTGATCGTAGTCGCAATTGCAGAGCAACCAGAGTTCTGCGAGTGCTACGCAGGAAGCATCAGGAGCGAGGAGGATCCTAAACTACAACCAAGATCTTGAAGAGAACTTCGGAGAAGGCAAGTCCTATCTCCTTGATCATACTGAACCTATGGTTTTCAAATAATATACTTGATCAACTAAAACCGGACTTATTATCGCATTGCTATGTATTGCACTTTTACAAACTACTTGTAATAGTTAATCCTAGCAAACACATGCCATGCCTTGAGTATTATCACCCAGAGTACATATCACCCTAGGATTCCCTGTTGTTATCTATATTAAACAATAGACGACGCCTTGATATCTAGCATGCTTGGGATTGAATACGCCTTCTCAGAGACGTCGGGTTCGGGGTTTTACAGGAGTGATACAGGAGGCACAGGAGATCCTGGGTTCGGGGTTTTACAGGAGTGGTATCAGAGTCATGCTTGTCTGTAGGACGTGACCTTAGGATAAACTTGCTCGTGTCTACCTATTTTCCGAAAATGCTATGTTGTCAAAACATCTTCTGCACTTACCTTCTGTCTTTTTGCTTTAGAAACCCCTTTTATGTTGGTTCTAAGCCGTTCCTTGATCCCCGACAGATGGAAGACGAGGACTGGAGCACAGTGCGATGTCTACGAGCAAAGGGCTTTCCCAAGTTGCTGCGTGAAGCTTGTTGCCGCCTGGGATACACCCGACACCTAGAGTACATCGGGCGTGAGTACGACGAGAATGAATCCCAGAAGTGCCAAGTTTTTTTGCAGATCTTCAATTGCCTGAGGCACCCCAGCAGGCGATCGTGGTACGTCAACACCACCGGGGTACGGTACACTGATACGTACCAGTTGGTGGCCTACGAGGCACTTCAGCACCTGTGTGGGTGGTGTGTTAGAGAGGTTGCACGCACTCCCATGAGGCACTTTTTAGCTGCCGCTGGCCAACGAGCTGCTTGGTGTGCACGCCTGAAGATCATGGAAGATGTAGGATAGGAGGAAGAGGAGGACGACACCACCGTATCCGTCACGGCACAATACCTCCATGCCTTGGAGCACTTGCACAATGAGACCTATCAGCTATTCTAGGATGCTCGCTATAGGGCAGAGGTGTCTGAGACACGTGAGAGAGCTCTCTGTGTGATGCTAGATCAGACCAGAGTCCAGGTCGTAGCTGCAGAGGACACCGCAAGAAGGAACCGCAAAGGATGGCAGAGGGCGGTGAGAGTCCATCATAGGGATCTCAACCGCAAGCATGCCATGAGTGGCTCCTGAACTAGGACGACGGCCAGAAAGAGCACCTTCAGTATCCCCGTGAGTAGGACCCAACACATCGTCCTTGCAGGTGTTCCTCTCCTGCTAGCGCATATAGCAGCGGCTATAGCAGATGGCCGGATTGAACCCTTGCCAGTTCCCGCAGCCACTAGAGGTTTGGTGCCTGCCGAGCCGATCCAGGGCGGAGACATGGTGATACCCACGAAGGACTCCGAGGAGGAGGACCCTAGCGAGCGTGAGTTTGTTAGTGATCACAACGACGATAGCTTCGACAGGACCTTCGACCCCACTTCTGCCCCGACACTAGCAGGGACTTTCTCACCTGCCGAGTCAGCTGTTGGCAACGCCACCGACAGGTTCACCGACGATGCCTGAGGACGACGCGTCTTGGCTAGATAACATTAGGAGTAGATCCTTTGGTAGCATGATGCTCTGTGAGCACGCTTTTGACGTAGTAGATCGAAAACTTTTGTACTAGTGACCTAGTGGAGATAGTCCTAGGTTTGTTTAATACACGTTGTTTATATCCTTGTGTGGTGTTGCTTCTTGTTCGCATCTGTATTTGTGTGTATGGCAAGGCTGTCCTTGCTCTTATCTTGCTTGTCCTAATCTTGCAAGCTTATTCTCAGCTGTTGTATCCTCTCTTATCTTCAGAAGACGAATGGAATCATCAAGGCAATCCTCTCGCCTTCGCCAACAACGCCAGCTTGTACCTATCAATGTAGCCCCCGAATGTGGATCTGAAACAAGGAGTGCAATAAGATCTCGAGGAAGGGTCGCTATGGGCCAAGGTAGAGGCAGAGGGAGAGGTAGGGTCATCAACTCTCAACCCAGCGAGGAAGTCCACCAAAGCCACCGCAACAGTCAAGGAACCCCACTACCCCCACCCCCAGAGAATGATCTGGTGGTTGTAATGGCCAATCAAACCAGCCTATTGGAGGCCCTAGCACAAGCAGGAATCAACAACCAAGGTTATGGACCTCAGAACAAGATGGCCGAATTTATGAGGATCAAACCTCCAACCTTCGACAGTACCGACGACCGCTTAGAAGCTGACGACTGGCTTAGGGAAATTACCAGGAAGCTCAAGGTCATCAACTGTGAGGGCCAAGAAAGGGTGAATTTAGCAACCCATCAGCTCACTGGATCCGCAGCGGGATGGTGGGAGAACTATTGCGAGGCATCGATGGATGCAGATGCCATCACTTGGGAGGAATTCTACGAAGAATTCTGGAAGTACCATGTACCGGAGGGTACCATGGAGATGAAGGCTGATGAATTCCATGACCTAAAGCAGGGATCAATGTCAGTAAACCAGTACATTCGAAAGTTCATCCGCCTGTCCCGTTATGCCCTGGAAGATGTGTTGACTGACAAGAAGAAGCAAGATCGCTTCAAGAAGGGGCTGATTCGTAGCTTATATGTCCAGCTCGTGCCTGTTATCTACCCTGACTTTAATACTATGATGAACAGAACCCTCCTTCTAGAAGAGGCTCGTGCACCTATAGAGGCAGAAAGGAAGAGAAAGTTCTTTGACCGGAAGCAGCAGGGTAGTAGGTTTCAAGGGGCAGGACCCAACCAACGCCAAAAAACCCAATACCGGCAGCAACAAACTATGTAGTATCAGACTCTGGGATCCACATCTCGCACCGCAGTATCAGCTCCCCGCAGTTCCAACGCAGGGCAGTTCCAGTAGAGCAGCGCCCAAACACCAGCAAATACCCAAAGGGCATGTTTCATCTGCCATCAGGCGGGCCATTTCATGAGAAACTACCCTAATGCCAACCGGAGCAATGCTCCAGCTAATTCAGCCCCAACAACAGGAACAGCGCGAGGAGGGAACCAGTGCACAGGTCAGCAAAAGAACTATGGACAAGGCCACGTCAACCACATTGACGCTTGGGAAGCCCAGGAAGCACTGGAACTCCTACTCGATGAGTTTCCTGTCAACTCAACCCTTGCAACAGTCTTATTTGATTTTGGAGCTTTGCATTTATTTGTTTCTTCGAAGTTTACTGCACAACATGAGTTGCCATCTGTGGTTCTTAGGAAACCTAAGCTTGTCCGATCCCCTGCGGGAAATATCTTGTGTCGTCTAGGATGCCCCCAGGTTAAACTTTGTTCAAGTGGGGTAGAATTCCTGGCAAACCTAGTGGTTCTGAATTCCAATGGAATAGATGTCATCCTTGGAATAGATTGGTTAACCAAGCACAAAGGCAATATAGCTTGTGCCAGTAGGAAGGTCACCCTGGTCAATCATAAAGGGATCAAGGTAGAGTTTGAGCCTAAAAGATCCAAATCTGATCCTATGGTATGCAACTTATATGCCCAGTTGATAGAGGATGTGCCAGTAATATGTGAATACCCAGATGTTTTTCCAGAGGAATTACCTGGTATGCCACCAGATCGTGACATCGAATTTGTTATTGATCTCTTACCCGGAACAGCCCCAATTGCCAAGCGACCTTATAGAATGGCAGTTAATGAACTAGAGTTATTAAAGGAACAGATCAGGGAATTACAAGCAAGTGGTTTCATCAGACCTAGTTTTTCACCCTAGGGATCACCAGTTCTGTTTGTAGAGAAAAAAGATGGGAGTCAAAGGATGTGTGTTGATTACCGTTCCTTAAATGAGATGACCATCAAAAACAAATATCCATTACCTAGGATTGATGATCTGTTCAATCAGCTAAGAGTAGCCAAGTACATCTCCAACATGGATTTGAGATCAGGATACTACCAGTTAAAAATTAGAAAAGGTGACATCCAAAAGACCGCCTTTGTGACAAGGTATGGGTTATATGAGTTTACAATCATGTCATTTGGACTGACAAATGCCCAGCCTACTTCATGAATCTGATGAATAAGGTGTTTATGGAGGAACTAGACAGGTTTGTGATAGTGTTCATTGATGGTATTCTCATCTACTCGAAGAGTGCCAAAGAGCACGAATGACATTTGAGGGTAGTCATGGAAAGGCTAAGGGCACATCAGCTCTACGCTAAATTTATCAAGTGTGAGTTTTGGCTTCAAGAAGTGTCATTTCTTGGACATGTTTTGACAGCTGAAGGAGTATCAGTGGACCCTTCAAAAGTTGAAGCAATGGTCAATTGGATACAACCAATCAATGTCTCAGATCAGAAGCTTCTTTGGATTTGCGGGTTATTACCGCAAGTTTATTGAGGGATTTTCAAAGATTGCGAAGCCAATGACCAAGCTTCTCCAGAAGGACACCAAGTTTGAATGGGATGAAGCCTGTGAAGAGAGTTTCCAAGAACTCAAGAAGAGGCTGACTACCGCCCCAGTGTTGAAATTGTCAGATATCTAGAAGGACTTCATGGTCTATTGTGATGCGTCATGCCAAGGTCTGGGTTGTGTGCTGATGCAAGAAAGCAAGGTGGTGGCTTATGCATCCAGGCAACTGAAGGACCATGAACAGAATTACCTAACTCATGATCTGGAGTTAGCAACAGTTGTACATGCACTCAAGATATGGAGACACTACCTACTTGGGAATAAGTGTCACACCCTGATTTTCAAATTTTACAAATCTCTAAAATTTTCCTAGATTTAATTTGAGTTTAAACAAATAGCATAGGATAAAACCTAGTTTCTAAATTTAAATTCAAAATTAACATAGGATTATTATTTGTTTGAATGCATTCATGCTAGAGTTAGACATTTAGGTTTTTGTTTGGCTTGTTTGAATTGTTTGCTTGAGAATAGATTTAGCATTGTTTAGAGAAAGAATAGAAAATAGATTTGGAAAGGAAAGAAATAAAAAGAAAAAGAGAAAAACCTAAGTCTATCCAGGCCTCCCTTCTCTCCCCCTCACCCCTTCAGCCCAGCCCTAGCCGGCCTACTTCCTCCGGCCCGTTTCCCTTTTCCGGCCTACCCAGCCTCCTTCGGTCTTTCTCCCGCCTGGGCCGTGCCCCTGCCTCGGCCCATTCCAGCCCGCTCAGCCGTCCGCCCGAACGCGCCCCACGCCAAGCTGTTTCCCCGCGCGTCGCTGCCATGTGGGTCCCGCGGGTCAGGACCATCTCCTACCTCCTAACGGAGTTCGAACCGAGCACGAGACCAAGACCGGCCGTCGAATCCCGCACGAATCCAAGCCCTATCCAAGGGGGAAAACATCTGGAAGCTCGTCCAACGATTCCCGTAATCTTTTGCCGGCTTATCTCCAGCGAATCAGTGTTTAAATGGGGAAAATCGAGCTCGAATTTGTGCCGCCGCCGCCGAGCCCTAAACAAACTCTTTTCGGCCCCTTTAGTCCTCCTCGCCTATAAATAGCAGCTCCTATGCCTTCCCCGAAGCATGTCGTATCTTTTCCCCAACTCGCCGACTTGATTTTGACACCGTAACGCCTCAACGCCGGAGCTCTGCTGCCCGTGGCTGCCAACGCTCATCGCCAAGCCGTTCCGGTGCTCCACCATCTCTGTCGAAGCCCTAGGTGAGTTCCCCGAGCTCCTCTCTTCGTGAACCGCCGCTCGCCGAAGTGTCTAGCCCACTGGAGCCCAATTCCGACGAGAAGTACGGCCGTGCGCCGCCATGCCTGCCCCGGCGCCGCCGTCCCGCTCACCTCCGGCCGCCCGATCCATCCTCAGCCGTCCAATTAGCAACATGGGATCTAGATTAAAACAAAGGATACCCCCTCATCCGTCTATGCCGTGCTGCCATATGTCCATCATATAAACACAGTCAGCGCCTCAGCCACGTCACCCTGCCACATCAGTGCCACGTGTGTGCCACGCAAGCCAATCAAGCCCAGTCAACAGCCAGTCAGCCATCCGGTCAGCAGCCACGCAGTATATAAGGTTTTTCAATATAAAAATAAATCTAATTAATACTGGAAATTAGTAATTTTGGAAAATAGCCTTAGACTTTTCTGATATAACAAAAAGAGCCCTATCTTTTTACACTTAGGTCCCTGAAGTTTTCAAATTTTCAAATAGGTCCCTCTATTTTTACAATAAGGTCCCTAAAACTTTCTGATAATTACAATTAAGTCCTTTTCTTGTTTTTAGCATATCTTTTCCGTCATAGCTCCGTTGTAAGTGATTGTTGCGCCGATAGATTCATTTCTCCAAGCTCTATCGTTCTAGATAGGTTTTGTCTTGTTGTTTCTCTAGTTTGTGCTCTGTTCTTAGTGTGTTTTGTTTGTGTGCTTTGCCAGTTATTGTGCGATTAGTCGTCAATGCCCCAGATCAGTTTGAAGAATATCAAGACCAGGAGCAAGAATACACTGAGCAACAGCAAGGAGAAGGCAAGTGTCCTTGATCATCTTGAACCTATGTTTTTAAGTGTTTTGTTTTACAAAATTGCATGCAGAGTCAATATGATGGGTAGTCACCTATATTAGGGTTTTCCCTAGATTTTCCCTTATCATCCCTTGGAACCTGGATGGTTTATGGTTAGATGTCTTTGTTGGGCAGATTGCTTAGCCATGCTTCTGGGATATTGGGAAGTGTCATATACTTGACTAATGAACATATGCAACAATAGTGGTTAACTGGTTAATGGTCTAGCAATATGGAAACTTAGGCCTTGAGCAAAGTGGTTTTGTTGGTTGTCATGGTTATGATGTTGGTTTAGTGTTTGCTCAAGTAACCTAAGTAAGGACCGGTTCGTGGAGCGACAACCCGAGAAGTTCCGTACAAACACGAGACTGATATAGGAAGGCTTAGCCGATTAATTAGAGTTCTTCCAGTGTTGTGTGGGCCAGATGGGGGGCATGGATGAGGGAAGGTAATTCTTAGAAACCACATGGCACAAGAGGGGGCTTCTAGGTGGCAGCACCTAGCGGTGAAACCTGGAGTGTTGGTGACACATACAGGGAGGATTCTTTGTAAATGCTTCGTAGTGATCTCCTGGCAACACACCACCGGCGTGTGTATAGTGCTTGGCCGGCATTGCAACATGGAGATTTTAGTCATCTGCTTGCAGGTGATGAAATCACGATTCGTGGGAAAGTTGTACAACCTCTGCAGAGTGTAAAACTGTTATAACAGTCGTGCTCACGGTCATGAGAGACTTGGATCCTCACATGATTAGTTGGTGGTGGAATGGTTATGAGTTTGGTTAAGATTCTGGTACAGGGAGTACTAGATGGTTATGGTTTTAGTTATAGTACAGGGAGTACTAGACGGTTATAGTGTGCAAGGTGGGGAGCCTTGTATGCTGCGTGTTGGACTGTATGGGTTACATTCACTTAATAACTGTTTAATGCTTTTGAGTCCAAATTTGTTTTCTTTACTTGCATTTACGCAAAAATACTATGTGTTAGCCTATTCTTGTTGAAAGCCTGCATATCATTATTTTCCCACACTTGCTGAGTACTCCATGTGCTCATCCTTGCTATCTCCCACAATACATATGCTGCTCAGTGGAAGACTTTCAAGACTTTCAAGATGACGACCTGGTGTTCTAGGAGTGTGTCTTCCAGTCGGTGCCTGTGGAGTGCTTGGTCGCCGATGCTTTCGTTCCGCTGCCGTCGTTTAATAGTTATAGATTGCTTAGTAGAGTTGTTTAGATGAAGACTTTGTGTAAGAGTTTAACGATTGTAAGTTAAAGTATTGCTTTTGTTACTTCACATGTGACGTCCTTATGTGTGTTGAACATCCTGGGCACACATAAGCCGCATCTGGTTTTGGTCGTTAAAACCGGGTGTGACAATAAGTGTGAGATTTATACAGATCACAAGAGCCTGAAGTATATTTTCACCCAGTCAGAATTGAATTTGAGGACGAAGATGGTTATAGTTGATAAAGGATTACAATCTGAATATCCAATATCACCCAGGCAAGGCAAATGTTGTGGCTGACGCCCTTAGCAGGAAGGTTTACTGCAATAATCTGCATATTCAGGAGTTAATGCCAGAACTATTCACAGAAATGCAACATTTGAATATGCACATAACACAAGGACAAGCTCACACTCTGGTGATACATCCGACACTGGAGGATAAAATTCGTGAGGCCCAGGCAGAAGATGAAAAAGTTCTAAAAATCAAGAAGTATCTTGGGTTAGATAAAGTACCAGAGTTCAGGATAGATCCATGAGGAACTATATGGTACAAAGATCGGTTATGTGTACCAGATCGGGAAAATATTAGAGAGTTCATCATGGATGAAGCCCACAACTTCCCCTATTCCATCCATCCTGGACGTATCAAGATGTTCACGGATCTAAGGACCAAGTATTGGTAGACAAGAATGAAAATTGACATAGTAGGGTTCGTCGCTCGATGTGACACCTGTCAAAGGGTCAAGACAAAGCACCAAAGCCCAGCAGGACTGCTGCAACCATTGCAGATCCGAACTTGGAAATGGGATGAAATTGGTATGGCTTTCATAGTTGGTTTACCCAGGACTCAGAAGGGTAACGACTCTATATGGGTTATAGTGGATCGTCTAACCAAAGTAGCTCACTTCATACCAGTCAAGATAACCTATAGTGGAGACAAGTTGGCTAACTTGTATATTGACAACATCTTGAGACTGCATGGGATCCCAAGCAGGATCGTCTCCGATAGAGGCCCCAAGTTCACATCGAGCTTCTGGAAGAGTTTGCACACTGCCCTAGGGACTAAACTAGATTTTAGTTCTGCTTACCACCCACAAACTGATGGTCAAACTGAAAGAGTAAATCAGATTTTGGAAGATCTCCTAAGGCCTTGTGTGATAACCTATGGAAAAAATTGGGAGAAAAGTCTATCATATGCAGAATTCTCTTACAATAACAACTTTCAAGCTAGTCTAAAAATGTCACCTTTTGAGGCATTATATGGGCGGAAATGCAGCGATCGCTCTTCGGGCCCGCGCTGATCAAGGAGGCAGAAGATCAAGTTGCTAAAATCAGAGAAAATCTAAGAGCAGCTCAAGGTTGACAAAAAGGTTATGCGGACAGCCGAATGAGAGATTTGACCTTCGAGGTGGGGGACTACGTCTACCTCAAGGTGTCCCCAATAAGAGGCACTCGGAGGTTCCAAGTTCATGGGAAGCTAGCACCAAGATATGTGGGGCCATATAAAGTATTGAGAAGGATTAGAGCAGTGGCGTATAAGTTGACACTTCCGGTAGAAATGTTCGATGTGCACGATGTGTTTCAAGTCTCCCAGTTAAAGAAATGCTTGAGAATTCCAGAGGAATAGGTTCCTTTAGAAATCATGGATCTATAACAAGATCTGCAATATGAGGAGAGACCCATCCGAATCTTGGATGTGGCAACTCGTCAAACTAGAAGAACTATAGTCAGGTTTTGCCGAGTACAGTGGAGTAATCACACCGAAGTAAAAACTACAAGTGAGCACGAAGAGGATATGATGAAGGAGTTTCCAACTCTCTTCGACGAGCTTTCCGAATCTCGTGGTCGAGATTCCATTTAAGTGTGGTAGGTTTGTGGCATCCTGAATTTAGCATATCAATTAAATAGCAAAATTTAGTGCAAATTTAAAAATTTTGTAGTAAATTAAACCAAATAAAATCAAGGAAATATGTATATGAATATTTATACTAGTATTAATTGGCTAAGTATTCCAAAATGCTCCAAATTTATTTTAAGGTAATCCCTGCCTCAAGTTGATTCATACGCATTTAGATTATGGTTTTTATGCATCTTTGAGTGGAGATTTGAATTGAATGTCTATCAATTCAAATCTTTTCTTAGATTCTTTCCAACTCATGTCCAAATCCTATTTAAATCCTTTAATTCAAATCAAATTCCCAAATCTCGGAGCTTTACCTCTATCTCATAATTCAAAATTTTCCATTTAAATTGATCCTAATCCAAAGTCAAATTCAAATTCAAATCTCTCTTTTGAATTTAAGCCCATATCCATTTTGTCTTTTTTTCCCTTCACCCTGGGCCGAATCTCTCTTTCCCTCTCTATTCAGCCCACCAGCCGACCCGTTCTTTTTCCTTCCTTTCCTCACTTTTCGCCCGTGCTCAGCCCACCAGCGCGCTGAGCCGGCCAAGTCGTTCGGCCGCGCGCGCACCAGCGTTCGCCTGCGTCCCGCTCGCGCTGCGCCATCCACGTGTCACACATCCACCCAGACCACGCCCGTGCGATCTCCTTCCTCCTCCAGCATGATGCCGCGCCTCGCTGGAGCTCACCACAGCGACGCCGGTGAGCCATTCACTCTTTCCCCCATACCGCCGTCCTCTCCGCTCTTTCTCTCCCTCTTTGCTCTCTCCCCCGCAACCTGAGGGCCTGGCACCGCGCAACTTTCGTGCCCCGCCTTCGCATGGACGGCGTAGAGCACTCACGCCACAGAAAAAATTGTGGGCGCCGCTCCGCCACCTCATCGTCGCGGTGTCGCCGACATCCACCCGACGTCACGTGCACACTGCCCCTCTATGCTCTCTCTCCCTCTATAAATAGCATAACCCCGGCCTCAGTTCTTCCCCTTTCCCCCCATTCCACCGGCCGCTGTCGCAATTACACGCCACCACATCTCGCCGCCATCGATCCTCCGACCGCATGCTGCCGAGGAGCTCCAGGACCCTACCACCGCCTCTGTGCCGCTGCCCATTCACCGGAAGCCCGACTGAAGCCCGTCCGCGCCAATAGCCGAGCAGCGCTGCCGCTGCCTATTCGAATAGCCGTGTCCACGGTCATGGACATGCGAAGGCAGTAACCCTGATGACTAGACTCCGGGTGCATGTGTCTTGATGAGTGAGTGTGTGGACTAGATATCCATGTGATGAGGTTCCTAGTTCAATCCACCAGAAGATGTGTGGTACTAGAGGTACACCAGATATGATAATAGGGTTTAAAATAATTAAAATGGCTTTAAAGTCATTTGGTTTTCCATTTGGTATTATTTGATTCTTTTCTATTAGAGCCGTTATTGATCGTAGTCGCAATTGCAGAGCAACCAGAGTTCTGCGAGTGCTACGCAGGAAGCATCAGGAGCGAGGAGGATCCTGACTATAACCAAGATCTTGAAGAGAACTTCGGAGAAGGCAAGTCCTATCTCCTTGATCATACTGAACCTATGGTTTTCAAATAATATACTTGATCAACTAAAACCGGACTTATTATCGCATTGCTATGTATTGCACTTTTACAAACTACTTGTAATAGTTAATCCTAGCAAACACATGCCATGCCTTGAGTATTATCACCCAGAGTACATATCACCCTAGGATTCCCTGTTGTTATCTATATTAAACAATAGACGACGCCTTGATATCTAGCATGCTTAGGATTGAATACGCCTTCTCAGAGACGTCGCTTTTAAAATGCACCTCTTCGGAGATAACAACTTATTGTTATCAATGTTAACTCATATACCATGAATCCTTAATGGTTATGAATTCTATGATGGTTGTGAAATCCTTGACATCATGTGGGATATGGTGGGAGATGTGTAAAAATAGGTGAAAACTGTTTTGGCGGGGGCAGGTGGAGTAGTACTCTGGACGAGGATGCTCCTGGAGGCTTGAGTCACCTTTATGGTGTTCATTGCCAGAAGATAACTGCTCTGGCCGGTTAAGGACCGAGTCATTGCGCCGTTATGCTTAGCCACCCCCGTGAAACCATGCGTCCTGAATTGGCAGGACTTAACTCTTCTTTCACCGGATTAGGCTGGGCATCATACTAGGTGGCTGAGGAGTAGCGAGAAGCCAAGTGTCCATCTGGACCTCTGTTGAATATTTCGAGAGACGGCATAGCTGATCTGGTATTCTGAACATGGTCTCTGGTACTTGGGGCATCTCGTAGAAAAGCCCGACAGGAAAAGTGATTGAAGTGTCTTGGTATGATTCGCTCCTCCACTTGCAACGGCGGGAGGCTGAGCATATCACATGGGTAAAGTTGTACAACCTCTGCAGAGTGTAAACCTATTCGAATAGTCATGTCCATGGTCATGGACATGCGAAGGCAGTAACCCTGATGACTAGACTCCGGGTGCGTGTGTCTTGATGAGTGAGTGTGTGGACTAGATGTCCGTGTGATGAGATTCCTAGCTCAATCCGTCAGAAGATGTGTGGTATTAGATGTACACCAGATGTGATAATAGGGACTGCGGAGTGAGGTGTAGCCCCTCCCAGGACCAAAAAACCCCTAGATAAAGCTTGTTACCCTGTTTTAAAATATTTAAAATGGCTTTAAAGTCAATAATAAATGATACAATGGAACACCTGCGTAAACTGCTTTACGCATAAAACTAAATCATAAAGCCTTATCCTTGAATTACCCCTTTATGCATCTATCAACACCTTGAAATAGTATAAGGCTTGTTGAGTGCCTTCCGTACTCACTCTTGCTGTCATTCAGATAAAGAGGCAGACCCTTCCAACAACGAAAATGAAGATGGGGTTGAAGAGTAGTCTCTAGAGTCACGTTCGCACCCTAGCTGCCTGTGGCTTGGGTTCTGCTTTCCGTTGTACTTTTGTTGGCCGTTTGGTCAGGTTTGTAATATACGCTATGGTTTGTAACCTTTTATACTCTGTAACCTTAATACTTATGTTCAAAGTTTGACTGTGATACTACAACTATTATACTATGTGTATCAGTTACTTGATCCAGGAACTAATACAGGAGGCACAGGAGATCCTGGGTTTGAGGTCTTACACCTCCTATTTGTCGCTCTCCCCCTCTTGCAATTTTTACTGCCTGCAACATGGTATGCTGAATTTTGCAACTTTGCAAAGGTTACATCAAGGAAACTATGAGTACTCCCACTGTCAACAGGTGCTACAACTCTTTTTCCTCCAATAATGGCCACAAGACAGAATGTTGCAATAGTTCTAGCTCCATTAACAGCATGTTTAGAAATCTGCATTAACTGGGGAACATGCTGCTGACCTTCAGAGTCTAATTGGTCCTATTCTTCAATTTCTTCACCTGGGTATTGAGTCTCTTCTAGATCCATGCTTAGAGCATGACTAGAGGCCTAGTAGTATTTGCATTTCTGCTTGTGCTTTGGGGTTCAAGGTGCTGAGCACTTCCAGCAGACATCAGGCTCCTTGGGCTTCACATTTATACTAGGCAATTTGTCAGGCCTCTGATTAACTTCCCATTTCATTGTAGTTGTTCCAGAATTCTGTGGCTTCTGTTGGTTGGAGATTGGTTGTGTAACCTTACCCAGTGTTAAAATTGGGAATATGTCTTCTACTGTGAGCAGCTCTCTCCAAATCTCTTTCTATGACATAAGCCTCATCCAATGTTCGGGGTCTATGGGGTTTCAAGAAATGATTGATCTGGTCATTTAATCCCTTAACAAAGCATCTAACATAGTAATCCTCCTACAGCCTAGGTTGTTGCCTCTGTATACTTGCCATCAACTCCTCAGACTTGTCAATATAATCAGATACATTAGAATCTTGGGTAAGAGAGTGGAAGATTTCAACAATATCATACATTCCATGCTCAGCAAACCTATTACAAACCATTGTGCAGAATTGTGGCTCCTTCACTAGCTTAGCTGAAAGTCTTAGTCCTGTCCACTAGTGTTTTGCATGTCCCGAACATTGGAGTGTGGCTAGAGATACCCACATATCCACTGGAACCATATCTAACTCAAAATATTTCTCACATTGCCTTGTCCATCCATTTGGATTCTCACCTTGGAATAGAGAAAAATCAAGCTTGGGCCTGGCTATTGATAAACTGGAGGCTGGTTCACTCCTTTTTGACCCCTATCTATCCAGATTGCAACCACTTCTATGTGTTTCCACATTTCTAGCATGAGGAGGACTATAAGTAGTGTGTGCACCGACATTGGGCAGCGCTAATTAGCGTGCGCCCACGAGCATCGCAACACGCGATTCTTGAACTGCAACACGACAACTACAAGTCACCCGCTCCCCTTTCATTACGAGACCGTGCACACTGGGGCGTGGGAGCAGTGGGCCTAGCTGGCCGATGGGCGGCTGGCTCACGGACAAGCCGTGCAGAAAGCTAACTCAAGATAAGGAGTGCTCTGTTGGTCTGTCGGAAGGAGGCTGTCGGAGGATGAACTCCTCAAGAGGGGATCCTGAGGGACCCCCTTTGAGATTCGGCCGGGGGGATGATTCTGAATCTACCTCGTACATGGATTAAATGTGTATATGTGAGATGTAGGCAGGACGGATGATCGGTTGCTGGCAGGAGTAAATGCTCGAGGGATTTTAGGCAGGTTCGGACCGCACGGAGCGTAATACCCTACTCCTGTGTGTATGCTATTAATGCTCTTGAGATGCCTCTCTCGGGATCTCTTGTGTTACAAGGATTTTTTTTCTAAGTCTAGAGCTTCGGTCTTCAAGCGTCGATCTCTCTGAACTTGCTTTCTTCGGCTGGTTGCTTCTCTGAACCTTGTGACCCGTCTGAACCTCTTAGGCTTGTTCTAGCTTGTCTTTCTCTGGACTACACCCCCCTTTTATGTTGCTTGGGGAGGCTTGGCTTGCCCAGAAAGGAGGGCACGAGTTCCCATGAGCCATAAATAGAAAGCAACCATCATAGGCTACAGCTCGACGTTACAGGGGTTGAAAAGTGCATCCCCGGCCGGTCTTATCGCCCATTATGCTCGGCTTTAGCAGTTGTAGGTGGGGGGCCCACCGGGCAGCCGCTGAACCACCCCACCTGCCCGCTCGGTTAGAGCGGGTCTGACACAGCAGGGGGGCAGGCGATAAGCCTCGAGCCCAGCGAAGACATCTCCCAGCTGCGCAGGGTGACGTGCGATGGGACCCGTCACATTAAATATCTCCACGCCTTCCTGCCAGGTGGTGGCAGGGACTGACGTACTCAATACGACAGGCGTGGGGGAGTGGTTGGAAGTGACAGGCCACGCTCCCTCTTAAATGCAGCATCGGGCCTCTCACCAATTGACACCTCACCGCTGAGCCCTTGTGGGGTCCACCAGCAAGGGGCTTCTCAGGTCCTCGGGGAACTCTGGGTGCTCGGGGACTACTGTTCATAGCCCCGAGCGCCCTCTCCCGGATATGTCTCTTCTCGGTCCTCGGGGAACTCTGGGTACTCGGGGACCACTGTTCATGGCCCCAAGCGCCCTCTCCCGGAACTGTGTCTTCTCGGGTCCTCGGGGAACTCGGGTACTCGGGGACCACTGTTCATGGCCCCGAGCGCCCTCTCCCGGAACTGTCTTCTCGGGTCCTCGGGGAACTCGAGTACTCGGGGACCACTGTTCATGGCCCCGGGCGCCCTCTCCCGGAACTGTGTCTTCTCGGGTCCTCAGGGAACTACAGGTACTCTGGGACCATTGTTCATGGCCCCGAGCACCCCTCCCGGAACTGGGTCTTCTCGGGCCTCGGGGAGATAGTCCCCGAGGGAAGGCGCCACGTGGCATTCTGTTGTCCTGGCCTCGGGACTCAGGGACCCCTAGTTCCCATGTCACCGACAGCAGGGTGGCCTGATCTCAGGTACCCCGAAGATGCACTTCAAGCGGGTGGTGCGGACACTATTGAAAGTCTCGGCTAAGTCTTCCAGCAGGGTGGCCCGGTCTCGGGACTTGACCACAAGGTCGTCGACATAAGCTTCGACATTGCGACCAACCTGCGTATTAAGGGTAATGCACACGGCCCGCTGGAATGAAGATCCAGCGTTGCGCAAACCGAAAGGCATTGACACATACCAATAGATCCCCACCGGGGAAGTAAAAGATATTTTTTCCTCGTCCTGTGGCCATGCGGATTTGGTGATAACCCGAATTTGCATCTAAAAAACACAAAAGATCGCATCCCGCAGTGGAATATACAATCTGATCTATGCGGAGTAAAGAAAAAGGATCTTTTGGACAAGCCTTGTTAAGGTCGGTGTAGTCGACACACATTCGTAGCTTGCCGTTGGCCTTGAGGACGATGACTAGGTTGGCCAGCCACTCTGGGTGGAGGACCTCTCAGATGAAGCCAGCGTCAAGGAGCTTGCTAACTTGCTCCCGGATGAACTCCTGGTGCTCGGGCGCCTACCGCCGGACTTTCTGCCTCACCGGCCGTGCATCTGGTCACACAACAAGGTGGTGCTCAATCACCTCCCTAGGGATCCCGGGCATATCGGACGGCTTCCATGCAAACACGTCGATGTTAGCCCGGAGGAAGGCGACGAGCGCGATTTCCTATTTGTCACCCAGGTCACCACCGATTCGGATGACCTGGGATGAGTCTTCGCCCACCACGACCTCCTTCGTGGGGATGGAGGCGTCAGCGATGAGTCGAGGTTTGGATGAAGAGGGTCCCGGGCCCCCTGGGTGTCCTTCGACCTCGGCCCGAGTAGAGACCAAGGCCGAGTATAGCTGCTCGGCGCAGGAGACGGCGCTGCCGGTCTCGGTGGGCATGGAGATGGGGCCAGCAGAGCCCGGCATCTTGACCGTGAGGAAGGCGTAGTGCGTCACCACCATGAACCGGGAGAGCGTTGGGCGCCCGAGGATTGCGTTGTAGGGGAGAGGGACTTCCGCGACATCGAAGATGACGTTCTCCGTCCAGAAATTGTCCCGGCTCCCGAATGTGATGGGCAACTCAACCTGCCCGAGAGGCAATGTGTGCCCCGGTGTCACCCCGTAGAAGGGGAGGGACAGCTTTAGGCGCCTCGAAAGCACCTGCAGCTTCTTGAAGGCCTCCTGGGACAGGAGGTTTAGGCCTGCACCCCCATCGATCAGCACCCGGTTGACCTTCACATTGCAGATTGTGGGGGACACTACCAGAGGTAGTCGCCCCACCCCTGCAGTACTCATGGGGTGGTCCGCCAGACTGAAGGTGATCGGGGTCTCCGACCACTTCAGAGGCCTTGCGGCCGCAGCTCCCGGGGTCACCGAGCACACCTCACACCGCATTGTCTTGACGCAACGACGAAAGGAGGGCGTGTACGCACCTCTGTCGATGAAAGCGATGGTGTGCTCAGGCTCTTGGAACCCGAGCTCTTAGTTTTCGGGGGCGGCTTTGTCATCGTCACCCCTGCGGCGCTCCTCACGCTCCTTCTGGCGCCGCTCGACGAGCCCTTTAACCAACCAGCACTTAGTGAGGTCGTGCCAGTCAATTTGGTGGATCTCACACAACTTTCCCGGTTCAGGCCTCGCGGAAGCGGGAGCCCTCGTGGGAGCGGGCTTCTTGTCAACAGCCGCCCGACGTGCCGGCCTGCGGGCAGGGCCCTCCACCGGCACGACAGGGGCAGCATCGCGCTTCTTTCTCCTTTTCTTTTCCCACCTGTCAGAGCGGGAAGGACCTGCCTTATCGGCGGCGGGTTGCTCAGGGCACGGGACATGCCACGACCGAGCCTCCGTCGCCTTGGCGCACTTGTCAGCCAACGCGAAGAGCTCCACAGTGGTTTCGACCTCATGCGTACCTAGCTTTTTAAGCATCCGCTCGTCGCGGACACCCTGCCGGAATGCGACGATGATGGCATGGGGGGTAATCCACGAGATGGTGTTACGGACCTGGCTAAAGCGCTGTATGAAGCGCCTCAGTGTCTCCCCCTCTTGCTACTTCATGGCATGGAGGTCGCACTCCAAGCCGGGGCGCGTGAAAGTGCCTTGAAAATTGGCCACGAATTGGTGGCACAGATCATCCCAGGAATTAATAGATCCTGGGGGTAAGTTCATAAGCCAGGAGCGAGCAGAGCCCCTCAAGGCTACGTGAAAGTAATTGACCATAACCTTTTCACTACTGCCCGCCGCTTGGACGACGGTGGTGTAGATCTGGAGGAACTCGACAGGGTCGATGGACCCGTCGTACTTCTCCGGTAGTTCTAGCTGGAACTTCGTGGGCTAGTTGACCCGACGGAGCTCACTGGTGAATGCGCGGCAGCCTGTGCCGTATCCCACGGGGCCAGCAACGCCCTTGGGAGGCGAACGCCGGCGCGCCGGGGAACCACAGCAGTTGCGGGCCGGCATAGAGGAAGCCTGGTCCTCTGCCTCGACCTCGCGCCAGGACTCCCGGTGGCGCTCAAGGGTGACGCGCGCATCCTTGATAGCCCTCCGCTCATTGAGGTGTAAGCGAAGGTCTTGAGCTCCTGTTGTGGCCAGGGGGACGACACTCCGCCTGGAGCCCCCCCGATCGGTTCTGCCGCCACCCGAAGATGGACCGGCTTTTGTTGCACCGCGGTGGGAGGTGGCACGGGAACATTCGGCCAGCACCTGCTGGTGAGCCGTGCTCACCAAAGCGGCCACCTCCTACAGCCAACGGCCTCCCAGGGTTTCCCCCGCTGCCTGGACAGGCGGGTGCCTGAGGAGTGCTTGCGCCGCAAGCAAAGCACTCCCAGGGCTAGCATCACTGAAGGCGAGCCTATGCCGTAACGGTGTCTGGCGCTGTCCGGATGTCGATCTTGCGGCGTTTGCCACTTGCTGAGGGTCGGGCGGCCCACCTGCGACGGTGGCGACCTTGCTGGGCCCAGCGCCGTTGTCCCCAAGGGAGTGGGGCGCCGCACGGGCTGACCGTTGCTGCTGCTGAGGAACAGCAGAAACTGGGGCCTCCTGAGCAATGGGCTCCACTTCTTCGCTTGAGTTGGAGCTGGTGCGTTGAAGACGATGTCCGCCTGCCATTTTTCCTGCAGAAAACAAGACGGATTCAGGGATGCAACCCCCCTACCTGGCGCGCCAGCTGTCGGAGGATGAACTCCACAAGCGGGGATCCTGAGGGACCCCTTTGAGATTCGACCGGGGGGATGATTCTGAATCTACCTCGTACATGGATTAAATGTGTATATGTGAGATGTAGGCAGGGCAGATGATCGGTTGCTGGCGGGAGTAAATGCTCGAGGGGTTTTAGACAGGTTTGGGCCGCACAGAGCGTAATACCCTACTCCTGTGTGTATGCTATTAATGCTCTTGAGATGCCTCTCTCGGGATCTCTTGTGTTACAAGGATTTTTGTCTAAGTCTAGAGTTTTAGTCTTCAAGCGCTGATCTCTCTGAACTTGCTTTCTTCGGCTGGTTGCTTCTCTGAACCTTGTGACCCGTCTGAACCTGTTAGGCTTGTTCTAGCTAGTCTTTCTCCGGACTACACCCCCCCCCCCTTTTATGCTTCTCGGGGAGGCTTGGCGTGCCCAGAAAGGAGGTCGCGAGTTCCCACGAGCCATAAATGGAAAGCAATCATCATGAGCTGTAGCTCGACGTTACAGGGGTTGAAAATTGCGTCCCCGGTCGGTCTTGTCGCCCATTACGCTCGGCTTTAGCAGTTGCAGGAGGGGGGCCCACCGGGCAGCCGCCGCCGAACCACCCGCCTGCCCGCTCGGTCAGAGCGGGTCTGACACAGTAGGGGGGGCAGGCGATAAGCCTCGAGCCCAGCGACGACATCTCCCAGCTGCGCAGGGTGACGTGCGATGGGACCCGTCGCATTAAATGTCCCCACGCCTTCCTACCAGGCGGTGGCAGGGACTGACGTACTCAGTACGACAGGCGTGGGGGAGTGGTTGGAAGTGATAGGCCACGCTCCCTCTTAAATGCAGCATCGGGCCTCTCAACAATTGACACCACATCGCTGAGCCCTTGTGGGGTCCACCGGCAAGGGGCTTCTCAGGTCCTCGGGGAACTCTGGGTGCTTGGGGACTACTGTTCATAGCCCCGAGCGCCCTCTCCCGGATATGTCTCTTCTCGGTCCTCGGGGAACTCCGGGTACTCGGGGACCACTGTTCATGGCCCCGAGCACCCTCTCTCGGAACTGTGTCTTCTCGGGTCCTCGAAGAACTCGGGTACTCGAGGACCACTGTTCATGGCCCCGAGCGCCCTGTCCCGGAACTGTCTTCTAGGGTCCTCGGGGAACTCGGGTACTCAGGGACCACTGTTCATGGCCCCGGGCGCCCTCTCCCGGAATTGTGTCTTCTCGGGTCCTCGGGGAACTACGGGTACTCCGGGACCACTGTTTATGGCCCCGAGCACCCCTTCCGGAACTGAGTCTTCTCAGGCCTCGGGGATATAGTCCCCGAGGGAAGACGCCACGTGACATTCTGCTGTCCTGCCCTCGGAACTCGAGGACTCCTGATTCCCATGTCACCGATAGAGGCCCATGTGGATGCTATGAAGATGTGAAAATTCTTATTCACACGAGATTTCTAATTCATGCGAGTTCCCTTCTCACGTTCCTCTCGAGAGGTTCACTTTTTATTTTTGGATTCTTTTAAAAAAAAATTAAAACTTTTCTAAGTAAATTTTTCTCGTTAACTTCTACTTAAAACTTTTCTCATTAATTTTTACTAAAACTTTTTCAAAAAAAGGAAAGTTACGAGAGAAAAAAATTTCTAAAACAGAAAGGGAAGGGGCTATCTCAAAGTTGCTACTTCAGCTGGGGCGCAGGTGAATTAGAAATCCCCCTGGACATTGCTGTTGTAAGTAATTTCACACTCCAATGTTATGAGATACTGAAGTTTCAGCACTGTGATGGTCTTTATTTGAAACATGTGCTCAAAATAGTTTTAATCTCTGGTGCAGGGAGGCTCTAAGATCCGTGAAGCTTATCTCATATTCCAAGACTTCTCCGAGAAGTAACACAATGACAGGAATGGTTCTAAATGGAAAGGCAGTCTGCTGTATGCACATGGGAAGCTTTGAGCCTTTGAGGAGGCTGAGACTCTATTTCTGGATTGCCTTGGGCCTTCCAGACGCGCGCTCAGTTGTTGGGCCTTTGTTGGGACCTTTCTTTGGATTTCCCTTTTTTTTGCTAGGCCCACGGGGAGCAGCGGGAAAAGGACTGCGTTTGAGGCCATCAATTCCTTAAATGATGAGACTGCGAGTTTTTTTATTTTTTTATTTTTTCATTAAAAATTTAAATAAATGAATTCTTTGTGGAAAAAATTACAAAACTAGGTCCCACAGACTACAGTACGTGAACAGTAAATATAGGTGAACAATACTCCACGGTTCAATTTCACTCGTATCTTCTCTATTCAAAACAGTGATATTTTGTTGCTCCAAAAATTCTAAAAATGCTTGTACGTGTTCCATAATTCATGTGCAACCCATTTTAATTGAATTCACCCAAAAATCCTATGTAGAATTTAAACTAAAATTCTCCAAAAAAAAGCTACTTTTATAACTTTTAGCAATTGTTAGGCCCTCAAATAAATTTTAAAAATCTGGTAAAATTCACTAATATTCTTCTTATGTGATGTGATAATTTCTAAAATTATTTTTAGCACTAGGTTTATATATGTTTGAATTCAAATTAAGTTAAAAGAAGAATATCACATGAAATTATAAAAATACATATAAATGGTGCATTACAAAGGAATCCACTTTTTTACCATATAATCTAGGGCTGAAAATAATTTTAGAAATTATCACATCACATAAGAAGAATATTAGTGAATTTTACCAGATTTTTAGAAATTTATTTGAGGCCCTAACAATTACTAGAAGTTATAAAAGTAGTCTTATTGGAGAATTTTAGTTTAAATTCTATACAGGATTTTTAGGTGAATTCAATTAAAATGGGATGCACATGGATTATGGAATACGTACAAAAAGTTTTAGAATTTTTGGAGCCACAGAATATCACTATTTTGAATAAAGAAGATACGAGTGAAATTGAATTTCGGAGTACTGTTCACCGATATTTAGTGTTCAAGTACGGTAGCTTACCGCTTCAGACACCCATAAAGGGCGGTAAGCAGTCTGTTCAAGGGGTGATAATGATTTAAATTGCTCTATGAGTTGTAAGACTATCCGTCCTACAAAGGACGGTAAGCAGTCTGTTTAAGGGGTGATAAGGGTTTAACTGCTCTATGGGAGGATGGTAGACGTCTAGTTTTGTAAATTTTTTTACAAGAAATCTATTTATTTAAATTTTTAATAAAAAAATATAAAAATAAAAAAAAGCTCATGAGACTGCTACCGATGCATGGGCTGTGCAGGTGAGGGACAAAGAAGAAGACGCAGAGATGGAAGATCTGAAGGAACGTGCCCTGCGGCTACTCCAATCTGGCGACCGCAGGATGCCTCGCCACGGTTCCTTCGTGTGTCCCTTTTGCAGCCGTAGGTTCAAGCAGTGGACCATTAGGGACGCCGTTGGCCACGCAAGGGATACTGGCAAGACTCCTGCCGCCGGACTGCAGAAGAAGGCGAACAACCGTGCGTTGGAGCAATTCCTGACGACGGATGCTCGCGCTTCGTGCCACTGCCGGCCTTGACAATTGACGGCCGATGCGTATCCTGGCTTTGTAGCTTTGATTTCAGTACGGTAGTATGCCTCACCATGTACGTTTTCCTGCTACCTATGGATATTCACTATGAAAAATGAAATAAGTGACGGGTAAATATCCATCACCAATAAGATTATTGGAGACGGATCAAAACTTGATCCGTCACTTATTAAGATCATTGGTGACAGGTCACAACTGTAACCCGTTACTTATGACTTCTTTGTGACTCGTCACTTATGACTGATATACGGTTTTCGCGCTTTTTGAATATGAAAAAAAGTCAAAAAAATATTTTTCACACAAGCCAATCTAACTCAGGTCTATCACCACTCGCCACGTGTCTCTACCTATTTTTCAGTCTATTTTTAGAATGTGCGTTCCGTGAAAATCAAACTCGCGACGACCCCTCACGCGCTTAGCTGCCTAACCACTCAACCTCGTGTGCGTCCTGAAAGGACTCGGATAAAAGATCCTTTTAACTATTTTGCCGAGAGTCATAAGTGACGGGTCACTGTAACCGATCACTTATTACAAGTCATAAGTGAGGGGTCGTCACCAATGTTTAGTTTACAATAGACATAAAAACCAGTTGACTCGGAGTGCTTTTGGTTAAATGGTCATAACTTTTGCATACGGACTCCGATTTTAATATTTTTTAATTTTATGGACATCTACAGAAAAAGTTACATCTGTTTCTCCCCCACTTTGTCGGGTTCCGTGATTTTTTTGAGGCCTAAATGGCTTGGAACATTAAGTTGTCACCTCCGAAAGTTTTCTGCACCGTTTTCGGAATGAGCGTTTATGTCCATAGCCGTTACCCCTTACATCAAACTTGAGCATAAATGTACAATGATTCATATTCTAGTGCTTCTGAAGTGTGAAAAAATAAGAGAAAAATAAAATAAAAATAAAATTTTTTTTGCAATGTTTGGATCATTTATGACAGTCCTATGAGATCCTATGAGATCCGTCACCGATGAGTTAGTCATTGGTGATGGGTCAAAATTTGATCCGTCACTGATGACTGGTCTACGATGACCTGTGAGTGATGAGTCGTCATTGGTGACAGGTCAAATTTTCACCATCACCAATGACTGGTATTAGTGACAGGTCACAACTACGACCAATCATTTTTATCATAAATGACAGGTCATATTATGACCATCACTTACGTAATATCTTATTTGTCTATTTTTTATGTACTGTATCACTTATATTCTGTGTTTTTTTAATTTTTTTCTTTTTCTCCTTACTTTGTTCGCCTATCCCTGTGAGGCCATTGCTATTCGAGATCCTGATGTTTTCTGCAGGCTACATGTGCTGAACTGCACCAACTGCACCTAAATCATACACATCTTGGTGTTTTGCCCCCTCTTAATAGACCTGTGTTTTTGTTTTGAGATCGACACCAGACATCATCCATTCTTTCTACCACCTTCAGTAGATCTTTTCTCTCATGGTCATAACTATTGTTGTCTGGAAGCTTTATTTTCAGAAGAGATGAACTACTGTTGTCTGGAAGCTTTATTTTTAGAGGTACACTCATATTTTCAGAGATGAGCTTTATAACATGTTTACATATACGTTTGGCATTCCATCGACACTTTGTTTAAAAGACAGATAAATAATTAAATATTTTGAGCAGAGCGCTGAGTTCCAATTTAGTATAACAAACTGCCTGATTTGAATGCGAAAGGTATCTGAGCCCATTTGAAATTTCGCTAGACAACTATCGATGATTTATAAATAGAAGTATAGTAGCCAACCAGGAGGATTCAATTCTCACCTTCTACATAAGGGGACTTCTCTCCCATTAGTTAAGTATTTTTAATAAATAGAAGTACAGAACAATGTCACTTGATTGCCCTTTCATTATTAGAACTGAAAGATGATTCATTGATGATTGAGAGATGCAACTAAGATTAGGAAATGGGACTTAAGGGCGAAACATTCTACAGTAAGAAGTAATGCAAAATTGCAAATCGAACAAATGAGTGTACACGCAATGCAAAGTTAACTATTTCTATGCAAAATTACAGGTCTTACTCTGCAAGCTCAGCTCCAGTAGTAGTGTGGAAGCTATTTATCAACATAGCGATGGCAGTGAGAAGGCTCGATGGTAGCGCTGCTCGTTAGACCGACTCCAACGGAGTCGGTATCGGCTCAGCATTTGCCTGTTGCGGGCGATTTGCGGCTGGAGGGCGCCCGCAAGCGACTCCAACGGAGTCGGTATCGTGTGCGACAGGGATGCGGGGTGGGAAAGCCGTTCGGCAAACGCAGATATCTCTGCAGGACGCATTTGGGCGAGCGGATAGGAGAGGGGGCGCCTGTTCCCGCGAAGCTGCGGAAGGGGATCTGGCGAGGCGGTGCGGCGGTGAGGACGGCGGGGGGGGGGGGACTCGGGCGGAAGCGCGGAAGGTCGAGGCCCTCGGCGGCGGTCCCTGCGGAGGAGGAGAGGAGGGAAGCAGATCCGGCGGAGGCATTTCGTTCGTCCCCGCCGTCCGCGGGCTCGGCGACGGCACCAAGGACGACGTCGGCAGCAACGTAAGTTCTCCCGCCGCTACTTCCAGTCCTTGCGGTGGCTGCCGGGGGGGGGGAACCATGGTGGTTTTGTCGGCGCTAGGGATTGGGTTCGCAAACGGCGTGTAGAACCAATTTGTTGGAGTGCATTTGGTAGGAAGTAGCACATCGGGAAGGTGGGGTGTGGCTTGCAAATCGTCGTCCTTGGTTCGGTTGTGGCTGTGTCTCGCTCATAGATGCAAAGATTGTAGCAGGGACGGCGGTTCCTTGTGGCCAGAGGTGGCCATGGTCCCCCTTGGCTAGGAAGTTGTCATTAGCACATAGTCATCTTCGGCCGCAAGCATAGCTTAATGGAAATGTCTTTTTGATCCTTTTTACCGAGGAGTTTGTTGTGGTAATAATTGTTTCTGAATCTCCCAGTCTCAAACAAAAAGAAAATTGCATTTGGGCTGCGGATCTGAGATCAGGGAGTGATGTGCTCTCCTATCCTAGCTGTTGTGGCTAGTGTTGCTTTGTTTGAGCTGGGATCCAGTTAGTACTGATCTGTTTTTGTCCACATGATCTGTTTTTGTGAGTCAAATTAGTAATGGTCGATTAGATAGTATAATCAAAAAGAATGATTGATTCATCTGCGGCTGGCCACAAAATGACATAGGTTCTATACGTATATGCATCGACAAATTGATTGAACCATTCCCAGATGCTTTGTGTGACTGACTGAAGTCTCTGCCTTTCCAGTTACATATGCAGGCGCACACTGAAACTAATATATATACTGTCTTTCTTATATATACACGCAGCTAATTGTTACCGAGGATTTTGTTCTGCAAATTGTTTCTGAATCTCCCAGTCTCAAACGAAATGAACAACTGCATTTGGGCTGCTAATTGTTTCTTATAAATCTGAGATGAGGGAGTGATGTGCTCTCCTATCCTAGCTGTTGTGGCTAGTAGTACTGCTATTTTTGATCCAGTTCAGTTTGTCCACATTATTCATGGTCGATTAGTTACCACATTGATCCAGTTAGTAATGATCTGTTTTTGTCCACATGATCTATTTTTGTTAGGCAAATTAGTAATGGTCGATTAGATAGTGTAATGAACAAGAATGATTGATTCATTTTAGCTGTGGCTGGCCACAGAATGACATGTGTTTTCATCACAGTAATCATCTCATTTTTTTGCATTTTACTGCAAGTGTCAGCATATGTTCCATCTTATTGTCGCAGTGCACCAGTGCATCTTCCTAAATGTATGCAAAGATACATGTAAGGTAAATGTACAGAATTTATGCATGATTGGTAGGTACAAGATAATAGATTCTCAGTTTAGCCATCGCTCTCATTGGTTGTAGATGGACGCCGCTTCGCTTGCCGCCCTTGTCTAAAAAATGCAGGACCACGTCGAACAAATGGCGGCAGAACTAAAGAACGTCGTGAAAGACAACTTGAGTACGGAGGGCACCCCCGCCGATGTGGACCTGAACCGAGCTCTCCTTCAGGTCGAGAACATTGCTGGGGAATTGGAGATGCTCGTGTTCCAAGTGGAAGATGCGCTGCAGACAGGAGATGGTCGCAAGGAAGTGTCCGCCACCATCACTTTGATCGAGGAAGGGTCCGGTTCACAGGATGTCGACTGCAACGACATTGTTCCTGTGGATTGGAGCGCCGATGAGCTGTTATGTGGAGATTCAGTGGACTCTATGTCAGTAGAATCCGATAGGTCGTGGAGTCTGCAGTAAATTGCTTTATGTAATTTGCTTTACTGCAGTGGTAATAAACGTAGTGTTGTGTACTGGATTGTCGAGTTCATGGTTTGTACTGATATAACCTAACCATATGTTGCTTACCTTTATAGTGCCTACTGTCTTTGTTGAATAAAGTGCCTGGTTCATGTATTTCATCACCTTTCTCACATATTTCAAGAGCAGTATGGAGTATGCCCCATTTCTTCGGGGTGATGAAGATGACATTCCGTGGGATGATGTTGTGCCGCCCACTCAGGATGACTTCTTCGGGACGCAGCTTCCTTCGTCACAAGATCAGGCTCCAGAAGGACAGAATCGTTGCCAGCGGCAGGTGGTCGTGGAAGCAGTTACACGATCCAGGAGGACCTTCTTCTTGTCAAGTCGTGGCTTAACGTGAGTATGGATCCAGTGGTGGGGACCAACCAGAGTATGGGGGCTTTCTGGCAGAGGATCGAGATATTTTACCACGAGCACAAGGACTTCCCTACCACTCGGAACAAGAAGTCTCTTCAGGGTAGGTGGACCTTCGTCAACGGCATGGTGCAGCGATTCTGCGGCCACTATGCTAAAGCCCTTCGTAATAGGAGGAGTGGGATGACAGAGGCAGACACGGTAAGCATCATTAAATGCAAATGTGTAGTTTCAATTCATGCAATGCGTTCCATTAAATCTGATGTCGGCCAATTTCAGATTGCTGCTGCATGTAAGATGTTCCAGGCAGCTGAGAAAAGGGAGTTCACATTGATGCCCTGCTGGGTCGAGTTACACCACCATCCTAAATGGCAATCAGAGTCGTCTCGCAAGAGGCAGAAGACCGCGGCAGAGGGAACCCCGGTATCAACACAGGAGGGAGAGTCCTCCCCCGGCTGCAACGAAGGTGAAGGGGCGACGGCCACGCATACCAGCGGGAGCAGCTGGCAGAATCGGCCAGCAGGCCGCAACAAGGCAAAGGACCTCGCTCGCGGTTCGTCTTCATCAACATCGGTCACAAAACCAGTGCTTGAGATGTTTGACAGGCAAATTGCGGTGAAGGAGAAACTTGAGAAGGAACACGCTGATTGCTTTGCAGAGATGTTGAGAATTGAGCAGCAGAGGTTGCGCCTTGAGGAGGAGCGTGTGCAACTGGAAAAGGTCAAGGAGGAGAGGCAAAAGATCAGGGAGGAGAGGGAGATCATGAGCATGGACATTTCGCAAATGGACAAGGACCAGCAGGCATATTACAGGAGCCTACGCCGAAGCATAATTGTAGCTCACCGAGCTGAATCTGCCCCCTGAGTTCTGTTGTCCATTTTTGCAGACAATGTATCCTTCACTGTATGTACTTTTTATGCAAACAGAATTGTCCTTTAGGGATGCAAGTGGGTATGGTAGTTTTTATGCAAACAGAATTTTCCTTTACTGTGTGTACTTGTTAAGCAAACAGAATTTTCCTTACTGTGTGTTCAATAGCATGGACCTGCTACAATTTTTATTATGTCCATGTTTCAATATGCAGGTTTTTAGAAGATATGGTATTGTATCCTGGACAATGAACTTACAATAGATTGTGGGGAAGCATGTCAAGGGTGGATTCGTTTGCCCTGACTACTTCAGCTTGCTGAGCTCACCATGATCCTCTGGTGAAAATCAAGGGCGGATTCGTTTGCCGATCTTGTCAATACAATTCATATTCAACGGAACCGGATGAACCATTGTATTTGAGAGAGTAGAACTGAACAGAAAGAGGGGTTGTTTTCTGTTTATTTGATGAATTTTGGGATATTCTTTCGGAAATCTACTTTTCATGTTATAGTAGGTCAGTCTGAGGTCATTTAATCCTTTAGTTCATTTAGGGATGCAAGTGAGTATGGTAGTGTGGGACACTATGTAGTTCATTTTTTTCCCTTAGTTCATTTTATTCCTCACTTGGCACATGATAAACCTCAAATAATTCATGATATTTAGTGTGGCTGAAAGTTCACTAGGACACAATGAAACCATGGAAGCGACATATTGAAACCATGGAATCCAAAATACAATCTACAATGCCTAGACATATATTTTAACACGACGTAATGCGACACGTAAGTACGTCGAACCATAGTACATTTATTTAAGCACATGAGGTCTACTGTCCTCCTTGCATCTGCCACAGGTGCTCCACAATGTCGTCACGGAGTTGATGATGCGCTGGTCGGCTTCTAATTTGCCCGTACCTTTCCATAAATGCTTCAAGCGGGGGGGGGGGGGGGGGGGTTCGTTCTTGAGACGGCACCGCGTCCTCGCCCGAACCCTCGTAGACGTATTCGAGAGCCCCGGCCGTTCTCTCATCCTCGATTATCATGTTATGCATGATGATACACGCTGTCATTACGTCGCTGAGGGTTTCTTGATCCCACAACCTCGCTGCTCCACGGACTATTGGAAACCTGGACTGCAACACTCCAAATGCCCGCTCAACATCCTTTCGTGCAGCCGCCTGCTGCACCACGAAGTGTTGATGCTTACGGCCTATTGGAGCTGGTATGGGTTTCACAAATGTCGCCCACTCTGGGTAGATCCCGTCTGCAAGATAGTACCCCATCGTGTAATGGTGGCCATTAATAGAGTACTGTACCTTGGGTGCTACTCCCCCAGCAAGGTTGTCAAGGAGATGAGACCGGTGCAGCACATTGATGTCGTTCAATGAACCTAGCATCCCGAAGAAGGCATGCCAAATCCATAGGTCCTGCGACGCCACAGCCTCTAGAATGATAGTCGGTGCATTGACATGGCCCCTGAACGAACCGGACCACACCGTGGGACAGTTCTTCCACCTCCAGTGCATGCAATCGATGCTTCCAAGCATCCTGGGGAACCCTCGACGCTGGTTCATATCCAGCAATCGAGCAGTGTCCTCCTCGTTCGGCGCCCGGAGGTACTCGTTACCGAACACCTCGACAATGGCCCGCACGAAATGCCGCATGCTCTCGATGATGGTGCTCTCCCCTAGCCGGAGGCACTCGTCGAGAGAATCTGCAGGAGCATCATAAGCTAACATACGGAAAGCGGCAGTTACTTTTTGCAGGGGTGACAGCCCAAGCTCTCCGGCAGCGTTCCTCCTTTGCTTGAACCACGGGTCATGGTCCTCCACCTCCCTCACAATCTTGCAGTACAGATCGCGTTTCATCCTGAACCTGCACGGCAATGGATCAGTAGTAGTTCATAAATCGTCCGTACGTACACCAACGGATAGTGTTACCTGCGCCGAAAAATGTAGTCGGGGTACACTGCAGACTCAGCAAAGTAGTCGTTGTATAATCGATTGTGTCCCTCCAGACGATTCCTACGGATGCACCGGTGCCCGGGGACGGAGCCGCCCCACGGCCCTCTGGCCGAAGCTTCGACGTCGGCATGCCATGCGGCAAGCGTCGCTAGGACCAACTCATCTTCCTCATCGGACGAATCGGTGGAGAAGCATAACTCCCTCATGTACTGCTTCCATGCAGCACGAGGCTCCATTTCGTGGCTTGCAAATGAGAGCCCCTCGTGCACCTATATATAGTGCCCGGCCGAACCTTCCAAGAGAAGGCACTTGTGCTCCTTCCCTTGCAAGCCACTTCGTCGGAGGCTTCGGCCGCAAGCTTGCTTCATCCTTGCTTCGCACGATTCCTTCTACTGCAAGACACGAAAACTTATGTTGCAAGAAACCAGTGCAACGGGATGCTACGTCTCCTGTTATGTCGGTCCGATGCTCAGTATATTGCAAAATAGGAAAGAGAAGATAGAGGATGAAATAAAGGAGATTCTGTTGGAGATGAAGGGAATGAGGGATGCTGCAATAGTGATAGGGGATGCTGTAATAGTATTTTAGAGGATGAAATTTTAAGGATTCTGTTGGAGATGGCCTTAGCAGGCTACCCATCTAGGTTCGATTCCTGGGACCGGCACCCAATGTCTCACCGGGGTGGGTCTCCAAATAATTTCGTTGTCTCATCACGTATTAGGTATTGGCGTCCAGGATTATCTCTCTAAGGCAAGGTGTGGGTGTGAGTATATGATCTAGGTTTTAGTTCGTGCATAGATAGTATGTGCGTGAGTGTGTGTATATGGTGTGAGTATATACGTGAGTTTAGATATTACTGCTTTGTACTTTGAAGATGAGGTAAAAAAACATAGCGGTGGCAGTTCCGCTGGGATAGTCAGCTTGTAGTCAATTACCATTACCTAACAAACACCCCAAAAACAGACCAGAGTTCAATAAAGTAATTAGACATATGAGTCGTGTAACCTGCTCCACTTGATTAAAAAACGAGCATGTAATCACACAAACATATTACGGATGTGTGCTTTCACGTTCTGAATGACTACCTTGCGTAGTGCAACAAGACTAAATAGCCCGAGGAAGCTAACGACAAACATGAACCCAATCATCCAAACCCAGTGAAGGATTCTTGACATCCACAGCCCTGTTACCAGGATAATCATTCCCGATAAGCTCATAGGTTCTCTGATCCATCACAAGCATATAGTTTTTGAACCCCCTTGCAAGCACAATATTAGTTATTGATAATTGGAAATAAAAGCAGATATTCATGCACCAAAAGGAGGAAACTATTCATTTTGACCAGCGCCCCATATGCAACAAAAAAACCAGATAGTTATGCAGCAAAAATAAACTTTCCCCCCATCAGAATATAATATCAACCACATACAGGGTAATCAAAGCGTCACCCTAAGAACAACTACCTTGAAACAGCAAATGTGAAACAAAATCAAAATTTTCGTGTCTTCATTTCTAAAAAATATCAAATCTTTCTCGAATTGTATCACTGAGTCAGGCCTAAACCACATGAACAAGTTCTCACACAAAATCCTTAAAATAACAAGCAAATAACATCATTATGCCATACCCTCTGAAACTTAAACTTACAATTGCACTCCAAATTGAATTGTAATTAAACTAAAGTGAACACAAGAACATCGAGAAAAGAAGCAGTGGCAAGGGTGGGTCGGATAGTGACGGTGGGAAGGCGAGCAACACTGAGTGAGGGAGCAGCCGATCGGACACGGAGAGCGAGTAGAGGAGCGAGGAGAGGGAGAGGTCAAGCCGGAAGCAAAGGTAGTGGTGGTGGAGAAACAGGAGCAATGCAAAGGCGTGCGACAATGACAAATTCGTGGCGGCGAGGTCCCGCAGCAACGCGTGCCACTCATGCGAGGGGACTGCGGAGTATGAAGCGGCCAGGCAGCGCTCAGGCGCCGGAACAAAGGCCGGTGTGGACGGCGACGTGAGGGAAGCGGACACATAGGGTGAGGAGAGGTAGGCCAGGAGAGGCTCGAAGTCGTAGCGGCTCGCAGGAGCAGAGATAGAGGAGGAGGCGGTGCCAGCCTCCACGACCATCACTATCAAGACGCCCTCCAAAGCAGCCTTCATGGCCGGCCAGTCGGCCGCCCTTGCCTTGCGGCTCGTGCCCACGTCCGACATGAGCTGCCCACGGATGCCCCTATCAAGGTCGTCGACGTCGACCACGAGGCTCGCCTCAGCCATCACCGTGAAATGGCATGAAACCCGCCGCAACATCTGAAGAACCCTAGCGTGTAATGAACCAATCGATATGAACCTGTAAAAAATGATTCAAAATTACGATTAGTACTTTGTCCTATTTAAATTTAATTGTTTACAAGTTTTTCACTCATTCTATTTCCAATAGTACCCTTATGATACCCATGGATAATACCATGATACAGGATACGATGAGGAGTATCATTAAATTGATCCAAATCGCCCGATCAATGAATTCGATGGTCTATATTAATTGGTTTCCATTGTAAAAGTGCTCATCCGATAGTATCTCTTGTAAACCAATCGTGTACTATTTTTCGGACTATAAATACACATGTGTGGCCTCGCGAGAGGTTCAATGCTTCCTAAGCATCCTTTTTGACTCCATCTTGCTCCCGATAACTCATCTAGTTACCAAAGACATATTCATCTCGGTTCCATCTTATTGTCGGCAACTCATCTGCTAGCCCACAGTTGACGAAGAGAGATCACCTGCTATTGTCGATGACTCATCTTCTATTGCCGATAACCCATCTGTTGGTCTGCTGATCACCTGCTGTTTCTAGCAACTCATCTTTTATTGCTGGCGAACCATCTAATGGTTTGTTGTCCACAATGAATGTTTGTCTGCTGTTGTTGGTGCCTCACCATCTCTTTGGTGACTTCCTCATCTTCTGTTGAGATGTCCTCATCTATTGCTGCCGGTGGTATGGTCATGACCTTAGGGCTAGGCCATCCGGTCACAGAGAAGTTGGCCAAGAACAACTACGCTTTATGGAAAGCACAAGTTCTACCAATAGTGCACGGTGCCAGCTGGAAGGTTTCCTGGATGGGACTACTGTTGCGCCATCCAAAGAAATTGATGTCATGGATATTGATAAGACGATCAGAGGACCAAATCCAGAGTACGCTAGATGGATTGTTCTAGATCAGCAAGTCATCAGCTATATCCTCTCCACACTCTCTCTCACTCTCTTGGGAGGTCCTATCGCAAGTGGTTGCTATGCAATCTATAGCACAAGTGTGGAAGGCTATCGAGGATATCTTTTCCTTGCAAATGCGTGCGCGATCCGTCAATACCTGCATAGCGTTGGCTACAACACATAAGGGCAATATGACCATCGCTAAATCTGTTGGCAAGATGAAGGCGGTAGGAGATGAGATGGTATCTATCGGTAAGCCTTTGGATGATGAAGAGATGATTTCATACATCCTCATAAGTCTCAACATCAAGTACAATCCAATCGTGTATGCTATCATAGCACGAGTGGAACCAATTTCAATTAGTGAGTTATATGCTCAGCTATTAAGCTTTGAAAAAAGGATGGATTTATTGCAAGGGAGTTCTCAATCCCAATCATCAATCAACACTACAACTCGTGGTGGTCATGGTGGTTTTAACCCGCATGGTCATGCTGGCCGAGGACGTGGCCAAGGGTGTGGCAGAAATAGTGGTCAGCCTAACAACAACAACAACAATGGCAATGATCGTCGTCTCAAGTGTCAACTATGTCACAAACATGGGCACACTGCAATCAACTGTTGGAATCGCTTTGATCCTGATTCTATTCCTGACGAGAAGAGTTCAGCTGCTGCAACAAATAACTATGTTGTGGACACAAATAGGTACACTGACTCAAGAGATATTGGTCATATTACAAGCGAGCTTGACAAGCTAGTTATCCACGATAAGTACACTGACAAGGATCAAATAAAAATGACAAGTGGTGCAAGCATGACTATAGATCACATTGGTCATGATGTTGTTCATACCCCTAGTTGTAATATTCATTTAAATAATGCCCTTCATGTTCCTAAAGCCACAAAGAGCCTTGTTTCTGTTCATCATCTTGCTACCGATAATCAAGCCTTTCTTGAGTTTCATCCTGATTGTTTCTTCATTAAGGATAAGGCAACGAAGAAAATTCTTCTTCAAGGCACGTGTGAAGGGGGTCTCTATCCTCTCTCCCAGTCCAAACAAGTCAAGGAAACAGGTGTTCAGTGCTGTCAAACGTACTACAGTAAGGTGGCACAGTCGTCTAGGTCACCCGTCGTACTCTATTGTTCAACGAGTCATTAGTGAGAATAATCTTCCCTACACTAGTAGTGATATCAATAATGAGTCGGTTCGTGATGCACGTCAACAAGCTAAGAGTCATCAATTATCCTATCCTAGGTTGTCTAGTGTGTCAAATGCGCCCTCAGAGCTTGTTTTCTCTGATGTATGGGGTTCTGCTCCTGATTTGTTCGGAAGAAATAAATATTATATTTGTTTTATTAATGACTATAGTAAGTTTACTTAGATTTATTTGCTCAAACATAAGTCCGAGGTATTTCAGAGGTTTTATGAGTTTCAAAATCTTGTTGAACGGATGTTTAGTCGCAAGATTATTGCTATGCAAACTAATAGGGAAGGTGAATTTGAGAAGCTCAATTCTTTCTTTCAGAAAGTAGGGATAACCCATCTAGTGTCTTGTCTCACGCTCATCAATAGAATGGTGTAGCTGAACGATAACGTTGTCACATTGTTGAAGTAGGGTTGTCTCTGTTAGCTAATGCCTCCATGCCTCTAAAATTTTGGGACAAATCTTTTCTGGCAGCCACTTACTTGATTAATCATACACCTAGTAAAGTCATTTAATATTCTCCTGTCTCTCACGCCTCCTTCATTTGAAGCTTGATTATTCCTCTTTCAGGATTTTTTTTAATGTGCCTGTTGGCCTATTCTTCATCCGTATAATTCCAGAAAACTCCAGTTTTATTCTAAAAGATGTGTTTTTCTTAGCTATACTAATCTGCAAAAAGGATTCAAGTGTCTAAATGTCGCAATTGGTTGCATTTATATTTCTCACGATGTTGTATTCGATGAGAATATTTTTCTGTTTGCTCATTTGAATCCTAATGCTGGCACTTGCCTTCGTTCTGAAGTCCTTTTGGACCTTCAAATTCTACTTCTAAGGGGGGAAACACAGTTGAACATGTGGTTAATATTCCTACTAAAATTTCTTCTGTTTCTGCTACTAATCCTGCGCATGCAATCGCCCAGCATCGCTTTGTGCAGGAAACAGATCATTATTCTATGCAAGGAACAGATCAGCAGTTTTTGGCGGGAGAAACCCCTGTGGCGGCTGTTCGTGAAAGTGTTGCTTAGAAGTTATTGGATATTCGATTTGTTCCTACAGGAGACCAAATAGCCAATGGATTTACAAAGCTATTGACGGTTTGGAGTTTAGAGTTGTTTAGACGTAATATTAACTTGAACAAGTGATGATGGAGGGAGTATGTTAGAGATTGACTGAGTCCGAATTGTAATTGGTTAGCATCTGGAGTCTTGGAGATAGCTTGCGGATGGTTTGAAATACTCAGCCTTATCTGTTTCCAGCTGATTCAAACGTATCCAACAATATCTCTTGTAAACCAATCGTGTACTGTTTGCCGGACTATAAATACATATGTGTGGCCTCACGAGAGGTTCAACACTTTCTGTGCTTGTTTTCTTAGACCATCTTCAATGAATTTTCTTCGCGAGTCGGAGATATTTTCGTTTCCTTCGACGCTCTAATAATTTTTTTTTCACGGTTTCCTTCACAGAGGGTGCCTAAGGTTATTCCCTTTACCTTAAGATTCTCTCTTATTTCTCTTCGTAAATCCCTTCGAAAAAAACTGTTAGAGATAAGAAAAAAATAAAAGGAATAAGAATAGAGAGTGGAATTAGAAAAAAAACGAAATAAAGGAAAAATAGTTGGAGATGACCTTATAACTAGAGGAGGCCAAAAGGGGCTCTACATGATGATTTTGTAGACAGCAACACAGGAAGGGGAAGCTAAATCTTGATCAGTCGGCATCATGTCACCCCTGGATGCAAAACTAGCCGGTGTTCAATATCCGTGGTCCGTGCCTCTCCAATAAAAGATGCTTGCTAGCTTTGGTGATTTTCTTATAATCTGTTACATGAGGGAAAATCCAAAACTGTTTTCTGTTTCCGTTCTACTTCATCAGTTGTATGATTTTTATGAAGTTGTATGATAAACTGAGGCATAGATAAACCACTAAAAGAATGGACGAATTGTAAATAGTCCCACTTTAGCAGTAAAGCATTCCCTAACGTTATTCATTTTTTAGAAAGAAAAATACTATGAAGAGACTACAGAACAAAGTAAAGTGAACTGTTATTACCTTTTAGTTTCAGCATTAGATGCACAGACCATTTTGGTTCACTCTGGAATAATGTGCTTTGTTTCTACCATCCTATCTTAGTTCTTCGACTCCTCATCTCCTCCAGGCTCCAGCTCTTTACTTTTTACAAGTTCAGGATGTTCATAGTTGATGATTACCAATATCATTACAATATAGCCATACTGCCTACCATAAAGTGGCCACCCCAATCAAGATCTTTTTCTTATATGTTCCACAGCCAGTCCCCCATGATTTGAGCAATGCTCGTGGGTGTGTTTATACCTAGGTCAGTCCACACTATTCTCCAAATTGATTGGACAAATTGGCCATCAAAAAAGAGATGTTGAATGTTTTCGTTATTATTGTTTTAAGGCTCCTGTTCCAATTTTATTTTGCTAAATTATCCTTGTCAAGATCACTCCTCTGCCCAGGTACCAAAGGGATATCTTTATTTTTAAAGGAATCTTTAGACGCCACAAGATTTGGTGAAAAAAATGAAGTGATTTGGATAATCAATTGCTGATACATAGAGTGGACTGGAATCTTACCATTCACATGTAGCTTCTACTTAAAAATATCCTTTTCCTGAGATAAATTACATTAACTAAACTAGACACCAATAATTGCCATTCAATTAGTTTATCTCCTATAATCGGTCTACGGAGGGAAATATTGAGTGGTATAGTTCTCATCACCACCGCAATTGTGGCATGCTTTTTTCATCACCACATTGAACAAAGATGGGTATTGTCAAGCCATGCATCTTCTAAAAACCTTATTTGCGACCCATCCCGTATTTGGAATGTTCCCTAATTTAGATTTTTATTTTACTTTCATGAGGCCCGCCAAAAGTGTGAATCTCATGGTTTGACCTCTACTTGTGTGAAAGTTTTATGCCTAGATATTTGTTTGTGAGGAGCTGTTGCCACACCCCTTCCTCAATCAATAGTTGATACAGCCATTTACTAAGCAAATACGTATTCTGAATCATTAGGTCAGTAATTCCTAACTCTTCTTGTCTTTTGGTTGGCATAAAATTTTCCATTTAGATAGCTTGTATTTCCTTTCATGATTGTCACATTGCCCAAAAAAAATCTAAATCTTAAATAATCTAGTCTTTTTAGCACTCCTCGTGGTATTTTGAAGAATGACATTATAAACATGCTAAGGACATAGTTTATAAGTACTAATTGTCCTCTGCCTAACAAATATTTAGGTTTCCAACTGCTCAATTTCTTCTTAAGCACTTCCCAACTGCTCAATTTCTTCTTAAGCACTTCAATGCATACCTCGTAGGTTTATATATTTTAACATACCATCAACACTTGCATTGCAAAAGAATAGTAAGACTAAGCCACCTTTAAAAAAAATACAAGATACCTTTATGAAGAACTAAAATGGCCGTCAAACAATTAACAATGTACAGCATGGATGTACATTATGATCAACTGAATCAGCATAAAAGAACTTGCACATTAATTTTGCACTAAAAAAATAAATGTAGTGCTCATATCTGACATGGTCCAATGGCAAGGCTTACAGGATTACGACTGTACTGAAGACGAAAAATATGGGGATTTATACATGTTAAACAGTTTTGTTGATAGCTTATTCCAAATTTTCTACAGCCAGTTTTGGTGTAAGTGCAGGTCTTACTATCACGTCCTATAACCTCAAAAAGGCAAGAGTCGTTCGTAGAGAACTGCAAAATTATCCTACTGAAATTAGAAACATAAGATAGTTGCTGAAATAGTAATTAGCAAACAACTGCCGACGCCTTTCTCGTCCAAATGATAGGACCCAAACTTCTTTCATAATCCACATGTTTAATGCTCATAAACCTTGAGGGTTATCTATGAGAATCTTAGTTTGGGCCAAGATGATCGATCAAGCTAATGGATGCATTTTTTAACAAACAGTCTATCCAGATAACCTACTCATTGAAACAACATATAAACACCGGCACAACGAATGGAGCTAGCATACTGCCCTCTACGGAAGAAGATCTTCAGTTCTTCCAGCAGCACATATCTAACAAAGTAATAATTAGTAAAATTCAGCAGGTGGGCACTACAGTGAAGCATTATCTTAGTAACCAGGTATTGAAAGCATGTCAAAATCTAGATGATCCAATCAGACTTTGATACCATGCTAGGCGAAAGCAAGATTATGTTCCACACAAACATCCAAACCTACCCCAAAGAATACAACCACATCATATGAAATGGCTGTGCACCGGTGAAACAATGGAGTTGATGAAGCCTGAGTGAGATCGATGGCCCAGTTTTCAACAAATGATCCCAGTTCTGTTGCAACGGGGCAGTTCTGGTTGCCCAGGAATCTTTTGTAACTTGTACTTAAACACCTTTGAACCTGGTTGACCTTCTCTCCAGCAATCCACCACATGATACAGCCCATCATATCTGAATATTGAGATCTCTTTGGCCCTCGAATGACTGCCTTCCTCTCTATTCTGACCTTTAAAGCCATGAATCACCCTGACAGGAGTCTTCGTTTGGATGCAGTTCTTCAACGCAAGGTTCCCACGCTCAAGCTTTTGGTTCTCATTACCCTTCTTACCAGCAAGCTTTCCTCCAGAACCGGTGTATACTAATTCACCAGAGCTAGATAATTCACCAGGATAACCTCCAGAGGAAACAATGCTTATGGCAATAAGCATGTCATTTCTACCTTTGGTGGTGTCAATGCCTCCCTGGTATGGACGGTGGAGGCCAAGAATGGCCAGCTCAACTCTGTATAGAAATTCATCACCAACTTCAACTCCATGAACTTTTCCCACAATAGGACCATGTTTGGTAAAGCCTGGTAATTTTCTGATCGCTTTATCAGCTGCAAGGTCAATTCTCCTAACCTTCAACAAGTTCTGCTCCACAGCTTGTACTAGAGTCCTGCATATAAACTCAAATCTCCTGCACATCATCTTCACTTTGCCCCTAGCATCTGCATTCTGGACTCCATGTTGCTTTTGGCACCTCATAGAAGGAACACCTGAGGAACTTTTGAGGCAAAATTCAAGCGTTCCTTCATGAACAGCTAGTGCCTGCAATATGTCATCATCTTCCAAGTATGAAACTACCTTATCATCCAGTTTCTCATTGCTACCCAATGGGCATGCATAGGTAACCTTCATCGGCAGATGAGCTGGATCTATTTCCTTCATCTTCTTCCTGGGACCAAAGGAGCCCCTAATTGTGGCAACCTCTTTTCCCCGTGTCATATGGCCCTTGTCTGAAGATATGAGAGCTTGCCCAGCAAGATCGGTAGTAAGCTCTTCTGTGTCCTCAATCCCATTTGTGATCACATGCCTTCCAAGCTCAATCTCCTTCTCCTTGTCCTTTGAAAAGGGTCTACGCTGAGTGTCCAGGGCAGATTCCTGAATCACTTTGGTAGGCTTGAAGACTTTTCGAGGCTTAAACATGACCTTACTTTTCATCATAATACCTTCGCCAGACACTCCTGCTGCAACATCAGAAGATGCCCTGGTCATCCTAGCAATTTCAGACACCCTCTTACCCCTCAGATGTTCTTTAGAAGAACCTTCAGCCAAAGATTCAGCAACAACATTGCAGGAACTCCCACCAGACTTATTCATCAACTTGACATCATTTGGAGCAGCACCATCTGCAGCAGACACCTTACCCAGAACACTCGAACCAGCAGCATTGTGTGACACTGCTTCAAATACGAAACCGTCCATCCTGCCCGCGAGAGGAGGAGCATCCGCTTTCTCCAGCGCACCAGAACCACCGTCGTCGCCGCGTGCAGCGCCGAACCTCGAACAGTCGTCGGCGCCGGCGAGCGGCGCGGCCGCGCCCCTCCCGCAGCCGGGCGGGAAGTGTCGCCTCGCGGAGACTGCCCTCCGCTTGGGAGGCGGGTACGCGCGCGGCGCCGCTAGCAGCTGCTTCCTTCCCGGCTCCCCGCCTCCCCTCTCCTCCCGCGCTGGCGAGACCACCGAACCGGCCGTCCCTCGCGTGCCGACGCCGACCAACCCACGCGCGACGACCGCCGCGTTCCCTCCCGCCGCGCCCGCGCCCGCGCCCATCACCACCTTGCCACTCACCACGCCACCGCCGGCCTCCTCCACGTCCCCGCGTCCTACCACGCCGCCGCGGCCCTCGCCTGGACGACCATCGGCGGCGCGAGAAGGGAGAGGACGAGGCGGAAGGGGAGGGCGGGGAGGGAGGTCACTCCGCTGGGGCTTCTCCCACGCGCGATGGTCGGGCACCACTGCCCCCGGCAGCCTCCTCTGCCGCGCCGCGTAGAGGTCCATTCCGAACCTCCGCGATCGCTCCTGCCTGGCTGCCTGCGACACCTCCCCCACCCGAGCACACAAAACCACGACCAAATTAGCCGGCCACCATTTACACAACACCACCGCACCACACAAATCGAAGCTGGAGACGGAGAGCGGCGGGGGCTCACGGAACCAAGTACTCACCTCTCGGGCGGGGCGGCTACCACCGGCGGCGACGGCGACGAGGTGGTGTAGAAAGCTGACCAAGGGAAGGGTCTCGTCTCGTGCTCCGAGGACTGCTACCGCCTTGTCTGATGGATGGTACTTGAACCAGCCGTGCCGGGTCGACACGCGACGCGACGCGACCCGACCCGCGTCGGGTCGGGTCCGGTCCGAGCAACCGCTAGCTCTGCTCTGCTGAACTGACCTACTACGACCGCGCTGCCTTTTTCTCTCTTTTTACTTTTTCGAAATTTGAATCTGTTTCTGTTTCTCTTTCTCTTGGCAATGGCGAAACAGACGTTACTGAGCTCTGGAAAGTCCACACGTCAACCGCGTAGTGGTTACTAGAATTCGGAATGGCGTCCATTCGCAGCATGCTTTGGCTCGGTACCTCGTTGCAGTAGTCCCAGACCTCACATGCTGCGTTTACCGCTCTAGTGCAAGGAAGGTAAAGAATCAGAGTGTCCACCAACCAAGCATTGCCATAAATGAAAATAGAGTGACCGTGACGATTTAACACAGCGAATGCGATTGGACCTAGGAAAGGCTTGTATGTACAGGACCTACGATGAGTACATATCCATTCACTAATAACGCAGCAAAATGGGTAATATGCAGACTCTAGCTTCCAATCGTATCCATCTATCCCTGATATTTTTGCACGCTATTGAACGGAGCTCTACATTCCTTACGTAACTCTACGGTAGTGTTTTGTTGCTCCTATGCTAGGTGATTCTGTATGAAATGGTTTAGTCGAATGGATTGATATATATCTGATGTTTAGTTAGTTATATAGATAATACATGTTTCTATTTTATTAGTTTTATGTAAGTTTCTATTTGGTTGCCTGAATAGATTAATTTTAGATGGGCTGTATAGGATGATACAAATACATATAAATTAAGTATTATAAAAGAACTTATTTTTTATATATTTTTCGCCCGGATGGTTACGGTTAGTGTTGTCCAAATATGATGTGTCTACTGTGCTGACCCGAGGTCTGGCACTGTAGGTATGGCACGAGATCACGAGTTGTGCCTGGGTCGAGCGCATGGCACGGCGGGCCAGTATGGACATGGCTTGGCCTGGCACAGCCGGCCTGACTTGCCCGCTCAGGGACACAGCGACACGTCCAGTCCAGCACGACATGACACGCCCATCACGCCTGGGCTGACCAAAAGTCGTTGCGCGTGGCCCGTCTGGGCATGGCGGCACAACCAACACAGGAGTGCACGTGGGGGTACACTGGGTTAGCGGGTTAAACAGACTGGGTGTTTAACCCGATAACCCGTTATTTTTGAATTTTCTAGCTGTTTTGTGACCGTTTTGGCTTAAAAAATTAAAAAAAAAGTAAAATCACCATTTTCACTTATAAATAGAGGACCACCTTACCCTTCCATTCCACATCAGTAACAATATTTGCTTTCTTGTTTTCTCTTCTCATCCTTGTCTCAAAGTTCTTGAGAATTTATGATAATTTGGCAAAATTAGTTTGAATTGTTGCAAAAAAATCCAAGAAATTTCAAAACCGCCATCCTGCTATCTTGAAGAAATCTTGGTGATTTTTTGCATCGCTGTTGTATCTTGTTTTATTATTTGATTATTCCTAACTCTGAATATTTGAATTTTTTAGTGTCATTCGATATTGATCATGGATGCCGGTGATCATGACCATAATACATCCATGGATCATGATTTTTTTTTTTTTAGGAATGACAGGAGACTACGGCCCCTTTGATAGCAATGCTTCAGGTGATGATGGACCTGACGGTGAACCTCCGATTGGTTCATATGCAGCAGCACCTCCATCGTTAGAATCTACAAATGCACACGCATTAGCAAGCACCAGATCTGAAGGATCAAGAGCCGGTACTTCTAAGGTTTGGCAAGACTTTGAAAGGTTGCAGAGAGAAAGATAGAGTAAGTGTCAGGTATGTTAGGTATTATATTTATAAACATGAATTATCTGTAAAGCCCTCAAGTGGAATGAGACACTTGAAGAGGCATGCTATAACTTGCAAGCGAAAGAGTGGAGTAGCCATGAAGCAAATGGTGCTACAGTACAACCTCAACACTTTGTTCGTCATTGGAAGTATGACTCTACCAATGCTCGAAAATAGCTATGCTGCTTTATTGCAAGAGCGGATCTACCACTTAATATTGGTGAATCTGCTATATTTGAAGATTACATTAAGCAAGCTCATAATTCTAGGATCACGCATATTTCTAGATAGATAAGTACTAGGGATATGGTAAAATGCTAGAATACATGTCACAGTAAGCTTAAAAAAATATTAAAAACATGTATATTTTCAGTTGCTTTGACCTCGGACATAAGGACAAGTAGGGCTACAGAGGATTATCTTAGTGTGGTTGCTCATTTTGTTAATAATGACTGGGAACTACAAAAGAGAATAATAGGTCTCCGGTTAATTGATAATGTGCATACCTGTGAAAATATTGCTGAAAAAATATCTCAAGTAATTGAAGACTTTAGGCTCACAAATAAAATATTTTCTATCACTTTAGATAATGCCAGTACAAATTATAGAACAATAGATATTCTTACTTCGTTGTTTAGTACACATGCTCAATCCTTCTTGTTACATCAATATTGTACATGTCATATTATCAATCTTATAGTAAAATCTGATTTAAAGAGGTTGGCATAATACCTAGATAAGTTTAGTACAATAATAAATTTTGTGAACTCCTATAACCAACGAATTACAACATATAAGTAGTATTGTGTTGTAATAGGTGTGCGTCCACATAAGTTTACCGTGGACATGCCAGTAAGATCGAACTCTAATTTCTTGATGCTCAAAAATATTATACCATATAAGATCATATTTGCTGTATTTATTCATACACACTATCATCAGCATGGATCAAACTTTACTCACAAAAGAGCATTGGTATGTTGCCGAAAGGATACTAGAGTTTTTTAAAATTTTTTATGATTCAACTATGAGTTTATTAGAAATTTATTATCCAATATCTTGTTTAGTAGTGCATAATATTATTGAAATTGCTATTCATTTAAATAGTTATGAAAATGACAATCTTCTAAGAGATTTTTTAGTTCCTATGAAATCTAAATTTTTAAAAATATTAAACAGAAATTCCTTTGTTGTATGTCTTTATCTTTATTTTATATCTAAGCTAAAACTTTAGGTTTATGTAGAGTTCTAACAATTCTAAGTGATGCTCTTGACTACAATTATTTTACTTATTATACTAATATTTGTTCTAAGTTATTCGATGTTTATAGTAAATATGAAACAAAGTATGCCAGAGTTTGTCTGAAACGATCTTTATTAGCACCCACAATAGGTAAGGAGACAACTATACGGAGATAAATATTTGGTGGAGGTTCTTCATCAACAAGTTCAGACTCTTCGTCACGATTGTCTACGGCCGTCGGAATTTCAACATCCGGAGGGGAGGTAACAACCTCTATCGATAGCGACGTTATCAACTATGAACAAGATAATTTTAACATACTACAATGGTGGCACGAGCACAAGACGAATTATCCAGTGCTTTTACTATTAGCACAAGATTTATTAATGGTCCCTGTATCTACAGTTTCTTTGAAGGCTGTCTTCAGTCTTATTAGAAAGATAATCGAAGAGAGAAGAATAAGTCTCACAAGTGAGATGGTAGAAATATTGATCATAGTAAAAGACTGAGAACAAGCTGAAGCGCAAATGTAACATACTGCAGAGAACACTGAGCTTGAAGATTTATTCAAAAATTTGTATCTAGATTTTGATAAGAATGTGTAATTTTTAATTTTTCTGAGCTAGGTTGTACTTTTTTTCTAGAAAGATTTTTAACGATGCAACATATCAATAAAACTCATTTTTAAATTAATTATGTGTCCCTATTATATTTCAAATTTTTGTATTTTTTTATGAATTTATTATTTTTTTAAAGCTACCCGTCATCCACCTCTCATCTCAACCTATAAATAGCCACCATTCTAAACTCCCAGTTATTCCATCAACTACCCACATCTCTTTTTCTACTTTCTAGCCATATTTTATTCGTGGATCAAGATATCGAGAACTTACGTGCATGGTCACCAGTATGACAATATTTTAAAAAATCTTTAGAGAAATAAATAGGAAACATGTAAGATTTGCTAAGTGTAATTATATGTTAGGTTTACAAGTGGAACATGACATTTAAAAAAGTATATTGCATGTTACAAGAAAAAAACATAAAGTTCCTAATAAAATCATATAATTTTTTAAATATAAATTATACTTTTTTTCTTCTACTAGAAAGGTTTTTAACGAGCCAACTAATTAACAAAACTCATTTTATCTATTTTCTGTATTTTTTTGTTTTTTAATTTTGTAGATTTTTTAATTTTTTCAATATTTGGAGGGTTACCGTGCTGTACCTGTCAGGCCCCGCCATGCCGCCGGCTGCAACCATGCCCGAATCAGCCGTGGCGGCGTCCGTTCCGCCTGTGCCGATCCTTCCACATGTCTTTTTTTGCATAAAGGCCCTTACATTTTAGTGAAATCAACTTGCGGTCCAACTAGTCCCGGGATGTATAGTAAACGCGCTTGATTTTTCTTACGGAAAACCTCCCAAGGTCGACTATATTTCAATGCTAAGAAGAGAAAATTCCAATTTGTAACCATTTTGCAGGCAAACACCCCTGTTGGCATTTCGCGAGGACACACCCCCGTCGCCCTTTCCCGCGCCACGCGCCCGCCGGGCGAAGAAGGCAGAGGCTGGTACGACCTTCTCAACCGGCGGCGCGGGTGGGCGAAACAGCGGTGGCGGCAGGCCGACGCGAGCGGAAGCGCCACGCGCGAGCGTCGTGTGCGGGCGACACAGGACGGCGGAGCGACGGCGGCGGACTGGTGCGAGGGGGCGGAGCAGCGTGTGCAGGCGACGCAAGGTGGAGGAGCGACGGCGATCCCGTGCGGGAGCTACCGCCGCCCCTCGCATCCGTTGCCCCCGATCCATGTCTTCTCGACCGCCGCCGCGTCGGATCGGGCGTCGCCCCATGAGCTCGCCGCCTCCTCCTCCTGATCTGCCCCCTCGCGTCGTTCGCCGCCAGGGCGCGGAGCGGAAGGAGGCGATGAGGAGTGGCGGCCGTCGCTGGAGCGGATGCGCGAAGCGACGTGCAGGAGGCGACGGATCAATTCGCCCAGGAAGGAGGTATGCGGCCGATTCGAGCACAGGAAGAAGCGGCGGCTTCGTGCAGACTGTGGGGCTGCAACCGGAGGTGGAGACACGGCCTGTCGGCCTGACAGGGCCATGGCGCGGTCGCGGCTTCGCGCCGTACGGGCGGTGAGCCGGCCGGCATGCGTTGTTCTGTCGGGCAACGTCGTTACGATGTGTGGGCCATAGGTATTATTTACCTTCTTAATGCAAACTACGATTGATAAACTAATCACTAAGGTTACACGTGGGTGGGTTCATATGATCATGTTTGCTTAACTAGTGCAAACTAGTTAGCCGGCTAAAATTCAATTAGTTTATAAGCTAATAGCTGGTTCCTTGTATATATATATAGTCTGTTTAGCAGAGTTTCTAGATTAGCTCTAGATAGAATCAGTGAAAATTCTGTTAAACAGCAGTATACAATTTTTAATTTTTAAAATGATTCTGTAGGAGTAATTAAAAAACCTGTTTTCATTTATTTACTTTCCCCACACAATCATTTTTTTATACAGAATCATTATAAATTATTTTTTAGAGAATTTAGATTAAGAGGACTGTCTGGCGATGTGAAAGATTTGAAAGATTATAACAAACAGACTTTAGGAGCTTATAAATTGGATAGCTAATTAACGGTGGTGGATGCATGGTAGCCGTTGCTAATTTTGCGATGGCGTTGATGTCGTAGCTACGTACGTCGTTTGCGTGGGTAACAAGCACGGCCGGCGGTGGTAACAAGTAATCATTTAAAACTAGCTACATGCTAATTAGTGGTCAATTAAGGGTACGTGTACTAGCTACTTAATTTACGCGTGAAAAATTTGTAGTCGTTACTAAAATTCGAAATACCACACAATTGCAGCTTGTGGGTTCAGTTCCTCGTTCCGGTGACCTCACATGTTCCGTTTACTCGTCTAGGGCTGCCTACCAACCAAACAAGCCATACACGGATACGTGTTGAGCAGTGTGGAAATGACGACATCCACCTAATCAAAGTATCAAACTAGCCTAAACAATTGAACAGAGCAAACACGAATTAAATGCGTAGCGAGATTTGCGTTGATATGGAGTTAGAGTGAGCACATCTACATAGACCAATAAGGTAGGAGGATTTAGGACCCAATGGCCCACGCGAATAGGCTCTCACCTACGTTTTCACGAAAGGGGAGATGGATGGGATCCACATATGTTGCTTGAAGATGAAACAATAGTACTTCTTTCTGTTACAAATAAATATTATTTTGAATATCGATATCGTCGACAGAACAAATATCTAACTAATGTTTTAAGTACAATGTGTTTATAAAATATAATAAAGTTATATTATTATAAAACTTTTTTTAAAGATAAATCAACCTTTATCATTTTTAAATATCCAAAAGTGCATATGGTAGCGCATATGGCAGTATGAGCTAGAGTAGCCTCATCCTGCACTAGCTCTGACAAAAAGCCATCGGATGTGAAAATGGACGGCTAAGATCAAAATGCTAGAATTTGCGGCGACGTGAGTGCTGCAACAAAGCAGCGAGTTAAAGGCTCTATTGTCGTGTCAACTCGTAAGGCATGCATCGTAGGCTTATCTTGCTAACTGTAGCAAAGCAACATTTAGCGAGTGGAGCACGTTCGGTTGCAAATCACGGCCACTAGCACTACTACACGTGGAGGATAGTAGAATGCGAATGTTAGGAAATTTGGATTTGACAGATATGGATTTAACGCGAAAAAATCATCTAATATGGAGGTAAAAAATTATAGGAGATAATCTCTACTATTTTGGTATAGGTTACATGGTATAAGTGTGGTATATATTTATAGGCGTTGAGGAGTTATATTAGACTACAACTCTATCTCTAATTTAAGCCATAATATCCTAACAAGCCTCTCCTTAACTCAAAACCCTTTAAATATGTTGTTCAAGAAATTATTTCTGAAAACCCGAAGGGCTAAATAAGTACTAGAATCACTCGAGTCTTCAAACACTTTATACGAAATCAAATTGAGCAAATAACCACTAGGTTTCAACGTACAACTATTAACAAAGTAGATGAACCATCTAAGTCTTCACTAAATCATAACCTCACCAAAAGTTTAAGTCTGTACAACTGACCTTATTATCCAAACTAGAACAACGCTCAATCATCAAAAGACATAAGACAAAATATCTCCTATGCTACTGAATAATTTTTTTATGAAAAACTCATCTCATAGAATCATATATGCTCAATTTGGAACACAAAACTCAGCAAACAAAGCTCTTGAAAGAGCAAATTACATGTGTAACCATTACACACACCAAACTAACAGCCATAAAAGAATATGAATCCCATGACATAATCATTAACTGCTCCTTTGAAACACTAGTCCGGATGAAGGCATAATGTGCAATTAACAGAGTATAAAACCTCTGCAATAGACCTCTGTAGTTATGAGTGGATGTATCCGTATCTAAAACAACAAGAAAATACTTAATGTAGTACCAAACGTTGAAGTATTTATGCAACATACTTCTTACAATACCGCTCTTAATGAGCGAAGATAGCAAAAATCATATTAGATCTGTAAAACCAAACATTGTAGTAGGAAAAAAACTCAATTCAAAGCAAAACCTCCACATTCTAATAACTAACTCCAAAGAGTATTTAGAAACCATTAGGCAACATTAAATGATGTTGTTGAAACATCCATAATGATTAACTCAAAGTGATCTAATAAAATATTGTTCCAATCTCTCATCAAACGATAATAGCATGCAACTGGCCCAAATATAATAGCACCAAGGAGCAATGAAATATACCATCAGTAGAAGAAGAATACATTATCAGCAATTAGCTTAATAACAGAGTATTTGACACACTACCAAATATATAGCTCTCTTTCAAAACCAATAGAAATCAACGTATGAGTATGGAGTAAAACAAATCGGCATGGAAGAACACACAAATTTGTGTTCCTTGATTGCTTGATATTTGTTAGGGAATGGGTAGGCTACGTTAGCGCAAAACAAAAAATTCTACTGTGTTCAACTAGGAAACTATGCGAGTAGAGGATTATAAATTATTACCACTAAACGTGTAGTGTAGCATAAAAAGAGTTGGAGCAGACCAGTCCAATGTCGTGCGTGTTGATATAGAGGAAGCAACCAAACTCAACAGGGTTGTCATAGACGATCGATCTTCTAGTCAGGATCAACTTTTGAGTTTGACTTCCTTGTCGAGAGCGTTCTAACTAGTCGTGATCGTCATATCGGGAGAGATGTCGAGCCGATTAGTGCCACAATAGTAGCAACGTCTCTACAGTATCCACACGTCCTGGGCTAGAATGTTGAACGTTGATGTGCTAGCACCGCACGTATAAGTAGGGTTTCAAGAGATAGGTGGGGAGGGCGCGACTAGGGTTGCTACTACAGAAGCAAAATTATATACCAGCCCATCATTGTCGATTCCTAATGGACCGATAGTGATGGAGTAGCGCTGCCGGTTCATATGCCTCGTAGGAAGAATCAGTTATCGTGGCTTATGAACCGACAGTGATAAGGATCATCACTTCCGGTCGATGGATTGAGCCGACAGTGATACCCAGCTTCATTATTACTACTGGCTGAAGTCACTAACCGACAGTGATATATGGGTCATCACTGCTGACCGATGTTTTGAGCCGGCAGTGATGCCCAGCTCCATCATCACTGCCAGCTGAAGACACCGACCAACAGTGATATAAGGGTATCACTGCTGACTGATGATTTGAGCCAGCAATGATATCTCGACTATATAAAAGTAGCCATCTTCTTCCCCAAGTCCGAGCACAAGAGAGAGGAGCTCTGTTTTCTTGCTTGGTGGTAGCCATTTTTGCTCATCTAATTCTTAGAGGTTTCAAAAAATTGAGGAATCCTCATACTCTAGGTGTTCCAAGGTATGTAACTTCATCTCTAATCCATTTCTAGTTGAATTTTATTTGCTAAATTGCTCTAGATTTTAAAATGATGGAGATGAACCTATGGCCATGATGTTTGAAGAAAATGTAGATGCAATTATACCTTATTTATTATATGTAAGTTTCAATTAGTAGCTTATGGTGAAAAATATCTTTATTATTGATTTACATTAGCTATATGTATGACCATATTTATTTATTATTTTTAATGAATTAGAAAAATTGGCTATAAAATTAAGGTATATAACAAACTCTAATTATATTTTTTATATTTTAATTAATTATCAAGCTCCAATATAGAAACTTTAGGCATGAGCATTTTTTGATTTTTAATGAATTAGAAAATCTAGCCATGATATTAAGGTATATAGCAAGGTCTAATTATATTTTTATATTTTAATTAATTAGCAAGCTCCAATATAGAAACTTTAGGTATGAGTATATTTATGGTTGATTTTTAATGAATTAGAAAAATTAGCCATGATATTATGTATTTAGCAAGCTCTAATTATATTTTTATATTTTATTTAATTAGCAAGCTCCAATATAGAAACTTTATGTATGAGTGTATTTATTTTTTATTTTTACTTAATTAGTCCTACATAAGGGTTGAATAATAATAAAAATTTCTAGGGTTAGCACCAACAAACACTTATCGAAAGCAGATACGAAAGCATACAAAAGGTGGCTCTTCCAACCCAGATCAATTGCCGGTAGGAGATAGCGAGGCATTCAACATCCACATATCCGCTCCGATGGCAACCGCATCTACAACACGTTAGGAGGATGGTCAGTTGAGACGACGCTGTCGATCGCCTCTCCATCACCTTTGACGACACGCCCCTCCCGCTGGACACCATGGCCGGCGCCAGCTGGAGAGCTTGACCTCCATGTCCGCACTTCGGTTTCCCGCATTGGCATGATCAACAACATCGTGGTGCGTCTCGATGACAATGGATCCGCACCGCTGCTGCCACCGAAAATTGCCTCCCCATGAAGTATGAGCTTGGCGGCACGGCTCCCCTCCGCCGAGCGATGAGGGGCAAGGTCCCGCTTGCGGTCATCGAGCGCGTGGGCGTGTGGAGCAGTGGATATTTAGAGGAATGGGGTCGGGCAGTCGGGGCGTGCCCGCGTGGGTTGGAGCACCAATAGCACGAGAAAGGGAGGAGTCATCGGTGGCTGCTTTGATTTGAGTGGTAGCCAGGAGCCCGGGACTGGGGTATGCATATGCGGTGATGTTTGATGCGGTCGGGGAGGTAGGGGAGCTAAGGTATGTTTTTGCGTGGGCTGGGATGCAATGCGGAAGAACAGCTGGGTTGGGCTGCAATCATGTAACATCCCGGGTGACACGTGGGCACCCGCAGTAAAAGTTAAAACCCAAGCACGATCCAACCCATTTCGGGTACCCGACACACCATACCCGGGGGCAAAAATTTATTCCCAAATCCTGACCCAACGGGTGCAGAACCCGTAGGTACCCGAACCCACGGGTCAAATTGCCATCCTACCCTATGTACCTTATATGTCATGGCACTTAATGACATGTGTACCATGGGTACTTACCAATACTGCATACCATATTTCTGATATATTATAATAATGATAAATTATTTAATCCTCATCATCAGTTTAGATCAAAGTTTGAGATCAGTTTCATGCAAATTTCCTATGTTGAATTCTTTTGATTACCTGAAAAGGAAAGAGTGGAGGTGTCGGGGAAAGGCTCAGACCTGCAAAGAAGTCCATGCAACAAGGCATCACATATAAAGGTATGAGAGTCTCCTTATAATATTTGTACCTCACCAATAATTGGAGAGAAAGATTTACCTCTTATCTTCTACCTATATAAAGGACCCAAGGAATCAAGAGCACGGGTTTATACTTACCATCTCAACTATTCCCTCTTTACCCGGGATGAACCCCTTTAGCTACTGTAGTTAGAAACTGTGCCAACAGGAAGAAACCATTCTTACCTGAAGGGGATGTTTGGAGTCGTGGGCGAGCGGTCCCCCTACCGTATGTCAATTAGTATGGCCCATGTAAAATGGACTTAGCCCTTTTAGTATCTACTCCCTCCATTTTTAAATACTTAACGTTTTGACCAAGATCTGATCAAACTTTTAAAATCTTGACCGTCAATAGCTTCTAAAATATAATTATAATATCTAATAAAAACATAATATTATGAAAGTATTTTTAAGATAAATCTATATGCATGGTTTTATATTTTCAAACTAAATATTTTGAAAGCTATTGACGATCAAAATTTTAAAAGTTTAACGGACCTTGGTAAAAGCGTCAAGATTTAAAACCGGAGGGAGTAGCATTAATCTGCATGGAGATTCACAAACTTTTCCCTCTTTTTTTAGGAATTCACAAACTTTTTTTGAGGGAGGCGTATTGAAGCAAGGCCCAAATGGCCCATGATTAGTCAATGGGCCCAGCTAAAGGTCTGGGCCTATCCCGCCGAAAGGCTAAAGTGCCTAGCCTGGCCCGGAAGCAACCCGACCCAACTTTCCTACAGCTCTACTCTGCTCAACTCACCCTGGTCCCCCGCCTGCCGTCTCGTCTCCTCCATTTCCCCGTCCCACCAACGACCGCTCTCCACTCGCCCGCTCGTCCGCCTCCGCCGCCGCGTAAACCCCCCGAACCCTCCCCGCCAGCAATGGCTGTCTCGCCGGAGGAGTTTCGTGGCCAGGCGCGCCTCCCCCTGTTCGCCTCCCCGCTCCGCTACGACCTCCGCCTCCGCCCCGACCTCTCCGCATGCGCCTTCTCCGGCGCCGCGGCCGTCGTCGTCATCATCTCCGCGCCCACGCGCTTCCTCGTCCTCAACGCGGCCGAGCTCGCCGTAGACCGCTCCTCCATCCGCTTCCAGGCAAACGCACGCCTTTCACCCTCGGAGGTCGGAGGGGACGCTGTCGGTCGGTCCTCTGCGCTTGATCGGTACCTCGGCGGGGTCTCATCCTGTTGGTGTTTCGGGTTTTTGCAGGATTTGGCGCCGTCCGAGGTGGTGCAGTTCGAGGAGGACGAGATCTTGGTCGTCGGATTCGACCGGGAGCTGCCCGTCGGCGAGGGCGTACTCACGATGGACTTCACCGGGACTCTGAACGATCAGATGAGGGGATTCTACAGGAGGTATGTTGGTTTTGTCGTTCAGATAATGGGGAAGATTTAGAAAAACATCAGTTACTACTATATTGTTCATATGAGGTCGAAATTGACTCCAGTACCTGGTAATTAGGCGTTTAGACTGTTGACCAGAGTGGCAACGACAAATTGTGCTTGGAACCAATCAATACCGTTGCTTTATTAGCACACGAATGGTGTACATGGAGGACATTGTTAAAGTGAGCAATAGTTACAATATCTAAATCTTTTTTTTTTGTCCCCTACTGCATAAAATATATTAAAAAGAGAGAGAACTGTACAACATAGAAGAAGCAGAAGAAAACGAAAATACAAGAACCCTAAAGCAAGGTAAGAGAAAAGAATCTACAGAGAAGAGTAGGAAACCCAACCAAGAATATCCTGTCTATTAACATCTTTAAACCTATGGGCTTGAAGAAAGATATCTTCCTTAAAATTCCTCTTCCAGATAGGAAAATTTGGTTGCTTGTGTTCGAAGATGAAGGCATTTCTCTGCTTCCAGATGTTTCAGGCTCCGATAATAAAGATATCCATGAAGAAAACAATATCTAAATCTGGTAGGGTCATATGGAATAGTGACCTATTTCTTGGGATATGTATGATCATGATATCGTTCTAACAATTTGATCATGATCCTACCATTGAGCCTTTGCTGAAAATTGGTATTTATTATCCAGAAGGTAATCATCGCTGCTTGATTTCTTTGTCACAACCCCTCTTTGGCTTGCCTTTCACTGTTAACAAATGCCGCCCCATTGAAGGCCTTGATCCACCTGTCTGCTGGAACCCTAGCCCCTACTGGCCCTTTGCAGCACAGATTGGCTGCCTTTCCACCCATCCAAGGGCTGCTGCCTCCTCCCTGCACTTTGGTGATCCTTCCTCCACTTGCCACTTGCCTGCTCTTGTCTTCTTGTTCATCTCTTCTCCCTCTAGTCTCCCTGTTCTGCGCCTGCTGTTGCTGCTGCTTCTGATATCCTGTACTTCTTGCGGCTGATGATGGAGCAAGAGTAGCCTGTGATGATGGAGAAAGACGGGAGGCTAGGAGGCATTGGAAGAACTGATGGTGAAGAAAAGCAAATGGTGACTGTCTGTTTGAGGTGTCATGCTGTCAGAGATGAGGTAGGGTTTGGGGCCCATTTGGGCCAAATTGGGCTACATTTATGCCCAACCAGTGAGGGTTTTCAGCTGAGAAGCGAGAACCTTGCTCTACACCCATGATAATAAAGGTTACTGTTGCCCCAGCACATAGGCTATGAGTTTGGGCATGCTTATGTACGTGATGCCATGCTGAGATCCAAGAAAATTATATGTCCAGTAACTTCACACCAAACAGGGAATCGAATAGTCAAGGATTTGGAATTTTGTAATGACGTGGTTGTGGTAACTGACTCAGTGATTATTTTATTGCTGACATGTTGTAAAACATCAAACAAATTGCAGAAATAGGATGTATTTAATTTGTGGGCATTAGTTACCGTTTTCCGCAAATTGTGGGAATACTTATAAATTATTTCAATTTCTGTGATAAATCATTTTTGGCCATGCCACCAAAATTCATGATTTGAATATGCAGAAGAGGAGACCATACCTATTCCCAGAACAGTTACGCATAGACTGTGTTACCTTTCTAAACAACACTGTAAAATGGTTATATCTTGATATATTTGGTGCATAGAATGTCATATACATGTGATCTTAATATTTTTTGTTATATTAATGGTCTCTCTTTTTCATGCCTTGTGGTGGCATTTTATTGCAGCAAGTATGAGTATAATGGGGAGTCAAGAAACATGGCGGTTACACAGTTTGAAGCTGTTGATGCACGGCGGTGCTTTCCATGCTGGGATGAGCCTGCATTTAAGGTGTTTCACATGCCATTTTTATTTTCTGAACAATATTTTAATGTACTCTAAACATGAGTGGACAAGTAAATCCAATTTGTATTTTGTGTCTTCTTGCAGGTTTAAACTCCCTCTTACATATGTGCATATTACTAGTTTTGATTTTTTTTTTAAATATAGTGTTCGTTGTCTGAAATTATTTATGTATTGTCTTGGGTTTGTGTTTTTCAGGCTAAATTCAAGCTAACACTAGAAGTTCCATCTGAGCTGGTAGCCTTATCCAACATGCCAGCAGTTAAGGAGACAGTTAATGGACCTCTCAAGACCATTTATTACGAGGAAACACCACTTATGTCAACTTATCTAGTTGCCATAGTTGTTGGTTTATTTGATTACATAGAGAGTTCGACATTACAGGGTACATGATCAGTTGTCATGACCATGTTTTGTATTTTCATTCAAAGTGCTGTGATATTGCCCTTCTTCCTTACTTTCACATTCTATCAATTTGTTAATTCAATTAGGCACCAAAGTTCGTATATACACTCAAGTTGGCAAGAGTAATCAAGGAAAGTTTGCACTAGATGTTGCCGTGAAGTCACTGGATCTATATAAAGAGTAAGCTTCCACAACCTAGTATTTATTCTTAAATGTATTCTAAAAAATGAGACAGAATCAAATGGAAAAAAAGAGAGAAGATTTGTCCAATAATTCAAATTGTCAATGGATGGTACTAGTGTGATCAGAATCACTAATGTCAATTTTTTCCAGTTATTTTGCCACTCCTTACCCGCTACCTAAGTTGGATATGATTGCTATCCCGGATTTTGCTGCTGGGGCCATGGAGAACTATGGGTTGGTCACTTACCGGGAAACAGCTTTGCTTTATGACGAGCTATTATCTTCAGCATCCAACAAACAGCAGGTTGTGGCTACATGAACTTTTATCATATTCATCTGTTGCATTAGCTTATGGAGAGTCAGGATCACACTTTAATTCCTCACTATAATTATAACCAAGTAACTCTCTTCTTTTTTTCTTAACCCCTCGTCAACTTAGGTCGCAATAACTGTTGCACATGAGTTGGCTCACCAATGGTTTGGGAATCTTGTAACCATGGAATGGTGGACTCATTTGTGGCTAAACGAGGGTTTTGCTTCCTGGGTAATCAATCCTGCCACAACTATTAAGTGGTTATAATGTTAGACCATTTTTTGTGCATCCTCATTACTGAATTAAGTCCTTATGTTTCAAAAGGTGAGCTACTTGGCAGTAGATTCTTTATTTCCTGAATGGAATAACTGGACCCAGTTCCTTGATGAGATGACCTCTGGCCTCAAACTTGATGCACTTGCAGAATCTCATCCAATTGAGGTATTCTTCTTGCTATGACTTGGCCAATTTGCTGAAAATGGTTGCTTTGCATTTTTTAGCATTTTTTTCCTTAGAATATTTTGTGAATAATTCTGCAACAGGTGCTGCAAAATATTTGCACTAGAGATATGGTAATTTATTATGACAGTGTGATAAATTTTGATTAGGCATGCATCCTGTGATTGATATGTTACTACCCTTCTTTGACATGATTCATGTTCATCCTTCTATTTAAAATATCTTTGCTTGAACTGTTCAATTAAGTGCAGTGTATGTTATAGTAACTTGGCCTATACAACCAATCTAGTCTAGAGTTGTACTATGAGGCACGACTCTCTTTTATGCATAGTTGCATACCTTAGGGCATGCACAATGCAAGGTACTTTGGCATGTGTGCTTAAAGAGAAAATATTGCCGCATTGTTAAGCACCTGCTTGAAACAATTCCCCCCCCCCCCAATGCAATCAAATCTTACACATTCTTAAATTGGTTCAGTTATCTTGTTAGCTCACCTTAAGCACCTATTAAAAACTGGACTAATCTTAGCATCTTTGCTTCCCTATAAGCACCCTATCCCATCTGACTTTTTCCTACATAAGCATCCCATTGTACATGCCCTAATAGATAATGGAACAAAACATGAAGTTGTAGATAACATCTTCCTATCATTAATGTGATATTAGAGCATAAGGCTAGACCCTAGCCACCTCTCACATCTCACCACCACTGGCACCTTCTCACGTGGTGCCGTCGCCATCTCTGGCAGGGCCGTCATCATCTCGCTATCTTCTTTCCAACAATCCATGTTCCATCTACCAAGTTGGATTTGCTGACGCCTACCGGTCTCGCCATCGCCGATGCTTGTTTTAGACTGTTGTTTAGAGAACCTGAGCAAATTCGGCAATATACTGTCAATCATTCCTTATTGTTTCAGACTTTACAGCATTAGCCTGTCCATTTGTGTCAGTTGTGATTTCTGTTTATTGGAACTAAGCATTTTTCTTGTTTGTTCAGGTTGAAATAAACCACGCCAGTGAAATTGATGCAATTTTTGATTCCATAAGCTATGATAAGGGAGCTTCTGTTATTCGCATGCTACAAAGTTACCTTGGCGCAGAGCGTTTTCAGGTTTGACGCTGTTTTTCTATGGATTTTATCTGGATCTTGTTTCTTCATTGGTCCAGTGTCCACTACTGTGTAGTGTCACTCTTGCATCTTGCCATTGCATGTTTATGTTTTCCTTTTTCTTAATTAACCTGTTAGCCACAAGGCTAGATGTCTCTGCAGCTATTCTGTCTGTAAGACTCTTTAACTCACTATAAACTAGATCACTCGATGATCAGTGGCTCAACTCAGAGATTGGTGCTGCGAATCTTGCAGCTTTTCTATATCTGTTACCTCTTATTTAAAGTAACTATATGTACATGCAAGGGGGCCACGGATAGGCACCAGTAGCCACACAATGGATCCTAGAATCTAGCCATGACTTAGGCAACTGACCACTAACACCACTCGCCTGTTCTCCTCCTAAAGACTAGGACAAAGCTAACTGTAGGGAAAATAACAAACAGCTAATGACACTTGACTCTATCTACTGCTACTGAAACCGTGTGCAGGGAGTACAGCCAACAATTCTCCCCCTAATCCCTGCACTTTGAAGAGATTTGGACCATGCCAATCCTTGCTCGTAGCTCATGGAATTTTACCCGCCCAAGTGCCTTCGTTAAGATGTCAGCGAGCTGGTCCGAAGTAGTGATGAAGCTGGCCTTAATGCTCCCTTCTTCCAAGCAGTTTCTGATGAAGTGATAGCACAGATCAATATGCTTACTGCGTTCATGGAAAACGGGGTTCTTGGCCAGCGCGAGGGCAGACTGACTGTCCACCCTCAGCTCGATCGCTTCTGGTTCCCTCCCTAGGAGCTCACCGAGCAGCCGAGCCATCCAAAGAGCTTGTGTAGCGGCAGTGGTGGCAGCGACGTATTCAGCTTCACATGAGGAAAGGGCCACCACCCTTTGCTTGAGAGATTGCCAACTCACCAAGCAGTTGTTGAGGAAGATGAACATGCCGCTCGTACTCTTCCTGGTGTCGATGTCGCCGGCCAGATCGCTATCCGAGAAGCCGATCAAGTGCTGAACTCCGGTGCGCCTTTCATAGCGCAGCCCGAAGTTGATGGTGCCGGCGACGTAGCGGAGAAGACGCTTCACAGCCTGCAGATGCTCTGTTGTAGGCTTCTCCATGAATCGGCTGACAAAGCCAACTGCGAACGCCAAGTCCGGCCTTGTGTGAACAAGATACCGGAGACTCCCGACGATCCAGCGGTAGTGCGTGGCATCCACCTCTTCCTCCGTGCTGCTGCGACTCAGTTTGAGCCGTTCCTCCATAGGAGTGTGTGCCGGGTTGCAGCCCTCCAGTCCAGCGAGCTGGAGGATCTTCTTGGCGTAGTGCGCTTGCCGTAGAGTGATGGCGCCCTTCTCCTGACGCACCTCGATGCCCAGATAGAAAGACAAGAGGCCGAGGTCGCTCATCTGGAAGGAGCGTTTCATCTTGCCCTTGAACGCCTCCACAGCTGCCGGTGATACTCCAGTGACGATCAAATCATCAACGTACACGCCGACGAGCAGCACTGAGCCACCAGTACCACGTCTGTACATGGCGTGCTCATGCTGACTTTGTGCAAAACCGAGCTGCTTCAGTGTGGAGTCCAGCTTCTCATTCCATGCGCGAGGAGCTTGACGCAGCCCGTAGAGTGCCTTGCGCAGGCGCAATACCTTGCCCTCCTTGCCGCTGATGGTGAAGCCGGGCGGCTGGCGCATGTAGACCTCCTCCTTGAGATCCCCGTTCAAGAAGGCCGACTTTACGTCCATATGGTGAACGCGCCAGCTCTCCTGTGCTGCCAAAGCAAGCAGAAGCCTCACGGACTCCATGCGCGCCACCGGAGCGAAGACTTCGTCGAAATCGACACCCTCCTGCTGCACAAAGCCGCGTGCGACCAGCCGGGCTTTGTGCTTGACGATGTCGCCGGCCTCGTTGCGCTTCAGTTTGAACACCCACTTAAGAGTGATCGCACGATGGCCGTGCGGCAAATCAGCGAGCTCCCAGGTGCGGTTCCGCTCAACGGAGCCGATCTCCTCCTTCATTGCTGCACGCCATGATGGGTCACGGTCTGCTTCGGCGAATGAACACGGCTCCCCCGTGCTCGCCAAGTGGAGCTCGCCGCCGATGGTCCGATCAGCAAGGCCGGGCACCACCTCGTCTTCCCATAGAAGGTTGTCGTAGGTGCGGTACCGGACTGGCGAGTTCACGTGCGCAGCATCAAGTCGATCGTCGTCGTTGCTTGGTGGAGAGACGAACTCCGGAACTGGCGCAGGTACAATGGGTGCTGGCGGTGAGGCAGGTGCCGCCGGCGCAGGCGACGTTGCTGGTGTTGCCGGAGGTGGACTCGTGGCCGGAGTGGGCGACGATGGCTGCTCAGTGGTGTAGGTGAGCTCGACGATAAACTCACCACCGTGTGCTGTGTCGACGCCGCTCGTGCTCCAGTCCCACGCGCGGTCCTCGTCGAAGACCACATCCCGGACGTTGCGGACGCGCTGGGTCTTCGGATCCAGGATGCGGTACGCCTTGACACCTTCCTGGTAGCCGATGAAGACGCCGAGCACGCTCCGATCGTCTAGCTTGCTCAAGTGACCCGGCTCCTTGGCATAGGCGAGGCAGCCGAACGTGCGGAGGTAGGAGACTGCAGGCTTCTTCCCGTGCCAAGCCTCGTACGGGGTCTTGCCGGCGAGTGCCTTGGTTGGAGTGCGGTTCAGCAAGAACACTGCCGTGGTCACTGCCTCACCCCACAGCTCAGATGGCAGGCCCCTCTGTTTGAGGAGCGCGCGAGCCATGGACACCACCGTCTGATTGCGCCGTTCGACGACGCCGTTCTGCTGGGAAACGTACGGCGTCGAGAAGTGGCGCTGGATGCCTTTATCAGCACAGTACCCCATAAACTCAGCCGATGTAAACTCACCTCCATTGTCCGTGCGGAACACCCGGAGTTTGCGCCCGGATTGGAGTTCAGCTGCAGCTTGCACGCGCTTGATCGCCTCTGGAGCGCCAGCCTTGGTTGCCAGGAGCACCACCCACATGTAGCGAGTAGCGTCGTCAACTAGTAGCAGAAAGTAGCGCCGGCCTCCAGACGTGATCGGCGTGATGGGGCCGCAGATGTCGCTATGGACGAGCTCGAGAGGATCGGTGGCGCGGTACTTGGCCTGTCGCGGGAACATGCCGCGGCGATGCTTGGTCGTCACGCAGACGTCGCAGAGTTGCTCGACGTGTTCGAGTTGGGGCAGTCCGCGAACCATGTCGTGGCGCACCATCTTCCCCATGGCGTCGAAGTTCAGATGGCCGAGACGCTCGTGCCAGCGCCAGGCGTCGTCGTCGCGACGTGCAGCGAGGCAGACTGGGCGCGCCACCTCCAAATGCAGCACATACAGGCGGTTTCGGCTCCGCTTGATCTTCGCGAGGAGGCGGCGCTGACGATCCCAAATGCGCATGACGCCGTGCTCAACCCCCACCTTGGAACCGCTCTCATCGAGCTGCTCGACGCTGAGGATGGCATTGCGCAGCCGCGGGACGTAGTAGACCCCATTCAGCGCCCTGTGCTCGCCGCGCTTGCTGGAGAAAATGACGGTGCCCACGCCGTCGATGTCGACGACGGAGCCGTCCCCGAACTTGATTGTGCCTCGGACGGCACGGTCCAGGTCGGAGAAGACGTCCAGCCGCCTGGTCATGTGGTTCGTGGCTCCCGTGTCCACGTACCAGCCATCGAGATGGTCGTCGTCGCCTGCTGCGCCAAGGAACGCCTGCGCCTTTGGTTCGAGCAGATGGAGCAGCGCGGGCGAGGATGGCGGCGCCGGGATCAGGGCGGAAATTTTCGCAGGTTCGCAAGGAGGAGGCGTCGCAGCGGAGATCGGCGCGGGTTCAGGCGGAGGAGGCCCGAAATCTACCGCAGCGACCGCCATCAGCAGCGCCGGTTCGTCGTCCTCTTCCGCCTAGGCCACGTTGACCCGCTCCTTGGGCTTGCGGCATGCCTTGGCCCAATGGCCCTTTTTGCCGCAATTTCGGCAGCCATCATCGTCTGGAGGGGCGTCGCCTCCAGATGCGCCGCCGCCGCCGTTTCGCCCTCCGCTCTTCCTGCGCTGGCGCCGGCGGCGCTCCCCGCCTCGCGACGCCGACTTGGAGGAGCCTTGCCCGGGCGGCCCGCCTCGCTGGCGCATGCGCTCCTCCCACTGTTCGGCCGTGAGCAACAGCTTGCCGTCAGCACGCGGCTGTGAGGCCGCGTCATCTTCGACCAGGCGATCCTCCGCCGCCTTCAGCCTCCCTGAGACGTCCTCTAGCGTCAGCCTAGAGATGTCAAGGCTAACCTCGATGGCGATGGCGACCTGGGACAGCCTCTTGGGGACGACTTGAAGCAGCTTCTCCACCACCTTGGTGTCGTCGACTTGCTCGCCGACGGTGCCGAGGCTGGCGACCAGGTTGGAGAGGCGCAGGGTGAAGTCGTCAACCGCCTCACCGTCGTTGAAGCGGATGGCCTCGAACTCACGGCGAAGCCGCTGCGCCTTTGTCTTGCGCACCTGGTCGCTGCCGACGCGCATAGACTTCACAGCATCCCACGCCTCCTTGGCCGTGTCCTTGACTGCTAGCGCCGCGTGCATCTCCTGCGGGACGGCGCAGAGGAGCGCGTCGAGGGCGTTGCGGTAGTTGGTGAAGTCAGCGGTGCCGGGATCCATGGCAGTCCACAGACCCCGCGCCTGCAGCTTGACCTTCATGAGGAGCGCCCACTCGGTATAGTTTGTCTTGGTGAGTTGGGGCCAATTGGCCGGCCCGTCGACGTCCCTCACAACCCGCTGCACGATCACGCCGCGGTTCTTGCTGGTACCAGCGACGTCGTGGCTGCGGGAAGGGGAGCGCCGCCCTCGCGGCGACGGAGGGGCGGACATTGCCCACCGGATTGCTTGGTCGCGATTCCACCGGCGATTGCGCGCGACGATGGAGTCCAGCGGCCTTCCAACCGGCTCTGATGCCAATTGTAAGACTCTTTAACTCACTATAAACTAGATCACTCGATGATCAGTGGCTCAACTCAGAGATTGGTGCTGCGAATCTTGCAGCTTTTCTATATCTGTTACCTCTTATTTAAAGTAACTATATGTACATGCAAGGGGGCCACGGATAGGCACCAGTAGCCACACAATGGATCCTAGAATCTAGCCATGACTTAGGCAACTGACCACTAACACCACTCGCCTGTTCTCCTCCTAAAGACTAGGACAAAGCTAACTGTAGGGAAAATAACAAACAGCTAATGACACTTGACTCTATCTACTGCTACTGAAACCGTGTGCAGGGAGTACAGCAACACTGTCACAGTTCATCTTAACTGAAGATATGCTATTAAATCTGTAAACGAAATCTCTAGAGGGAATCACAATTATTAGCTTTGATTCGGTTACTGATGACATATGTTTATCTGGTGCAACTGCTTGAGAATAGCTTGAATTATGATTTCTCTTTTGTTTATTAAAGAGAAAGATGATTTTTTGTGTATTTATATTCGTCTATAACTCTGTTCCTATTATTATTCTGCTCGTACCAACTTTGTCCATCTTTACTCTTTCAGAAAGCTTTGGCTTCATATATCAAGAAGTATGCCTACTCAAATGCTAAAACTGAAGACCTATGGGCTGTTCTTGAGGAGGAATCTGGGGAGCCCGTTAAGGATTTGATGACTACATGGACTAAGCAGCAAGGATATCCTGTTATTTATGCAAAACTTAATGGACATGATTTGGAACTTGAACAGGTTTTGCTGATAGATATCTCATTTTTCATGTCTTCCTAATATACATGGACAACTGAGTACACACGCTTATATTCTTGTTATCTATTCCATTTATGTTTAATTTAGCTAAGCTATACCTGGATTGGTCACTTGGTCAGTATTGCTTGTTTCTGGAACATCTTTTATTGACACAATTGAACATTATGTTAACATATTCTGTCCATACAGTTGTTTGCCGTCATGTAGTTTCTTAAACATTTTTGGACAAAATGCAAGCTACCCTGAGAACAAATTCAGAATGATACTGGCTTGAGATAAGAAAAAACATAGTGTTTGCTTTCCTCATTGCCTTATTTTTCATTTATTATCTATTTGGATTTTGACATTTGCCAACAGACCTTCTCGAATTTGCACATTTGCCATTGGAAAAAGGCTAACTGCATATATGCCACTGAAATTGTGTTCAATGCTTCTAGCTTGCCACTAGGATAACACAGGACTAACACCATTAAGTTACAATCGCTTAACCAGTTAAAAGATATAATTGCCCTTTTGAAAAGAGAAGGAAGAAGAAAAGAACTGTCAGGTACACCCAGCACACAGCAGCCATGTCCAGACTAGAGGGAGGAGCTGCACCGCTCCATCCATGTTTTACCAAGAACAAATCTGTGGGCTGTGGCCCTGAAAAATCCAAATACACACGAGAGTACAAGGAACACATGTAGCAATGAACCAAGTACCAATTCACTCGGATCTAAAAGGATCAATCGATTCCGCTTATCAGCTACAGCCTGAACTCAGATATGCACACTAACAAGCTGAGAAAAATGGGGATCAGAGTTTGGAGGAAGGATTCCCTTCTTACCTCGAGGAACTCCTGCCAGGCTTGCACGATCTGGGTCTAGACTCTAGATATGGTCCATGAGCTGCTCTGTGGACCCCAGTGAGCCGGATGGCATTGGCAATGAGTGGACTATACCTGCGGGGGAGCCATTCTCTCAGCTCTCCCAATGCTCTTCTCTGGTCTCGCTGCCAACTGCATGAGGGAGTAGGAGTGGCAGGCAGCAACCTCGCTCTGGCACGGAGAGGCTGGGAGGTCAAAGTGATTACTGCTACGCATCTTTCTGCTCGCCACCACCAGTGTGCATGCAAAGGCTGGAGGAGGCGTAGCCAGGGAGCGAGAGCAAAGTTCGTTGTGGAGATGGTCGCGGCGGCTGGGGTGAGATGAGGTGGGTTGGGAAGATGGGAAGAAATAGGGCAATATAGTCATTTTGACATCTTGATTTCAGCCTTCATTTTTCCTAAATAAAAAATGTAACGGCAGGTTGCACCTGTGGCAGATGGATCAAGCTCACACGTTGTAATGGCAAATTTGCAATTAGGCATCCTTTAATGGCAAATCCTGAATTGGGGTCCCAGTTGGTGGCAACAATGCCATATCTCCGTATGCTCAATCAGAAGTATATAGAGCACATCTCTGAAGCCATTAAGGTTTCTGTATTAGCATACACAGTTGTTTGACCTTACAACTTTTTTGTTATGCTGGATGTTGTTTGTGATATAATTTCTCAGAAGGAAGACAACCTATAAAGAAAATTAAACTAACAAAATGTGTTTGGCTTGTCCACCTCTATACTTCCATTGTACTGGAAAGTATTTGCTAAATGATTTGTTCTATTACAGGTGCAGTTTCTGTCTGACGGATCCTCTGGTCCTGGCATGTGGATTGTTCCTATAACATCATGCTGTGGCTCATATGATGTACATAAAAAGTTTCTATTGAAAGACAAGACTGATACTGTGCATATTGAAGAGTTCACTGCCTCTCAAAGTGCTGATGCAGAGAAGGGTAAAAACTTTTGGATCAAATTGAACATTGATCAAACTGGATTCTACAGAGTGAAGTATGATGAAGAACTTGCAGCTGGACTTGTAAATGCAATCAAAGCAAAGAAGCTATCTCTAATGGATAAGATTGGTAATGACAATTGGACTTTTTTACCACTATTGTGCTCTTTCTCAAGGTTTCTGACAACGGTGACACATTATTCTTGTAGGTATCGTGGAAGATTCCTACTCCCTTTCTATTGCTTGCAAGCAAACACTGACATCCTTGCTGCGACTGTTGAATGCTTATCATGACGAGTCTGATTTCACTGTACTTTCACATGTAACCTCTGTAAGTAAATCTTGCACCCCCAATGGATTCTTAAACTTTGCATCTACAATCAATTCTATGGCATTTGATGTTTCCTTTTAAAGATTACATTTATGTTTCCTCTATCTTGCCAGGTATGCTTAGGCATTTCTAAAATAGCAGTTGACGCTACTCCTGACTTGAACAAAGATATCAAACAGCTTTTGATCAATCTTCTTTTGCCAACAGCCAAGTATGCCAACTAACTTTGTATTTACTTGTTTTTCAGGATCTTTAATTCTAGCTTTCCATAAATTGTCTTATATTTCCATATGATTATTTACTTCTGTGTGTCTTATGTCTATCCTTATGCATGTAACCAGTGACTTGCTTTGTTATAATTTTCTTTTACTGCAAATTTCTTGATGTTTCTTTGCTGAAACTATATTAAAAGCCTCTATTTACCTTAATATTCCAGAAAATTAGGCTGGGACCGCAAGGACGGTGAGAGCCATCTGGATGTAATGCTTAGATCACTGCTCTTGATTGCCCTGGTCAGACTTGGACATGATGAAACTATACATGAGGGAGTTCGACGTTTCCACATCTGCATTGGAGACAGCAAAACTTCACTTCTTCCACCAGATACTAGAAAGGTCATGTCTTGTCCTTTGCATACCGCTGCAGTGTTTTCTTTCTGATGTCTAAATGCAATATTTTGCAGGCTGCATACCTTGCTGTGATGCGGACAGTTAGTACCTCAAGCAGAGCCGGTTATGATGCTCTCCTCAAAATCTACAGAGAAACGGTTGAAGCACAGGAGAAGTCACGTATTTTAGGTTTGTGTGTGGATTTTTCAACTGTCTAGTTTGTGCAAGAGATGGTTTATCCTGAAAATCTTGGCACTTTGTTTCCAGGCTCATTGTCTTCATCCCCAGACAAGGCTATTGTTCTTGAGGCATTGAACTTTATGCTTACTGATGAGGTTAACCTCTAAACCATTTCTATTATACATATTGTTGTGTTAGAAATGAATTGTTCCAAAGATTTTACTACTCAAAGTAGCTCTGATTCGGCACAAGGACATGTTCAAAAGCCAATCTAATCCATCGCTTGCTTATTAGGTACGGAATCAAGATTCATTTTATATCCTCGGTGGCATTAGCTTAGAAGGACGAGAAGTTGCGTGGGTCTGGCTGAAGGTACGTTACAGTTGCAGGGAACCTAAGCTAGGGCATTTGTTTTATTATCTGATAAAATGTGCATATATTTCTAGCATTCCAAAGTTTCACGTGTCCTCTTCTTTAGAGGAAGTGTGGTGTATCATGGTGTGCGATGCAGTAGCACCCAATCCACCCATTACGGATTTACTGCCTTTTAAACAGTGCTCTAAAAAAACAAACAACTACTTTTTATGGTGCATGATATTCATGCTGATGCTGTGTACCACCAATACATTGTAAACTTGTGGGTATCAGCTGATATATTAACAAAAAAATTTGGCTAGACACCCTCTGAGACTGTAAGGACAATATGAATAAAGAATAGTTCAGACTTCAGACAATGTTAAAATTATTAATTGTTACACTAAATGGTTGAAATAACTAAGTATCCTTAGCACTATGCATGTCATCTATCAATTCCTTTATCCAACATTGGTGCAACTGAGCCCATGTAATATGCAATTTTGACCCATAAATTGAAATCCTGTTTAGCTGAAATTGTTGCAATTTTGCTCATCTGCTGTAGCATTAGCACATGCAAAGGAGCCCTGCATCTCTGCTATAGCATTAGCACATGCAACGGAGCTCTCCATGTGAAGAATACGAGCATATGAAACCCAATTTATTGCAAAAGCATCGATATCGTCCATCTGTTACGATATAGTCTATTAATTTTGCATCTAAGCCACCCAAAAGTGAAGTTAAAAAGAAGTTGTTCTGTTACTTCGACAACTAAAATTGAAAACATGCTGGATGTTTATGCCCGTGTCTGCCCCTTTGCAGCAAAATTGGGATCATGTGTTCAAGACTTGGCGATCGAGCTCACTCATATCAGATTTCATCAGCTCCGTTGTCTCACCGGTACACTGGAAGAAATTTATTTTCACCGTTCTTCCCACTCTTTTATATGTTAGTAATGTTTCTTTTCCTTATACGTGTCTGTTGTACATGCTCAGTTCACCTCTGATGAGAAAGCTGTTGAAGTCTCCGAGTTCTTTGCCGATCGCATCAAACCGTCGTTTCAGAGAGCACTGAAGCAGAGCCTCGAGAGGGTGCGGATCAGCGCGAGATGGATTGAGAGCATCAGGAGCGAGCCCAACCTTGCTCAGACAGTGCACGAGCTGCTCCAGCGCTAGGCGTAACATGCGGCTTGCTACAAACAACTGTTTCTAGCGTTACCACCTCATGGGACCTTATGGGAGTCGCGTCCGAAAGGATTGCTGGGCGTGGTTGTTCTTACAGTGGTGCTTTGGGCGGTTTAACCTGTACCTTGTCTGTGTCGAAAAAAAGAAGTCATCACGTTTGATTCTAAGAGTGGTGTGCCAAGTCCAAGATTGTAACAGCAAGAGTAATAAAGCAAAAAAGTTATTGTACATATCTAATTTATTTCCACATGGCAAAAAGAAAAAGTAACAAGAAACAACGTACAGTACATATCAATATATACAACAGCCACAAAAAGACGTTATACAACATAAAAGATTAGCTGCTTGTGAATACCGCATATTGTTCTATGGCTAGCCAAATATGCAAGTCTCTTCCAAGGTCCTAAGCTCTAAATTTTTATTTTTCCTTTTGGGGAGGTGCCAAGTTTCTAAACTCTGCTTTGCACATCTCAGTCACTGATGACGTTGTAGGAGAACTTCGACAGCAGATTTGGAATCCCAGATATTATTGGACCATAAACCTGTAAACGGTGATCAATTAGATGCTGACAGAAACTTGAGTCCTGAACTCCAAAACTTCGGCTCATGATTTAGAATCTAACATACCTGAGCATTGCCATGAATCTGGGACAGAGGCACGGCTAGGAGCTTCATGTTCCTCGGCACAACGAACTGCCGAGACATCGGCAACCTAATCAGGAACAGCTTGATGCATTCCTTCATGGAGCAAGACGATTCACTCATTCAGGTTAGACAAATGGAGAGGAAATTAAGCATACATACACTAGAAATGCCAATCCATTCACCTTTGACGAGCGAAAGTTTGGAGGCATATATGGAAACGGTACGGCCTCGAATTCAGATCTCCACCGCATCCCAATGGACTCTCCAATCTGGTCGATAACAATAACGAATGTCAGTTAATCCTTGCACGTTCCCTGCCCGGTGGCCTGTTTAATCACCAAATTTAATCACCTTTACTTGGCCCGTTTCAGCGTTTCTGCACTTTAATCAGCATTAGCTAGTCTTTCATTAGCATTAGCTAGCCTTTAATTAGCATTCCCTGCATGTAACGATAGCTGAGAATAAATAGAGGAGAAAAATAGAAAAGGCTGCAAGTTGTATCGCAGCACAAAAGACTCTTGTGCTTGTACATATTTTCTCTAATTCCCGTGTGTGTTCTGCTCGTGTTTGTGTTCGGCTCGGGATTTCCAATATTTGATGCCAGAGCCTGAGTTGTCGATCCAAGTGCAGCTATGTCATCGTGGGCTCCTAGGGGCCCGCAGTCGAGGACTCCTCCGCACCGAGGCCGCCGTAGCTCACCGACACCTCCTCCGCGCCGGCCACGGCATCGTGACGACGGTGGCCACAAGATTGTTGTGCATCACGTCGTCAAGGAGGTATCGGGCTCGGTGGTCTACCCCACACTCACACAGACGAACTACATCGAGTGGGCGCTCATGATGCGGGTGAACCTGCAGGCGCAAGGCCTTTGGGAGGCAATCGAACCCAGCGGCGGTGACTACCGCGACGATAGGCTGGCGCTATTCGCCATTCTCCGCGCCGTGCAATTGGAAATGTTGTCCACTCTCGCCGTCAAGGACGCCTGAGACGCGATCAAGACGATGCGCGTCGGTGTCGAGCGTGTTAGAGAGGTGAACGCACAAAAGCTGCGACGTGAGCTCGGCGAAATCGAGTTCAAAGATGGCGAGTCTGTCGATGACTTCGCCATGAGGATGACGAGCCTCGCCAACAACCTCCGAGTACTGGGGGACGAAGTCACTGATGTTGAGGTGGTGCGAAAATTTCTACAAGTCATTCCAGAATGTCTCCAGCAGGCCACCATCTCCATCGAGACCCTCCTTGATCTGAGCACAATCTCGATCGAGAGGTGATCTGTCGCTTGCGCGCTGTGAAGCAGAGGTACAAGCTAGGCTCTTCTGGTGGCAATGGCGGGCAAAAGCTATTCCTCACTGAGGAGTGGCTAGCTCGCATGAAGAAGCGTGATGGTGAGGGAGGATCCAGCAGCGGCGGCAATGGCGGCTCTTGTTGTCATCATGGCAAGAACCGTGGGTGCGACAACAGCAATGGGCCGCGCGACGGCAACGCCATCACATCAGCCCAGGAGGTGGTCGGGATAACTATCGGAACTGTGGAAAATTTGGCTATTGGGCCAGGGATTGTTGCAGCAAGCCGAAGCAGGCTGAGGCCCACCTGACACAGGGCGACGATGATGAGCCCACGCTTTTGATGGCCAAGGCTTATGTCGCATCGCCCGCCACGTCCACTCCGCGGTTGGTCGAGGCGAAGGTATTCGCACAGCTGGATTGAGAGGAGGACCACAACGATTGGATGTGGTACCTCGACATCAGTGCCACAAACCACATGACCGGGTCGCGCGCTGCCTTCTCCGAGACCGACTCTGGAATCCGAGGCGCTGTCAAGTTCGGTGATGACTCCATCGTCGACATCGAGGGGCGTGGCACGATCTTGTTCGCCTGCATGACCGGTGAGAACCGTGCGCTCACGAGGGTGTACTATTCCCTGGCTCACCACCAACATCATCACCATCGGCCAGCTTGACGAGAACGGCTGCCAGGTGCTGGTCGACGGCGGTGTTTTGCAGATCTGGGACACAGATCGACGACTGCTGGCGAGGGTGAGGCGCTCCCCCAGCAGGCTGAACATACTCAGCCTCGACATTGCGCGACCGGTGTGTCTGTCGGCAAGAGGCTCAGAGGACGCATGGCGCTGGCACGCGAGGTACGAGCACCTCAGCTTCTAGTCCCTGTGCAAGATCTCCAAGGAGGCCATGGTGCGAGGGCTGCTGCGGATTGATCACATTGATCAAGTCTGCGATAGCTGCCTCGTCGGGAAGCAGAGGCGAGCATCCTTCCCCAAGCTGGTGAAATATCGCACGGAGCACGTCCTCGACCTTGTGCACGGCAACCTCTGCGGGCTGATCACGCCAACGACGCCAAGCGGCAACCGCTACTTCCTGCTATTGGTGGATGACTTGAGCCGCTACATGTGGCTCAGTCTCCTCACGAGCAAGGACCAAGCTCTAGCGGTAATCAAGCAGTTCCAGGCCATGGCAGAAGTGGAGTCAGGAAGGAAGCTAAAGGTACTCCCGCACCGACTGCGGTGGCGAGTTCACTTCGGTGGAATTCGGCGAATACTGCACCGAGCATGGTGTGCAACGATAGCTCATGGCTCCCTATTCTCTGCAACAAAATGGAGTCGTTGAGCACCACAATCAGACAGTGGTCACCATGGCCCGAAGCATGCTGAAGGCAACAGGGCTCCCTGGAACATTCTGGGGTGAGGCTGTCTCCACCGTCATTTTCATCCTCAACCGTGCACCGACTCGAAGCGTCGATGGCAAGACTGCGTACGAGGCCTGGCATGGCATGTGGCCAGTGGTGCACTTCCTTCTCACTTTTGGCCGCATCGCGCATGTCAAGAACATGAAGCCCCATCTGAAGAAGCTCGATGACGCAGCGCCCCGATGATCTTCATTGGCTACGAGAGCAAGTCCAAGGAATATCGGGCGTACGACCCCATCGGCAAGCGCGTGCACGTGACGCATGACGTTGTGTTCGATGAATAGGCGCAGTGTAAATGGAGCACAAAGCAGGAACACGAGGTGAACGTCGACGATCCCTTCACCATGGAGTACATGGTCACTAGGGAGCTAGTGTGCGACACGCATATGAGCTCCCCAGACCATGGCAGAATATCTTCTCCAGCAACACTTGCAACTGTAGAGGATCAAACTCACTGGCGATCGAGCACGTCACGCCACCCACGCACGACTCCAGGATTAATGCAGATGCTGATGATGATGCTCCTCAGTGCTACCGCACCGTCGACAACTTCCTCGTCTCGACAACACCATGAGGGTACGCACCACGCCAACTCAACCTCGACGAGCTTCACATGGTGAGCGCTGAGGAACCAAGCAGCTTCGCTAAAGCAGAGCAAAGCAACAACTGGTGGAAGGCAATGCAGGAGGAGATGTACTCCATTACTGACAAGAAGACCTGGAGTCTTGTTGATCTCCCTGCAGGTCACCGCGCAATCGGCCTAAAGTGGGTGTACAAAATAAAGTGTGACGAGCATGGAGACATTGTGAAGCACAAGACGCATCTCGTCGCCAAGGGCTACGTCCAGCGATAGGGGGTGGACTTTGATGAGGTCTTTACTCCTGTTACCCGTCTGGAGACGGTGCAGCTCCTACTCGCCATCGCCGCACATCAATCATAGGAGGTTCACCATATGGATGTCAAGTCGGCATTCTTGAATGGTGATCTCCGGGAGGAGGTGTACGTTGCGCAGCTGCCTGGCTTCATCAACAACAAGCACAAGAACAAGGTGCTACGTCTCCACAAGGCGCTCTACAGTCTTCGCTAAACACCGCGCACCTGGAACGAGAAGCTGGATGCCACTCTACTCACACCTCGGGTTTCATCGCAGCAGCTCCGAACATTGAGTGTACACGCGAGGTGAAAGTGGGAGTCGACTGATTGTGGGTGTCTACGTCGACGACTTCATCATCATCGGTGACAACACCAACGGCATCCACGAGTTCAAGGGGGAGATGAAGAATTTATTTCGGATGAGCGATTTGGGAGCACTCAAGTACTACCTCGGCATCGAGGTGTAGCAAAGCCCAGACGGCATCAAGCTCGGGCAATCAGCCTACGCGTTGAAGATTCTGGAGAAGGCTGGGCTGGTGGACTGCAACCCCTGTCAGACTCCAATGGAGATACGCCTCAAGCTCAGCAAGTCAGCCGGTCGATGCTACTCCCTACCAGAGTCTAGTCGGGAGCCTCCGGTACCTCATCCACACGCGGCCGGACTACGTCAGCCGCTTCATGGAGGCACCATGTGAAGAGCACCTCATTGCCATGAAGCATACTGCGCTATGTTGCAGGAATAAGAACATTGGGTGTTCTTTACACGGCTGGGAAGAAAAAGAGCATATGGCCATGTCTGTTGGGCTACAACGACAGTGACATGACCGGCGACATCGATGATAGGAAGAGCACCTCCAAGATGATCTTCCTTGACGGCAACCCCATCACCTAGCAGTCGTCCAAGCAGAAGGTGGTGGTATTGTCATCCTGCGAGGCAGAATATATTACCACGGCCTCCGCGACGTGCTAGGACGTTTAGCTGGCACAGCTTCTGAGTGACATGCTCAGCTCAGAGCCTAGCGTACCGATCCTGAAAGTGGACAGCAAGTCCACAATCTTGTTAATCAAGAACCCAATGCATCACGAACGGAGCAAACACATCGACACAAAGTTTCATGTCATCCGGGAGTGTGAAAAAAAAGGCCAGATCGACGTTGAGTTCGTCGGAACAGCTGAGCAGCTTGGTGACATTCTCACAAAGCCACTCGGCCGTGTCAAGTTCATGGAGCAGATCGCGAAGATCGACGTCGTCGAGATTCCAGTTGAACCGGACAAGTATTAGCGGGGCACAATATCAGTTAATCCTTGCACGTTCCCCTGCCCGCTGGCCCGTTTGATCACCTTTACTTGGGCCGTTTAAGTGTTTCTTCACTTTAATCAGCATTAGCTAGCTTTTAATTAGCATTCCCTGCATGTAACGATAGCTGATAATAAATAGAGGAGAAAAACAGAAAAGTCTGTAAGTTGTATCGCAGTGCTTGTACATATCTTCATCAATTCTCGCGTGTGTTTGTATTCGGCTTGAGATTCCCAACAACGAATACCAAAAAGATCAAATATTTCTGGATCATCCTACATCGGCATGGATGCCGATATGACTGAATTTATTGTTAACATCTTTCTACATCGAGGTTACCTGCCAGCCATCCATATCCTCAGCAGTAACCTGGCTGATAGCTTGCTCGAGAGTTTACGCCTAAGCACTTGGGCATCTGAAACACAACAAACATACAACCAAACCAGTGAACCTCCACTGCTGATCAGTTCTACTGCCTTGCAATTTTGCAAGACATTTCGCAGGACAGTAGGGTAATTTTAATTTCCTCTGTTAGATGTTGGAAATTAATCTTGTTTTACGGTAGGTTTAGTTTTGGTATGTAGGAGAGTCCATGTTAAAATAGAGAGTTGGAGTAGGATTAGAGTCCTAGTAGGAATAGGATTGCATCAGAATAGGTTTAGGAGTCTAGTATTTGACCCTTATATAATGAAGGGAGGGGGCACCCTATAATGTGCCTCGGAGAAGAGAGAGGTGCCGTGAAAAAAAAAGAGTCGTGTCCGTGAATTATAAAGTGTGCGTGCGTGAGAAATAAAATAGCAGCATGTGTTGAGAAAAATCTCGTCGTTCTTTTGTGTGTTTGTGTTTTTCGTGGTTGTTTGATCCTGGTGAAAAAACCAATAATTGGTATCAGAGCCTGTCAAGATGTAGAAGCTAATGAGATCCGGAGGCCGGTGCTGCGTCGCGGGTGTGCGGCGTGAGCGCGGCGTAGCTGCGTGGTGCGGCTCGCGAGGCCAGGCACGACTCATGCGGAGGTGGAGATCGACAGGGGAGTTGATGGCGTGGGTGATTCGGTGACTCGAACTTGATTCAACGGCATCTAGGCGGTCGCGCTGCGAGTTGAACTGGAGTGCGAGAGTTCAACTCGGTTACGTTTGTGTGACCGACTGCTGTTCAGGAGTCGTACTTGGTTGGCGGCGTTGGTGTCTGGTTCTGGATCGGTTGGTGGGGCCCAAGTTGGAGTGCTGCACTGGAGGAATCGCGGGATAGGGCAGGAAGCGTATCCGGTTCGAACTCTGTGCTTGGCTTGTTGTGTGGGAGACGGTCCAGGTCTTGCCACGTGCAGCAGGCAAGGCTGCTTGGTGGCTGGTTTGGGATCGTGGTCTCGATGGGCTTGCATGCATGCTGTGCGGCTCTTGTGGCTTGTGGGGCTCCTATGCAGCCAAGTATGCTAGCAAGACGTGTGCAGCTCGTGGGCGTTGGTAGAGGCCTGCCTCGGTGTAATGCAGTGCGAAGCGTGTGATCTTGTGTCGAGGTGTGGTCATGCATGTAGTGCCCATGCATATCCAAAGTGGTGTGTGGTGAGTGCAGGGTGAAAGAGGTGTGCTCTCCATCCTCGAATGATGAAGTAGTGTTCGTCGTCCTAAAACAAGTGCAGGGTGGACGAGGTGTGCTCGCCATCCTAGGTTGATGAAGTAGTGTTCATTATTCTAAATCAAGTGTGCAGGGAGGCAGGTAGGAGTGTGCTTGCTATCCTGAACTAAGTGTAAGTGCGTTCGGGGTGATGAAGAAGTGTTCGTCATCCTAAATCGAGTGTGAAGAAAATAAGATTAAGGGGGGAGTGTTAGAAATTAATCTTGTTTTATGGTAGGTTTAGTTTTGGTATGTAGGAGAGTCCATATTAAAATAGAGAGTTAGAGTAGGATTAGAATCCTAGTAGGAATTTTGGATTGCATCGGAGTAGAATTAATAGTCTAGTATTTAGCCCCTATATAATGAAGGAAGGGGCACTCTATAATGTGTCCGGAAAAGAGAGAGGTGTCGTGAAAAAAAAAAGTTGTATCCGTGAATTATAAAGTATGCGTATGTGAGAAATAAAATAGCAACGTATGTTGAGAAAAATCTCATGTTTTTTTATACGTTTGTGTTTTTTGTGGTTGTTCAATCCTCGTGAAAAAACCAACCTTAGAAGCTGACGAATTCAGAAACTCTTGCGAAAACGGGCAGGTTCGGGTAGGTATATATGCCCAAGTACAACACAAGTATGTAGTAGTATGTCTCTACTCTACCTTCCTCGCCAGGTCGCAGGCGGCCTCCCGGGAGCACGAAGAGGAGTTGCGGACTTGCAGCAGCAGCAGGTGCGGATGATCTAACAGCTCCACCTGCAAAGAAACCACCAGTCAAAAATCAAAGCCTGATCGCTTGATGGTGCACGACGGTACCAAGATCATGGGAGCAACGAGGTTTGTGTAATGGCTCGGAGCTGATGTGGAGGCAGAGATGAAGCTAGTACCAGGAGGACGCCATGGACGCTGGTGCGTAGCCCGTGAGCCGCGAAGCTGCACGCGCAACACAAGAAGAGGTGAACCGGACCAGCCAAGAACAGACCACGAGTCCAAGAACAGAGAGTGGCGCGGGGTGGTGGGTTTACGCTACTCACTTGGCCTTGAGCCGGAGCACGCGGTCCGCGGCCGTCTCCACGCCGCGGGCCTAGCCGGCGGCGTCCTTGGCGCCGAAGTAGTAGCGGCTGAGAGGGTATATCTCGACCCCTGCTCCCTCGCCGCCGCAGGCGCAGCCATCGTCACCTCCTCCATCTCCAGCCCCATGCCCAGCAGGTCGATCTCACTCACTCACCACCGCGCGCCGAGGCGCGAGTTGCGTAGCGGTGCCGCGAAAGGAAGGGAAGTGAGGCGGGGCGCGCAAATCGGCTGGAAAAGTGGAAGACGCGAGGGGAGAACAGGGTTTGGGAAGCTTCTGCCATCGCTCACAAGGCGCCCGGGTATGGGACGTGGCGGGCGCGGGAGGGAGCAGGGAGAAGAGGGGGTGGGACCCGCGTGTCAGTGTCGCTGTCTGTCCCCACTCTCGAATCTTCTTCGTAGAATTTTTTTTTATAAAATCTAATCTTTTAAAAGACTTATTCTCTTGATATGACACATGTAGTACTGCACATATGTTAGTTATTGAATGAAAAAAAAGACGATATAAATTAAAATCTCACAAGATTTTTCTCCCGACTCCAAAGGCAAGGTAATAATAGAAAGATGAAGACAAGTGGGCGGGCATGAGGTATCACAGGAATCTTCATGTTAAAATGGCAGGATATAGCTCAAACAAAAAATATTCTTTTTCAGCGGTCTACGAGGCTCAATCTATTAGTTAAGAAATACCATGAACTTTTTGTGTGCTAGCAATATCTCTATGTGTGATTCGTTAAAATAAGATATTTTTCCTCTAAAATCCATTGGCGACTTATAGATGGAATCTAAATCTACATAAGTGTCTTTTTTGAAAAAAAATAGGCAGGGAAAGTAGATTCCTGGCGATAGTTTCCTAGGACCATTCCAACAGGATGCTCAGAGGTGGGTGGAGAAAAAAATCAAAAGGCATACTTCCTGCGCTTTCAGAGGATCTAAATCAGTCTTCATCCTTTCGCTTTTCAAAGCCCCTCGCACTCTTCTTCCTCGACTGATCCAACGAGTTCAATGATTGGGGACTTGAAATGATAGCGGATTTGCTCTTTTCTTGTTTTTCTCAAATCTGAACTAAATCTTCTCGGACAAGAAGGCAATGGATCGTGACTATTTCTGCCTTGTGCTAGCAAGCAGATACCACTGGACGGTTCCCAAGGGGAGCCCATCCTGTGAACTGGACATCTCGCCGACCTACAACCATACCAAGAAGATCCCTTGATTCTGCTTCCGTCTATCATTCTTCTGTAAGGAAGTCAAAAATTGGGTTGGTTAAGCAATTGGTAGCCCCCGGATGAACAGTAGAATCCATAGAAGAATAGAAAACTGACACAGCAACACTTTCCACCTCTCTTCCTTCCTTTGGATTAGATAGGAAATCCTCAAAAGAGTAAGTCATTCAGCAAACTCTTCTCCACCGTTGCGGATTCTTATTCACAAACACCATTAAAAGTATGAGGCCGAGCCATTTCGGTGGCCTTGGAGCATGGTCTATTAGCCTCTATTTTCTGCCCCATTTGATATGTTAGTATGATTTAGATGTATGCGTTATGATCTAGCTACGAGCTGACAGTAATATCTCATATCGCCTCTGCAGAGAGGGCTCGCAGAGGACAGTGCCCGGTCGCCGTCCAACCAGGCCGCAGAACCCCTCCCAGACATGCTAGGAAGTGCCCAGGAGGTGATCGAGCGGCTGGAGGAGGCCATGGCAGGGGAACAAGCATAGCTTGTGGCCGAGCATGCCGCCCTCGTAGAGGAGAGGGGGCGGCTGGAGGAGGTCGGCTGCCTTTTGGAGGCCCGCATCACCTCGGTCTGCGCCGCCCATGAGAGGGAGAGGCGCGCGATGGCCGAGGAGCGGGAGACCTTGGATGAAGTGCGCGAGGAGGCCGTCGCCATGCAAGAGGAAGCCACCCGCCTGGGTGAGATATCACGGCGGCGGGCCGCAGAGCTGCTCGCCAGGGAGCGGCTGGTGCGGGCTCGGGAGGATGCCATCCTGCCGCGCGAGAAGGTGGTGGAGGCCTCCCAGGCAGACTTAGCCCGCCGGAACGATGAGCTTGAGCGGAGCCGTGCCGAAGTCCTCTGTCGGGAGGAGGAGGTCGTGATCCGTGAGACCGACGTCGGGATCACGGCGACGGCTCTGGATGCCCGAGAGGAGCAGCTGACTCGCCGTGAAGCGGAGGCTACCTTGGCGTCGGTGGCTTTAACTGCTTGGGAGGAGCAGGCCGCCAAGTGGGAGGCGGAGCTGACTGCCCGAGAGTAGGCCCTCTCTGCCCTCGCCGAGCAGGTGAAGCAGAAGCAAGCCGAAGCCCCGGTGACTAGCGCCGTCCTGACCAGCCCGGCCGAGGAGATAAGCCTTGAGGAGCAACTGCAGATCGCGAAGGACGGGCTTGAGACCGTTACCGCCGAGCGGGCCAACGTCAAGCTGATGATGCAAGACATCCTTCGGCAAGCACGGAGGTCCGTGAGGGTGGCCGGGCTCGGGCGAGTCTACGTGGGCGAGAAGGGGATGGAGCGAGCGACCATCGGCCACATCGCCCTCGGCTTTGAAGAGATCAGCCGGCGACTGAAGGCGCTTCCCCGGGCCATGCAAGAGTTAGCCTCCTGGGAAGGGCGTGGTCTGGCCCAAGCAGTGGCCGAGCACGTCCTGGCCTGCTACTGGAGCCGGGACCCCAACTTCTCACTGGAGCCAGCCCGGCAAGGGGTGGTCGAGGCCGAGGAGGGGGCCACCCGGGAGGCTGTCCGGGGTGTCGCCGCCGAGGTGGCGGCTTGCTTCATGCAGGAGCCGCCACCGGTACCGAGCAGTGGCAGCAGCAGCGAGGACTCCTCGCCGCCTCCTGAGCCCGCCGACCTAGATTAGGCTTTTGCCCTTTTCTTTTTCTTTGACTTGATGTAAATATGGGAGTGATCCCTCAGAACAGCTGTCCTTTTTTGAATATAATGGAAGCCTTTCCTTGGGATCGCAACTCCAGTGTTGTATTGATGCTTGATGAAGTTTTTCCTCTTTTCACTTGATGTCCAGAGGAGTACTTAGTCGGACCGAGCCCGACCTTTCCCCCCCGAGAACGAAGTCACCCCGACCACTCATCGCCCGAGTAGTAGGGCCTCTCCGCGCGTTCAGCCCCCGAGCCCTCGCGAGTCCGCAGCGGCTAAGTCAAGAGACAAAGGCACGAACTTCCTTGCTTGGGAGATAGGTTGATCCAGCACGGAGCACGCCACGACCAGTGAACGCTTTCCCATTTTGCGACCACTCAAACAAGCAGATCGGAGACACGTGTGGGCGGAAATGCGACCAAGAGTCCCCACGGTTTGGTGGTGCCCGGGCTAGGGTGGACCGGACCGAGCACCGACAGCCCACCCCCAGGGTCTAGGCTCCCGACCGCTCTTTTCTCGAGCGGTAGGACTACCCGAGAACCCTAGAGGCTCGGTAGTGCCCAGGGTACTTTTAAGCGGGCCGAACACCACGACCACCATGAAGGACTTCGGTCAAATATTGCCGTTCATACGGTACACCTTTCTATTGTCCGTTCTGTCGTTCTGGGAAAAGCGAACACGTGGGCCGGGTTTTGTGCGCAAGGAGACCATCTCACCGAACAGATTAGAATGCGAGGGCCCTGAGGATAACTCGGGAACAATAGATTGCTGCATATGTAAGGATGTAAATTCGTATGACCTTAACCACTCACCAGACAGCTGTCAGCCTTTCGACCGACCGATCCAGGAGAGGTATGCACTCCGAGCTCGGGGTGCTCTGGAACTTGGTTCCTTCGGTCGGAGCGCTTGAGCACTGGAAAGCATGAGAGGGAGCCCGGGGCCAGGCGGTCCCTACCACTCATACCCGAGCGGTAGGACCACCCGAGGACCCCCTAAGCCTGAGCAGCGACCTGGGTACTGAGGCCCTTGCGGTCGAGCTGCTTTTATTCTCGGTTATTGATCTGTAACTTCAAAAAATAGGAAAAGATTCTTTGTTTGGTGCGCTCTGCTAGTGCGGTACTCATTATAGACTGCTCTCGTTTTTGACCCGAGACCTCTTGAATACCCGGATCGGTGAAGTATGTAGACAGAGGCATAACCTAGAGGTCCTATGGCTCGGTGGCGCCCGGGAAGGACTGACCAGGCCGAGCACCGACAACCCGCCCCTGGGGTCTAGGCTCCCGACCACTCTTTGCTTGAGCGGTAGGATTACCCGAGAGCCCTAGAGGCTCGGTGATGCTCGGGGTCCTGCCATGACACCGAACACCACAGCCTACCACAACAGACTTAGGTCAGCGGCAACTGCCTACGCGCATACCGATCAGGATCCTTTTATCAACGGGGAAAATGAGAGAGCATATTTTTCTCGCACAGTCGAGCATCTCACTAGACAGATTAAACATATGGATTCCAGACAAAATAAAATTTGAAATAAGAACTGGAGGATGGTAATATATATTGACAATTTTGTACAAGACTGGGTGACTTACATGGGTGACTTACATGGTTAGTGGTAGCCCCTGACCAACTTGGGCGGGGGGGACCCCCGGCCTGGTTGGCCCGAGCACAAACATGCCACCTACGGATAGAATTGCGCAGATGCTCGATGTTCCACGCGTTTGGGAGCGGCTGCCCGTCCTCCGCAGCCAGCCGAAAAGAGCCTTCTCACGGGACACCGATCACGGTAAAGGGGCCTTCCCACATAGGGGACAGTTTATTCCTTCCTTCGCACGATTGGACGCATCGGAGAACTAGATCCCCCACCTCGAGAGACCGGGCCCGGATATGATGCTGATGATAGCGCCGCAGGCTTTGCTGATATCGGGCTGCTCGGACGACGGCACGTCGCCGGCGCTCTTCCAAGTAGTTGACGTCGTCGCGCCTTCGCTTTTCCTGTTCGCCTTCGGAATAGGCATGCACCCGAGGGGAGCCAAGAGTGAGCTCGGAGGGGAGGACCGCCTCAGTGTCGTATGCGAGGAAGAAAGAAGTCTCCCCGGTGGCGCGACTTGGCGTGGTCCGATTGGCCCATAGCACAACAGGCAGCTCGTCAATCCACCCTTTCCCGTGCTTTGCGAGCATGTCGTAGGTCTGGGTTTTGAGCCCCTTCAGTATCTTAGCATTGGCATGCTCAACCTGCCCATTGCTCCGAGGATGAGCGACAGAGGTTAAGCAGAGCTTGATGCCGAGGTACTCGCAGTAGTCCCCGAACAGGGCACTCGTGAACTGAGTGTCATTGTCGATGATGATCATGTTTGGGACGCCGAAGCGACTTGTGATACCGCGGATGAACTGAAGCGCCATGTTCTTGGTAACCTTGACGACTGGAACCGCCTCCGGTCACTTGGTGAATTGTCGACGGCGACGTAGAGGTACTCATAGCCCCCGATTGCTCAGAGGAATGGTCCCAGGATGTCCAGCCCCCAGACCGCAAAAGGCCATGACAGGGGAATGGTTTGAAGAGCCTGAGCTGGCTGGTGAATCTGCTTTGCGTGGAACTGGCACGCCCTGCAGCGCCGAACCAACTCGGAAGCATCCTGGAGAGTTGTAGGCCAGTAGAAACCTTGCCGGAAGGCCTTCCCAACCAGCGTGTGGAACGATGCATGGCCACCGCACTCGCCCTTGTGGATCTCAGTGAGAAGCTCGCCGCCTTCTGCCCGGGTGATGCATTTCAGGAGGACAACGTCCGTGTCGTGTCAGTAGAGACCCCCGTCTACTATGGCATAGCGTTTGGACTGCCACGCAATTCTTTCGGCAGAGGCATCATCCCCGGGGAGGAACTTTTCTTTCAAGTACCCTCGGATCTCGTCCATCCACGAGGCATCTTGAGAACTGCCAGCAAGCGCAATGCACTCACCGGGCAGTGGCACCCTGACAGGGCTCCCCACTGAGGGCGCCGCCTGGGTCCCCTGAATTAGGCTTGAGCGTTCCCCTTCGTCCTGGTCGGCAAGCAGGACGGAAGCCCGTGTGAGACTTTCTTCAAAGACTCCAGCACGGACGCGCTCACGGGAAGAGGCCAGGCGAGAAAGGTCATCGGCCATAGTGTTGTCGCGGCGAGATATATACCGCAGCTCCAGGCCGTCGAAGTGCATCTCCAGCTTCCTGACTTCCGCCACGTACGCCGCCATTTGAGGATCCGTGCACTGGTATTCTTTTGACACCTGGTTGACCACCAGCCGGGAGTCTCCCTTGACCAGGAGGCGACGAATCCCGAGACCCACCGCGGCCCGGAGGCCAGCGATGAGACCCTCATATTCCGCCATGTTGTTGGTTGCTCGGAACTACAACTACACGACGTACCGGAGTTCTTCACCCGTTGGGGAGGTGAGAACCACTCCGGCCCCCGCGCCTTTCAGCGTGAGGGAATCGTCAAAGTGCATAACCGAGTACCCGGGCGCATCGTGCCCGGGATAGGCGGAAATCTCTTCTTGGTCGATCACGGGGATGGGTGTCCACTCTGCCATAAAGTCAGAGAGCGCCTGGCTTTTGATCGCCTGGAAGCTGACAAAATGCAGATCAAACTCCGCCAGCTCCACCAGCCACTTGACGATGCGCCCGATGCCTTCTCGGTTCCGGAGAATGGGTCCCAGCGGATATGTGGTAACCACCGAGACCTTGTGCGCCTGGAAGTAGTGGCGCAGCTTCCGGGAAGCAACGAGCACGGCATAGAGCAGCTTCTGGGCTTGAGGGTACCTTATCTTGGCGTCTCGGAGGACTTCACTGATGAAGTATACCGGTTGCTGTACACGGCGGGCCCGGACTACGGCTTCACCTGAGGGCCTGTCACAGCCCCCGAGCTCGACGGCGTGGTCGGGGCTGGCCGAGCGCTCGGGCTCGACTCCCTGGTCGGGAGGAGCCAAGTGCTCGGGCTCGACTACCTGGTCGGGGGGAGCCACGAGGACTGGGGAGTGCTCGGGGGTAGCCGGGAGCTGGGACCCAGCACCTGGCCCTGAGTACTCATCACGCTCCACCACCAGTACTATGCTCACGACCTGAGGAGTGGCCGAGACGTAGAGCAGTAGTGGCTCTCCCTCGAAGGGAGCCACCAGTACGGGCGGCAAGGTGAGATATTTCTTCAAGTCACGGAAGGCCTGCTTGGCCTCCGACGTCCAGTTGAAGTGACCGGTCTTCTTCAGGAGTTTGAAGAGGGGGAGTCCTCGCTCCCTGAGCTTGGAGATGAAGCGCCCGAGTGCCGCCATGCAGCCGGTGAGGCGCTGAACTTCCTTGAGTCAAGCCGGGGGTCGCATCTGCTCGATGGCCCGGATCTTCTCAAGGTTGGCCTCGATTCCTCGGCTAGAGACCAAGAAACCGAGGAGCTTGCCCGCAGGTACCCCAAAAACACACTTCTCGAGGTTGAGCTTCAAGCAGGTAGTGCGGAGACTGTTGAAAGTATCGGCTAGATCTTCAAGCAGGGTGGCGCGGTCTTGGGATTTGACCACGAGATCGTCGATGTAAGCCTCGATGTTGCGGCCAACCTGCGAGTCAAGGGTAATGCACACAGCGCGCTGGAAAGACGACCCAGCGTTGTGCAAACCAAATGGCATCGATACATAGCAATAAGTCCCCACCGGAGTGGTAAAAGAAGTTTTCTCTTTATCCTCTATGGCCATGCGAATTTGGTGATAACCAGAGTTTGCATCTAGAAAACATAAAAGATCGCATCCCGCGGTTGCATCTACATTCTGATCTATGCGGGGTAAGGGAAAAGGATCTTTTGGGCAAGCCTTGTTTAGGTCGGTGTAGTCGACGCACATGCGGAGCTTGCCGTTGGCCTTCGGGACGATGACTGGGTTCGCCAGCCACTCGGGGTGGAGGACTTCTCAGATGAAGCTGGCGTCCAGGAGCTTACTTACTTGCTCTCGGATAAATTCCTGGCGCTCGGGTGCCTGCCGCCAGACTTTTTGCTTCACTGGTCGTGCGTCCGGGCGCACAGCCAGGTGGTGCTCTATCACCTCCCTAGAGATCCCGGGCATATTGGACGGCTGCCATGCAAACACGTCGACGTTAGCCCGGAGGAAGGCGACGAGCGCACTTTCCTATTTGTCGCCTAGGTCACCGCCAATTCAGATGACCTGGGAAGCGTCTTCGCCCACCACGACCTCCTTCGTAGGAACGGAGGCGTTGACAGCGAGTCGGGGTTTGGATGAAGAGGGTCCCGGGCCCCGTGGATGACCTTCGACCTCGGCCCGAGCTGAGACCAAGGCCGAGTATAACTGCTCGGCGCAGGAGACGACGCTGCCGGTTTCGGCGGACACGAAGATGGGGCCCGCAGGGCCCGACATCTTGACCGTGAGGTACGCGTAGTGGGTGACCACCATGAACCGAGCGAGCGCCGGGCGCCCGAGGATGGCGTTGTAGGGGAGGGGAAGTTCCACGACGTCGAAGATGACGTTCTCCGTCCGGAAGTTATCCCGGCTCCCGAATGTCACGGGCAACTCGACCTGCCCGAGGGGCAGGGAGTGCCCGGGTGTCACCCTGTAAAAGGGGAGCGACGGATTTAGGCGCCTGGAAGGCACCTGCAGCTTCTCGAATGCCTCCCAGGAAAGGAGGTTCAGGCTTGCGCCCCCGTCGATCAGTACCCTGCTGACCTTTACGTTGCAGATGGTGAGGGACACTACCAGGAGTAGTCGTCCACGCCTACAGTACTTGCGGGGTGGTCGACCAGGCTGAACGTGATCGGGGAGTCCAACCAATTCAGGGGCCTTGCGGCCTCAGTGCTCGGGGTCACCGAGCACACCTCGCACTGCATGGTCTTGACACTTCGGCGGGAGGAGGGTGTGTACGCGCCTCCGTCGATGAAGGCGATGGTGTGCTCTGGCTCCTAGAAGCCGCGCTCTTGGTTGTCGGGGGCGGCTCTGTCGTTGCCGCCCTTGCGGGGCTCCTCGCGGTCCCTCTAGCGCTGCTCGATGAGACCTTTGACCATGCGGCACTCCGTGAGGTCATGCCACTTGGTCTGGTGGATCTGGCACCACTTCCCCGGTTCGGGCCTCGCGGGAGCGGGGGCCCTTGTGGGAGCGGGAGCTGTTGCGGGAACCGGAGCCCTAGAAGGGGCTCAGGCCGGAGCCCTTGCGGGCGCGGGCCTTCTGTCGTCGGTCGCCCGGTGAGCTGGCCAGCGGTCGGGTTCCTGAGCCGGCCCATGGGCGGGGCCCTGGGCCTGCTCGACAGGGACAGCCTCGCGCCTTCTTCTCTTTTTCTTTTCTCGCCTGTCGGAGCGGCAAGGACCTGGCTGATCGGCGGCGGGATGCTCAGGGCATGGAACATGCCACGCCCGAGCCTCCACCGCCTTGGCGCACTTGTCGGCCAGTGCGAAGAGTTCCGCGGTGGTTTCGACCTCGTGCGTGCCCAGCTTCTCGAGCATCCGCTCGTCGCGGACACCCTATCAGAACGCGACAATGATAGCGTGGGGGGTTATCCGTGGGATGGTATTACGGACCTGGCTGAAGCGTAGTATGAAGCGCCGCAGCGTCTCTCCCTCCTGCTGTTTGACGGTGTGGAGGTCGCACTCCAGGTCGAGGCGTGTGAATGTGCCCTGAAAGTTTGCCACAAACTAGTGGCAGAGATCATCCCAGGAACCGATGGATCCTGGGGGTAAGTTCATAAGCCAAGAGCGGGCAGAGCCCCTCAAGGCAACATGGAAATAATTGGCTATCACCTTTTCACTGCCGCCAGCCGCTTGGACAGCGGTGGTGTAGATATGGAGGAACTCGATGGGGTCGATGGACCCGTCGTACTTCTCCGGCAGTTCTGGCCAGAACTTGGTGGGCCATTTGACCCGGCGAAGCTCGCTGGTGAAGGCTCGATAGCCTGTGCCGTACCCTGCGGCACGGGTAGTACCTTTGGGCGGTGAACGCCGGCAAGCAGGGGAGCCCTGGTGGTCATGGGTCGGCATGGAGGAGGTTTGGTCCTCAGCTTCGGCCTCATGCCGGGATTCCCGCTGGCGCTCAAGGGTAACACGCGCATCTTCGACGGCCGGCCAGGGGGGCGGCACTCCGCTTGGAGGCCCCCCGGCTAGTTCGGCCGCCACCCGAGGATGGACCGGCCTTGGTTGCGCCGCGGTGGGAGGTAGCACGAGAGCTGTCGGAGGGTGAACTCCTATCGCAGGGATCCGGAGGGGCCCCTTTTTGAGATTCGGCCGGGGGGATGATTCTGAATATGTTTGCGGGAGAAATAAATGGGTGTAAATGCGATGGCAGGTGGGATGGAATGATCTAATGCAGAAAGAAGTAAATGCACTGGAGGTTTTTAGACAGGTTTGGGCCGCACTGAGCATAATACCCTACTCCTGTGTGGATGCTATAAATGCCCTGAGAATGTTCCTCAGGGATGTTGCTGGTTACAAGAATGTTTGTCTATCCAAGAGCTTCGGGCTCCTTGTTCTTCGGTGGTCTCAGCTTCTGTGTTCCAGAGTTTCTCAATCTCTCAGAGTGCCGTATTGAGCGCTGGAGAACTGGATCCGACCTCCTTTGTCCGTGCCTGCCGGTTCTCTTAAATACTCGCTGGCGGTAATGTGCCCCGAAAGGGAGGGCACGAGTTCCAAGGCGCCATAAATGGGAAAGCAGTCATTATAGGCTACTGCGCGAAGTGACGGGGGGTTAAAAACGCGGCCCCCGCTAGGTCTCAGATGTCATGATGGCGTTCCACAACAGGCGCCACGAAGAGGGCCCACCGGGCAGCCACCGAGCGGCCCGGTGTGCCCGTTCGATCTTGTACGCCTGCCACAGCAGGGTGGCAGGCGGAGCGCCTCGGGCCTTGCGATGTTATCCCGAGGCGCGCCGGATGACGCGGGATGGGACTCGCACATTAAATGTCCCCACGCTCTTCTGCCAGGATGTGGCAGGGACTGACACCGAGCGTGGCAGGAGCAGTTGGAGGTGACAGGCCACGCGCCCTCTTAAATGCGGCATCGGGCCTTTCTCTGGCTGACACCTCACCACTGGACCCCTGTAGGGGCCACCGACGACGGACTTCTTAGGCCGTCGGGGAACCGAGTGCTCGGGGGTCACTGTTCACATCCCCGAGCACTCTCTCCCGAAAATGCCCTCTCTTGGTCCTCGGGGAACCGAGTGCTCAGGGGCCACTGTTCACAGCCCCGAGCACTTTCTCCCGGAATTGACTGTTCGGATCCTTGGGGAACCGAGTGCTCGGGGGCCGCTGTTCGCAGCCCCGAGCACTCTCTCCCGGAACTAACTTCCTTGGGTCCTCGGGGTACTTGGGTGCTCGGGGGCCACTGTTCGCGGCCCCGAGCACACCCTTCTCGGTACTCGGCTTTTCTGGTCGTCAGGGGACTTGGGTGCTCGGGGGCCACTGTTCATGACCCCACGCACTCCCTTCCTGACACTTGGTCTTCGCAGATCATCAGGGAACTCGGGTACTCGGGGACTACTGTTCATGGTCCCGAGCATCCCCTCCCGGGACTTAGTCTTCTCGTACCTCGCGGAGATGAACCCCGCGGGAAGGCGCCACGTGGCAGATTGCTGGCCCGGCCTCGGGATTCGGGGACCCCTGGTTCCTGATTCACTGACACTTGCTGTTCGCCTCGACATGAGACATGTTCTATGCCGTCTCAGGGACCACATATGGCTTATAGACTTTTTTCCAAATTACAAAACCTTGTGCTTGAATATAGGCCTCTATCTTCGCCTTCCAGAACTGAAAATCAACTTCATCGAAGACACAAGGTTTTATAGAATACTTATCCGAAGTCATGTTTCTAATTACCGATTAATATCAATTAGAAAGGATTAAGACTCTAACACCAATTGTAGAATCGAATATGCATAAAATACCCAACCAGAGAGGGGTGAATGATTGCAGAAACTAAATTCAAAGATTAACTCACCCAAATTGAAACTCGATTTAAACTCGATATTCCACTCAAAACTGATTGCACAAGCTCTAGTAAAAATGATGTAGAGAGAGATCTACTGGTCAGATTGCTCTCAATTTTGGTCAGTAGAAACTAGATTCAAATACGAAACTAACTCCACAAGAATCAGATAAATCGGATATGTAGATCAATAATCATTCCTGATCGAAGTAGACTGTGTCAACCAGATCGAGTAGATCAAAACATAGTTGAGTTAACAAAAAAGGTACTCGAGATCAAACCAAATCCACTCAAAAATTTCTCAAATCAAACACTAGATATTCTAGCAAGATTTTGGATGGATTAAACCAATATGAGACTTCATAGAAACATGAAATTAATTGAAAACCAAAGCCGAGCATGCAGAATATAGAACAGAGAGAAAATTCTGAATCAGTAACTCATGAACTTCGAAACTTGATTTTCATTGCATAGATGAGTTTACAAGATGCCTCTCCAAAGCATACAATACAGATTTCCACAAAATCCTAAAACGGCTCTCTCTCAAATTTCTCTATCTCTTTGTTGCATTGTGCTGCCCTGTTCTGCGCTTCCTACCTAATACAACAGACCTTCTCTATTTGTAGGGTAGTCACACGCACAAATATGACCGAATCGAACTACAACTCCCTATCGTATTCAATCTGATCTCTATCCTCCTCTAATCACAAAAGGACAAATAACTTCCGCTAATTAAGCTAATTTGCCAACAACTCTTACGTAATAATGCATGCACATCTCCCATGTATACATGCATATATGTAACCAACTTAGAGTCCGTCTCTGACACTAACTCTTGCCATAAGTCCAGCCACCACACGACTCCCTCGTGCCTGCTCTGACTTGAACACAAATTAGTCTTCACATCCTCTCACAATCAGATCGCCTCCTGTATCCATCGCGAAGCCTTGTCTCCATATGCATTGTTTTCTCAGCTCGAACGTCCCACATGACATCCTCGATCACCACGACCTCAGTTTCTCACGAACCTAGTTACTGAACCTCAGTTCCTCCCTGAACTTTGTTCATCGATCCATCATCGACCACATTCTCCTTCGAGCAACACCTGCACATGAATCAAACAACAATCGAGTACGAGCACAAGTCCTTCCCGACTTGACTCAAGATCAGTTCATGCTACACCACGCAAACTCCAAGCAAAACCAACATGCTAACATAATCATATCTTAGCAACTCATGAACATCAACCAAATGTTATTATGTTAAATCACTTTGCTCTACCAATTTCATCAATCAAACCAATTTTTCAGCACATGATCTCACACTTTTAGCAAGTTTTCATACCCAGTATCACTATCACTATCGCTATCGCTATCGCTATCACTATCTCTATCTAGGAGCTTGGGTCATGATTGTACCTTGCACCCTTTTGCCATAAGCCAGTGGTTGTGTTGTTGTCGTCATCCCTCATGTCATTAAAAAGTGACCTTGTCGGTGGAGTGGAGCAGATGGCAATGTTGGCGACCCCTTCATCATCAGAGTCGAAGTCGGAGTCGTTGGAGTCCCACTCCTCACTGATGTGAGCTTGACCCAAATAATCTTCTTATGGGTCTTGTGCTTGTCCTTCTTGTAAGGTTTGCTCTTTCTCTCTTCCTCATACTTGTTCTTCTTGTTAGGACACTCAACTATGAAATGGCCAACTTCACCACACTCATAGCAAGCTCTCTTAGATTATCTTGTTTTTGGATTTGTCTTTCTTGAACTTGCTATAACCCTCCTTCTTCAAAAATTTCTTGAACTTTTTCACAAAGAGAGCGATTTCTTCATCATCGGAGCTCTCTTATTCACTTGGACTTGATTCTTCATCTTTCTTGATCTTACTTGCTTTCGATGCCACTTCTTTGGTCTTGGAGCTTGAGATTTACTTGATAAGGTTCTTTACTTCCATGGCTTCCTCGTCCATGAGCTCATGAGCTAGGATCCTTCCTAGAATATCACTTGGTGTGATTTTCTTGTAGTCCATTCTCTCGCGGATGAGTGTCACCAAATTGGGATTACTTGGTGCGAAAGATCCAACAATCTTCTCACCACCTTGTGGTCATCTAGCTCATCACTTCCAAGCCCTCGAATCTTGTTCACGAGCACCATCATGCAGTCATACATCTCTTGAGGGGTTTCACCGTCTTCCATCACAAACTTTCTCAACTTTCCCTCTAAGAGCTCTATTTTTTATTCTCTCACACTTGTGGTGCCTTCATGTTCCACTTTGAGTGTGTCCCATATTTCCTTGGACTCTTCAAGCCCACCCACTTTATTGAATTCCTCAGGGCTCAAAGCACTAAGTAACACACTTGCAGCTTGTGTATTGTGGTGAAGGTTTTGCTTTGTTCGGGAGTAAGCTCTATATCCTCATCGGGCAACTCAAAACCTATGCAAACAATTCTCTAAACACTTGGATGAAGAGAGATTATATGCATTTTCATCTTGCGCCTTCAAGCGGCATAGTGCATGTCATCAAAATACGATGTATGCCTGGATGGCACGGAATGTTGACATCTTCAGTTTCTCCATACGGTAAAGCATTGTAGGAGATTAGGCTCTGATACCAATTGAAGGATTGAGATATCGCCTAGAGAGGGGTGAATAGGTGTTCCTGAAAAAAATCAAAACTTTGCAGCGGATTAAATAGAATCTGGAACCTTCGGATTCAATCCAGAACTTCTAGCCTTATCGAGAAGTTCCGGGCTCAACCCGGATATTCCAATCACAGAGCTTGAAACTAAAATTAAACTACACTTATGCAATTCTATTTGATTCCAAGTGTTACCATAGATCACCAATGATGTTTTTGAGCCTTTTCATAAAGCACCTACAACCATAAACTCGCCAAAAAGTAGATCGGGACAAAGCGCTCAAAAGTCTACGTGCACAAGAGCGAAAATAAGAACAACACAAGTAAGCAAAGGAGACAAGTGATTCATTTTCCAAAGTTTGGATCCACGGATCCTACTTCTTTGTTTAGGAGCTCACAAAGAGCCGAGTCTCTTTCAACCCTTTTCCTCACTAAGTGACCACGAAGATCGAGCTTGGGGCTTACTCAATGTCCACTTCTCTTATGGAGGCAAGGAGGGGCCTTCACAAACTTTCTTGCGGCACACCACAAACTTGGGTATTCACAAGCGACGCCTAGCTGTCTAGGAGGGTGAACCTCCAAGAGTAATTAATGCAGAATCGACCGGCTTACAATGAACCAAGTGCTCAAAGGTCGGAGATGAAACTCACTAGCTCTCACACTTGCAATCCCTTACTCTATTCTCAAATCCTTCCAAGAATTGAAGCTTATGTGAGTGGGGAGAGCTCTAGAGGGATTCCAATACTTTTGTCTCAAGTTTAGTCGACACTAAATGAGTGGAGGGGATGAGGGGATATTGATACCCAACCCCCAAAATCTGACAGTTACAGTGCATTCTGGCCTAACTCAGAACTTCCGGGTACAACCTGGAACTTTTGGGTTAACACGTAACAACAGCAACCGAGGACCCCAACAAGGAACTTCATCCAGAGGATCCGGTAAAAGTCACCAGAATTCGGAGGTTCCAGACCCATCTGGAACTTCTTGGTTAAAATAAAAAACCTAAACTGAGCACCCCTACTTGGAGCCCATCCGGAGGTTTCGGCTACCCGAAACTTTCGGATTGCACCCAGAACTTCTAGGTACATAAGACTTGTTAGCAAACTACAGTGTACGTGGGATATCTTGTATCTCTCATAAGTAGTCTAAATATGTATTTTGAGCACTAAGACATCTTCAAGTTAATCCATATATATCCCTCTTGATAGTATGATATACATGTACTCAATTTCAAAAATAAAATGAATTTAAATCTATTGAGTAGCTACATATTACTTCTCTTTTTCTTTTTAGGGTCCCTAGTGTCTTTTAACTTTTTCATGGAACTAATACTTGATTGCTTGTCATCAATTATCCAAAACTCAAATAGGAGATCTAGATGCATTTTCAGCCTCTCCAAGGCTCAGGGAGTCAGCGGCCTCTGGGGGTCCAGAGGCCTAGGTCTCCGTAGAGAGTCCATAGCCTTGGGGCTTCAGAGGAGTTCCAAAGCCGGGTGGCCCTTAGACTCAAGCTAGCAGAGCCTATGGCATTGGGGGTCCTTCATGGCGTCCCCAACAACTTTACAGCAGGCTCTGTCATACTTTCAGGGACGATCTATCAACACTACAACTTTTTTGGAGCCTAATCTAACAACCACTAAGGCACATGAATGTTACCTTTATCCAAAACATTATGTTCATACATTGTGGAAATTGTGTCGTCAGAATTTCAGTTGACACAGTAATGTGGCTTGATATTATGATGGCTCTAAAAAATTAATCTCTGATGCAACGTGCACCCTTAGAGTGTCATATTACAAAAGGGCAACTCATCTGCTTCGCACTGAGATTGGATATGGAACACCAAACAGACTACTGGAGTCTAGATGAGAGTCAATCTTAACAAGCATCAATACATCTCAACAAGCAGTGAAATACCAAACAGCTTGATAAAGGCATCTTGTCAGGTTCAGCTATATATCCAAACAACATAATACCCAACAATTTTTTTTTACTGGAAATGATAATGTTTGGGCGTTCGACGCATTGGACACCTCGCTCAGTCCACAGCCTATCATCGATAATTAGCACAGCCTACCCTCGATCATTAACACCGATCGTGTCGCCCCCCACAACCCCACCTTGTCACTTTGCTCTGGTCGCCTTCGCCTCACCTCCTCCGCCACTCCCCCCACTCGATCCGACCTCCTGCCGCGTCGCCCCTCAGCCCTTGTTCTACTTCCAAATCCACCTCCCCACAGTTCAATCCACCTCCCCTCCTTTCGTCTCATCCCTCTCCCTCTTCAGATTGGCTCATATTTGACAGGAGCACTATGTCTATTGGCTAGCTCGCTTGGCGGATCAGCTCGAGCTTTGTTAATCAAGCTCTTGGTAGTGGATCTAGTGTCCCAATGCGAGGTGAGCCATAGGGTCAGGGGTGATGAGGCGGGGGGAGCGAGGCTGAGAGCTCGGTGGCCTTGACATCGTCCGCGCCATTCAACGAGTGTGGCAACGGTGACTCCTCTAGAGGCAGCTGTGACTCCTCCTGCTTTGAGCACCTCAGTGAGTGTGGCAGCGACGACGACTTCTTTCTATGGAAAAACACCTTTCTGTGGCAGTCATCTTCACCTACCCCTTTGTGATAAGAATGTTGTAGTCCTTCGATTTAATTAGTTACAACAATTCATTTTGTACATGATGTTGCAGTCCTTAGTTTAGAATGTTGTATCGATTCATTTTTTATGTTGCAGTGAATACTTTTCGATGTTGCAACGGTCTTTTTTAATGTTGCATGATGTTGCAATCCTTCGTTTAGAATGTTGCATCGATTCCTTTTTGATGTTGCAGTAAATACCTTTTGATGTTGCAACGATTCTTTTTTTATGTTGCACTAATTATTATTCGATGTTGCATTGTTTCTTTTTTGGTGTTGTATTAATTAACTTTTGATGTTGCATTACCTAGCTCAGATTAGGCTAATGAGAGTGGCTTCTGACTCCATGTTTTCTTCTGCGTGTATGCGGCCAAATCTACGAGGTGGACGACAACGTGGTGTTGCCTTGAGATCCAGTGGCAACGTCTTCAGAAGAAGCGCCGGCTCCTGGTCAATGAAGAGGACGACGACAGATGGCAGTATCAAGCTGGTTCGACGCGACGATGTCCTCCATAACGGTGTGGTTCGAGAGGAGCCACCGCATTGCCAGATCTGGAGGCTACGCAGCTCAGGATTGCCGAATCCGAAGGCAATGTAGCTCAGGACCACAGGATCCGGCAGCGACAGGGAGGAGGGAGGGCACATGAAGAAATGGAGATGGGGACGCATAGATTGGAAGCGCAGCCCACTAATTAGTCTTACGGGCGTCCAGGAAAATCATTTTGATCAGAGGGCAGCTGACTACCTTGCTCCTTTGATCTAACGGCTAGAAACCATCCGATATTGTGCCCAGATCGAACGTCCGGACGCTAGCAATGTCCTTTACAGCAACTAGGTTCTTTTCTTTCCCGGCACAATCCATACAAGCCTATTAACATTTTCATCTAGATAAACAATCTGTACTGAAGTGCAATACTCAAATTACTACTGTATCCCCTAAGTTTTACTCAATCTCACAAGATATATATAGTGATGCAGACTTCTTTAATGATTGGGAAAAGAGAAGCATGTGGTTTCCAATGCTCTCTCAGAGCATCCTGGCCTGGAGCTGACCATCCCTTATCTGTGCCGCGATATCTTTGACAGCACCTGGTCCATGAGGGATGAAGACCGAAGAGGTCTTGGATGAGGCCCCGATCTCCTTCATGGTGTCGAAGTACTGGGTCACGAGAACCATATCCATGACATCCTTGGCGCAGGTCCCAGGCACATTCTCTGAGAAAGCAAGAACGCTGTCCCTAAGCCCATCCACTATAGCCTGACGCTGCCTTGCGATACCCAGACCAGACAAGTACTTGGATTCTGCATCACCTTCAGCTCTCTTGATCTGCAGTATCTTCTCCGCTTCAGCTTTCTCATTGGCAGCCAACCTCATCCTAGCAGCTGTTTTGTCAAGACACATGAACAATTCAGAAATTTCACTATCAGATATACATCCTACCAAATGTACTGCGAAGTGATAATGTGGTACAACCCATATTTCAAATCATTAAATAACCTAAACAGGTTCTGCAGTCCTTTGAAAAGTTACTGAATTTGTACCCAGTAAGCACAACTATACTCCATGCAACTTCTACCAGTGTTTCTATGAAAATGATTGTAAAAAATAATAAATTAAATTATGAAAATGTTTTTCATGATAAATCTAGTGATATTATTATTATATGACCAATCCGAAAAGTTCTTATAAATTACTGTTCAGCCTGCAGGCTTTCTAGGATGTTATATATTTAACAAGTGAGTACTAAAATTTTGCTCATCACTTACAAATTAAAATCTGAAGGTTTGAAACCAACATGTTGAAGTTTTGAAAACATTATGACAACTATTTTTTAATATCATGATTTGAACTTTAAAGGGAACGAGGAATTTGGGAGATTAATTTTCTATAAAATTTAATATCTTGATCAACTAATATAACATTGATGGGAGTGTGCTACTGAGCTTAACATCATTATGAGCCATTTTGATGACAGCTCTCAGGAAGCTGCAACACTCTCAAGCCCAAACCAGTGAGGCACTGGCACCTTTTTCCCGCTCTATAAATGAACTAAATGTATTTTGTGCCAAAATGTCAATTGATCAAACACTAACAGCTGAACTTGTGGTGCTTCAGAAGAAATCCGCATGCAGTTGATGTTTTAACTAAGGACAACAAGTATGTGGAACTTGCCTGCATTAATCTCATTCATGGCTCTCTTCACATGTTCATCAGGCTCAATATCAACAATCAGTGTTTGCACAATCTCATACCCATACATAGACATTGCCTGTACAGTGGATAAAAACGGTTAGTAACAAATGCTTCTATGCCCTAGAAGCATAACAAATGAGGAACACAAACCTTTTCAAGTTCATCTTCCACAGCTTTGGCGATATCATTCTTCTGCTCAAATGCATCATCCAAGTTCATCTTTGGAACACTAGCCCTGATGACTGAACATGAAGATCATAGTTCTATTAGCATTGAATGGGACAACTTAGGACAAAAAAAATGAAGCCAACAATATTCAGGTGGCTACTACATAAGTATAGTGAGAGATAAAGAAAGATATTGAATAAAGCTGTTAATACAGTGGAAACATGAATTTTGCAGTTTGGAGCAAGTAGAAGTCTAACCATCAAAGACATATGACTGGATTTGCCCCCTGGTGTTACTCAGCCTGTAAAAGGCATCAGATGCCTTGTCAGCAAGGGCACGATATTGCACAGATGCAACAACATTGACGAAGACATTATCCTGCAGATTATTCACAACATGATATATGATATTCATCATCAGAAAGTTAAAAGTGGGGAAAACAAGTATAATACTGCATGAGTAATGCAAAAATATTCCATTTCAATGAGGTATAAATATATATAGCCTTGAAAAACTTGAATACACAAGAGTAATTACTCATCCAGTCATATATTAAGTGTCGCTTGGATATACGATCTCCAAAATAGAACATTGGCCATCAAAATCAGTGAAAATATATTTGTGAAATTTAATAAAATTGTGATATTATGAAAGCATATATTGTGACAAATCTATTCGTATCATTCCAGTATGGCCTATCCAAATATTCACGAAGGCATTATTGACTAAAGTTAAAACACTTTGAATGCATGCACTCTTTGACGATGCTATTTCTTTTTATTAGATGAGCACATCATTAGTTGTAACGAGAGTGGGAGCTTGAGCACAAGAGGCCATGACCTCAGGGTCCTCAACCACAACAATGTGCTTTAACACTAGGCCAAATGGGTGGTCACAATAGAGTTATTATATACTAACAAAAAAAGAAATTGAACATAATGCAGAACTTGACAAAACTATTTTTTTGCCCATGCATGGTAATTGCTTTAGCAATGCATAAAGAGAAAAGATATTGGGAAACCTTTGTCTTTGTCTCGCAGCGGACATCAAGCTGCTGCACACGCAGTGAAAGATACCCAGCAATCTGCTTCCCTATGCACCATGGCAAGAAGTGGCATCCAGGCTCTAGTACCTCATCAAACTTCCCAAAAGATTCCTTGATGGCTACTGTTGATTGATCCACTTGTATCAAACCAAGTGCTTGACCCATTTCTTATCTACAAAGGAAGGAACAGTGGTTTTAATGATGTCATTTATGCACGGCCATGACTTAGGGTCACAGTTGTTGTTGACATCTCCAACATTTTCCTTTCAGTACCGTGCTAATCAATAGGTAGCATCACTGGATTAAAATTAATAGTATTGAGTAAAGATAAATGCATGCCGGATATCATAGATTGGCTAACTCATTCTTTATAAAGACTTGACCAATTGCACTATTTAGACCGCTTAGAGCGAGGAAAGGAAACGGTATTGCAAACAATAAATATACCATGTTAAAAATGCATGTCATTACGTAGACAAAACTCTACGATTCCTTCTGGATAAACATGTCCATAAAACAGATGAATTGTTCGTATAAAAGAAACTGAATCGTTGACATCACTGCGCAACAGAATCACATCTGAATGGATCCTCAAAAGACAATTCCATGATAAAGATAGCCAAAGAAGAAATATAACAAACTAGCATAGACAAGAAGATGCACTATGAACTAGAAAGATGAAAAGAACCAAGAACCTATATGCGCCAACAAGCTTAGTGGGGAGAGGAAAGGTTATCTGCTTCAGGGCGTTCTTGGTCTCTACAGGAGTAAGCCAAGATCATATATAGTTGATTGCAAAGACAAGTGGTAACTCAGGAGGATACGTCATACAAAGGCTACATGCCAGCGCAAGCCAAGAAAACCAATGCTGAAACATGGTGCCAGGTTGGGCGCGGACAAATCCATAAGATGCTACTAATCATTTATTTGGTGAAAAAGTCAGTGCACAATCGATCAAGGCCAACACGTCGCAATCTCTAGTAGCCAGTATGTATCTGCCCTAAGACATGCAGCCAGTGAAAATTATATGAATAAGACATGCAGCCACTTGCTAGTATCTTATCTTCGTATCCTACGCCAGTGAAAATTCTGCAACAGTGCCCAGTAATCTAGAAATTAAATAAATGATTAAATATGGCATAAAAATAAGTGCTGGACTAAAACATCTGAAAATTTCGAAGCCGTTTGTTGACAGTGTGAAATGCAAGGACAAATAATGCAAGCCTGTGCCCTAAATTTGTCCGCTGGAGCCATGAAAACAACATGGGTAAAAGCATCGAGCACACAGTACCTAAACAATCGTCGGCACATGACAATATTGTGGTCGACGCCCCGAGAACAAAAATGGCAAAAAAAAGTCCTTCATCCGCGCAGGAAAGAAAGAGCAAAGAATTGGAGAAATTTCCAATGATACACATCTGGAGATAGCAAGCTAGTACAAACAAGATGCATTATGAATAGAAAGATGAACAGGAGGAACAAAAACCTATGTGCGTCGACAAGCTTATCGAAGAGAGGCAAGGTTTATCTGCTTCAGAACATGTAAAGTGGATACATCATACAAGGCTACTTGCCAGCGCAAGTCATGAAATCCAACGCAGAAACACGGTGCCAGCCTCGAGTGTGGACAAAATCAACAAAATGCTGCTAATCATACATGTTTGATGAATAGTCAAATGCACAACCCCGCCAGGCTTATCCAACGAGGCAACTACTGGTGCTGGCCAGCACGTCGCAATCTTCAGCAGCCGGTATGCATCATCTGCCCTACAACAATTAAACTAGAGTATCTTATCTTCGCATCGTACGCCAGTGGAAATTTCGCTACGGTGTCCAACAAACAAAGCAATTAAGACGCAAAGGTGGTATAAAAAATGTGTGCTTGACTAGAACAACTGAAATTTCGATGCGTGTGTGGACACAGTCTGGAATGCGAGGACAAGAGACGCACGCCCGTGGCCCAGATTTGTTCGCTGGCTTGGCTGAGGCCATGGAAACACCAAGGGTTGAAGCCGCGACAACACAATAACTAGGAGGACAAGAACTGGGGTCGACCTCGAGGAAGCAGTCGGAATCACCTCCGGAAGGAGACAGAGGAAGGAACAGAGAACCGGATAAACTTTCCAAGAAACGCGTCCACAGGGAGAAATCTCCAAGAAACCAGCCACGAAAAAGAAATTGCTCCCTCGCAAGAACGTAACCCGGCCAACACAGTAGAAATTTCCGAACAAACGTGTCTCAAATTACAAGAAACAGCGGGGGAGAAGTGAGAACTCGGTTGCGCCACGGATCACCTGCCCGGCCGCCGCCGCAAGAGAAGGGAAACCGCCTAGTGGTTAGGGCCAGAGGGAGGGGGACGCGCTGGGTGGTTTACCTGAATCTCCGAGGCAGATGAGAAGGGTTTGCTTCCGTTCGCCCGCGGTTCCGTCGACTGGACTCTCCCTCGAGGCTGAAATCGCGCTATTTTGGCGGAATTGTTGCGCGCCGCGTCCTAGAGGGCGATTGGGGCTTGATGAGGAGTGCTATAGATGGGAAATTGGGATGTGATTGGAACGAGCCCCTGCCTAGCCTAGCCCTGCCCTGCCATGGAGCCTGGAGGAAGGAATCGGGATCCTACTTCACAGGTATGGCACAGCGTGACTTCAATATCTGTGAGCCGTTATCCACATACATAATATGGCACTGTATAAACAGTGTTCGACTGTGAAATATTGTAGCACTCCTCATATATTACTGCACATCTCTGGATTTCCGGTTTTGTGGGCTGCCTGCTCCGTGTACCCGTGGTCGTTATTCGGGCCCTAGAAAAACATCTTTTTTCTTTGAGAGGACAAAATATGTTTTGATCGTTTGTTTAATCGTGGTGTTTAACCGACGTTGTTTTGTTTTGGGGGTGTTTATTTTTGGGACGGAATTTAAGGAGGTTTTTTGCGGGAGATAAAATTTAAGGATATTTTATTTGGGTTGGTTGTATCTTGTATGGGCTGAATCGGGAATTGTATTCGACAGTGTTTGGTCGGTTCCAATTTTTACTTGAATTTTCAAAATGCTGGTATTGAAATTCAAATACGAATTTTTCAGCCTAAATTATCTTAGTTGTGCGGATTTCAACTAGGAGTTTAGTATTTAGGGATCCTCAAAATTGAAATTCTGATTTCAAGAATCAAAATCTGATAAAAAGGATTTTTAGACTTTTTAGATATGGGATTTTGATATTCTGAAACGGAGAATTTAATATTCAAGAAAAGGAATTTGATGGTGTAATGCTATTATTTTGGAACGGGGAGCCAAAGGTAGTACTGCATTGCTACCTATTAGATCAAGGCGTGTGGCTAAATTTTGAAGTCAGGAATAACATGCACGCTCGAGTCCATTTAGGGTCATTGGTGTACAGATGTATATTTAAATTTTTATGTAATTAATATATATAGTATTCTTCACCAGGTATTTAGCTCAATGTATGGAGTAGCTATTGTCAGGTGAATCCAGTCATGCGGGCAGGCACGCGACCACGATACGGCCCAAAAGCCCAAGCGCTGAAGTGCACGGCCCATACAACGCAGTGACGGGCCCATGTCTCCATGAGATGTTGAGACCACGAAATCTCGAAACCACGAGCCGTGTGAGATGGAGGGCAGGGGCGACAGTGGTGGCTACGCCCTGGGCAGGAGCGAGGCGGGGGCGTGGACGTGATGGGGGGAGCAGGTGCCTTGAATAGCTCTCGCCGCTCGATTTATGCATGACACGTGTGCCTTCTCCACCAACCTGATACCTGACTAGGCAACGCCTCGCCGCTGCTGTCCCCATCATCATCGCTGCAGAAGTGGGGTTGGCACGGCACGATGAGGATCAACGAGGCTATAAAGCTCCTAGGCTTTCCTACCTACTCCGACCTGTCCTCTTCTGAGGTCCGCCCTTAGTTCCCATCCCTCTCACTGCTCCCCTTGCGAATCTGATTCAACATTTCAACCTAATGGATGACGGTAGCATAGCTCTAGTTAGGTAGCTCTCACGCCATAGTGCCAATTTCTGAGCTACTTCTGGAAGATTTTGGCTGAACCGGGTGAAAGTTGAGGAGAATTTGCCATACGCTTTCGATTTTTTTGAGTTTTTACTCCTCACCTTTTTTATGCAGGTAAAGGCTACGTATAGAAAAATGGTGATAGAGTCCCATCCCGATCGTGTCCCAATGCATCTAAAATCTCAAGCAGAGGCAAAATTCAACCTGATCGTGTCCCGACGCTTTGTTAGCTGATTGGGTTAGTTTGTAGTCTGCGTCTTTGATTGAATGCGTTATGATTGGATTTTTTTGCATATAGTTGGTACTGAATGCTATGCAACTTGTGATTTGTGGGGAGCTCAAAAATAAAATAAAAATTACTTTAGATCTTGTTTAATAATTATGATTATCGAAAAAATAAATTATATATAATATAATATGTACATCTAAGTTCAAAATATAGGCCCATCACTGATAGCATGCACATGTGTTTAGTTATCAAAAGCACATGCCCATGCTACTAGAGGTTAGGCTCCAGTAGTCAAATCTAGATTAGATGTAAGTTAGACTCCCCATATGCAAAGGTGTGCATGTGGTGTGTGTCCCCAATTTGTATTCTCAAACGCGACAGGTTCTGTGTTGCTCAACGTAAGATTAAGATGAGATAAGAGATAACCCTACTTAAGTTGCCGCTTAAGGGCATGGATGGAAAGGAGGGCCTGAATTCAAATATTTAAGATTTTCTTAAGAAAGAAAAGGCCTTAAGATTTTGTCCAAATTTGAAATAAAATCTAAAAGTATCCTAGAGCAGCCCCTTTCCAAACGACTCCTAATTTACTTTTATTTGATCTTTTTTATCTTAAGATCACTTTTTGGATAACTTTTCGATCTTGAAATCTTTATGTGGTCACTTTATATGTGACCCCACAAAATCTTTAAAAGAAAGTTTTACAAAGATACCGGACAGTAGATTTCTCTATCTTTGTTTCAGCTTTATATATAATTTTTCTCTTTTTTTCTTGGAGAACATGCAATGCACTTATTTCATTAACGTGGAGTTCAACAATAGAACTAATTTTCTCCTCCAACTTGGCCCGAAAACCAAATGGCAGCACACCAAAATGAAAACCTACTGCTTGCAGGATAAAAGACAACCTATGCCTAACGAAGCAAACATCAAACTATCGGTTTTGAGTTATCAAGTCCACACGGCTGTTGTGAACACAATGCTTGATACTTCTGTTCGGTTTATGGTTACACGAAGCGCATCGCATGGGAGCCAAGCTACTTACTACTGCGGCATACCAAAATCAGCTAAACTTTGGCTCCTAGAGGTATAGAGCGCGAGATAACTTATCTCAGATAAATAATCCGCCTTGCTAAAATTTTGGGTTGGAGATGAACGATGGCCAAATTTGATGAAACCCGCCAAACAGCGCGTGCACATTCCGCGAAATTGCTCGGTAGCTAAGTACAAGCAACGGATGACGACGCAGAAGCGAGACTGCTGCCGCTTTACCCTTCCGCTGCAAAACGGAAACGTGCCCTCAATTTGATGTCCTCTCGAAACTTCAACGAACTTTGAGAGGGAGAGAGAGAGAGAGAGAGAGGTGTACCAATGTGTACTGCAGCAGGGCTCAGTGGCACAGACCAAGCTGCGAGCACAAGACAGACTCGAGAAAAAAAATTATTATCTGTTTGGAATGGTAAGCTCTACTGGACTAGTTTGCCACGTGCATTACCCGGGAAAAACAGGCCGTTTTCAACCTAAGTGCCTGCTTGAAAGCCTGCAATTAGGGGTGGAAACTAGTTGAGCTGGGCTCGTTTGGAAGCGAGCTCGCATGTGTCAGAGCCGAGCTAGGCTTGTCGCGGTTAGATGATCGAGCTAAAAAATAAGCTTGGCTCGAGCTCATTGCTGGCTCGTGAGCTAAGGTCAGAACAACACAGGCACAAAACCGGAGCAAGATATTTAAGAGCACTTGCCTTCAACGAAGTGTTGCTCAAAGTCCTCGAAAGCTTGCTCTTGCAGATTCCCGAACTGACCACCTTCTAATCGACAAACTGGAAAAAGCACATAAGGAAAATTACTAAGAACAATATACCAAATAGTACTAAATCTAGGTAAAAACCCTATAAAAATATTCTACACAATTATACAAACATTTTAGCGTGAAAATCGTCTAAATCGGAGCTACAAGTAAAAAGTTATAAGCTTTTGAAGTTTCAGGGGCTATTATGCAAATTTTACTTAATTTTATAGAATAAAACGAATATATTTTATACTGAAAATCTTGATTATGACGTCATAAAGTGAACAAGAATTATTTTTTAATTAAAAAAACCTATGAAAATGGTCCATGACCAGTGGACCACAGCTTGGAGGTCGGTCCACGGTGGACTGATTAAGAAAGGTGAAGGGGTACGCGATCTCGGTTGTACGATCTAGATCGAACGGCCCAGAGGTGAAGGGGTGGACAGGGCGGCACTGGACATGGCTGGCGGTCGGCCGACGGTGGCGCAAGGTCGGAACCTCGCCGGAGAAGCGCAAAAACGTGCATCCGGCCATGGAACTTGACAGGGAAAAGCACAAAAAGAAGAGGAGGGCACGAGGAGTCTCACCACGGGCTTCTCGTCGGCGGTGGGAGACTGAGATAGTGTCGGGTAGAGCTTGAGCTCTGTGCGGTGGCGCTCTGATGGTCGGTTGACGCCGAGATGCGGTCAGGAAGCTCTCCGGCGACCCTGCGAAGCCAAAGAGAGGTGGAATGGGGTCAATGGTGGCTCGAGCACAGAGAATCGACGCAGAGGAGGAGCTCATCGGCGTCCGGGAAGAGGACGACACCGAGGACAAATTCAAGAGGGAAAAAGGGTGGGAGTGATTGGATTAGGTGCGGAACCTCGCCATGGAGACAATGAGCAGCTTATAAGTGCGAGAGGGGGTGTGCATCGGCCAAAATTCGAAAGGATTGGCTGGTGGCCTTAATGGAGTTGAATGCGGTGGTTTCTGCATTTGAGAGGGGTTAAAGAGGTGGAAATGACCGGGAATGAGTGATTACGGGGTGGGGATTGCGGCCACGGGCTTTAATTGGCGAGAAACGGTGCGGGGAGGCTCGGATATTGAACGGGAGCGCGAGATTTGGGGGCGGAGGGAGCATAGGCGGGAGGAGGAAGAAGGTGAGCCGAGGCTTGGGCGCATGGCTTGGCTGCGCGACTCAGCGCGGGCCTACGTGCAGAGAGAGAGGGCGGGGAGGGAGGCGGCTTGGGGCGGGGCAGGCCGGCTCGAGCGCGGCCCAGCGTGGGGGAGGGGGAGGCGGCCCATGCGAAAGAGAGAAAAGGAGAAAGGGGGAGGGAGGAAATGGGCCGGAAAAAGGAAATTCGGCCCGAGACATTTTAATAATTTCAAAATTGCTTTTCTTATAAAGATTTTGAGCTATTTTCGAAAGGGGTTTAAATGAGCAACTTTTAGTGAACTTTTGCAAACTTTTTTCACATATAAAAAACCTATTGCAACTACGACGGCATGAATGCATCAAACATATATAACCTATGTCAAATTTAAATTTTGAAGTTAATTTCTTTCTATTGAACAAAATTTTACAACTCCTATTTAAATTCTAGTAAATTTTAAACTATTTCAAAAATTAAAAATTTTAGGGTGTTACAAGCAGGGAACTTGTGGCTCAGCTTGAAAGTTATGTTTCGTGGATAGATCCTATCTGTAAGTACCTTCAAGATTGAGTTGTGCTTGAAGACGATACACTATCTGAGTAGATTTCCCATTTCAGGATGTATACTTTGGTGGATGGCATCCTTTGTCGAAAAGGCACCCACGGAGTACTCATGAAGTGCATCTCTCAGAAGAAGGGTAGAGAACTACTTGAAGAAATCCATAGAGGGGTATGCGCAGCTCATGCTTCCTTTCGAACCTTGGTCAGAAAGGCATTCAAGCAAAGTTTCTATTGGCTTACAGCTCTCTATGATGTGAGCGAGTTAGTAAAAAAGTGTACCAACTATCAATTCCACATCACATATACATCAACCCACTCAAGCCTTATAGACTATCCCCTTATCGTGGCCATTCGTGACTTGGGGGCTGGATATTTTAGCGCCTTTCCCGGTAGCACTTGGGTGCTTCAAGTTCCTATTCGTCATAATTGATACCTTCATTAAGTGGATTGAAACTGAGCCAGTTGGTAAAATCACCTCAGCAGTCATCATGAAGTTTATCATGAAAAGCGTCATGACAAGGTTTGGCGTCCTGAGTGGGATCATCACCGACAACAACACTCAGTTTTCTAGCGTGGCATTCATCATTTATTGCGAAGGACTAGGCACTATGGTCTGCTTTGCCTCAGTGGCCCATCCACAAAGCAATGGACAGGTCGAGTGGGTTAATGGTCTAGTACTTTAAGAAATCAAGACCCGTGTCTTCAACCGCTTATCTGCCTACACTAAAGCCTAGGCTTCAAAGTTGTCTAATGTACTCTGGGCACTCCGAACAACATTCAGTAGGGTGACGAGTGAAACATCTTTCTTCCTAGTCTACAGGGCCGAAGCCATGCTACCATGTGAACTAAAGATCAAATCTCCCTGTGTCGATCTATACGTCGATAAGGACAAAATCCCAAGAAGGCATGATGACCTTAACATTCTCGAGGAAAAAAAGACAAAAAGTGTGATGAGATTATAACAATACTAGCAAGCTCTCTGAAGCTACCACGGTCTAAACATTCGAAAGAGATCCTTCAAACCTAGAGATCTAGTTCTACGACTCATACAGATCCAGAAAAAATAACAACAAGCTATCTCCGAAGTGGGAGAGTCCTTATAGGGTGGTTGAGTCTAATCGATCAGGGTCGTATAGGTTAGCTATGGAAGATGGTCAAGTCCTTAAAAACTCTTGGAATACCGACTAGCTTCAGAAATTCTATATGTAAGTACTTAGGATATATTTTTGTAATATTAGTTGTCATATTACTAAATAGATCAATATATATCATTTTCCCCTATTTCGATCCAATGCCTTAAAGTTGAGATAAGCCGCTATTTGGGTAGTTGCTCCCATGCGCGGACTCAAATATTTGGACTGCCTATCCGGGAACTCTTCCCTGATAATAAGTTGATGGCTTCATATGTACTCATACTAAAAAAAACTTGTCGTACGCACCACAAAAACATTTTCTAAAAAAAGGGATGACAGTCTAAAACTACTTGTTTAGGGACCGTGTAGAGCCTTATCAAGTTCACGAGTTCCTAAAAGCTAAGATGATTTTCACTCGAAGTTTGACCTAAGGCAATCCATGATGAACATCCCAACAAGTGGTTTTGAAACTCCCAAAACTAATTGAAAGATACTATTCAAAGGTCAAACACTTGTTTAATGTTCCTTGTATTCATAAAGACCCATACTCATACACATGCATTGCAGTAGAAATATGACTTTTTCATTTAACAAGATTTTGAGCTCTTTTATCGATAAAATATTAAGAAAATATAAGAAGGTCTAGAAGAAGCCCTATGATCTACTCGACGCTAGGCATAAGGAAGAAGAAAGAAAACAATCAGAAAGTCTCTCCCTCCTCCTTTTCCTCCTTGACTGTTGTCATCACCGTCGGCGTTGTGGAGGATGAGGATGGAGTGGAAGCCCTAGCCTTCCTCCTTAGCCGTCATCATCAGTGTCACTCGAGGACAAAGCTGATGAAGAAGCTAGGACCTTGTCGTCTTAAACGGAGATGCTGCTAGTCACCTCCTCTTTCTTTGCCTCAGCCGCCACCTCTTCTTGCTGTATATCCGCCTCCAAGAGATCCCAGTCCACTTCATCGTGGCCTGGGGATGATTCTACGGGAGCGGGGGCTTACCGTATTTAACAGAGACACTGCTGGTCACTACTTCTTCTTCTACCTCCTCATCAGAATTTTTTTTGATGACTTCCACAATGGAGTCGGACTCTGCTAGAGATGGCAGTGGCATTAGAGGAGGAAATTTTGATGGCGAAGGCGGAGGGCTTGACAAAGATGGAGACTCCATGGCTGAGTTCTAGTCTGGTGTAGTGAGGATTCATCGCTCGGGGGCCTATAAAGGCATCCGGGTCATGGGGAGGCTACATCTCTTTATTTTCAAGCATTAAATGTTGGGTTCGGTCACATAATGGCTCATGGTAAACCATGTACCAGTCAGCTATCAACGTCATGTCTTTTCGGCTGGCTCACACTGATAAAGAGGCGGCCTCTCATTGCATTCAAATACCTAGTATGTTTTTTGAAGCATGCAGAGTAGTTAAGAGGATGGGGACATTGCTTTACCATACTCATGCAGTTCCCAGGCACTATCAGGATACTTTCGTTAGATAGAGAGTATCTTCACCACTACGCAAAACTTCAGTTGCGATGGCTCAACTTTTAAACTTGACTAGTGACAAGTCTTTTCTCCTTGTCCTTTTGCAAGATTGGGAAGTGGTTTTTTGTGCAAATCAGAATTCCTACTCAGATGAAATACCTATTCAAGGGTTCACTTGAGAACTCTAAGGTGTTTGAAATCCCGAATAGATGACCTGAGGATCTCGAGAACCTGGTTACATGTGCCATCTTAATCGAGAACTCGAGTCCTACTCGATGATGCGGTCGGTCAAAATGCTTATCTTTGCTGACCAAGCCTTTGATTCGTTGAAGTCTTATTTCACGTACTGGTGGGCGGCTTGACGATAAGTAGTATAAAACTTCTATACAGGATACCCCTGGATTTTTTGCATTCTCGGGCATATCTTTATCCCTGGGTAGGGAATCTATAGACACATGGAAACTATATGCAGATATCCAGAATATCTCATAAATAAGGAAGTTTATCTCCAAGAATTAGAAGGAAAGATTCTAGAGGCCGTACAACACCCCCTATATACAGAGCCAGGGACCCTACAGAGGACAATTTGACAGAAGCTATCACACACCATTGAACCCTGTGGAAATTCTGACCCTCCAAACCTTCTGTAGTTTAGATATGTATTAGCATATCCCCTCGACTACACATAAGGGAGCCATCCAACTAGATTTAGATCTATCTAGGCTAGCCACACACCCCCTTGTAATAATCTCGGAGGATAATACAAAACAGACATGATGTAGTGCTATTATTCTAAGGGAGGTCTGAACTTGTATAAAAACCCTCTGTATTTTCTGTGATTTGTCTACTTGAAGCATCCCTTACTACTCCTACAAATTCGTAAGATTGGTAGTTTACCAAACATCGACAATCATGATGCCCCCACTAACTCGACCACAGAGGAAGTCCTACCTACTCCCACCATATGAAACAACATGACCGTATCTGGAGGGGATGACCACCCAGTCACTCCGACTCTCCCAATTGACCCACTCGCAGTTATGAGTAACACCATGGGTCAAGGTGTCATGACCTTGTTGGCCTCCTAAAACCTTTTTGGTGCATTCATCAATACCTAATATGCATCCCAAATAGCACAGTTGCTGGAATACGCCAAGATCCTACTCAACTCTGCCCCCCGGTAGGGTTAAACAACCCAGTCAATTCCAACTGGATGCAGGAGATGCCTAGGTGCATCTACGGAGCTCAACAAGTGGCCGAGAGCTCTGCTCATGAAAAAAGTAACACTCCTCAGGCTAGTCAACCATCAAGAGCAACTCTAAAAGTCGTCCTAGGGTGTGCACCTGAGAGAACCCCCATCAAGTAGGATCCTCCATGTGTAGCCCCTACCGAGAACTCAAGGGACAATGTGTGTTATGAAGCTCACAACAAGACAAGAGGGCATGGAGAGCCCTCACCTAGGCCTTGCCAGGTTCCCGACATCTGGACTCAGCTTGACTTCAGGGGGTGGAATGACTATAGTTGGAGAAGTTCTATTGTTACTAGTTGTCGAGCCTTCACTCACAAACTCTGATCCATGTGCTGCCGTGTAGATTCTGACCCAGTTCAATAGAGAAATATAATGGAAGTAATTACCCCATGATACTTCTCTTGATCTACTCTACAACCATCCTGGCCACTGCAGGTGATGAACAAGTCATGGCTAATTACCTCCCCATAGCTCTAGAAGGGTCAGCCTGATCATGGCCAACCAACTTGCCTCCTTAGTCAATTGACTCATGGGGGAAACTCTGTGACATCTTCTATGCTAATTTTCAAGGAGCTTACAGATGTCCAGTGAAGGAAGATGACCTCTATCGCCTCCACCAATACTCCAAAGAGTTGCTTTGGGAATTCATCAAGAGATTCGGTATGGTGAGGAACACCATCCCATAGATTGCCCATCCCTCGATCGTTCATGCATTCAGACAAGGCGTAAGAGGTGGGAGGTTGATCGAATATATGGTGATGCAACCTTCCCAAGATGTCCAAGAACTATTTGAACTGGTCGATTGCTGCACAATGATTGAGGAGGCTATCTCGTGGAACTAGTCGATCGATAGGGGAGACAAGAACCCTCAGTTGAGCAAAGAGTCTGAAGGATCCAAGTCGACCAAGAAGCACAAGTCTATCAAGAATTTAGATAAGGCTGAAAAGAAGAAGAAAACTGGGAGCATAATGTCATGACTACCTCCATGAAGGCTTCTAACAATGGGAAGAATCGGGATCAGGAGGGGACTCGAAGAAGAAGTGACGCATGTTTCATGAGTCGAGCACCCACGACATCGAGTTCTACTGAACTTGGCTCAAACAACTTGAGGAGCAGAAGGAGAAGGGGTAGTGCTCTGAAAAAACTTCTAGCTCCAAATGAGCGGAGAGTGATGAAGATGGCCTCTCATTCCAAAGCAGATCCCATGAAGTCAATCACATATTCAGAGGGTCAGCCAGTTACAAGTCCAAATGACAAGCCAATGGCGTAGAATAGGAAATCCTTTCCATCTCTGCTGCGTTGCCCAAGGCCTTCCAATGGGCAGATGTTCTGATCTCCTTTGACATGGCCGACTATCCCAGAGCCATCAACAACCCAGATCACTATCCAATAGTGGTCGAGCTCACCATCAACAACTACAAGGTAAATTGTGTTTTAATCGATGGAGGGAGTTCCCTTAATATTCTATTTCTTGTGCCCTAGATAACATGTAGATACCAAGATTGAAGGTTGCGCCCATGAAGTACCCATTCCAAGGTGTGATTTAATGCGCTTCGTCCAAACCACTTGGGAAAGTCTCGCTCCTAGTAACATTCGGGAACACATAAAACTTCTGAACGGAGAAAATCCAATTTGACATGGCCGACTTTGTAGAGCATATAATGCAATCCTAGGCCGCCCAACCCTTGCGACCTCATGCAGTGGTGCATTATGCCTACCAATCCGTGAAGATGTTAGGTCCGAAAGGAGTCATCCACATCCGAGGTGACATGCACATGGCGCTTAAATGTGATTGTAAAAGCCTCGAATTGGCAGAGCAGATACCCCTCCATGAGTACAAATATATGGAGGAAGATTCCAAACCCTTTAAGTCTAAAGACAAAGAGGTCAGGCCACTCCCAAAAGTTTGGCCTAACATGCCTAAGTCGCAAGGCGGACCCAAGCTTGAACTCAGGATTAGCCCCCCTGCTCTAGTACAAGCTACTACTAAGTAGATCATTAGGAATAAATATATTGCAGTTTCTATATTAAAAATTAATAAATTTGGAGAGTTTTATTCTAAGATTGATTCTGTTCTTCATCTCGAATACTCAATGGCCCAAATCCCGGCTCTGGTAGATCTCTGCCAGGTTGATGAAACTGCAGCATCCTGAGTACTCTTAAATATGGTCGAACTTGAGTTTATTATTTTCTTTTTTTCTCTCTCTCTAATTCTCAACAATCCAAGTGAAAAGTTCTGCAATCAAATAGTGAGGGGCTAGGGAAGCAAAACCTTTTTTCTCCTTAGGTAAGAACTTTTTGACTTTCTGACTGATATGTTCGCATAGTCGGACAGTCAGGGGCCAGGGAAAGTATTATACTCTTAAAGTGGTCCTCTTAAAAAATATGGACTTTGTGATGCTGCTTGATCACGATTACCTCCATGTAGTTGTTCAAAAGGGGCCTTATGACAAAACTACAAGAGACTCAACGATAGGCTAGTACGTACGTGAGTACACATAGGCCAATGAGATTGTAATACTCAGAGATACAACACTACCTATTTAGAGATATTCGTGCAAGAAGTCATCGAGGATGTTTCTTGGGCAGAAACTCAGCGGTATGCACCCGACCAAAAGGCACCAAATCGCTATGAGACAATAAATGTAAGAAAGTTCTCATGAAAAAATTAATAAAAACTAGTTATGCAAGCTCGGACTTACTCAATGGTAAGTACCGAGAAGTGTATGGAGCTTAATTGTTACATAACAAGTTAAATGTGTTCAAGGATTTGCAAGAGGATCTTACAGGGCCAATGTGGTGGTGATCACGATGGCTACCCGGAGCCCCTCTTGTTCGTAGGTGGCCTTCTCCGAAGGGTTGCTTGTGTAGCCTCGTCTGAGAACACTGAAGTCAATTTGTGGGAAGTGGCTCTTGAGACACCCCAGCATCATCGCTAGGCTCTCACAAACCACCTCCCTATGCTCCTCCAAACTCAGACGCCATGTTACTCGTAGCCATGCACTAAACATCTCCCCCAAGCAGATGAGTTGCTAAAGATAGCTCAGGGGAGACACATATTCAGGAGAAGGGATTGGCTTGCAAACCTTCTGAAGGATGTGGTTGAAAATTGAGAAGGCCTTCCTTACCAAAGGGACCACAACCTCTAGTTGGTTCCGCAGGATCTTTGAGTCTACTTCGACCGATGCTTCTGACTCCTTCAACCACTCCACCTCGGTCTTAAGCCCTCATCAACACAAAGGTTCTTTGCCTGAGACTTCATTTAGGTATGAAAAAGTACATAAGACATAATTATTCTTACTCGATAGCTCCTCCTGCGATGCAGCAGCTTTCGCCCGATGCTCAGAGGAGATCTGCTTGATCTTGCATGGACTTCGAGAGAAGATGCGCGAGCTGGCACTCCTGCCATGCTCAAAACTAGAGATGATATCCACGAGGTGAGCAAACAAGCATCAGCACACATGATGATTAATGAACAAAGGATCTATGCTCAAGGTGTACCTTGGGGTTGATAGTGATGACTCTTTGCACCCTAAACGAACAGGGGGTTGCGACAACATCTCCCATGGTCTGGTTTGTTGCAGCGTCCTCATAAGCACTAGGCTCTCCAGACAACTCAGCTACCATCATGGTGAACATGTCATCCGCAAATCTTTCCTCAGGCGGAAGGCCTCCTATGCTTAGCAGGGGTAGGGAGCCTTCTAAAGGAGTCTAACGGGGATCCCTTGCTGTAGGATTGACAGCCAGTGCTAAGGAAGTCATCGCTCCATGATCTTCAACCCTATGCATGAGGCTCAAGGGTAGGAAAAATCTATATAGGTAAAAATGTGTTCAATAAGAAGATGAATCTAACTCAATGATGTAGGTACCTAAGATCGTTAAGGATCAATCAGGGCTAGAGCCCTAAAAGCATAAGCAAGTCCTCCGAGATGCTGCCTGACCTGCTGCCCTCCTTGGCAGGACCGATCTCTTGGTCCTTCCCCCATATAAAGGGAGAGCCTGAGGATTCAACAGCTGACACACCTCCAGAAGTCAACACCCGATCCCTTGGCTTAGAAACTCACATTCTCGAGTTATCCTAACTTGGAGAAGCAGGTGCAGGAAAGATTAGAGCTGGTGCAATTGGGTCTGGTGCCTGGTCCATGGGTGTGTCCCCTTGCTCGACAGGGGAAGGGGCACCTGCGGACCAATCTGTCTTGACCTGATTGTCCTCTAGTGGCCCTAAGACAGGTTGAGGCATAGGGTCAGTGGGAAAGACTAGTTTGGGGGCCGCTACTTGTTAGGGCTGAGGGACAAGTGAATGACTATGACTTCCCAGTCTGATTACCTGCTAGCTTCGGTGGTTCTGGCCATGGTGACAGAGTGGGCAGGGGCAGAGCCTACAAGAATAAATTTGAAGGACTGGTACTTAGTTACCGAATCCTGTGATAGTTCACAAGAGAAGGTTTCGTACAATAATTCATCGTGCTACGAGCTCCCCTTCTCGAACATTTGGAGCCATGTCATAGAGCACCTTTGGGATGTTAGAGCGATCCCCTGGGTACTAGTCCATAAGCAGGAACTTAGCCCGCTGAAACACGACCTCATGAGATAGAATTATGCCTAAGAAGAAAACTCTATTGAAAAACCATAGTAAAACAAGGTACTTGGTAGGTGAGACTCGAACGATGTCTTACCATCCGGTGTGTCATGAGTTGGGTCAAAGGAGCCATGATACTCCGAGGTCGGGTGGTCACTAGCCTTAAGGGGGCTGAGGCAATGACAGATGAAGTCGAGTGTCATGTCCCATGTGGTTAGCCCCTGGTCCCTTAGGCCCTTGATCTTGTCGAGGATGATTTGAACGTCGCGAATGACCCAAACCTTCAAGTTCGACCATGAATTCCTCACTGCCACAAGTTAGGTACTCCAAGCTCCACTTGACCTCACACTAGTTGTAGAACCAATGCAAATGTCACCCCGACTAGGAGGTCTTCGGTGAGAAGGGGATGCAGTTTCTCGAAACTCCCGACCGGAGAGCAAACCCCCAATGGAACTAGGAACTCCACTAGAGTAGTTCTTCAGTTGGTAAAAGCAGCGGAAGACCTCTAGCACAGGCCTCACCCCCACAGACCCCTCGCACAAATGAATGAATATGCTCATCATGGTGATGGAATTGAGATTGAGGTGGATGAGGTGCATGTCGTAGTAGTCCAAGACTTCCGTGAGGAACTAGGATGCAGGGAGCTGAAAACCATAGTATGCAAAATCCTAGAACAACACGTTTTATCGATGTTTGGGTGGGGACCTCCTCTCCCTCTGTCGCTCTCCAAGGGATTAGGCTGTTGGGGGGGGGGGGGAGACCCTCGCCGGCCAACTCGTTTAGGTGAGGTCGGCTAATGTTGGACTTCAACCACTTGTTGCCAGCGGTAGCCATGAAAGCCAATCGGAACAAAGGGGTTTTTCGAAGGAAGAGAATGAGATTTTTAGGCACAAAAGGATTAGGTCTAAAAGCCAAACAGTTGTTTATGGCACACGATTAAAAGGGAAAAGGAAGAGGTAATAGCTCCTCCCCTGACGCCGAGATTTTTGCTATTTCAAAAGAGACATGCAGATCATGGGGGAGTGGTCGTGACTCATCTTCCTTCAGAAGCCACGACCTGGCGCCTCAAGCTCCTTGAAAAGCTATGTGCATTTAGTGCAACACAACTCGAAGAAAAAAAAAGTGAAGGTGTAAATACTCCAGCGCCAGCGTGACTGAAGTGGGATCCCAGCCACGTGGGTGTTGACAACTTTCTCCTACCCGAGGGGGAATTTGACCTTGTCTTAGGCTCCTATTCGATCGAATGTATTCTTCCAAATCAAGAAGGACCCAACTTGGTAGAAATACTAGCACTTGGTTAAGGAAAGTGAACATGTGTTCTAGGAAAGTTTTTAACAAAAGTCTTCTCCATTTAAAGATAAGGTAAAATACTTTACATTAAAAATATGCTTATTAAGCATTGTTACACCCCCTCAGTTCCAATTCTTTGAGCAACTCGAAAGAAGAGAAAATAAGAGAAAATAGAAAAGAAGGATCCTAGTAGAAAAGTCTACGGTTCAAGTTCCTCCTGCTGGAGCAACTAATGTAAAAGCTGGCCAATCCACCATTGTCATCTTCATCATCGTCGTCGGATGGGGAGGGAGAAGGTGATGAGGAGTCGGTGGCCTCCCCCTCCTCTGTCTTCTATGCCTCCAGAGCCTTTTCCTAGCCCACCTCTTCCTCAAGAAGATCCTAGTCGATCTCTTCTTAGTATGGATCTAAGGGATCGATAGTGTAAGTCTCATCCAGCTGCAGAGCTCAGTGGCTGAAGGTCCACTGATCATCTCCTCTTCCATTGTCTCTTCACCAGAAGAGATGATGATGAGGTCAATGTAGGAATGTGACTACGCTGGCGAAGGAGGTAGAGTAAGTGGAGGCAACTTGGGTGATAGAGGCAAGGGTCCTAACGGCGAAGTCGGTGATGGTCCTAATGATGGATTTCTCAAGCCTCTAGAACTAGAAGAGGACGAGGATGCCATGATCAAACACAAGGAGGAAGAAAAGGTTTCTCGGTGCAAGTAAAGGAAAAGGATTTAGGAGACTACACCTATGGCCTCACGCTTATAAAGATCCTCGAGTCACAAGTGCGCATGACTTAACCGTCAAGATGTTAATGCCAGGCGTGACCCTTCATTTCTCATCACCGTACGGTGGGTTTGATCAATTAATGGCCCTCGGGGTTCAAAGGAATCTGTCAAGGGTCAAATCATGTAAACTCCCCTCAGAAGTCATGCGATGGATAAGGATGAAAACCTGGTGATCTCTCTAGAGTTTCCAATGAAGAGGTCTAAACAACTTGGATAATCGAGAACTATTTTTGTGGAACTCATTCTATGCAGTCGGAGATTTTCCTGACTAGAAGGAGGGAGACCCATAGGAGGTCCTCGACTTACTCAATCGACCAGCGTCCATCTTCTGAGTAGAGTTAAGGGCTAGCTGATGAGGATATATAGTTATTTTATATATTCCGTACATCTCTAAATTGGTAACGAGGATTGTCTATATCTTACTCAGTACGGGGCTGATCGTAGTAGCCACATAATAAGGTATGGAGATAAAATACAAGGAAGTTGATGGTTCCAAACCAGGAAACCATCTCTTATTTAGTAAGGAATCCTAGATATTTGGGAGTCCAACAATCCGAGTAGATTACAGCTGGAGGAGTCCGGGTAGGTTACGCCTGAGTACACCTGACTATATAAGGTGGGGAGGGGGCACATCCAAGATAGCTAATCTCAAATCAAACCAATTGAAGCACAAGAAAGTTGGGCCTTCAGATATCTGACGTCACGAAACCCCTCAAGACTAGTCGAGTAGAAGATCAACACTCATCAAAGATCCAAGGTAGAAGCAATCCCCTAGTCGATTAGATCTTGAGTCCTAGACACAAACAAATTCGCCTACTTGTTAGGGTTAGACACCCATATTTCATCATTGTACTATGTGATCAAAGAAAATTCAAGGCAATACAAGACGTAGGCTATTATCCAACTCGGGGGTCTCAACCATATAAATTATGTGTCTCTGTTCACAATATACTTCTATGGCTACGCATATATCACTATTTTTTTTATCATAAAATAATATACGATCGGGTATTAAATCCTCAACATAAGCTTACACCGTGTTCGAATTACCATATTCGTTTTTCTTGAATCCTTTTAAGGCATGTTCGGAAGAGAAGGATTGGTCTAGTAATTTTTAGGATTTAGTTAGAGTTAAATTATTTATTGGTAACTTCTCCACAAACTCCAAAATGACATTAATTTGCCCAACAACTAGAACGACTCTTGTCATCAAAAGAATCGGAAGGCATATAAGAGCATGTACAATGGGATGCTCAGAGGATGTGCTTATGAAAAAAATCAAGTTTTTTTATGAACTACACTAGCACATGTGTTTATGTGCACTGGTGCAGCCTACGACCTGATCACCTGAGTCACCGGACCATTAAGCACTAGGAGAGCACGTCGAACGCCCGGGCCTCTTTGGCCACCCTGACGAACACGTCCTCCAGCGTGGCGTCCGCCACGCCCCACCCCAGCACCGGGAACGCGCGCCGCGCCACCTCCACCGCGCCGAACACGCCGCCCAGCCCCACCTCCCGCCGTGGCAGCGCGAACTTCTGCGTGCCCGACACGTTGTAGACCCTCGCGGCCCCCGGCGACAGCCGGCTCACCAGCCGCTCCACCTCCGCCTCGTGTTCCGGCGACGTCGTGATCGTCAGGATCCGGGTGCCGCCGTACCTTGCCTTCAGCTGCATTGACGACAGAATGACCGGAGTTGCAGCGTCATCTTCTTGCTGCAGTACAGTGCCTGACAGAACTGAACTTTCAGGCGAGCATACCTCCTTAGGAGTTCCAAGGCAATGAAAGTTTCCGTTGACGAAGATGCCGATCCGATCGCACAACTCCTCAGCCTCCTCCATGGAGTGTGCTGCAATGTTCAATGTTTAGTTCATATGCAGAGTGAAGGATTACTGGTAAGAATGATGTTGAACAGCTGAAGACAATGTATACATAAAAACAAACAGACGAAGTATTACTGGTAAGGATGATGGTGCATTTTTTCTTCGCTCGTTTGATGACGTTCCACAGATCGTTCCTCGAACTAGTGTCGAGCCCGGTGCTTGGTTCGTCCATGTAGACAACCTAATAAGAATGAAATTTATGACGGTCGTTCAGTCACTGCTGAAAATTTTCAAAAAATTGTTTGTTTCGTGGTGCATGGGAAATGAATGAAGTAGAACTCTGACAGATGGAGGTACTTTGGGATTGCCTATGAGCGCTATGGCGACGCTGAGCCTTCTTTTCATGCCACCACTGTACTTGCTTACAGCTTTGTCGCCGAAACCGCTGTGGAACAGATTTACGCTCTTCAGGGACTCTTCGACTGCCTGGATCAGGGAATATTTATCACGATTAAACAAAATGAATTCTACTGTCTGTTTGTCTGAATGGAGAAAACAGTTGCAATCTGATTTTTGAAGACTATAGCTTTAGCCCTCCAGGAGTGCATCAGTAGTATCAGATTGCTAGATTCCAGTTTACAAAATTTGTGTTGGTTCATGGCTTCAAACTACCTTTGTCAGAGCAGCACCTGTGAGATTCTTCATTCGACCATAGAACATCAGATGTTCTCTTCCTGTCAGAGTGTCCCAAAGTAAACTGCACACACATCGAACAAATTTTGGTTACCATCGCAAAATCACCTTACAGGGAAACGAAGTGCTAGACTAGTCACTTGTGATCATACTCATGCTGTGGACATACACCAATGTTTGCATATATTTCATTCATATCTGTCCTCAAATCCAGTCCATGTATGTAAGCAGTTCCATAAGTCGGCATCACAAGGCCAATCATCTGCATATGAAACCCATAAGCAATGTAAGATTAAAATGCGTTCATTGTTGCTCTATGATGAAACACAGATAGAACTTGAAGTGCTCATTATTCATGAGAAATTAAAGTGCTCAATGATCCCTAACATAGGATCACTCTGTTTCCCTATGACACAGGACCACTCTGAATAAAAACTAGTTTGACGACTCAGTATAAACAAGCACAAATACATTAAGAATTATCACTCACCATGTTGATGAACGATGTCTTCCCTGCCCCATTGGGACCAAGCATCCCGAAACACTGCCCTTTGCGCAAAGCAAGCGACAATCCTCTAACAGCAAGCTTGTCAGGGTTCCCATTCTTTCCAGGGTACACTTTCTTTAGATTGTGGCAGATGATCATATTCCTTGTGTCCATTTCCTTTAATAGTCGTCTCACGACCTTGCGCTGAAAGTAATTTTTTATGAATAAATTCAGAAAAGTCTCCCTGTTGAATAGTTCAGTTATATGCTTAACTAACCTCTAGGAACACATCAGGCTTTGTCATATCAACATGGACCCTCCTGGATCCCCTCTTCACTTTGTTTGGTTTCTCTGATGGCGAGGAGTGTTTCGTCGATAGAAATCCGAAGAGAAACAGAGGCTGCCATGAAGGTCTGTGGTCCAACAAAAATGCAACAGGAAGGAGAAATATCCATTCCATAGACATTAGAATCAAAACATCTTTCATCCCGTTAATTGGGTCGTTCAAGTCCACCCATTGCATCCCATGCTTTCCCATATTTCTTCCTGCAGAAGCATACTCTGCAAGCTCGTATATTCCTCGGTAGAGGGAGAACCCAGGAACAAGCTCCATTGCCACAAGCCAATGTCCTGAATAAATAAAACAATAGTTTGTGATGCCCATTGAAGCTTTCTTTTTTATAATTTGAAAGCTCAGAAGAATTGCAGTGAGAGAGTTACTTGGGAAAGTAGTATCCTCTATGAAGTTCTTCAAGAGAGCTTCTCCGAGAAGGCTAGAACCGAAGACATAAATGTAACCAATTACTGTAACACACAAGAAAAAAAAGCTCGGTCCAGATTAGCCCGTCCAAACAGCCATAGAATTTTTTATTTGAAAAATGCAAGTTTTATTCACTGACCACTAGCAGTATTGACCGATGAGAAGAAAGACGCAAGCAGAAAGGCGAGCACGATCTGCAGGTTAATACATATGAAGTAGAATAGAAACTGTATGCTGTAGCTATTTACTCTGAAGATATCTAACCCTGCAAAACCAAGGAGGGTACTCTGCATGATTTACTAGCTTATTGCATGCAGTGAAGTGAATCCTAGAAATACAGTAAAGTGGAGTTAATTGGTACCTATAACAGACCCTGAGATCATGAAGAATATCATGTAAGCCGCTGAAAGGGACAAGAAATAGGCATAAGATATCAACCAATAAGGAGCATCCTTTAGCCCATGCATCTTCATCATTAGTCTTAGTTTCTGCTGCTTCTCGTAGACAAGATATGTCAATATTACCTGTAAATGATTGAAATAATCGGTAAACTTATATAAGAGTTCAATGGAGCTCATTAAGGGATCGTAGAAAACAATCGAATCAACTCACCGGAAGGAGGAGTTGAACCGTCCAGGTAAAGAACAGTGCATCTAGGAGAGTGGTGAGGTCCAGCCTTGTTTTAATTGCAGCTTTGGGCATTTCTTTCAAATACTCAAGGCGAATTTCTGCATTCTGTTCTTGGAAAAGGTTCAGATATGCAGTGGATGCCTACAATAGAAACACATAATTAGTACTCAAAAAGTATGGTCATTTCTCAACTTATCACAAGAAAGACCTGAAAAGCTTATTTTGGGGAACAAAAAACTTGAAACAATTGGCAGAGGCCATAGGGCAATCAAAATCAGGACAGTGAATGATAGGAGTTTTTTTTTTCTACATATATTCATCAATAAATATTTTACTTCAATGAGCTATTCATTGCTCCAAAGTTTAACTGAAAAATTTGTAGGTAAGTATAAGTACCATATTAACCAACCGTGCAACACGCAAAACTGTCATGGAATGGTGTCCATTATCCCTGCTGAAGCTGGAATTGTACCAAACATATATATGGAAGCGCCTCTTGTTTGTATCTAGGAAGTCATAACCTGCATAAATATTTTCTCAGTATAAAACTATAGCTCCAATATATTGGCACAATAATAAAAAATTCAATGAGGCTACCAGCGAGGAATTCTTTTGATCTTCTCCTCTTATTCCCACCCTTGTAACCTTTGAACAAATGATGATTTATCACCGATGAATTGTCGCACCACAGCGGCAAAACTTGAACACACTGCATATCTGTTCCATTTCACAAAGAAGATTATAATAAGGCAGTTATTGTAGATACAATTTGTATAAAAGAACAATATGCAGGATGTAAATACTGCATCTTATATTTTCCACACAGGCAAGGAAAACATGCATTTTCGTAGCCATATAAAATTTTATTTTACCAGATTGCAGAGGCATTCCATCAGAATTCCCTGAAATGCTGCTTGAATTCCACAGACACTGCGACTGGAGCACGTACAGGGTCCCGTAGGGAACAAGGCCCGGCTCTATGAACAGCACATGCGCCGGCAACGAGTTCGAACCCTGGAAGTAGAAAGAGAAATTCCTCGTAATCCCCTCCGTTACAACTCGCAAAAGGTATCTAAGCTTTTGTGTAAAATACCACTGATCAAGCAACTCACAGGGACTACTCTCGAGAACTCATCAAGGTAGGCTGAAGAATTTGTAGAGGCAGGCGCTAGAGGATTGTAATATTCATCAGGGACAGGTGGGAACAGCCCTGTTCCAAGAACTGCCAAAAATTCAATCAGAACAACGAAACTATCATAAAAAATGCATATATATTTTTTTCAAAAAAAAGGAACCCAAAATGCAAAAGATTTCGACACAAATTCTGTCACAATGAGCTGTTTTTTTCTTCTGTTTATGCATTGCATTGTACCTTCGGCAAGCTGGCGGTTGTGGCCGGTGAGGAGCACGGCGGTGGGGCAGTTCTCCGACGCGTTGCACGGCCGCGGGTGCAGGCGCGTCGGGTCGCGCGCCTCGGCGTCGGGCACCTGCACCAGCGCCGGCCACCTCGGCGGCACGGGCACGGCACAGCTGAGCGCCTGCGTGGGCGTGGAGTGTTGGATGCCGCACTCCGTTCCGGAGCAGCCACACTGGAACGGCGGCCTGGCGAGCTCGCTGTCCACCACGTGCTGGATGGCGACGAGGAGCACGCAGAGGAGCACCGGGAACGCGGCGATCGCGGCGTTCGTCCTCGCGTTCCTCCTCTGTGAGCATCAAAGAACCATGAACAATTAGCGTTTCTTGAAGTTACATAATAACATCTGGATGAACCATAAATATTTCCAGCTCAAGAACACATAACTGAGAACGATAGCTAAACCATCTGATGAAAACAAGTGGAATTCGTCAAAAAAAAATTTAAAAAAATTGAACTCGACTTGGTTTACCCTGCCGGCTTGGCGCCGTAATTCATTACCTGGAAAGAGATGTTCTTGAGGAAGAGCGCGTGGACCTGCCTGAAAAACCTCGCGAGCCCGCGCGTTCGCCGAGACTCCATGTGCTCTTGCACCTTCCGAGTTCTGACAGGGCAAGAAGTACAACAAGTTATCAGTCCACTCCACTGAAATGCAGCCTCTCACCATTTCGTATCACACCACCTGATCTCACCTCCTGATATAGCACGAGCACGACTGCACGAGGAGGTGAGTGAGCAGCAGAGGTCAGCTGGTCTGGCTGGCTCAGGCCGGCGCCGCGAATGCCTCGCCGCGCGCGCCACCCGGCGTGACCATCACGCGCGCAGTGCTGTCTGTCCGGGTATCAGGCGCAAAAACGCAGAGAGGATTACAGTTGAAGCTTCAGTTCCTCGATCCATGGGAGCTGATGCATGGCTTTCACTTGAAGAAACCTGTACTGCTCAGTTCAATGCTGCAGCCGTTGCCTCAGCCGGGTGTTACGGGAGCATTGTTTAACACACCAAGCCGTTACACCTACAAAAGGAGAGCGAGCTCAACAATGGACATCTGTCTAGCTAGGGGTGACATGTATGTATATACAAATAAATATATAAATGGTCACTTATTCAAGCTTGGAGCTTTCAGACGCTGAGCCTTGTCAATGCGAAATCCTCGTCGTGTCGTGAAACTTATCAACTTATTGCTTGTTTAGAGTTCTGAAGAGACTAATCTTGTGCTGAGAGATCAAGAAGGCAAGATCCAAATAAGGAAAGAACAATAGGAAACAAACCTTGTGCTCTTTGCTGACGCATAGAACGGTAATTTCAATGGAGTGGGCTGACATTTTGAGGACCGGGGAATAGAACATTATGGCAATGAACCCGGCGATAATCCGGGACTGCTTTCGTGGCTGCGATTCTTCTCATGACTCACCCTTCAAGGAATTCAACGTTTTTTCTTCAGCACATGATTCCCTGTCCATTGTATAGTTAATTCATTTTTTTGTTCTGTTACACAAGAGAAGTGACATTGTAATGTCCTCATCTAATTGGTAGGAGAAAACAATATTAAGTGTTGTGACTCATGAGACGTTTTAGGTGCTTCTTGAGTACTAGTTTACTACTACTACTACTTACCTTGGAGTTACCTCCATTACACATGCCAGTCCATCACCATTGCCATATCTTAATCTGCACGAAAGGGATCGGTGTAGAATGATCAAATCGTCCTTGGTGCCTGCAAATTCAAACATGGATTAGATCATAGCACACTTACCGGCGTAAACAAATTGCCAGTATCTTACTCCACAGTTTAAGATCAGGCTCTCATTAAATTCTGGCTTCCAGATTTGAAGCAGAGCAGAAGGAACAGAATTGCAGAAAAGAAAGGCACATGTTTCCTTTCAGCATGTGCCTAAGCATATCAAGGAAATCATCTGCAGATGTCTATGAGAGAACAATGTCTTAGTGTAATTTATGAATTCAGTAGGGTTTTTTATATAAAAAATATGGCACGAAAGCGTGTTGTTCGACCTTTTTAGTTCTGTATAGTAGAGGGCACTATTGATGTTATGCTCAAATGTTTCTTAAAAGTTAAGACTTTGAGGTGCCTGAGTTCTCAAAAGAAGAAAAAATATTGTTTTGTAACCCCATAATAAATAGTTAACCTTACTGTTTATGTGCTAATGGAAATAGTTTATCCTTGTGGATGGAGCCAATGTATTTGAAAATAAAAATAATACCCTTCTGGTAATCGCGAAAGCTTACCGCATCCCAAAACCTAAATGGAATAAATTAGCATAGTCTGATAGGGAAGCACCCTATGCAGTTTGAGTTCCCATTTTAGTTCTGACTAGAAATCGAGCAAGTTTTTTCTTTTATGAAAAAGGTAATAATGTGATTTCACACAAAACATCACTCACAATATGAGGTTTAACTCTATCTTATTCCAAATAGAAGGGTATCATTTTTTTAATAATGCAATAAGATATGGTGTGATTCAATGACATCCAAATAGGACGAGCATTTGTAATTAAGGCAACACTGTTACCATAAAAATCTCTATTTATCAGTGTAGGATGGCTTAAAATCCTTGTTAGTTCTAATCCATTTCTATTAAGATAGCATAGAAAAACATCCCATCAAAATTATGTCACCAGATGTTGTTAAGAATAGTTTTAAAATTCTTGAACATTTATATCAGAAAATAAAGTAGTATATTTTTGGAATATACATATTTTACTTACTAACATTATCTTTTGGCCAGAGGAGGTGTGAGAAAGTACAGTAGATCACTCCTTAATCTTTTTGGCATTTGGTCCAACATCACTTATCTTACTAATATTATAAATATGTGACGATGAAATAGAGTACAACTGTATTTGCTACATGACAACTTGAAATTAGAATTGTAGAATCACAACTTAACTATAGTAAATATGCACCGCAAGTACCAGCCCAAAAGAAGACTATAACACAAAAGTTCAAACAAGCATATACACCACATATTCCTCAACAAGGAAAGGGATAATCAACTATAATCAAATATACTATTTTTGAAATCAAACATCTACATCATCTACCTCATTCTCTTTAGCAGTGGAACCCTCTAAAAACTAGTCAACCGCAATGGAGATCTTTACCCTATCGGAAGCTCGCCTATCGATAGGGACATATCGGCATTTAGAACGCTGACATGTGGTGGTTCACCACTTTTATGGAGGCTTGCAGTGCGACATGATGCCTATTGGAACACCAGATGATGACAGGCCCTATCGGCATGCTAGACACCGACAAACGTCTTTATAACGTACTGCCACCCCTTGAGGACTCGTGTAATACCCAAAATGTGAAATTCTTTTGTTGACTGCAAGACCCGTGTGAGAAAACAAATTTTGACCTTTTAAATCATTGTTTGGTTGAATGATCGGAGACCGTGAATGTGTAGATCTTGTCGAGACGATTCCGTTTTGCTACCTAACGTCATGTTTGGGCACTCGATGAGTCCATGGTGAGCCCAATGAATTTAGACCGTAGGATAAAATGAAAAAATAAATAAAAAAGGGGATAAGGCTTGGTGGGGTCAGCTCCCACCTGATCCCACCCCCATTCGGACCGACTCACCCTGACCCGCCTCCCGTCACCTCTAACCCAAGCCATCGCTGACCGTTGCCACCTCTCGACACCTCAACCTTGGCTCCTGTCATCGGTGCGCTGTTGGCTAGGGGAAGCTGGGCAAGGGGCATGAGGGGAGGAGCAGAGGGGGCCCAGCCAGCTGGCCAAGTGGAGGAAAGAAAAGAAAGAAAGAAAGAAGAATGGAAAGAAAGAAGAAGAAGGAAGAAAGAAGAAGGGAGAAAGAAGAAGAGGAAGAAGAGGGAGGAAAGGGGAAGAAGGCAGGAGGACATCTTCCCGTGAGTTCATTGGTTTTCCTTCACCAATTTGCGGTTCCGCTCCAAAGGTGACCTCTTCGTAGTCTTTAGATTCTCGTAGGTAGTCAATATAAGCTGTCCTCGTCGTCGGTTGAGTCTTTTTGTTGGTCTAGTTAGCGAGTAGTGGGTTAATTCATTTTAGGCCTACCTGGTGTCAGATGTGAGTGTATGTGTTATAGTGGAAGTTGTAGTTCTTGTTGTAAGCTTTCCGATGGCGTTACCGTTGTCCTTTTTGGGTAAGTGGTTTAGGCATTTTTAGCTAATTGGTGTTGTTATCTAGCGAGGATTAGCTCGCACATTGTGTCTTGTTCTTCGGTCTTCGATCGAGCTAGAGGAGGTTCTTGCTCGACATATAGCGAGCTAATTGGTCAATGTCTTTCATAGCCTTCGGTTGTCGGGTTTGCGGGGTTTTGAGGTGTAGAAGTGTGTGCCTTCTTTTGTTTTGTTATTGCGACATCTTGGTGCTAATGGTGTGTTTGTTTAGGTGGTGCTGCTTCAGGTCGCAACTAGGGCCCGCCTTCATTGCTGGTGAAAGCAAGTGAATATAGCGGATGACTACGTTTTAACCTGTTATTTGGTTGCCTCCATTCTTTTTAATTTCAATGCATATCTCTAATCTGATAAATTTAATTATGAGCATGCTATCCTATTACTTACCTTACAGAAGTTTCCTTGGTCATTGTTTTATGAAGTGTAGTAAGTGTGATATGTCGTTTGCAGTTGATCTTTACTATATTGTGCAATTCTTGAAGTATTAAGCATATCTTGGAAGTTATGTCATTGGTTATGCATGAAGCATGTCATGCATATGCATATCATGCATTGGAAGCTATGTCACCATCTTATGGCCGTGATCGTACCAGATAGCTCCAGTTGAGCTAGTTCCTGGTACAAGGCCAATCTAGATCCCGTGCTAGATAACTCCAGTTGAGCAGGTGGATTTGAAGAAGCAGCTAGATGAGCTCCTAGCTAAGGGTTTTGTTAGACTGAGCACATCTCCTTGGGTTGCTCCAGTCTTGTTTGTGGAAAAGATGGATGGCACGAAGAGGCTTTGTGTGGATTATTAGGGGCTTAATCAAGTCACCATCAAGAACAAATATCCTTTGCCTCGCATTGATGATCTCTTTGATCAGTTGAAGGGTGCCAAGCTAAGATTGATCTGCAGTCTAGTTACCATTAGTTGCAGATTAGAGAGGAGGATATCGAGAAGACGACTTTTAGCACAAGGTATGGGCATTTTGAGTTTGTAGTTATGTCCTTTAGAATAACAAATGCCCTTGTTGTTTTTATGGAGGCAATGAACAGGATGTTTCATGAGTACCTTGATGCCTTCGTGGTGGTTTTCATCGATGACACCCTTGTCTATTCGAAGACTAAGGAGGAGCACGCTGTGCATCTTGGCTTGATATTAGATACTCTTTAGAAGAACAAGTTTTATGCGAAGAAATATGCTTTTTTGGCTATCTGAAGTGAGTATTCTTGGGCATGTCATCAATGAGAATGGTATCACAATTGATCAATGTGACTAAGGTCATGAGTTTCCTCGGGCTTGCAGGTTATTATCGGTGTTTCGTGCAAGATTTCTCCATCATTGCTAAGCCAATGACCAGGTTCACTCAAAAGGGGGTTCCTTTTATTTGGACTGATGAGTGAGGTGTTCTGCCAGGTGCTGAAGAATAAGTTGGTTAATGCACCTATTCTTTCTCTACCCGTGAGTGGCAAGCGCTGCACCGTGCATACGGATGCTTCTCAGATTGGTTTGGGTTGTGTGCTGATGCAGGAGGGTTGTGCCATCACTTATGCTTCCAGGCAGTTGAAGTCTCATGAGCAGAATTATCCCACTGATGATCTTGAGTTGGTTGTTGTTGTCTTTGCATTGAAAACTTGGAGGCACTGCCTGATGAGCCCATGGCTCCTTCAGATATGATCAATACCACCAATAATCCTCAAATCATCAAGGTCCAATTACAAGAGCACGTGCACGACAATTAGACCACCAGATGAACTCATTTATCACTGTTCATGCTTCCTTGGATGGATTCCTACTAAATTATTGTGATACTTTATTGCTTAGGAACATGGGAGAAGCACCACAACCTTACCCAGATGTCACCCCTCGAAGGTCAAGTCTACTCGGACTCGAGGCTGAGCTCTAGTCGTGATCATGATCGAGTCGAAGGACAGCATATCAGTAAAACGGGCATAACTCTCTCATACGAAGTCCGTTTTAGGCAATCTTGGACATTCTGGAAAGCTTACGACGAGCCCTTTCCAATGGATAAGAGCTCGACCAAATATTCCTTATAGTTTAGTCAGAGTCAAAGAAATAAGTGCTACACCACCGTATTGAACCTACTTGGGTCTTGTAATCGTGTCGGGGTCAGATTTCAGGTTGTGCACTCCTCTTTCCATGGCTGCACAACCCTAGGTCGACCTTCACAAGTTCCCCTATATATACACAGTAGTCGTCATAGTTTAGGCTTGAGTTTTCTTAGATTATTCTGTTTTATAAAGTTTCGCCACTTGCTCGGTTTGTGGAACCCCAACTCGAGCACTTCATTGGTAATTAGCAATATTCAGATTGTATCTACCTGTTCTTGCTTGTGTTCTCGATTTTCTTGTAGGAAAATCCTTCTTGACGAGGTCAACCGCGTCTTGGCATGATTGATAACCACGAAGTAGTGATGTAGTGATTGTGACGGTTCTTGATCTGTCTTGGTCAGAGCCTTTGGATCATCAATGTCGAGACTCCACCAATCGACTTATCATATTACTTTCGGAAGATCAAGCAAACACGCATCACTATCTTTATGGGGAGCCTGTCACACCTGGTTTTAACAGACAAAACTAGATGCGGCTTATGTGTGCCTAGGATGATCAACACACATTAAGGATGTCACAGGTGAAGTAACAAAAGCAATACTTTTATTAAATAAACATTTAACTCTCATAGAAATTGACATATATTGTCCTGTATGAAGACAACTGCAGCGGAACAGAAGCACTGGTGCCTAATAACACCATAGGCAACCGACCGGGAGATGCACGCTTAGAATGTCACAACCTTATCTTGACAGTATTTAACATCTTCACTCACTGAGCAGCACCACACATGTCGGATGACATAGGAAAAATAGTAAGTGTGAGCACATGACGCGCTTATCAAGTATACAGGAAAATAATGATATGCAAGCTTATACTAATGACAGGCTAACTTAAGAGTTTATTTGTATAAATGTGAGTAAAGAAAATATTAATGTAATTGAAAAGTTTTAAGCAGTTATTAAGTGATTATGCCCATATGACCCAAACCTTTATTATCCGAGAACAACAATCTTGCAAACCATAACCAGCTAACCATCACCAAAATCATAACCATAACCAACTAATTATGTGAGGATCCAAGTCTTCCATAACCGTGGGCACGATTGTTATAATAGTTTTACACTCTGCAGAGGTTGTCCAACTTTTAGCCACAAGTCGTGATATCCATGTTGATGTGTTTGCAAGACACTTAACACACGCTAGTGGTGTGCTGTCAAGAGATCACTACGAAGCATGGTCCATCAATTAGGTCCTGGTACCCCAACGAATGCGAGCCAGGTGTCTAACTGATATGATAAGCCTTACCTATATTAGTCTCGTGTTCGAACGATATTTCTTGGGTTGTCGCTCCACAAACCGGTCTTTAATCAGGTTACACATGTTTCACTTATTTACACCTAGGCAAAGACTATCCAACCAGGTAATAACCATCAAATGTTAAAGGACATCCAGAACCTATACAAATGTTGACGGACATCCAAAACTGTAGAAAATGTTAAAGGACATCTAGAACCTATTATTATGCTTGGAACATATCCACAAGCCCACCAACATTAACAAAACCATCTCTTTGCCCAAGCCTAAGTTTCATATTGCTATGTCATGTTTATCATCATAGTTGCATATATCCATTAATCAGTTATATGACACTTCCCAATATCCCGATAGCATGGCCAAGCAATTTTAACCGAAAGACATATATTAACTACCACTTAGCCTTCAAGGAATGTAAAGGAAGACTACCCATCAAGTTGATAGACATCGATGTAGTTTTATAAAACAAAAACATTTAAAAACATAGATTCAAGATGATCAAGGACACTTACCTTTTACCCAGTGCTACTCAGTGTTGTCAAAATCTTGGTCTTGAAGTCCCTCAAACAGATCCGAAGCGTTGTGACTAATCGCGAAATCTATCGACAAACAAAACAACATCGAATAAACACCAATAAACTCTAAATAGCAATAAAAATAGGAATAGAACGATAGACTGAGGTCTTTGATTGGACTGGACAAGAAGATCAGAATTGATTGGACTTCTCTAAAAGAAAGATTAAGGAATTGGAACTAAAGCTTCACATGAAAGGATAAGAAAGGATTCACATGAAATTATAGAAATGATTGATTGAATCATTAACATGTGTGACCTACAAATTAATACATTATTTTAAAATAATCTCATGTTTGTAACACAATGACATGTAGATTTGATGAGGACCTATATGTCATTGTGACAACCATAAATTTACTAATTAAAATTATATCTTCATGTTGCAGGGATCTAGATGTTAATAAGGGAAAATTACTATAACGATATGAGAATTGATACTTGAAGTTAGCATGGTTGGATAGATCATGATTTTAGAAAAATTTGAGCGCAAGAATCACTCAAATCAGAGTTAAAATGAGAAAGTTATGGCTAAAACAAATTTTAAGGTTTAATATGAAAATGAAAAGGACTAAATTGAAATAAAACATAAAATAGGGACCTTTTCATAAAAATAGAGAGACCTATTTGAAGTTATGGAAAAGTTTAGGGACTGATCTGTAAAAGGATAAGGTCTTTTGTGAAAATAGGAAAGCTCAGGGGCCTATTTGCAAAATTGCCAATTACTGGAATTCCTTCAATTATATTTGTACTGGAAATTAAGAATTATTGAGTGGGCTGCTGACTGGCTAGATTTGGTCACGTGGCTAGCTGACAGGGATGACAAATGAGCGGATTTTTTTTGATGTGGCACAAGATGTGGGAGAGTGACATGGCAAAGCTGGATGACTAGACTAAAGTGGACATGTGGCAACCACAAGTTGGTAGATGAAGGGGTAAGGGACAGATCTAATCCAGGCACTCGAACCTGGATCAGATGGATGAGAGAGAGAGAGAGAGAGAGAGAGAGAGAGAGAGAGAGAGAGCAGAGGCTAGGCGTCCGGCCGGAGTGGAAGAGATGGCGACGGGAGCTCGGGACGCGGTGGAGCTTCACCAGAGTTAAATGAAAACCTTGTCGCCAGCTTTGGATATCACCGGCGAGTGGAGTAAAGGAAAGAGAGGGAGTTGGTGAATCCGTTTGAAGGCTCACCTCGAGCGGAGCGGCACCGGAAGGTGGTCGGCGATAGAGGAGATGGTGGGGACGCATAGATCTTGTCGACAGGGTAGCTTCGGTGGCTGAAGAGCAAAGGTGAGGGCACAAGCATGCATAGGAGGCCTTGGTAGAGTTGTGGGCGATCATGTGAACACTGACATGACTTTGGCAGCTAGATCGACGAGTTCAACTGGAATCCGGCAATGGTGGCGACGGTGGCTCAGATCTTCGACGTCTCGATGAGATAGGCTCGGGGAGGCAGCAGTCTATGGAGGTATGAGATTGGGAGGGGCTCTCGATTGCTTAAGTATGCGAAGGCTCAAGGATTCTGAGGCACGCACGCCTAGAAAGGAGGTGGCAGCGCGATCGAGTCGGATTCGGCAGCAGGAGACCGTGAGGAAGACGATGGCTTGGGGGCCCACATGACGGCAACACAAGGCGGAGGCGGCTCAGCACGAGGTGCCATCGGGTTGGCGGCAGCGTGCGCGTTGGGCCGAGATCGCGTGCGCAGCCTAGGGAGATGAGGTGTGGGCTGGCCTAGGCCGGTCCAAGCAGGAGGGAGGAGAGAGGGGCTATCCAGTTGGGCTGGCGGTCCAGAAGAGAGATGTGGGACAGAAGAAGTTCATAACACTGGTTGCACCTCCACCGCCTCTGCGGCCTTTGTCTCCAGTACGCGACGGCAACGACTTCTCTTTTCGTCGTGCTCTGTTGAAGAGCAAATCTCCTTCTGCACCACATGAGCAACAACAATTGTCCAGCAAAACTGGCCAATAGTCTACCAAAACGGACCCTCCCAGAAAGCGCAGAGCCAACAAATAGAATGAGAAAAACAAAGGAGATAGAAGAAGAATATCTGTCAAACACCTACGTGCCAGGTGAGCCGTTTGTGAGCAAGAAAATATTAGAGCAATTGGGCTGGGCAAGTACGATTCTGCACAACCTATACCTTAAGAGGTTTCATGAGGAGAAACATCTTTCTCCTTGTTTTAGCGTACCAGCAACAACATTTCCTGCAACAAGCTAGACACTTCCTCGTGACCTTCGAGGATTTATTCCTCCTCTACAGTCTTGACAAGCTGTACGTCAGTCTATTGAGATGCTGGACACTGTAAGTGTTACTAATCGCGGTCTATGCTTAATGAACCGCCTAACTTATTGATACGCTCATTCATCTACATTACTCTTATGTGTAGACTTATGATTCAAGAAGCCAGGAGAGAGAATCTAAGAATTGGATTCCTCGACCCACAGGTCGTATGTGGGTCAACGATCACTTGGTCTCCGGGGGAGGTCGAGAAATACGTCGCGGAGTCCATGGTTGCCCTATGTTGATCGAAGGACCTTATTCTTCTACTGTACAACTACCGAGACCATTGGATGCTAGTTTGTACCTATACACACAATCAACACTATATATACCTTGACTCAATGTACTATGACAAAGAGAGGTATTCAAATCTGACAGACTTGTTGATAAGGGTATTCTCGAAGTATGTTTCGTTGGGTAGGATTGTATGAAGAGATAAACCCTCGGTGAGCCACCAACATAAGTTTCTGGTAATAATTCCTCCATCGCATATCAATTTATCGTTATAATATGCATTCCATAGAACTAAATCTACCGTGCACAAATTTCTGCAGTGTCACAGGCAGCTGCAGGGCACCAACCTCTATTGGTTCTATGTTGCCCAGTACATGCTGCAAATCGTTCGCTCTAGTCCACCAGTATATCCGCCGGTTAGTGTAATTATAGTATATGAAAATATATTTTTCATTTTTTGTGTCTAACTATTTTAAGTTTCTTCTACAGACATATAAATTTACTACAAATAATCTCACGCAGGACGGTCTCATGTATATTCAAAAAAGGCTCGTCAGTTTCATACTTGGGGAGATCATAAAGGAGACCGGCAAATTTCATGATCCCAAAAACTTTATTAGCTAAGGTTTGTAATCTCAACAGAAGCCAGTCAGTTCAATATATTGAAAATTCTTGCATCTTGCAGTCTATTGATGTATTATATCTTTATGGCTAAGGATATAGGAAATGAAGAAAATGAACTCATTACTTTCTTTTAATTCACTGTGCTAAAGCTAATTTGTTGGTTTATATATTGTCAGGAACGGGAAGCAAATGAATTCTCAATGAAGAATGCTACTCAAATGTCGTGAGGTTTTGTAATATTGACATTCTACTTCTGTTTATGTGTGACTTCATGACTTTGTAATGTTGCGAGGCTTTGTAATATTGACTTTGTATGATATATGTGATATTGAATGAAGATGTTCGATCTATAGAGTGTATGGAGTTTGAATGCAAATAATTTATTATCAGTATGATATACTGATGTGTGTATTTTGTTGTTGATATGTCAGTTACAATCAGTAATATATGGATTTTGTACTATGTGTATGAATATACAGACGGTTCTAGGAAGACAACCATCTGTACAAATGCATTTCATAAAGACTTCTATTATATAGTATAGATGACTCAAAATCGGAACCGTCTGTACTAAAGCCAAAGTATTCAACCCGCGCATTGGAAAATTGGACCTAAGACAGTTATCTGCCATTTTATTGGGTACCCAGAATGATCAAAGGAGTATCGCTTCTATTGTCCAGATTGTACCACTAAGTTTGTAGAAACGAGACATGCTAAGTTCTTAGAAAATGTTGAGATCAGTGGTAGATCTAAGGGAAGAAAGATTTTACTCGAGGAGAACCGGGTTTATGATCCTATACCGATTATCCGAGAGGCTAATGTCCTTGCACCTCCTGTTGCTGCACCTCCAAATGTTCAGGTCTGCACTCGTCCTAACTTAGCTTACATAACGGGGATGTTTGGTAGATATCAGTCTAATCTAGGATTAGAGCACTGGAAAGTTGTCAAGAAGACCTTATGTTATTTGTAAGGCGCTAAGCATTTCATGCTCACATATAAGAGGTCTGATAATATTGAGCTTAAGGGTTATTCGGACGCTGACTTCACGGGGTGCATGGACATAAAGAAGTCGACTTCAGGTTATATTTTCACCCTCGCGGGAGGAACCATTTCCTAGAAAAGCTCCAAACAATCCCTTAGTGCATCTTCTATGATGCAACCTCAATTTGTGGCATGTTATGAGACCATTGGGCAGGCCGTATGGCTTAAGAATTTTATCATGGGGCTAAGAGTGGTTGACAGCATAACGAAATCACTCAAGATATATTGCGACAACAAAGTTGTACTATTCTTTTCGAGTAACAGCAAGTCGAGTGGTGCTGCCAAACACATTGATATAAAATATCATGTTGTGAAAGATAGAATTCAGGATCAGAATATTGAGGTCGAGCATATAAGTACAAAGTCCATACTTACCGACCCACTAACAAAAGGCTTACCACCCAATGTATTTAAAGAACATGTTGCTGGTATGGGTTTAATTGATAGCCTATGATTCTGAGGTAATTATTTTTTAAAGATCTCAGTTTCATGATCCTAGATATAAAAGACCATAAGAAAGAAACCAACTCCCAAGGCTATCTGCGTTAAAATGGAGTTATGTGCTATAGATTGTGAGGTTTAGTGGCATTTTATATAGCTACTATGACCACACTATCTTGGTATGCTATTTTGTTGAATATGGATTCATGTTGATGAGCCATTTGATCAAGTGGGAGAACGTTGATTGTGATCTTGTCTCTAACTAACCACCGAGTCCTAAAGGGGGTGGTGACCCCACACACATGTCCTGATTGGGGGTGGAAGCCACAATTAGTTTAGGTCCCAAGTCGCCAGCACCACAATAAAAGGGGACTCGGCTGCCCATGATGTGAAAAAAATCGCTCGTGTGGTCACCCTCACCCCGATACCTCATAAACCCTAAAAACCCCATCTAAGAAAGGTGCGTGCCGCGGCTGAGGCACACGAAGTAGAGAGGAAAAGGAAGCGGGAGAGGGAGAGGGCCCATCACGCTAAGGTGCAGGGCCTCGATACCCTACAAAAGGGCAAATATCCTAGGCACACTCAGTAAATAGCATCTATTATAACCCATCCTATTTTTATTCCCTAAAACATTTTAGGTTTAGCTGCAGCACGTTATTAGGTTAGTCTTTAGGTGTACAGTACATGGCATCGTTTGTTGTCGCTATCTCTATATAGTTAGGGTCCTTTTGCACTACGAACGAAAAACCTACATTCTATGTAATATTCATCAGCGTATGTAACCTCCATCCAGGTTTTACGATAATTATGCTTCACAACTACTATTGTTTGAAAAATTATATTTTACACCCTCCCATGGTTACTTCACTAAAAGAATTAACTCACACGCTTTTACATCAACTTAATAAAGAAATGTCGATAAAATAACATCAAACCAAAATTAAGGATAGAATTAACCACTCCGTAATGCTGTTTGAACAACTATTTGCATAACTAGCATTTTTTGCCGAATGAATGTGTAATATTTTTTAAATTACCATATACAAAAATTATATTAGAAAAACAATTATATTTAGTGGCAAATTTTTTTTCCATATCGTTCATTCATCGGACGAGACCAAGTTCTCGTCTACTAAACGAGTGAGATCTTTCTCTCTATAGTTATTTAATGCACTGAGCATCGGGGCTAACAAGTTTTCACCTGTTCAACGGGCGAGATCTTGTTCTCGCCTTGAACGGGTGATGGTAGGCTATACATGCAATTTTTCTAAACAAACATGTATTCTTAAAACTATTATATATATATAATTCAGCGCTAGCAGCAGTAGTGGCTAGGGGCGAGTGGGTGGCGTGGCCGGGGAGGCGAAAAGCCTAGGTGTGCTGCGTGTTCGGCTGGCTCGACCCGAGCGGCGCTGCGGCCCATGGAGCGGCTGCAGGCTGAGTGAGCAGACACACGTGCTCTGTGGGCCAGCGGAGGACGCGAAACCTGAGTTTTTTTATTTTTTTTATTAAAAATTTAAATAAATAGATTCCCCGCAGGAGAATTTGCAAAACTAGGCGCCTGCAGCTCTATGAGAGGGCGGTTAGAGGCCCTAACCGCCCCCTGAGAGGGCGGCAAGGGGGGCTAATCGCCCTCTCAGAGGGCGGTTAGGCCCAGAGAGGGCAGTTAGCCCCCTTGCCGCCCTCTGAGGGGGCTGTTAGGGCCTTTTTCCCCCCTACAAATATAATTTTTTTATGTAATTCAAGAAATAAAAAGGAAGGGCTTCAAGGAAATTAAAAATTTAAATTTGGAGTAGGTTATGTAATAGTCGGAGAATAAAAAATCAGTAATTAGCAGTCGCAACATTGTACGTGAGTATGGGGTGCGAACGAGGACAAACATAGTATTAAACATAGGGTGAAAACATTACAATACACTGTTACCGCGACGACACGATGAGGAAACAAAGGTGGCATGTACGGTTCGCACTAAGACCTACTTATTAGTGCGCCGATCCTAATCATAACATGCCTTAGGGAGGGAAAGTATGTCGGGTTACATTATAGCACCGGTGTCGAGGCATCGTCCTGCGTGGGCTGTGTCCGAAGGGGAGCACTGGGTACCTGGGACCGCTGGAGGACGTCGTAGTCAGGTGTGCCCCCGAAGAAGTCACGGATGAGGTCGTATGCGGCATCCGGGCCAGCCTCATCCTCCTGACTAGGGTAGGAGGACTGTGAAGGCTCCGCAGGCATCCATGTGTACTGGCTGGAGGGGCCTACGAACAAATAATTACGTTAGATACGAACAATGTGGTATTGGAAGTAATAGTAAAAATTGTATAATTGTACCCGCGTGGTATGACAGTGCAGCAGAAGAAGGCCACGCTGTCGTGCCGTAGTATGGCTCGAACATTGCGGGCGGGGTCGGGGGTGGGGCCGCCGAAGACGGACCGGCCTCGTCACCGAAGTAACCTGAGCACAATATTAACTTAATTTGCTGAAAGTATTAAAAACTAGGATGAAGGGTGCCGCCAGTACCTGAGTGTGGATGCACAGGGCTCGATCTACGAGGCTGCGTCGAGACTTGTGCAGGTGGACCTAATGAAAGTTTAATAATCAATGCAGTAGTAAGTAAAGGATATTGTTCAATATTATTCAAAAGTAAAATTCGTACCAAGTTGCTCCGAGGCTCCATGACGTGGTAAAAGGGGTCGTATGGGTGCCGACACGGATGAACGACGGTGCACGTCTGACCGCCGAGACGACTCGGCGTGGACACCACTGGACCTGGGAGGCGCCCCTGCTACATCTGTGGTAGATCGGCAGGAGGATAGCTTTAAGGCGCGCGTTGTCTTGTCGAAAACCCGCTTGATGAAGCTCGCAACATCCGACGCACTTAGGTGGTGCCCTTGCCAGAGGCGGTCCATGGCACCAGCTGCATCCCTATGTACATCATAAATGATATCTGTCTGCGGATACGAACAGAAGTAAACAAGTACAGTATACGGTTTTGTTCATTGAGAATGGACTACTGACTTCAAAAAACAACTTACTGCTAATGCAGCGTCCTCGTCCCAATGCACCGGGTATGCCTCCGTTGTCGACGCGATGTGGGGCTGGACACCCTCTGGGGTGTAGGTGACACGTGTGCATGTACGTGGAACGTACCACCGTAGGTACTCGTTGAAGTTCCGCTCGGTGTGGGGACGAGCCTCCTCCACGACATCCTGTAGTGCTTGGGCCCATGTTGCCACGTAAGGGGCCAAACGCTCTGCCCAGAGGTTGCCAGCTGGCTAGCCTTTCCGTGTGTACCTGCATTTGAACCACGGTAAATTTAAGTCACAGTAAAACGAAGGTTACAAAAACTGTAATTTTGCATATGTACCTGTGGACTTGCACGGGGACGGTACGGATGTGGACGAGAGGGAATGCCTGGTGACGGCCAAACTGCCACATGACGCGGTGCGGTGAGTACTTTTCGACGTAGATGTCAAATACAAGCGGCGCCTTCGTGATCCAGTACTCCTTGTTGCGGATACACAACAGTGACAAACCCAATCCTGCACGCCCTTGCACGGCCAAGATGTTGTATGGCTCCCATACCACGTCGTCCGGACGTAGCCTATCAAACTGGGTAAGAAAATGCTCGTAAGCGCTGCGAGGCTGCTCGTGCGCCCAGTGTGGCTACGTGACAAACATCGTTACAAATCGTTAGAGGGAAAAAGAACACGAAGCAAAGTGTTAATGTAAAATACATACCCGACGACGGCACCACATCGAGGCTATAGTAGGTGCGTCCTCGTCCGGCTCACCGTACGGGGAGCGGTCCACCACCGGCCTACCTATGGCAAAATGCTCGTATGACCACAACTGCAGAAGAAGTGGACACCCGGCGAAAGTGGCTAGTGGCTCTTTCTTCGTGCACGCGTCGCAGAGCGCCCGATACGTCACAGCAAAGATAGCGGATGCCCAACTAAACTGCGGTACCTCCTTCGCATCAGCATCCGCTATCAACCGGGCGTACGGCACAAGCGTCCTGGCAACCAGGTGGCCTTGGCCACTAGTGAACATAACCCACCCAAACAACCAAAGCAGAAAGGCCTCCAAATGCTTGGAGGCCACGTATGCGTTGGCATGGGGGTGTATGTACGCCGGCTGCAAATATGACTGGTGTCAAAAATGAGCATTACTACATACTATAATAGTATTTGATAGGTTGTATTGTACCGTACCTAAAACTGTAGGATCCACTTCTTCGTTGGCCCTCGTGCATCGGACAAGAACTCAGGCACGTAGGGGGGTGTGTCCGCCTTCCGCTCCACCGGGCCAAAGCGCTGATGCATGTTGTTGATCCAGTCAGCCTGCATATCGATGACCCCAACCGCAGCTCTCGCGCAAGGAAGGCCTAAGAGGTAGGCTACATCCTGCAAGGTTGATGTCATCTCGCCGCACAGGAGATGGAACGTATGTGTCTCCGGCCTCCATCGGTCGACCAGTGCTGCTATTAGCGACCGATCAAAGTAGAAACGACAGGTCGCTACCTCGGGGTTCTCTGTCGATCGGGCCTCGACCAACCGGCAAAGAGGTAGGAGTCCGGCCGCTGCCAACCTATAAGTGTTGCAGTATATCAATAATATGGAACTACATCAGTAATATGGCAATTTTGTATCAAATTATCGAAGTACTTGTGCTTCCATCGCTCGTCTATCTTGAGCAGCTCTCCAGGGCCCCGTGGTCGAAACACTCCTAGCTCCGTCTGGTGCTCGACGGATAAGAAGCTGCGATGCTTCTTGTCCACGGCAGGGTCTAGAAGCTCGGGGGTCGCAGGGTCAGCCATATCTGCATTTGAAAGACATGTACATTAATGCATTGTTAGATAAAGAAAGTAACAATATACTTTGAATGCAAATTAACTATATCACTATATGCAACATTAATGAAGATTAAAATGGTACAAAACGAGCACAACGCACCATGAAACTCACCTAGACAACATGTGCATCACCTGGTGCATTTTTGGGACAATACTTGTACGTGTGACCTATTTTATTGCACTGACTGTATCACTTGACCCTAGGGCCAGCCTCGGATTCATCCATATCGTTGCGAATCCGATGAGTTTGTCTTCGGCCAGGTGCGTTCTTCATCTTTTCCAAATCAGGCACATATATTCTTGCAGGCCCTGGATTACTTGTAAAAGTGTCAACAATACCGTAACCATACAGCTCATGGTTCCAGGTGTTGAGTATTTGATCTTTCATAAAATACTTTGAAACATATTGCCTGGGAAGCATATGGTGCTCTGCACACGCAGCTATGACGTGTGTACAAGGTTTGTGGAGTAATTGTGGCTTCTGGCAACTACAGATGGATGTCCCACTCCTTAGCATACACTCTTGAACATGCCGGTCATGTCTACTCCCCCTCCGACCCTTATCCCGACACAGGACACTGAACCTGTGCTCTGCAGTGCCCTCTTGATTTGCGCGATACATGTGGGCCTTCTTATTAGCCTTCTCCATGTACTCACATAGCATCCGTCCGTAAAGCATACGATTGTCCTCCATTACAACCTTAGCAACTGCATACCGATCAATAAAGTACTTACAAGTCCCATGCAAAATGCCTTCTACAATTCCAACTAGTGGTAGGAACCTCATTCCTCGCATGACCCAGTTATAAACCTCTGCAAGATTTGTAGTCATTACTCTGTACCTTGCACCACCACTGTCGTACAACAGAGCCCATTTTTCATTTGGCTCATTACATATACACTGTGAGAAGCTCCGAATAGATGAGCCTGATCTCCTTACAATCTGCGGAGTATCGGTTGGAAGAGATTCAAGAGCTATTGGTTCATCACCGTTAGGTGTAGCTTCCGCAGTTTGTTTTAGAGTCAGTTCATCAAGTCTTGCCCATAGTGCATTGAACTTACGTTGCTGGTTTTGACTGCACAACTTCTTGAAAAGCTTCATTAACTCTTTATTTTTAAACTATCTGTAGAAGTTCACACCCATATGGCGCATGCACCACCTGCTTTTGAGGTCGGGCCACTGTACTGCTACACCCCGTTGAATGCTACCATGTTGCATATCCAGCAAAGCCTGCAACAATCCTGCATGTCTATCATGAATGAGACACACATCTGGTCGGTCTAGAACAATTGCATGTTTAACCCGCTCTAGGAACCAATACTAGCTGTCCTCGTTCTCACTCTCCATGAAAGCAAACCCTAGTGGTAGGATTTGGTTGTTACCGTTGACCCCAATTGCAGACAATATCTGCTCTTTGTACTTCTCAGTCAGGAATGTTCCATCTAGGCATATGATGGGTCGGCAATATCGAAATGCTTTGATAGTTGCAGCGAATGCAAAGAAAGCACGCTGCAACACTCTTTTTCCGCTGTACTCCACATCAGTAGAGGGGTAATGCTTGATATCATAGTAGCTGCCTGGGTTTCTTCCACAAATTGTGGCTAATTGACGAGGTAGATTGTGATATGAATCTTCATATATTTCGAACCTCATCTCAATAGCCTTTTGTTTCGCCCTCCATGCTCTCGCATAGTTTATTGTGTACTGGAACCTTTGCTCAATAGCACGGATTATTGATCATGGCTCATACCTTAAGTTATCCACAATCTCTCCGTACATAACATTTGCAATGAAAGCAGAAGACAGGTTCCCGTGGGCGAACTCTATTTCCTCAATGTGACAATTATGTTCCTTAACTATTGAGCACTGCCAGTAGTCCACCCATTTCCCTCTGAATGCGTGCACCCGCCAAGGACATTGCAGCACCAAACACTTTACATCGTACTCCCTTTTACTGGATTTAACAACCTTGAATTGCCTACGAAGAGACAACGACCAGAATTTCACTGTATCAATAACTGCCTCTTTTGTAGGGTACATAGCACCCTGTGACACCTCGTTCTCATGGTACTGCCATGGTGTCCGGTCAGCCTCGCTAACCACCAGTTTTGAAAATTTATGATCCCTCCACTCTGCAGGAACTGGAGCATTACCCTCCTCGTCAGACGAATCCCCATCGGCAAGGCCTTCCTCCAACTCTTCATCCTCCAAATCCATATCTTCAATGATGCTAGGGATGTGCTTCCCTTCATCAGCTACACCCATCGGTTGCAGCTCTGGAATATCACCAACTTCCTCCTTGGACTCGACATTAGCCGCCTCTGATTCATCTTCCACTGCCTCACTTGGTCGTGCTACTGCTTCCGCAGAGTTCACCTTATTTTGATCTTTCAGGTATGCCTCAACTAACAAAACAAGCGGCAGGTCACGTTCACAACATATATCTATATACTGCCTCCAAGTTGATGTAGCTTCGATAGGAACAAGCTCACCAAAGTATCCATGACTAGCATGGCTGAGGACAGCTTTCAACTTCAGCTCATGTTGCTGCGGATCCAGTTGGAAAAACCGCATGAGCCATTTGCACATACCCACAATGGTCCTCTCATTAGCTTTACTAAGACCCTTCATGACATGACGAAATCCAGACAGATCTACACCGTTAGGACCGTACCTAATTTCATCCTCATTATAATATATCTGAAAAATTAATTTATCTGCCATCCCTGGAAACACCCGCAAACATAACCAATGTTAAGACAATAAAATATATTTCTAATTATCGGATAAAATTATTTCTAAATGCTACATCCTAGGTTCGCAAATTATCATATACTGCTACCTCCTACGTCCACATGTACAACCCCAATATAGTAAAAATAATATTCTACATTGCACTGCTATCGTACAATTTTCTAATAAATTTGACAATTTTCTAAACCCTAGATCATAAATATCTAAAACCTATGTCATATACTACTACTGCACTAATTAACAACAACAAAAAGGAAAAAAAGACTTACCCGAAATTATTCTTTAAATCCGCGGCTCAAATGCAGCAGAGCTTCGCCGACCTCTCTTCCTCCCCTCTCCTCTCCTCTCTTCTCCTCCCTCTTCTCAACTTTTTCTTTTTTCGGATTATAATGAAATTTTGATCTATTTTTTGGCCTTTTTATTGGAGATGGCGGGTGGGCAGGCAGCGGAGCGCGGCGGGTGGGGAGGCCCCTTACCTGAGAGGGCGGTAAGGACCCCTACCTGCCCCCTCAGGGTGCGGTAAGGGAGTCGGCTCGGGCGGGCACGCCGTACCCGCTCTCTGAGGGGGCGGTTAGGCCTGCCGCCCTCTCAGGGAGCGGTTAGGGCCTCTAACCACCCTCTCAGAGGGCTGCAGCCCCCTGAGAAGGCTGCAGGCGTCTAGTTTTACAAATTCTCCTGCGAAAAATCTATTTAGTTAAATTTTTAATAAAAAAATATAAAAAAAACTCCGCGAAACCTAGGTGCGCGCTTTGAGGAGACGTGGTCCGGTCGGGTGCTGTGCCTTGGAGCAGGCTGTGTCGGCCGTGGTGTTGGACAGCTACAGTCTCCGGACAATAAAAAGGAATAGTAGCTACCGAGTTGTACAGAGGCCGAATTGATAATAGTAACAATTGAAAGATATATAGATTAGAGAGAGAAAACTGATATTGAGGTCTATGGTTTTTATGAGAAACTTTTTAGGTGTCTTTGAGACGCATCTTGTGAACTCATTCGTGTAATGAAGGTTAAATTTTATAAGTTGATAAATTAGTAATTCTGTTCCTTCTCCAAGCTTTTTGTTTTCGTTATTCGTGTTGATTTTCGGTGGATTTGATCGTCGCAATTTTTTTTGTCGATTCATCCAAAATGATTCTAGAGCATCAAGGTAAAGTTTTAAAAAGTTTGGTTGGTTGAGTTTTCATAAGTCTTACATAATTATGAATTTAGTGTTTAATCTATTTTCGTCATCATCTGTTATAGTCTACTTACGATATTCATAACACTTGATCCAGAGATCCGATTGACTTGATTTGCTGGAATAGTTTTGCATTGTTGTCTAGTTCCTACAGTTAAAATTTGAGGGCAATCGTATCATTGAATCTTTTTTACATCATTTTTATCGAAGTGATAGCAGTTTGTATTGAACTGATTTCGAGAATAAATTAAATATTTAATTAGGGCAAATTAAAATTTGAATTTGTCATCCGTAATTATTCACCTCGTCTGATTACATATTTTGCTAGTAATTGATCCTACACGTTTTGTTTTATGTCTGTGCATTGTACCTTCGGAGAGCCAGCGGTTGCGTCCGGTGACGAGCACGGCGACAGGGCAGTTCTGCCCCGACGCGTTGCACAGCCGTGGGTGCACGGGCGTCAGGGCGCGGGCCTGGGCTTCGGGCAGTGGCGGCGCGCGCACGGCGCAGCTGAGCGCCTTGGTGTCCGTGGAGTGCTGGATGCCGCACTCCGTCTCTGCGCAGGCGCCCGTGGGGCCGTCGACGCGCACTTAGGCGCAGCCGCATCGGAATGGGGCCCTGCCTAGCTCGCCGTCCACAGCGTTCTACATCGCGATGAGGAGCGCGCATAGGAGCACCGGGAACGCGGCGTTCGCCCTCGCGTTCCTCCTCTGTGATGTGAGCAGGCACGGCATCTATCAAAGAAGCACGAGGACATGACATTGCAGTCGAGAAAACAACAGCAAGCCAAACCATCTGGTCAAAGCATCCATGTCAGCTTTGGCTCCATTACCTGGAACGAGAGGTTCTTGATGAGGAGAGCATGGACCTGCGTCAGAAACCTTGAGCGCGCCATGCCTTCTAAGCCGACAGAGCAAAGACCGAGCGACGCAAGGAACAAGATACGGTCGGGGCGCGCTCTCCACTCAAGATTCACATCATGCACTGCACCTCTATCACCTCCGGATGCAGCAGCTGCAGGCAGCCGGCAGCCGCCCTAGTCAGGTCAGTGCAACGCCCGGAGCCGGCTCGTCGTGCGCAGCTTCAGTTAATTTCTCCACTGCAGGTGCATGGCTTTCACCTGGAGTTACTCCTTTACACTTGTCAGTGCATCAGGATTGCCATATCTTCCTCTGCACAAGATGGATAGGTGTAGAATATCAAATCATCGTTGGTGCATGCAAATTGAAAGGTGGATCGAATGGAAGCGCACTTACCAACATTAAAAAAAGGCAGATCAGCCTCCCATATAATCTGACTTCTGAATCTGAACCAGAGCAGATAGAATAAAAAGGCACATGGTTTCATTTCAAGATTTGAGATAGGTCAGGTAGTGTTGTGATAAAGCAATTTATGAAATCAGTTTATTTTTATAGCCCAAAACCTGATAGTGAATATATACTGAGATAAATGTTGTTTGGCCTTTATAAGTTCTGTAAATCGCTGTACTAGTTCAAACGGCAGAGGACACTTTTGATATTGTGCTTAATGTTTCTTTCTTAAAAAATAAAAAATAAAAAAATGAGTTCGTAAGGAAGCAAATAGTTGTTTTGTCATCCCCAGAAAATACTTAAGTCTACTGTTTATGTGCTAATGTCAATAGTTTGACCTTGTGGTTGGAACCGACCCTTAATAAATAAATAAAACATCCCTTTGCTAATTGTAGAAGCATATCGTGTCTCAAATCCTGACTGGAATAAACTATTCTGATAGGAAAGCATCCTATGCTGTTTCAGTTCCCGTTTTAGTTTCGACTAGAACCGTTGGCAGCAAAGTTTTTTTTATTTATTTAAAGGAAAGCGTATAATGTGATCGCATGCACAACATCTCACTAAGTATAAAAGTCAGAAAATGGGTTCACCTCTATCCTATTCCAAATAGAATGGCATTCAAAATTTTAAGTGCTGCAATAAGACGTGCTGTGCTTCGATGACAATAGAAAGAGCATTTGTAATTAAGGCGTCGTAGATAGCATAAAGATTCTCAATTTATCAATAAGGGTGGCTAGAAATTCATGTCAGTTTATAATCCATTTTTATTCAGGATAGTACAGAAAAAGATACCCTCTAAATTATGTTACCAGCTGCTGTTTAGTATGGTTTTATAATGCTTAACGGTTAATATTTGATTTTTTTTAGACAATGGGAAAAAGGTCCCGGCCTTTTGCATCGTATGATGCATAAAACACTAGTTCATTATTACATCATTGTTGGAAACTTGCATAACCGGACAAAGCAGTGGGCCTTCGGAACCTCGAGGAGATCCGAAGGCTAGGTGGAGAACACACTGAGTGAGGAACTATGCCCTAATATCAATGTCACCCCTTTTTTGGTTACAGTGCCGGCCCTTTTATACGTCGTACACAATCGCTCCTCGATACAGTTTATGACATTACCCCTTTAACTGCCATATTTTTGGCATATTTATAGGTAATTTGATACCTTTCTAAGTACAACTAGCCTATTACAATTCTACCATCGGTTGTCTTCGGTCATCGAGCGAAGGCCCTCGGTCTAGACCCAAAGGCATGGCGTAGGCTTCACCTATTCCCTTGAGTGGAGTCATTCCTGTGGTTCTGGTCTACCAAAGAGTACATTCGGAGTGTCGAACGATTCCTGCATCATAAGACGACAACTAAGCTTTATCAGTAAAGTGGCCGTAGAGGTCTTCAACCCGATATCCAAGGGGGGGGGGGGGCGTGAGACCATTCCCAACAATCGTCTCAGCTCATACCTGAATGTTGGAAGGAAATGCAAGCATAAATGATCATATGAATGTGAATCATCGATCACATAGTCTAGTACTAAACTGCCGCCCATTCTTGACAAAGTGCTCCATGGCTACCACCTCTAATGCATGGCACACCATGCTTATATTTTCTCTCTCTTACTTTCCTGCTACATCAATCTCCAAAATCTTAGCCAATAATTACCCCTGAAAAGTGCATCCATAAAAGAGGTTATTGTTTTCTTATCAAAGACAATATCATTACGACATAGCTAAATTGCCAAGAAAAAGGCAGCCACCTTAACCAAGTTTTTTTTTCTTTTTACTTGCTCCTAAGTCATGTAGCCAACCACTCATAATATGGTGCATATCTCTAGGTTTGTTAATGCGTAGAGCTATTCTAACTATTCGTCATAATGAGTTAGAAAAGTGACAAAAAAAAAGATGTTGAGTATTTGCATTGTGGTTGCAAAAACTAGATTTGAGCCTACCATTCTAGTTTCTTTTAGCCAAGTTATCTTTATTCAAAATTACCCATCTTTCTAAATACCACAAGAAGATCGTTATTATGAGCGGGAGCTTAAGTTTATGCAACCATTAATTTAGGAATGTGCTGGGCTTATTAATCATCTATTTGTACATGGAATGGACTGAAAAACTCTCATTCGCATGTAGTTCTCATCTAAATGTGTCACATTCATCGGAGAGGTTAATATGCACTAACATTGACACTAGATTGTGCAAGGAAATTAGTTTGTCTCCAATGACCGTTTGATGGAAGGAGATATTCAATGGTAGTGTTCTCATCACTTCCACAACTGTGGCTTGTTGCCTCCTGGCAACATGATATAGTTGAGGGTATTACTCACTGAGCGCAATATTCCCTAACCACTTGTCATTCTAAAATCTAATGTGGGTTCTGTCTTGTATCTAAAAATCCCATTTGAGGAATTCACTCTTAATTTTCATGATGCCAGTCTAGAGGTGGGAATCTCCTGATTTTCCTTCCACATGAGTGAGTCCTTTATTACTTAAGTATTTCTTTCTAAGTAACCTTTGCCAAAACCCATCCTCGTTTAGTATCTTATAAAGCCATTTGCTGAGGAGGCAGATATTTTGGACCGATAGATCAGTAATTCCCAATTCACCCAGATCCTTTGGTTGACATAAGATATTTCATCAGATCAGTCTATATTTCTTTCTATGATTATCCTCTTGCCAAAAGAATCTGGATCGTATATAATACAATCTCTTCATCACCCCTCGAGGAATCTCAAAGAGAGACATCATAAACATGGGAAGGCTGCTTAAGACTAAGTTTATGAGCACTAATCTCCCCCTGCAGAACATAAGCTTTCCTTTCCAACTGCTCGGTTTATTAGTTTCTTTTCAAATCTATCTTCTACACCCCTCCACACGGTTCTTCAGTTTCTACAATGCATAGGTATGACAAGATATTTGAATGGGTGATTGCCAATATCACACCCGAATAAATGTGTGTATTGGTCTTCATATTCCTTAGAATCACCATAACATAATAGTTCACTGTTGTGGAAGTTTATCTTGAGTCTAGAGAGCTATTTAAAGACACATAAAAGGAGTTTATATTTTTTGCATGCTCCAAGTTATGGTCCATAAAAATGATGGTGTCATCTGCATATTGCAGAATGGGTAGTCTGTCATCCAGAAGACGTGGTACAACTGCAGAGATTTGTCCATCATATATGTTTGACCCCTGAAATTATTGCAAGCTGTACCTTTCCGGAAGATACCTATGAGCACAAATCTACACTGCTCAATATTTTTGGCCAAACATGAGTACATCTGTATTTGCTAAGCGGCAACTTGAAATTCAATTATAGATTATACAACTTAAATATACTAAATTTATACCTCAAGCACCATCCTAAAATAAGACCATAATCAAATCTCATTCGAACCCAGCTTTCCTTGGCAAAGGAGATCCTTCATCGTCTGGAGATCAAACGTGATTTCTGGCATCTTTCTGTAGCAAAGGATTGGTTGGGCAGGAAGTTAAAATTGCATTGCCTCGGTATGACATCTCTTGAGCAAACCATTGCGCTTTCCATGGCAAAGGAGATCCTTCATCTTCTGGATATTGCGCGTGATTTCTGGCATCTTTCTATAGAAGAGGATTTGTTGCGTAGGAAGTTGAAGTTGCATTGCCTCGGTTTGATATCTCTTGAGCACACCATTGCCTGGCTGCATTCATGCACCCTCTATTTAAAGGAGGATGATACTAACACCTCTTTCTTCCACCAACATGCAAGGTTTCAGAAAAGGAAAAACTTCATTTCCAAACTTCAGGTTGCTGATCAAATCGTGACAAGTCAAGAGGAGAAACATGCTGCAATTTTTGAGTTCTATTCCAATTTGTTGGGAACTGTAGAGGAGTGAACCACTACTCTGGAGTCTGGACCTTGGTTTGTTTCGTCAACACTATCATGATCTGGAGACTTTGGAGGAGATGTTCACTGAGGAGGTAGCTTGGGCAACTATTAAAGAGCTACCACTGGACAAAGGGCTGGGTCCCAGTGGTTTTACCGGTAGGTTCTACAAATCCAGTTGGCCTATTCTCAAGGTGGATCTGTTGGGAGCTCTGTTGGTGATGGATCAAGAAAAGGGAGCCAAACTAAGGTTGCTAAACACATGGTTGATGCCCAAAAAGGTTGATGCCTTGGAAGTAAAAGATTATCATCCTATCAGTCTAGTTCATAGTTTCGCAAAATCGGTCACCCAAATCTTGGCCAATAGATTGGCTCCAAAGCTTTGCTCCAAGGTCTCAGCAAATCAGAGTGCTTTTGTTCGTCGGCATTGCATACAAGATAACTTCATGTTTGTCCAACAAATGGTGAAGTGGCTGCACAATCAAAAGGAACCTCACATTGTTCTTAAGTTGGATATATCTAAAGCTTTCAACTCGGTCTCTTGGCCTTTTTTTATTGGAGGTGTTACATTGTTTGGGTTTTGGTCGTCGTTGGTGCAATCTTCTTTGCAGCATATTGTCCACATCCTCCACCCGTGTATTATTAAATAGGGAACCAGGGGAGGAGATAGTGCATTGTAGAGGCCTCAGGTAAGGTGATCCACTCTCCTCTATGCTCTTCATCCTTGTAATGGATGTCCTAAATTCTTTGATCAACTATACTAGCCAACATTGGGTCTCTCAGTATGCGGATGATGTAGTTCTTTTTCTTCGGCTAGTTGCTGAAGATTTGGACTTGATCAAGTAGGTTCTTTAGCTCTTTGCATGGTGAGCTCTCATGACTCAAGATTAACATCCTCAAATGTTCTGTAACTCCAATTCATTGCCAAGAGGAGGACATGGTGTTCATACGGGACTTATTGCAATGTGAGGTGAAGCATTTTCCATGCACTTATCTTGGCCTCCCTCACGGTTCGAAGACCTTCCAAAGTTGTTCTTCAACCACTCGTTGACAAAGTCATTAACAACCTCCCCATGTGTAAGGTTTCCCTGTTGAATCGTCCATGTTAGGGGATGATCCCTGACAATAGTCCTGGGTATATCGGAAGACGGGCGTGTTGATTCGTGTTTCATGTTTGCGTGTATCAACCTAGACTCAAGAACACCAAGGTTTATTCAGGTTCAGGCCTCCTGTGGGATAATAACCCTACGTCATGTGTATTATCTTATGAGTTGGATGAACTTGTTACAGAATGTCATCTCTCCCTCTACAAACAAGGTCTTGACCCCTTTATATATCAGGAGCAAAGATGCATAAACAAATGGACCATGACAAACCTTATGGCAGACCAACTCATGATGGAGACAACTACCCATAGCCCATCATGACATCAGATAAGCATGCATGCCCTGCTCTGGTTGTCCTACGCGTCCTGTACCATCACCGAACACCATCACGCTCACCCGTTAGACCATCCCGTGACATTAAATATTACAGGACGGGTCACTACAACTCCACACTACCCCACGACCATGCCACACCAAAAGCATGTGCCTTGGAAGGAAAAAACACTCGAGTAGGTAGCACTAAATAAGACTTGACCGGGTAGGTGAGTAGGTCCTCGTTGCGTGACCAGGGGGCTGGTTGTGTGAGCTTCGCCCCGGTCAAGGATGAGCAAGTCCCCTTACTTCACAAGGATCTCCTTTTGACTCTCTATTGTTTTCATTAGTTCTTTTATTTTAGACATGGCATTTTTGCTAAGACCTTTAAGCATGCTTTCACTATCACTATCACTATCACTATCTAGGAGCTTGAATTGTGATTTTACCTTGCGCACTTTTGCCATGAGACACTTGGGAGTGTCGTCGTTGTCGCTCATGTCACCAAAAAGTTAGTTTGTTTGTGTAGAAGAGCGAATGGCAATGGTGGCGACTCCTTCATCATCAGAGTCAGAGTTGAAATCCCACTCCTCGCCGATGTGAGCTTGACCCTAATACTTCTTCTTATGGATCTTGTACTTGTCCTTCTTGAGAGTCTTGTTCTTCTTCTCATCCTTGTCCTTTCTCTTCTTCTTGTTCGAACAATTGTCAATGAAGTGGCCAACTTCACCACACTCATAGCAAGCCCTCTTGGATGTTCTTCTCTTGGGCATATCTCTCTTGTACTTGCTATAGCCACCCTTATTCATGAATTTCTTGAATTTTCTTACAAAGAAGGCTATCTCTTCACCATCCGAGCTTTCCTCTTCACTTGAGCTTGATTCTACAACTTGCTTGCTCTTGCTTGTCTTGAATGCGACTTCTTTGTTCTTGGAGGTGGAGCTTTGCTTGACAAGGTTTTTTAGTTCATTTGCTTCCTCCTCCATAATCTCATGAGTAAGAATCCTCCTAAGTACATCACTTGGTGTGAGCCTCTTGTAATCCCTTCTCTCTCGAATGAGTGTGACCAAGGTGGGGTTCCTTAGTGCAAATGCCCTAAGCAATCTTCTCACCACCTTGTGATCATCAAGCTCTTCACTTCTAAGCCCTCTAATTTTGTTCACTAGTACCATCATCCGATCGTACATTGCTTGTGGGTTTCATCATCCTCCATAACAAATCTTCCCAATTTACCTTCAAGCAACTCAATCTTTGATTCCCTCGCACTTGTGGTGCCTTCATGTGTGACTTGAAGTGCATCCTATATCATTTTAGCCTCCTCAAGCCCATCAACCTTGTTGAACTCATTGGGGCTTAAGGTGCCAAGTAGCACACTTGCGGCTTATGCATTGATGTGTAGGTTTTGCTCTTGATCTGAGGTGAGCTCATTGTTTTCATCCGGCAACTCAAAACCTGTATTAACAATCTTCCAAATACTTGGATGAAGAGATATTAGATACAATTTTATTTTGTGCCTCCAAGCAGCATAATATGTACCATCAAAATACAATGCACGCCCGGAAGGCATAGAAATATAAGAATTTGAAGCATTTAATTTTTCATAATTGAATTCAATTATAGCTCCCTTGCCTTTATCATTACCCGATGTTGAAATATCATCCTTTGGACTTTTCGGGCTTCCCACACCTTTCTCCCCGGACGACGGTATCTTCAAATCCTCCAAGAGGTGAATCCTTGTAGGAGGTTAGGCTTTGATACTAATTGAATGTACGAGATTTCACATAGAGGGGGTGTGAATAGGTGCTTCCTGAAATTTTAAAACGTCAAAGGGGATTAAAAGATCCGGATACTCTGGGTAAGTCCGAAGACTACAGTTATACAGACTCAGATCTTCTGAGTGAACCCAGATACTTCAATCTGATCAGGAAATCGAAAAACTAAGAACTTTTAAGCAAAAAAATTTAGTCTATGAGTTACCCACATGTTCTAATAGATGTTTAAAGACCTATTGATCAACAACCTGCAACAAAACACTCACAAGCAAGTAGATTGGGCAAATCACCCAAAATCAACTAGAACAAGATAAAGTGCACAAAGTAAAGGAGACAAGAATTTATAACCCGAAGTTTAGCAACTCCACAAAGAAGTGCCTATGTATCCATTGAGGAGCTCACAAAGAGCCGAGTCTCTTTCAACTCTTTACTCACCTAAGCGACCACCAAGGTCAAGCTAGAGTTGCTTACTCAAATCGTTGGGCGTAATACAAACTTCCCGGGACACTCCACAAGCTTGGGTGCTCTCCGGGCGACGCTTAACCATATAGGAGCTCAAGGCTCCAAGAGTAAAGAACACAGATCGACGGCTTGGCGATGAACTCAAGTGCTCAAGATTGGATTTAAACTCACTAGCTCTTTAATCTCACTCTCCCAACCCTACTCTCCAAATCTTCAAAGATTTAAGGCTTTAGAGGAGTTAGGAGGGCTATTTAAAGGCTATAAATGAGTTTGTCCATGAGTAGCTCAGCAGCAAATGAAGGCGGGGTGAGGGGGTATTTATACCCATCCTCTCAAAAACTAACTGTTACTGTGCTTTTTGAACTGGCCCGAATTATTCGAGTCAACCCAGAGACTCTGGGTTAAACAAAAAACTTATCCTGAGAGCTAGGCTCGAAGCTCCACTCGGAGACTCTAAGCGACTGTCCAGAATCCGGAGTATTCGGCCTAACCCGGAGACTCCGAGTTCAATGAACATAGAAATTTTTCCAGTGTTCGTGGATTATTGTGTCTCTCAATTTTTTGTTCTAGAAGGATATCATGAGCACTAAGACACCAACAAAACTATCAATATGCATCCCTCTTGATAGAACGGTGTTCCTAAACTCAAATTCAAAAATAAAGTGAATTAAAACCTATTGAGTAATTACATGCCGCTTCTTTTTTCTTTTGAGGGATATCATCGTTGTTTATTTTCTTCATTGGGACTAAAACCTATACATAACCTCAATAAACACGTTAGTCCCTTAATCGTTTGTCTTCAATTAGCCAAAACCCACATAGGGGGCCTAGATGCATTTTCACACCGACAGTGATTCTGCGTTTCCCAGATCCAAGTGCGACATGGTGAGGCCAAAGGCGCTGCACGAGGCTGGCCTGCTCACCCGTCGCCTTTCCACAGGGTACCGCACGAAGGAGAGTGTGCCCACCCCTCGCCAAGGGGAGATCATGTTGTTTGTGTCGTTATTCTTGGTAGGCCTCGTGCCACCCTTCTTCGAGTTCTTCACCACCGTCATCTCTTTCTACAACATCTGCCACCTCCATCTCAACCCCAACTCCATTCTCATGTTGAGCATTTTTGCTCACCTGTGTGAGAACTTTGTCAGGGTTGAGATGTGCCTCGACCTCTTTTGGTTCTTCTACATAACCCGATCGGTAATTGGATCGGCCATCGGGAGCTGCGGGTTCCGCCTCCGCGATGGCACCGTGGACTCCTACATCGAGGTGAGCCTCAAGTTGTCATGGTCAGGCTAGAGGGAGGATTGGTTCTACCTCGTGATCGATGATTCCTTGGACAACCTTCACATGCCAAGTGTGTCGGCGCATGTCATGGAGAACTAGGGGAATTCAATCTCAACAACCCCCGAGCTATTGACCCTAGTTAAATGAGTTGTCCAACTTCGAAAAGCTAGGCTGATTGGGTCAGACATCGCCCATAACTACATCAAGCACCAATTGTGTCCCCTGCGGAGGCGAGCACACCCAACATTCACGTACTCTGGGCTAAATGACGAGACCCAATTGAGCTTCATAGGTTACCCCACTGTTAATCCTCGGTACCATCCTTTCATTCAAAAACCATACCAAACTCTGATCCCGTCTAATCCCAAAGAAGTCCAAGTCCACTCTTGTCCGTGAGCACGGCTGGCCGATTAGTTTGATACTCTGCAGAGTTTGCACAGCTTTCCCCATGAGTCATGATTCCCATTTTGCTTCATACTTCTGGGGTGTGGAGTCAGGGTCTCACTACAAGGCCTTTACAAAGCTCCCGCCATCTTGCAGGCACCCACTGAGGTTTCACTGCTAACAGACGATTACATCGCTGCAGAAGTCCCCTCTTGTGCCACTCAATTGTCCAACGGTGCCCACAGAGTTAGAGGGGTGGCTAATTAGTTGGCCAAGCCATACCCATATAGACCTCGTGGTTGTGCGGATTAACTTGGTTACATGTTCAAGAACCGGTCCTTAGTACCCCACACAAGAACAAACACAAGCATGCTGTTTAGCACCTCCTCAAACCAACCATTCTGATAGGATCCCTGTACCATGTTGCTACAAAAGATTACCACTCCTGATTTATACTGCATAGGAATTAGTCAATATTAACATTTTCCCCAACTATGAGTGCACTAGCATATACTACCCATTTTAACCCATGGTTAAACAACGATGACAAGGAATAATCATACAAAGCTAGTAAACCCTAACATAGGATTCCAATTTAGACAAGCATGCAATGAAGGATAAATGACTACTCATGAATCCTAAAATAGGAGCAAGATGTTCAATGGCACTTGCCTTCAGCTGAGGATTGCTCGAAGTCTTCGAAAACTTGCTCTTGCAGATTCCTGAACTAATCACCTTCTAATCGACACACTGGAAAAGCACACAAGGAAAACTACTTAGAATAGTACACCAAATAGTACTAAATCTAGGTAGATACCCTATAAAAATATTCTACACATCACTATAAATATTTGAGCGTGAAAATCTCCCAAATCGGAGCTACGAGCAAAAAGTATTGAGCTTTTGAAGTTTCAGGGGCTTATTGGCAATTTTTACTTGATTTTCTGATAATAAACTGAACTATTGTTATACTGAAAATCTTAATTATGATGTCATAAAACAAAAATGATTTATTTTTCTATTGAAAACCTCATGGAATATGCCTATGGACCCATGGACCACGGCCTTAGGACCGAAAACATAAATCGAATGGGTATATGATTTCGGCCGTTGGATTGAGCTTCGACGGCCGGGGTTCAATGGGGGCTTGGTGGGGCTCGGGTGGCAGTCGATGGCGGTGGGGTCGACGGTGGCGGGGTCGCCAGCGCATCACCATAGTAACACAAAATGCGCTACCAGCCATGGAATTTGACGAGGATAAGCACAAAAGAGAGAGGAGGCGTAGGGGATCATCACCGTGGGCTTCACGTCGGCGGAGAAGGACCGAGGGTGGCCGACAATAGAGATGAGCGGCCGGTGGGCTTGGAGCTCGGTGCAGCGGCCGGTGGGCTTGGAGCTCGGTGCAGCGGCACTCTGGAGGTCGGGCGACACCGAGAAGCGACCGGGAAGTCCACCGGTGTCCCTAATAAGCCAAAGAGGGAAGAGAAAGGGTCAAAGACGACTCGAACGCGGGAAATTGTGGCAGCGGTGGAGCTCTAAATGGACACGAAGAAGATGATGACGCCAAGGTTAAATCCGAGAGGGAAAAAGGGGGAAAGGTGTGGAATGTTGCAAGGAAGGAGATGGCCGACTTATATACGCGAGGGGGGAATGCAATCGACCGAATTCGAAGAGAAATGGCCGGCAACCTAAATGGGTATAAATGCGGCGGTTTCCTCATTTGAGTGGGATAAACGAGGGGGAAACAGTTGGGATGGAATGATTGTGGGGCGGTGTCGGAGGATTAACTCCTGTCGCAGGGATCCCGAGAGACCCCTTTTTAGAGATTCGGCCGGGGGGATGATCCTGAATAAGTTCGTCGGAGAAATAAATGGAAGTGGAAGTAAATGCAACAGCTGGTGGTGGGGGATGATCGACCTAGGGCAAAGGGAAGTAAGTGCACCGGAGTTTAGACAGGTTCGAGCCACATGGGGGCGTAATACCCTACTCCTGTATGGATGCAATAACTGTCTTGAGGGAGATCCCTCAAGGATGTAGTTGGTTACAAGAATATTGTGTCTAACTAAGAGCTTGAGGCCCCTTGTTCTTGGGCAGGGACTATGGTTTTGTTCTTCGTGCTTCTGTGCTCGATGCTTACGGTCTCTTCTTCGTGGATTCTTTTTGTCTGTCTTCGGTTCCTCTCCTGTTCTCTTCTGTGTGCCGACTCTTTTATGCACTCGCCGGCTGCGACATGCCCCGAACAGGAAGGGGGGGCACAAGTTCCAAGACGCCATGACTGGAAAAGGCGTCATCATTTCTTCTGGGTGAAGTGACCGGGGGTGGAAAACGCGGCGCACGCCCGATCACTTATCACCATAAACGCCCTGGCAACGGACGCCGTAGAGAGGGCCCATCGGGCAGCCACAGAGCAACCCGGCGTGCCCGCCCTGTCTTGTTCCTCTGCCACAGCAGGGTGGCGGACGGAACACCTTGATCCTGGCGATGTTATCCCGAGACACACCGGATGATACGGAACAGGACCCGTGCAATTAATGGCCCCACGCCCCTCTGCCAAAGCATGGCAGGAACTGATGCTACGGCGGGAGCAGTTGGGAATGTCAGGCTGCGCACGCTCATTAAATGCGGCCTCAGGCCTCTGACTAATTGACACCTCATCGGTGGGCCCCCCGAGGGCCTCTTTGGGTCGTCGGGGCACCGAGCGCTCAGGGGTATTGTTCACCTCCCCGAGCACTCTCTCCCGAGAATGCTTATCCTTGCCCTCGAGGCACCGGGTGCTCGGGGGCACTGGTTACCTCCCCGAGGACTCTCTCCCGAGCACTCGCGCACGAACCTTCGGGGAACCGAGTGCTCGGGGGCTGCCACGAGCAACCCCGAGCACTCTCTCCCGAGCACTTTTGCACAGACCTTTCGGGGAACCGAGAGCCTGGGGGGCTACCACGCGCAGCCCTGAGCACTCTCTCCCGAGCATTCTCACACTGGCCCTCGGGGAACCGTGCGCTCGGGGACCGCTGCATGCAGTCCCCGAGCACTCTCTCCCGGAACTTAGCCCTTCTGATCGTCGGGGGACTAGGGTGCTCGGGGGTGACCAGGCACCTCCCCGAGCACTTTCTTCCCGGTACTTAGACTCTGCGGGTCATCGGGGAACTGGGGTGCTCGGGGACCAGGGACTGTGGCCCCGAGCACCTTCTCTCGGAACTTAGACTTTCCTCACCTCGCACGAGGGACCTCACGGGGTGGTGACACGTGGCGGACGACTGGCCTAGCCTCGGGACTCAGGGACCCCCGGTTCCTGATACACCGACAGGCGGGGATTGCGGTAGCGGGGTTTAATTGGAGGGAAATGGCACGGGGAGGCGATGATTTTGAACCGGCGGCGTGATTTAGGGGCGGTGAAGGCAGGCGGCGGGAGGAGGAAGAAAGGAGGCCGGCTCGGGTTGGGCGGCTCGGGTCGGGTGGCTCGGCTCCAGCCAGGCCCGTTTGGCAATGAGAGAGGGTGGGAATTGGGGCGGCTCGAGTGCATGGGCAGGCCGGCCCGGGCGGCCCAGCGCGGGAGGAGGGAGGGCGGCCCATGTAGGGAGAAATAGAAAAAAAAGAGAGAGGGGAAAAGAGGAAATGGGCCAGGGAATAGAAACGGCCTGGGAGCACTTTATTATTTTTGAAATGCTTTTCTTTTAAGATTTTGAGCCAAATTCAAAAGGGGTTTTAAACGAGCAACTTCTAGCGAACTTTTGCAAAAAAAAAAAAAAATTCACGCATAAAGATTTATTGCAACTACGACAACATGAATGCATCAAATACAAATATAACCTATGGCAATTTAAATTCAGAAATTAATTTCTTCTATTGAACAAAATTGCAACTCCTATTTAAAATTCTTGCAAAATTTTAAACTATTGCAAAAATTGAAAATTTAGGGTGTTACACCATGGTACTAACACGGCTCGCACCGTTTCACCAGCTCACAAGTATCCTGGAGGGCCGTGGGCTAATAGAATCCTTACTGGAACGCTTTTCTGATAAAAGTGCGGTATGAAGCATGGCTACCACATATGCCACCGTGCATATCAGAGAGCATTGTGCTCCCCACATCCTTAGTGATGCATTTTAGCAAAAATGTCATTGCTCCCCCGGCTGTAAAGGTGTCCCTCTATTAGGGAGTATCTGCGGGCTTGCAGCATGACCCTTTCTGCTGACGCATCATCGTGAGGGATCACTCGATTCTGAAGGTATGCCAAGATCTAATCTATCCAGGTCATACCCGAATCAAGTTGGGCAACCACATGATGGCCACCCGAGGACTGCACAAAGGGACGCGTTGCCTCCAAAGGTGTTACCTCGGGTGCTCCGTTTGCAAGCGAAGTATCCCTGTCATGTTGGCCCAAGACCATGGTGGATGGTCGTGTGAGTCTTTCTCCAAAGACTCCGACCGAGATAGTTTCATGAGAAGAAGCTAGATGGGCAGCCTCATCGGCAAGAAAGTTGTCCCTACGGAGAGCATGCTTAACCTCAAAACTGATAAATCGGCACTCCATCTTTCTCACTTTAGTAGAGATATAGATGGAGTGGGGTAGGGTGGGTTTTGCCTCCACCCACCCCCACCCGCATGTCCCCCACCTCTCCGGCCCCCGCCCCGACTTGAGACTGGGTGATTTTTTTGTTTCCCCGCCCCGCCCCATGGAGCCCCGACTTTGACCCGACTCGCCCCGCCCCACCTTGATTAAAATTGATAAAACCTCTAGATCAAGTTTAATTATGAGGTAATAGCTACCACAACATACAAATCAATAAAAAAAACCACATCTAAGGTTCACAAGACCTAACATAATATGATAATAGTTACATATATGCATTAGTTTAGTAAAAGTTTCATTACAAAGATAATAAATTTTTTAATAAACTCACTAAATGTGCATATAACATATACTCTGGGGCTGGGTGGGGCGTGGCGGACCTTGACCTTCCCCTGCCTCGCCCTGACCACGGAGAGGATGGAGACCCGGCAGGTCAGGTGGGGACTTAGACCTCTACACTTTAGAGAGGTATGCCGCCATTTTCAGATCAGAGCATTGAAACTCCTTTTGCACTTGGTTTATGATCAGTAGCGAGCCCCCTTTCGCCAGCAGGCATTTTTTGCCTAGTGCGAAGGCTGCACTCATTCCTGAAACACAATTGAACCAAGTACCTGAGGGTGTCGCCGGTTGGTGATGTCAAGACCACTCTAGCCCCTCGCTCCCTTCAACGTGAACAACCCGTCAAAATGCATGGCCCAGAGCTCGTCCATCCCTGGTCACTTTTCATGCTTGGGCTTAAAGGATGATCACACAGCCAGAAAATCGACTAGTGCCTGGGACTTGATAGTTGTTCGGGGGACGAACTAAATATCAAACTCCCCGAGCTCTACTACCCACTTTGATGTTCTCTCTGTTGCATCCCTGCTGTGGAGGATTTCCCTAATCGAGAGCGAGGAGATCACCTTAATTTTGTGGGCCTGGAAGTAGTGTTTGAGCTTGCGAGAGGCCATCAGCATGGCATATAGCAGCTCCTGTGCTTGTGGGTACCGAGCCTTCGCGTCGTGTAGGACTTCCCCAATGTAGTATATTGGTCGCTAAAGACCTCCTCGTTCGACGACCAGAACTGCACTTGTGACCTATGGGGTGGCTGCAACATAGAGCAGGAGCTCCACATCAGGTCGAGAAGCGGTTAGTACTGTAGGGGAGGAGTGGTACCTTTTGAGATCTTGGAAGGCCGCCTCTGCTTCTGGCATCCACAGGAAGTGATTGCTCTTCTTCAGAAGCTTGAAGAGTGGCAACCCCCCTCTCCCATCCTCAAGGTGAACCTGCTCAACACAGCCACACATCTAGTTAGTTTTTGAACCTCCTTTAACCTGGTTGGGGATCCCATCTCATCGATTGCTCTGATCTTGTCATGGTTTGCTTCTATGCCTCTTCTAAGAACAAGTTCTGCGTCTTTAGATTCCAGAACTAATAGATTGGCTAGAGGGTCTACCCCCCTTAAAAGAGCGGACTTGTTTGACATGCATTTCCAATTCATGAGAAGTAGACATACATGTAGCCTTTGACATGGAATATATCACTCTCTCTTTTTTTTGTGCCTACTGAGCATCTGTGGGCTTGATGGGATCTCGTCGATCTTGGCTATCTTGAGTTACAACATGAAAGTTGTGACAGTCTGAATGTTGAACTAAGATCTTCATATGGGTTTGACAGTTGATCTGATTCTGGGCGGGAAACTTCTTGGGACATCTTTTGACCCAATGCTTAGGTTCTCCACAGTGGATACCTTCTTATCGTTAGGTACAAGGATCCCCAGGGGATATCGATTGGTATAGTGTCTTTCTTCTTCACAAAAAAAACACACCTTCCTTGTAGAGGTACTCTGGAAATTTTCTCTTGACCTGTGAAACTTCCTGGTTGACAGAACAAAGTGCTTGTTCAAGAGTGGAACATAGCCAAGAACTGTTATTTGCTTGATGGTCTTCAAAGGCTTTCTCCCTCTTCTTGTTGTTGCCTAGATTTCTATGCTTGTCTTCTTCACCTAGATCTTCAATGATCTGTAGCAGACTTTCCATATTTTGAGCCATGCCTTGAAGGATCTGAGTCAGTGTCGTCAAGAGTTGCCTCCTGTTGAATTGAAGTGACATCTGCTGGCCATTGCTGCTGTTGTTGTTTGTACCTTTACCAAGCTGATATTTCTTTTTGTTCACCATCAGATCGGGATTAAGGCAGAAGGTTGGGGAAAAAGAGAATGGATTAGAAGGAGAAAACCCAACTATACTATTAAGTATAGAGGTATGTAAGGAATGTTGCTGTTAGCATATGCTAAAGCATCCCACAACACAGTCCAACACCCAAACAGAAAAACCAAATCGCACAAGGCACACAACACAAACACGCACTACCAACAACGCTCTAACATTTACGAAGATCAGGGAAAATCCTCCTATGTCTTGAAAAACTAAAACTAGGAACGACGCATAGATCTTCATGTCTTCAGTGTTCGGTGTTCTGATAGATAATTCTTCCTTGTAGCGAAGAGTCTTTAACTTTCCAAGATTTGATTATAGGTTGAATAATTAGCATAAGAAAAATCCTATTTTCTAAATTTAAATTCAACCTTTGAAGCAATAAATTTGAGACGACTGCACCCATTGAAGATACCAAGAATGGAATATTCGAAAGAAAAAAAATTCATATACTCATGATAATCGATTAAGATTTCTTGAAGACAGTTGAGAAAGCTATCAAAAGAAAACTGAAAAGGTTAAGTCAGTACAATGAGGTTATCGCCAAGAAGAAAAATCATTTTGGAAAACAAGAAAAAATTTGAAGACCAAGTTCTCTTATCTCTTTTCCGATCTTTCTGAATCTCGAGTGCGAGATTCCTTTAAGGGCGATAGATTTGTCACACCTTGATTTTCGGATTTCTCAAATTTCTAATTTTTTTTCCAAGATTCGATTATAGGTTGAATAAATAGCATAGGAAAAGTCCTATTTTCTAAATTTAAATTCAAATTTGATTTAGGATATTAATTGTTTGTATGCATTCATGTTGAAAATAGGCATATAGGCTTTCCTTGAATTTTTATTTTATTTGGGCTCTTTTTTATTTAATTAAATTTATTTGAGTTAAATCTAATTTTCAAAGGTTTCAAAATGATTTCATGAGTTCAAATATTTTAATTAGCTTCCAAACGTTTTCTTAAACTCAAAATAATGTCATTAGCTTATAAATATTTTCTAAATTTTTGTAGAATTCCTTCTTTAGAATCTTTGTGCTTTATTTGAATTTATTTTGCTATCTCTTTCTTTGGTAATCTCTCAAACAAAGAAAGTCCAAAATCTTATTCGGGCCAGCCCATTCCCTCTCCTTCCTTCTATTCAGCCTGGCCCAGCCCACCGGCCTTCCCTCCCTGTTCCCCCACCTCCTCTCTACCATGGGTCGAGCCTGGCCGTGCCTGTTTGCCGTGCTCACCACCTGAGCACCAGAAGGTGCTCTCTGTTTTTCCGCCAGCACCTTGCGTCGCTAACTGGTGGGCCTACGCCGGCGTCATATTCCTCCCGGACTCCGACTCAGAGTAGACCGCACCGCCACCTAGGTCTCCAGCCCCCATACGCCTCCTCCTTGTCCGCCTTCATAAATTCCATCCCGGATCGTTCCTCAAACTATTTCCCATCAAAAATCGCCACTTCTGACTCATCCTTCGACTGGTGACCCGTCCTAACCGGTGCCCCACCCCATCTTGCCCCAATCAGGGCGGAGCAGATAGAAACCCGACGGGTCAGGTGGGGACTTAGACCTCTACACTTTAGCGAGGTATGCCACCATTGTTAGATCAGAGCATTGAAACTCCTTTTGCACTTGGTTTATGATTAGTAGCGAAGGCTGCTCTCATTCCTGACAATAGGCCCTAATACTCTGCAATATTGTTACTCCCCTGAAAACATAACTGAACCACATACCTGAGGGTGTCGCTAGTTGGTGATGTCAAGACCACTCCATCCCCCTCTCCCTTTAGTGTGAATGACCCGTTGAAGTGCATGGCCTAGTGCTCATCCGTCCCTGGTCATTTTTCATGCTTGGGCTCAAAGGATGATCACTTGGCCCGAAAATTGACTAGTGCCTGGGACTTGATAGCCGTTCGGGGGATGAACTAAATATCAAACTCCCTGAGCTCTACTGCCCACTTTGATGTTCTCCCTGCTGCATCCCTGCTGTGGAGGATTTCCCTAATCGGGAGTGAGGAGATTACCTTAATTTTGTGGGCCTAGAAGTAGTGACTAAGCTTGCGAGAGGCCATCAGCATGGCATATAGTAGCTTCTGTGCTTGTGGGTACCGCGACTTCACGTCTGTAGGACTTCCCTAACGTAGTATACTGGTCACTAAAGACTTCCTCATTCGACAACCAGGACTGCACTCATGACCTGTGGGGTGGCTGCAACATAGAGAATGAGATCCTCATCTGGTCGAGGAGCGGTTAGTACTGGAGGGGAAGAGTGGTACCTTTTGAGATCTTGGAAGGCCGCCTCCGCTTCTGGTGTCCACACGAAGTGGTCGCTCTTCTTCAGAAGCTTGAAGAGTGCCAACCCCCCTCTCCCATCCTCGAGGTGAACCTACTCAACATAGCCACACATCGAGTTAGTTTTTGAACCTCCTTTAACCTAGTTGGGGATCCCATCTGATCGATTGCTCTAATCTTGTCATGGTTTGCTTCTATACCTCGACTAGACACGAGGAAACCAAGCAACTTCCTTGATGCGACATATAACATGCACTTCTCTAGGTTCAGCCTCATGCGGTACTTCCGAAGGTTGTTGAATGTTTCCTCGAGGTTTGCGACTGGGTCATCCTTGGTCTGAATTTTTACAACAACATCATCGACGTACACCTCGATATTCCTACTTATCTGTGGTCAAAGGATGAGTTGGATACACCGTTGGTAAGTGGCGCTGATACTTTTTAAGCCAAAATGCATCTTTACATAACAAAAGAGCCCCGAAGGGTGTTGCAAAAGTAGTTTTCTCCTCATCTACCCTACACATGCTAATCTGATGGAACCCCAAACGGACATCTAAAAAGCTTAGCAGATCGCCACCAGCAGTTGAGTTAACGAGCTGGTCAATCTAGGGGGAACAAATCTTTCAGGCATGCCTTGTTGAGATCAGTGAAGTTGACGCATATCCTCCACTTACCATTGGGTTTTCTTACCATGGCTGGGTTGGCTAGGCACTCCAGGTATTGCACCCCTCAAATGAAGCCTGCCTCCAGGATCTTGTCGATCTCCTCACAAAGCACTTCTTTTTAGTCGGGCGCGAACCGGCGCGCTTTCTACTTTCCCAGTTGCCCCTCTGGTCGCACTGATAACTTGTGCTCGATCACATCCCTAGGGACTCTGGGCATATTAGACAGACTCTAAGAAAAGACATCCACATTGGCCTGGAGGAAAGTGATGAGCACGAGTTCCCATTTGAGGGCCACACGGGCCCCTATCTGCACCATCTTGGTTAGGTTGGTGTCGCTTAGGCATTGCTTTGAGCCGATCTATGGAACTAGTAGTGATGTGGACCTTTTTAGGGTGACTGCTCGGCCCTACGTTCTCAGGTTGTGACCCAGGAGCCAGCTCGACCATATTGAGGCTCCTTTTATCGCAGTGGAGGGCCGTCTTTCAGTTGCCCACTATAGTAATTGCTCCCTTAGGACCAGGGATCTTGATTGCCTGGTAAGCATAGTGGGTGACGACCATGAAAGGGGCCATTGCCAGTCGAGCCAGGATCACATTGTACGTGATCCCGAAGTTTGCCACATCAAACAGGACCATTTCGGTCCTGAAGTTGTTCAACAAACTGAAGGTGATGATTAGTTCAATCTATCCTAATGGCTTGGCCGAAGAGCCTGAGGTGATCCCGAAGAAGGGAGGAGATGGCTTCAACGCACTCCTAGAGATCTGCAAGGCATCTAGCGCATCCACGAAGAGGAGGTTGATGGAACTCCCTCCATCGACCAGTACGTGGCCTATTTGCACATTGTGCACCAGGGGCTCTACCGCGATGGGGTATCATCCAGGGTGTTTGACTCATGTAGGGTGGTGGGATTGGTTGAAGGTGAGGGGAACCACTGACCACTTAAGTCATGGACTAGGACCTGACATGGTCACGTATACCTCACGAACCACCGACTTGTACTCACTATTCGAGGAGGATATCACGGCTCCTCCAAAGATATAGTGAACCATGTGATCGGCTTGCTAGAATCCCAGAGTCGACTGGTCAGGGTTGGCCCTATCCTCACTATCATCGCTGCACGTGGGCTTGCACTCCCCGAGTTCCTGGTCGATAATGCCTTGCATGACCTTGCATTTGGTCAAGTTGTGGGCGTTGGTATGATGGATCGAGCAGTAGCCTTTGCCCTTCTTCCCATCCTTCTTATCAAAGCATCAGCACGGTTGGCTGGTTTGCTCGATAACCATGATGTCAAGCGGCCTGGCCTTGCTCTTGTATTTCTTTTTCTCCTTCTGGCCAACTCCTTTGGAAGAAGCGGGCTGGTTGGAGGTCGGTTGCAGCTTCTCACGCTAGCTTGAAGAGCTTGGTGGTGCTCTGGACCTCCTAAGACCATCCCGAACCATATTCCCTTCATTTCGTTCCCTTCCCGATTCCCTTCCCCGTTCCCATTCCCTTTATTTTCTCTTATCTCCAGCAGCTTCCCTTCGAGGGGAATTGCGAATGGGAAAGGAGAGAGAATCCCGTCCTGGAGGGAATGACTCCGCGAATCCTGTCGTGAAGGGAACCATGAAGGGAAACCGTTGGAGCGCTGAAGGGAACGGAAATCCCTTCACGACGGGATTTTGGTCCCCGAAGGGAAGCCGTTGGGCTAGCCTAAGTTGCCAGGTTTTGACCATCTTCTAGTCTCTGACCTTGTAACAACCAAAATTCTGGAAATCAAGAAAATTACAAAAAAAATCACAAAAAATAAAAGAGTTGCAATAACTAAATAAAAACCCTAAGTGTGTATGTGTGCCTTTATGCATATACACATATATGTGAGTATGTGTGTTATATGTATAAATACATATATACAGTGAGGGCTATTTTCTTATAAAATAGTATCTATATATATGTGTATATATTTGAATATTTGATTTGTTAGTTGATTGTGTGAGCTAATATAAGTATATATAGTATATATGTTGTATATATATATGGATATACATGTGAGAAATAAAAAAGGAAAAACAAAAAGCTTTTAGAATAGAACAGGTCGAAGCCCACTCTCTTTCTCTCCAGCCCAGCCCAGCCTTCACTCTCTCCCTCCCCTCTGGGCTGCAGCCCAGCTTGTCAATATGGCCCGCCCGACCGACCCCTACCTCCAGCTCCCTCTCCCTCCCTCCCTCTCTCTCTCTCTCTCTCATGTTGATGGACGGTGCCATCGTGGAAGTATGAGCCGGCCACGGGGAAAGGGACAAGTCCGATGCGCATATGGAGGAGGATGTCTTCTAGAAGCTCGCTAGCAACAGATATGCAAGAATCGCAGCCGAAAATTGCCTTATCTCCAACTGGATCAACTTCAAATCGAGTTTGAGTTGCCGCCGCCGCCATTCAAATCGAGTCCGAGCCGCCCATGATCTTTATCTCTTTCGGGTATATAAAGCAACCGAGACCTCTCCCCTAGAGCATCCCAAAATCATCCGTTGGTTTAGAGCTCTAGAAACACCGCATAGCTTTGCCGTTGCTGCGCCGGTGAAGAATGCCGCCACCCTCGATCTCAGTCATCATAGCCCGATTGCCACTGCCGAAGGGCTCATTAGCATCACGGGAGCACAAGAAAGCTTCCCGAGGCAAGCTCTACCACCATTGGACACCAGATCTTTGTCCACGACACCGGCCGAGGAGAACTGGCACCATGTATCATGGTCGACCTAGTTAGAGACCTCCCCGAGCTTCAACGAGAGTCTAGGTGAGTTTCCCACAAACATGTGATCCTGTTCCGCCGCTCGTCGTTGAGGTTAGACCGCCGTAGTGTTGTTTCGGCCATCGTCGGTGGTGCACCACTATGGCTGTCATCTTCGCCGCTGTGCACTCGAGTGGAAGAGAGTCGAGTCCTCTCAGCCGCCCGATCTAGATTGAACGGTTGATATTAAATCCACCGTACCCCTTCGATTTTAAACTAGACAGCATGTTGATGTGGCAGCTACGTCAACGCATGTTTCCGACATTTCACGCCATGTCAGCAAACCCAGTTAACGTTTCTTTTCTTTTTATTTGTTTTATTATTTTTTCCAACATCATAATTAGTATATATTACACAATAAATAGATTTCTAGTGCAAAAATAATTCCAATAATAATAATAATCAGGGAATTACTTTATAATAATGTTTTATAGTTGTATTTAATCATTTTTAATAGTTTTATATAGTTTTAAAATTCAAATAAATGCTAGAAAATTCCAAAAAATCCTAGAAAATCCCATAAAATCATAAATAACTTAGGAAAAAATCTAGAAAAATCCTAGTAACATAATTTTATCTATAGTTAATCTTTTTAGTCTTGTTTTGATCTTTACAAAATCATAACTTGTTATCCATAGCTCTGTTTTGACTCGTTCTTTCATCAGTTTGTCCGAAAAAGTGTGATCTTGTATGTGATGTTGTTTGTTGTGTGATATTTGGCTCTTTTTGATCTTGGTGCTTACGTGTTGCCTTTTTCCATGTATGCTGCGAGTAGATGCCAATGTTCTGGAGGAGCTAGAAGGACTGCAAGGTCAAGATTTTGAACGCCCAACTGAGATCAGTGAAGGCAAGTTGTATTTTTGATCATATTTATCCCAGTTTTCAAAATATTTTGTTTTACAAACATGCATGCTAATAATTTTGTCGGGAATCCCAAGAGTTAGGCTTTACGCTAGTTTTCGCTTATCATCCTTGTTGTCTTAGTTATGGTTTTGGGCTATGGAAGGGTAGATGATGGCCTTGCTTTGGGATGGTGATCATGATAATGGCTCTACGAACTTGATAATAATCATATGCAACAAAGATAAAATATGATGGAATAATATTATAGCAACATGGCATAGGGATTTTAGCATGCGGCATGAGGAGACAGATACGGGATGTACGGTTGGGAATGTGGTATTATTGCTCAAATCTAAGGACCGGTTCATGGGGTGACTTTTCTGTGTTTACAGTGCAACCACAAGCCTGGTATGGGACGTGCCTAGCCAATTAATTTACTTTAGTCTTAGTATAGTGTAGACCAGGAAGAAGAATAGGGAATGGATGAGATGTCCTGGGATCCAAAAGGTGCAAGAGGGGGCTTTTGTTGTGGAGGGTGTACTCCCATGGCACTGAAACCTTAGCGGGTAGACACATGTTGAGAGGGGAATTGTAAAGGATTTGCAGTGGATTCCTAGTGCACACCTTGGAAGTGTGTAAGAGTTTTCTAACAGCCAACAGATACTCAGCAATTGGGAAGAAACGTCTTGTGGGTAAAGTGTGCAACCTCTGCAGAGTAAAACTGGTTAATCCACCGTGCTCATGGTCACGAGTGACATAGAAAACCTACCATAATTAGAACTTGATGTTTTGGTTAGTTTGGTCAACTGTAGTGGTGGGAACCATAATTGAGGTGTTGTCAATCATAGTGGTGGGAACTATGATTGAGGTGTTCAACCATGGTGGATAGAACTTTTGTTGATAGTGTTTATAGTTGGTTAAGTCAAGATGGTTGGAATCTTTAGGTGGTTGGTTATTTACATTTGTTATTTAATTAGCATTGCTTTTCAAATGTTTTTACTTACATGCGGTTTTATGCAATAGAACCTTTTAGCCATATTTTTGTCAAAGCCTTCATATGCATACTATTTTCTTCACAACTTGATGAGTACGACATATGCTCACTCTTGCTATCACTAAACAATCAGTTGGAGAAGGTATTGAAGAGTACGTTGAAGATGGATCATTCTAAGATACTTTCTACGTCGATCAAGCCTATGGAAGAGTCATAAAGGATTAGAGTAGTTATAGTTCATTTAGATTTCATTGTATTTTAATTGGTTCTTTGACCTTGAAGGTCATTTGTTTAAGATAGTTTATTCGATTAAGCTATGGATATCGTAATGATTATCATCAATGAAGTCACTATGTGTTGGGATTGATTCATGGGCTCAGTACATAGATGAGATTGGTTGTTCCTTAAACTGTTCTCAATAGACCCTTCTCCAGAATGCTATGACCACGAACTCGCCCGTGATCTTTGGAATGGTATTTCGGCAATCGGTGAAATGCTGGATGTAGTCTAGTAGTGGCTCACCATGCCATTGCTTGACCTGATATAGGTCATCCTCGACCCCTGGTCAGGCGGAGGTCCCATGGAAGTTGGCGATGAACTGGTCGCACAAGTCTTCCCAGGACCGAACCGACTTGTGGGGGAGATTCATCATCCAGGACCATGCTGAACCATCCAGGGTGGTCGAAAAATAATTTGTCATGCCTTCCCATCACCTCCCACAACCTGCACCATAGTGGTATAGATCTGTAGGAACTCCTCTGGATTGGTTGAGCCATCGTACTTTTTGGCTAGGACTAGCTTAATTTTGTCCAGCCAGCGCACCTCTCGTACCTGGGCTGAGAAAGCGTTGCACCCCATCTCGTAACAGGGAGCTGCTTGTCACTGGGTGGCGTGCGATCGAGGAGAGAGCTGATTGTCTCACGCCCTGGTGAGGGGATGGAGGAGTCCATCGCCTCCCGACGAGGGGAAGGTGAGTGGCAGGGCTACTTGCCCATTCCCTCTTCTCATCGGGCATGCTCTTCCTATTTCTGGGTGGCCCTCTGGTCCCGGATTACGTGGCGGAGGTCACGGTGGTAGAGCGAGTCACATAGGTTAGCAGGCAGACTGCCCCGGTGTGGTTGGGGTCGCCTCGTATTCCTTGCCACCAAGGGAGCGCTAGTTTCCTCTTGTTGCAGAGCCCACTGTGACCCTGGCCGGCCACCATTCTAATCATTCCTTACAAAGGATGGGGCTACCGCTGCCACGGTTTAGCGTCGGGCAGTCTCTACTAAGAGGGTGAGATCGCGCAACCACGGTGCCACCGGCGAACCCTCCGGTACCGCTATCGGTGGGTGGCTAAGAAGTACCCACGTAGTCTGCAGGTTCACTCAGGAGTCATGGCCTTGTAGTCGAGCTACTAACCATGGAGCTGCAAGACATCGCGAGGGTGGAGCCCCTGTGTTCGCGTTCCTCGTGCACCGTGACGACCTTAACGAGGATGCCACCACGGTCTCCTCTTCATGTGGGCGCTCCTCTGGGTGGTGTTACTATTTCTGGAACAAGGTAGGACCTCCCCCATGCTTGGCGTCGGGTGGGTTTCCCTCTTGGCCTACGGCTTATGGCTCGCCTCTGGTTCCCGTGACACGAGCGTCGCTGTTGCCCCCTGCTGCATGGGCTACCTTGGAAACCTCCTGCTCGGGCTCAGAGTCCTCGGACTAGGATTTGGTATCCCATGCTTAAAGCACACCAGACTTGTTTAGGTCGTATCCTATGATGAAGACCTCGCAACAGCCGGTGTCCTCGAAACAGGACTCCGTAGCAGTTGGGGATCCAGTCATGGGTAGCCCAACCATAGTATCAATACCTGCAGAAACACGAAAAAGCACGCCCCTACCTGGCGCACCAACTATAAAGGGATGATCCTTGACAATTATCCTAGGTATACCGGATGACGGGCGGGTTGATCCACGTTTCCTATATACGTGTATCAACCTAGACTCAAGAACACCAAGGTTTATCCAGGTTCAAGACTCCCATGGAATAATAGTCTTACGTCTTATGTATTGTCTTATGAATTGGGTGAATTTATTATAGATGTACTCTCTCCCTCCACAACAAGGTCTTGACCCCTTTATATACCAAGAGCAAAGATGCACAAACAAACGGATCGTACCAAACCATGTGGTAGACCTACCCATGACGGTGACAACTACCCCTAGCCCATCATGACATCAGATAGGCATACTTGCCCTGCTCTAGTTGTCCTACACATCCTGTACCATCACCGAACGCTGTCACGCTCACCCGTCAGACCATCCCGCGGTATTAAATGCTACAGGACGGGTCACTGCAACTCCACACTGCCCCACGACTATGCCACATCGAAAGCAAGTGCCTGGGGAAGGGAAAAACACTCGAGTAGGCAGCATTAAATGAGACTTAACTGGGTAGGTGAAGACCTGCTTTGCGACCAGCAAGGGCTAGTCGCAGGTCCTCGCTACATGACTAGGGGGCTGGTCACGCGATGTGGTCGTGGTCTAGCAATACCTGCTGCATACTGACACTTGGTAGCATGGGACCCGCCATACGGGGCACCTCCTTGCCTATTACACTGACAATGTAGGTAGGCTAATTTTGGTGCGCATGGTTCTCACGATGACACCCATTTACCATATGATCGCCATGGATCTTCCCAAGTGAGTATTCAAGTCAATTGGCAAACAACAACATGGTTTTCTTTAGACGGGTCAAGAACAGGCTAGGGGTGGCAATTTCTTGTTTCTTGGCAATGGGTATGTCGCACTTTCCAATTTTGTGGCTTAGGTATTTTTGATTTGGTGACTCCTGGCTGGGCACTTTAGATGAGGTGGTTGTGGCTTCAAAAGATAGCCGACTCAGCCTTGGGCTAGTTTTTAGGTTCAAATTCATTTGAATGCACGGGCCATGTTTGCTATGGCTACTGTTTGATCGCTGGTTGAATGGTCATACAATCGCTGAAGTGACTCACCATCTCATTTCTTTAATTTCTCGAAGGGCGATCAACCAAAGGATACTGGATTAGGCGTTGGAAAACAGATGATGGATGTCTGATATCAAGGGAGCCCTTTTGGTGAGAGAAATTGAGTACTTCCAAATTTGGGATTCGTTGGAAGGGTTTGTTCTCCAACCGGGGGTGTAGGACCAGCACATTTGGAAGTTATCAGGTTCAACGGTTTACTCAAGTAAGTTGGTCTGCAATGCGTTCTTTGTTGGTTTGATTAAGTTTGTGCCATGGAAGCGGGTGTGGAGGTCTTGAGCACATCTACGATGCAAGTTCTTCATATGGCTTGCAATCTTTAACCATTGCTGGTCGGCGAACAAATTGGCCAAGCGAGGGCTGCCTCATCCAGCGTCCTGACAATCCAACATTTGCTGGTGTCTTGCGTGTTTGCAAGAAGGTGTGGTTTGCTGTCCTACACATGGTCAGGATGCACTCAATGACTCCCCAACTGGGGATGTCTGTGTTTTCTAGCTGGTGGTGTCACACCCTCAAGATGGTTGCTAAGTATCACAAGAAGGGTCTCAACTCTCTCATAATCCTTGTTGCTTAGGACATCTGGAAACACCATAATGGCTGTGTCTTCAATGGGGAGATTCTGAATGTTAGTGTGGTCCTGAGACTGTAGCAGATGAGGCAGTTCTTTGGTGTGCCGCTGGGTTAAAGACCTCCGAACTGTGCTAGCTGGATAGTTTATGTTTCTTTTTCAGTGTGCTTTTGGTTATTTCTGTTGGCAAGGTTTTTAAGTATTGTACTTCTTTGCTCTTTCTTCTTTAATGAAATGACACGTAGCTCTTCTGCGCATTCGAGAAAAAAATCTCAAATAAGAATGCAACACATATTCCTCAACAAGGCAGAAAATAACTACCTAGAAATCCAATATACTATTTATGCAACCACACTGAAAGCTTGTGCTCCCTTGGCAACCTTGATGAAGACATCCTCCAAGGTGGTGTCAGCCAGGCCCCAAGCGTTTATGCTGAACCGGCCTTGTGCACTCTCAACAGCATTGAAAACATCTGCTATCTTCACCTCCTGCTTTGGCAGCTCAAATTTCTGTGTTCCTGATATATGATATATCCTGCTTGCACTTGGTGATAAGCGGTGAACTAGCTGTTCAACCTCCTCCTCATGCTCTGAAGACGTCGTCATTGTCAACACATAGGTGCCCCCATATCTAGCTTTCAGCTGCAAGACATTGAAACAGGAATGTTTGAAAGCGTTTAATAAACTAAGAAAGCTACACACACACAAATGTACTTGTGTGCTTCATACATGTAAATTGGTAAGTTACCTCTTTTGGGTTTCCAAGACATTGGAAAGCACCATCCACAAAAATGCCAAGTCTGTCACATAATACTTCTGCCTCCTCCATTGAATGTGCTGTAAAAAAAATCATTGATGCTTCTCCGTTATTTCGTCTACAGAAGCACGAGAGAGAATATTAGGAGAGATCAATACTTGTAAGAATGATGGCACGGTTTTTCTTTGCCTCCTTCACAACGCTCCATAGGTTGTTTCTTGATGCGGGATCTAGTCCAGTGCTCGGCTCGTCCATGAAAACAACCTAAAAAACATTAAATTTTAAGTTGCACATGCCATTGTATTCTATCCATTTCTGAACGAAGTGTATTATGTCCATTTAAAAACATAAAAAGAAACAAGGTAGTACTTTGGGGTCCCCAATTAATGAGATGGCAACACTAAGCCTCCGTTTCATGCCTCCGCTGTACTTTCTTACTTGCTTATTGCCGACAGCACCATGAAATAGGTTAACGCTCTTCAGAGAATCGTCAACAGCCTGCAGTAGAACATATTTGTCAGTTCAAATATTGATGTATTCATGTGTATAATCATCTGAATAGTTGATGGAAGACAAACAAAAAAATGTCTTATTTCAAATACAGACTATTTTACAGTGAAAGTAAATAGAAACATATGCAAACTAATTATACCTTCAGTAATTCGGCTCCTTTAAGATTCTTTAGTCTCCCATAGAACAATAGGTGCTCCCTTCCCGTCAAAGTTTCCCAAAGTAAGCTGCATTTCAAAAAGCATTAGCAGTGATGACAATATACAAGGCAACAGTAAACTACAGAAATAGGTTATTCTATAAATTTTAAAGCAAGATCATACTCATGCTGTGGGCATACACCCATGTTTGTATAGATGTCATCCATATCAGTCTTTATGTCCATTCCATGGACATAGGCAGCGCCAGATGTAGGTGGAACGAGCCCAATCATCTGCAGGCGAATATATATCACTAAGCGGTGCATAATGTCACCTAAAATCTTGCGAAAATGAAAGTAATAGTTTATGTTGCTGTACCATACTGATGAAGGATGTTTTTCCAGCTCCATTCGGGCCAAGCATTCCGAAACACTGGCCTTTTGGTAGGGCAAGAGACAACCCTCGGACTGCAAGTTTGTCAGGGTTTCCATCCTTTCCGTGGTAAACCTTCTTGAGGTTGTCGCAGATGATCGCTTGGTTTGCGTTTGGTTCCCGCAGAAGTTGCTCAACTACTTCTCTCTGAACATAATTTTTAAAAAATAAGAAATAAAGTAAGTATTATTGAGACAATATTTAACTGGAGCGTAACTTACTTCTTGAGTGGCATCGGGGTTCTCCATTTCAACAACTACTTTAGATCCTTGTCTCCCGAAGCTATATCTCCGCAATGACACAACACGGTTCTTAAAACACTTCAAGAAGAATAAGGGGTTTTTTCGGAGTCCACCACCCCATGACGAGACTTGATCCATATAGAATGCCAATGGGAGAAGTATCGCCCACTCCAGAACCATAATAATCAATACAGCACGCATTCCATTAACAGAGTCATTCAAATTAGCCCACTTCATACCATTGGTCCCCATTGCATTTGCAGCGAATGCATATTGACCAAACTCGTATAACCCTCGGTACAATGAAAATCCAGGGATGATCTCCATGACAACTATCCAACCCTCTGTGTACATAAACAAAGATCTTGTCATGGATACAACTTAAAGAGAGTTATCAAACAATAATAAGAGAGGACCTTACTCGGAAAACTAGTATCCTCAAGAAAAAAACGAAGAAGAAATGCCCCCAGCAAGCCAGAGCCAAATACATAGATGTAACCAACCACTGCAGCACAGTAATTCTGAAGTCAGTCAATAAGATCATAGGATCATAGGCTTTCTTCAGAAGTAACATACGTGAGGCACGGACCTGTGGCTATTTTGACAGAAGAAAAGAAGGAAGCTACAAAAAATGCTAGTGCAATCTGAAGATTTATGTATATGAAGTAGAAGACAAACTGAATGCTGTAGTCATTTAATTTGAAGAATTTTAGACCTGCACAGAGGAAAGTTGTGTTCAAATTACAGAATTTATTTACAAAATTTGCATCCAGTTAAGAATTCATTCGTCAATTACCAATCAAGGAGCCAAAAATCACAAACAGTATCATGTAGACAGCAGACAGAGCAAAGAAGTAAGCATAGGAGATAAGCCAGTAAGGACCATCCTTCAGACCATGCATCTTCATCATAATTTTCAGCTTCTGTTGCTTCTCATACACGAGATATGTTAATAGGACCTGGAAAAAGTTTAGCATTGACTCAACATTCAAGCCACTTTTGCCACTTCCCTTAAAATAAAGGTTGTATCTTGCACTCACTGGAAATAGTAGTTCAACGATCCATGTGAAGAACAGTGCACCAAGAAGAGAAGAGAGATCAAATTTCTGTTTTGTTCCTACTTTGGGCATCTCTTTAACATACCCAAGCAACATTTCCACGCCACTTCCTTTGAGAAATTTGATGTATGCATTGGATGCCTATAGGAAAGAAAGCATAAGTAGTGTCAGTAGTAACAATACAGATGAATAACACTAGACGTGAAAGTTGTGCCGCTGCAGAAACCTACCGTGTTAACCAAGCGTGGAACTCGTAACAATGCGATTTGATCATACGCAGTGTTGTTGTTATAGGTAGAGTTGTACCAAATGTTCATTTCAAGACCATTCATATTTGTGTTCAAGAAATCATAACCTATGGAGAAAAGCAAGTTATAACAGAAGAAAATGAACCAACAACGAGTGGCATTTCGTTTAAGTCTGATTGGAAAATGAGATCACCTGCAGCATATTCATTTGTCTTTCCTCCTCCACTACCTCGACCTCGTTGTCTATAACCCTTAAATAATTCATCATTTATACTGGATGCACTTTCACGCCATAATGACAGACCTTGAATGCAGTCTATGTCTGAATATTTGAAAAGAAAATCATCAGACCTACATATTTTAGCAGGCCTAGAAAACAGTATCTATGAAGAATTGACAGCCTTTGGTATCTAATTGTCAAAGAGATAACATAACAAAACAATAAGAAAAAAAAACCTTGCCAGAAAAATATAAGTTAATTTCTAGCTTGTTTATGGGAATAAATTAAACCCCAGGAAACCAGTAAAAGAAGCTTATAGCACTACATGGAATTTGATGACACTTGGACAACCGATCTGTTTGTTCTTCTGTAAATAATGACAAATACAAAACTACGAATGTGGTTCAGTATTATCTAGAAGTGAAATTGAGGTAACAAAAGTGAGGTAGTAAATTCCAAGTGCCTACAGTTGCCCAGTAGTATAATCTTAACTAAGTCCTCAGTTCTCCCTTTCTGTCTGGTACATATTCAATCCTTGTCAAAACAAAATAAGTTAACCGAGGAAATGCTACTTACTGAGCTGAAGGGGTATGCCCCCGGCATTGTATGAAATCGTCTGTGATAAATTGGACGAACACCGAGGTTGCACCAGATACAAAGTATTCCCTGGAATAAACACTGGCTCGATAAGCTGTGTAATCCATGGCGACGTGTCTGACCCCTACAAAGAGAAATCCAACCAAAATCTCAATACATAAAAAAATAGAACACAGTACAAAAACTGCATAAGCAAAGCCCGCATATAGGCATGAAAAGGACTCACAGGGACAATCTTGGACAAGGTATCAAGATAATCCGTGAAATTCAAAGAGGAAGTCAAAACAGGAAACAGTCCACCCGAAAGACCTGCCAAACAAAATATGGACATTCCACTCGGATTATGAACAACAAATCGGTTTAGATTTACATCCAGCGTACTACCATGACACAGAAGAAACGGAAAATACTTTCAGCAAGCGAGCGGTTGTTGCTGGTAACGAGGACAGCGGCGGGGCAGGAGCCGGTGTCCCGGCAGGTTGGGTCAGGCAAACCGTCCAACGGTTGAGAGGCGGTCCTGACGGCCCGGGACTCTGGCCGCGGCACCTGGACCAGCGCTGGCCACTTGGTCGGGCTGGGGATCGGGCAGCTCCCGACCTGGTCCAGCGTGGAGTACTGGACGCCGCACTCCGTCCGGCGGCAGGATCCGCCGGGGCCGGGGTCGACGCAGGCGCATCCGCAGCGGTACTTGGGCTTGTCGAACTCGCGGTCGATGACGCCCTGCAGCACGACGAGGATCACGCAGAGGAAGACCGGGAAGAGGGTGATGCCCACGTTCGTCTTCAGGTTCCTCCTCTGCGACCAACACCCAAGAACACAATCTCTTGCAGATAAGGTACAAAGCTTGGAGTCTCGTAGCCCAAAACACGCACGCTATTGCAGTATCCAAGGACCGCTTGCTCCCCGACAATCTTGTTCGCGTGCAAGCAAAACAGAGGGATCCAAGAAACAGAGCAAGAGACAGGGGAGGAAGGGGGAGGGAGGGGACCTGGAAGCAGAGGTTCTTGCGGAGGAGGGCGTTGGCCTGCGTGAGGAAGCTCGCGGGGCCCCTCGAGGGGGCCGGGGAGTCCATCGACGCGCAAGGAAGCTAGCTGCTGGCCGGGTTCTGTGGAGGAGAAGGCAAACTGAACGTGCAACCAGCAAGCAATTCTTGTTCGGATTTTATAGCCTGCTCGAGTCGTTGTCTCCCGCCAATTCCGTGTCACGCCGTCACCGCGGGCACTTGCCGCCTCTGAGGAGGACTGCAGTTAAACAAGCAAACCTGGGGGGCCTAGCTGTAAGTTTACAGGTGAAATAAAAGTATCTTTGGAGGGCTGAACTGTAAGATTTTCTGATTTGCTCATCGTCTGAAAGTTCTCTATCCCATTGTTTGGTCAGAGGAGTGTCGGCCCTGACATTCGTACGTGTACTTGGGCTCCAGAGTGAGTGAGATCATGTTATAGATATACTCACTCTCATTGTAAATATAGGTTGTTTCAAATAGCTGTTAGTTCTCTTGATTTTTCCTTCTTTACTTTGCTGTTAAATACCACTTCAAAGAAACATCGGCACCTAAATTAGATCCAAAACATTCTTGTAACTTGTTCTTTTTTGTTCTACTGCATTAGGGTTCACTAGCTGAGAGAGGGTTCAAGAGAAAGGGATTAGGATTGCATATCCCCTAGAGCCTTTTCAAGATAATTGCTAAAAATTCCTTGGGTTGATTCAATTCGGCTCTCTTGTATTTTTGCATTATTTTCTAGATGCAATGCGCTTTTTAAAAAACTCTTTGAATTGTGTTGCGGTTATACACAAAACATTAGTTTTGCAGTCAAAATAAAAGGTACTCCTATTGTTAATGCTACGGAGCCCCCCCTTTTTGTCCCGCCCAGAGCCTCCAAAGGTTCAGGACCGGCCTGGCTCTGACAAAGACATATATATACAAGATAACATTAGGAGTTCTATAATTCTATTGGTCCTAGATACGATATGGCTATGCCCCTGTTCATGGCTGCACCATGCAGTTCATCATTTCCCCCTCTAAGCTAAAATTCACTTGTAAAGTCTTAAATGATATATGATCACATACGAATTTGCGCTCATTTTGGCACAACTTACCCTATAATAGTTAAATTCACACTATAGTCAGTAAACAAAAAACACAGAACGAACATAATGCATTTTCCTTGTCACTAACCCAAACTAAACCATGCTATATACTGGCGCAGAATCTTTAATTTGAATGAAGTGAGATCAAAATACAATTAAACATATCAAATTAAAATTACCAAACAAAGTCAGAGTCAAATCATCCATTCTACGTACGGAGGCTTTCATACAAGAGGCCCGTGCGCGCCTCGCATTACTGGACGTGAGTAGCTTCTTCTGTTTGCCAATAAAAAAAAGCTCTGACTATTCAGTGGAGAAATAGAAGAAAGATGCCTGCAATTTTTGATTTCCTATAGCCCGGAAAGTCCACACGCATTTAGTGAATTGGTAGGAGGATATAGGACTACTTAATCCTCTATCATTTCTTGGACAGCTGTAAGCTAGAGTTGACCCTGCAAAGTATGTGAAATATACTCTGAGAGTATGTTAGTAAGGGTGAACAGGTTGTTTCGATCTCTCGCCTATTGAAATGTAAATTAAAGAGTGTTCAGATATGAACTATGTTCATGCTTTCAATAAAAAGCAGAGCCAAATGCCTTGGTCTAAAAAATTGGATTTATGTCCAAAACGACACTCTGTTGTGACTGAATTTAGAGACGAACAAATCTAGTTCACCTCTACAGTGTGTATGAGATTGAGGGCCGTGAGGAGAGCTTCGTCACCATAATCATCTCTTAGAAATACTTTATATGAACTCTGAGGTGCCGACAACGCCGGCCACCAGCTAGTTAGAAGATGCACCTAGGTTAGCTCGATCGCTCACTAAATTATCTCTCAAATCAACGGCTGTCTACTCGCAACTTAAAAATCAATGGCTCTCGTGCACAGAAGGAAACAATATAGCACACGCAATGATCGAGCTACTCTGTGAAAATTGCGCGCAAATTTTACACTTGTTCTGTGCTGTCATATATACACGTGATCATGCTATGTCATGCAGTGGAAAATTTGTATGGTTCAGAGGATACTAGCATTCAGTTGCTTACCACGGATGAACAATGACTTCTTCATAGTCAAACAGGAGAGTACGTATAGCAGAGAAACTACCTGTATTTTTGCATGACTTATATATGTATTACCTCACGTTAAACTGAACTGATCAGTAACTTGTGATGTCTACTAGTTTGAATTCAGTGTATGGTCAGAAGAACACTGGTGAATAATTTGCGAGGAAGTTTCGCTGGTAGTATTTTGCAGGGTGTACTTCATTATCTGCAAAGATTTTAGCTCACGTTGTCGAGGGCTAATAAAATTAAGTCTATTTGGACTTTTTTGTTTTTTCAGCGTAATCAAGTCTCTGTTTGCCAGGTCAAGATTGGTTTCAGCTCATAGACGTAACGGTAATTAAGATGAAGCTAGTTTAATTAGGTGAATGCGAATCCTGCTGCATTATTAGATAGCCAGTTGTCGGGTAGCATCCATGTTGAGCTATATGTTTTGAGGTTTGGCAGCCGGCAGGATGCATGCATTCAGCGTTGGAATTCCTCACTTTGTTTAAGCCAAAGCATGACGTTCCGCATCTAGCAACCCCTGGCTTCATCTCCAAGCATCCGGTTTTCCAATTCAACTAGGCATTTGTAGGATTTGACAATGAAAACAAACCTTATTCAAACTAAGTGCAACTTGGCATGCAGAGCTAGCTCTACTACTCTATCATTCTACCTCGCAATGTGCGACAAGCAGAAGTGGTCAGGACGTGCATCTTATCACTGATCACTTAATAACCCATGGGCTGATGTGGATGCATGCCAACCACAGGATCCCTATCATTCTTGGAAAATTTATTTTTATCCTTCAGCTTGAGGTCAGGTGACAGAGTCCTTAAATTATATTACACGTTGGGCTCTTGCATATTAACTCAAGACTCAACCATGGGAATTTTTTTTTAAAAAAGAAAGCTTTATTAAGTCTCATTGTTACATTAAACTGATATAACAACATAAGAGTTTATCCCCGACCTCTGCACAACTATGATGCATACAACCGCAATCTAACAAACATCAACACATTACAAAAGACCCACATAAAGCAAAATTCAAACAAGATGGAATTACATCTTCTCAGCTAAGGTTATTCTAACTAGTCTTGTATGCGGAGGAGTTTAGACTGGCATCCAAACTGGGTAAAGAGCTCCCTAGCTACCCGCTCTAGTCGAGTACATACCGTAGTAACTATCTCGTGATGTTCCTACCGATGCAGTACAGACCACATATGGAGGCAGTGTGGATAAGTAAAAATAACCTGTAAAAGAGAATAAGAGTTTCTCTTATTAAAGATAATGACATTCCTACATAGCCATAGAGACCAACAAAATATGCTCTATTATTACAGACGGTTCACATAAATAACCGCATGTGGAAATGACGCGTTTACAAAGACGGTTCCTTATGTGAACCGCCGGCTTATGATAATAGACTTATTTCCATAGATGATTTATATAAGGAACCGCTTGTGTAAATGACACGTTTACTCAGATGGTTCTTTATGTGAACCGCCTATGATAATAGAGCTATTTCCACATGCGGCTCACATAAGGAACCGCTTGGAAAAACTAATTTTCATAGGTGGTTCCTTATGTGAACCGCCTGTGATAATCTCCCCATAAACAGTACCCACCCACGAGGAGCTCCATTCAAACCAAGCTCATTGTGTCCGAATAGTGCAGCTCAAAGGCGGCCGCGAGATTTGAAAACAAAGGGCAGGTTTCGTTTTTAAATTTCTTGGAGGAGCCATCTAAGGTAAGAGTATCTGATCCTTAGCTGACATCTTTTTTATGTCTAGATTTAGTTTAAGACTTAATTATAGTTTGAATGTGATCTAGAGATGCTCATGGTTCTAGCCATTTAGATTCTTAAATTAGCTAAATTTGTGGCCAATATTGATTCAATTGTATAGATTCACATGATTCTATTTAAAAAATGTAGTTTCAATTTGATGTTTTTTAGCCTCTATGAGGTTTTATTATGATTAGGGATTTTTTAGATAGATCTAGATCTAGATGTAAAGGGAGAGAGAGTAATAAATCCTCATTATTTTGAGCCATAAATTTGTACCAATGTAGATTCAATTGCGTAGAAATATAAATTTTCCTTTTTTAAAAAACCTTTTTTATTATGATTTTCTTATTAATTAATTTTTGATCTAATTTTGTGGTTGAAGTTAAAGATGGACAGAGCATGGATATACAATGCGCCAAGACATGGAGAAATATACATCAAAGGACTCTCTACTTTTATTAAAGTCACTGAGATAGACGCTTTGACTAAGAAGATAAAGGAAATACACTACCTATGCTCTGACTGCAAGAACCAGAAATTGTGGGACAAATCAAACGTAATCAAATCACACTTGATCTTGAGAGATTTTATCGAGGATTACACATGTTGGTCCAAACACGGTGAAAAACGTGCATACCAATCCCACGGTGAAAAACGTGCATGCCAATCCCACGGTGAAAAACGTGCATGCCAATCCCACAGTGAAAAATGTGCATGCCAATCAAATAACGACATCGCTGTTGATCAAGTGGATGGTGATGATGAGGGAGTCGAAGGCAATACTGATGCTATGATGGATGATGATGATGATTTTGATCTAGAGGAAATGTTGGGTCACATAGAACCATATGTTTTAAGGGATATGAGATATTTAGATAATTTTGAGACGTTGTAGAAGGTATCAAAGGAACTTTTGTATGAGGAATCGAAGGGTTGTAAAAAGGAGTTTATGGTGTTGCATTTAGTGTTTGAACTTCTAAGGTTGAAGGCCAGCAATGGATGGTCTGACAAGAGTTTTTTGAATCTATTGAGTCTCTTAGTAAACAAGCTTCTGAAGCCTAACTACTTGCCCACCATCACATATCAAGCGAAGAAGCTTATATATTCATTGTCATTGGATGTGCAAAAAATACACGCGTGTCCGAACCACTGTATCCTCTACCGTAAAGAATACGAATCCTTAGATAGATACCTAGTGTGTAATGCGAGTCGGTACAAGAGGAATGATGATTGTGAGGACGAAGATGCTTCTGCCAACGCAAAGAAGAAGAGTATTGCTGGTCAAGATGAAGAAGAAACGTCTTCCAACATGGAGAAGAAGAGAAGAAGTCTTGCCATGGTGATGTGGTACCTGCCAGTGATCTCTCGCTTGCAGTGTTTGTACTCGAATCCTAGGGACTCTGAATTAATGCGTTGGTATTTTGATAAGTGCAAGAATAATGGAACTAAGCTTCGACACTCCACTGATGCTAGCCAATGGAGAAATTTAAATGTCATGTATCCAGATTTCGTTAAAGAACCAAGGAATGTAAGGTTGACGTTGAGTACCGATGGAATGAACCCTTTCGATGACATGAGCACCTCACATAGTATTTGGCCAGTGGGCCTGGCCATCTACAACCTTCCTCTATGGCTAAAGAACAAAGGAAGCTGCCAAACAGAATGCGTTGAAAACTATGTGAAAGTGCAACTAGACACCTAAGTGGGTTTTGGTGATAATGACAAACAATTAAAGAACTAATGAGGGTTATGAAGTATCGACAGGTGTGATTCTATCAAGTGAAAATTCGACGCAAGGTGATCCCTAAAAAGTAAAGCGGCATATGGATCTTATAGTTTTATTTTTTTTTAATTTTGAAATTGAGTTTAGGATGTGCAATTTTGTGTGCTCCTTCTCACAACCTGGGAACAACAGTGTTTCAGAGTCCTCTATTATACGCTGAAAGTTTTGAAAATCTCTTTCATTGGTGAAGTTCCCCTCCCCATCGTGCAAATCTGCTCCATATCATCGTCATCATCCTCAGCCAACATCTGCTCTAGATCATCATCAACCAATGTATCTCCAACATGCGGCATATCAGTATATTCGTTAGCTGGTATATCGGTGCACAAGTCTTCATCTTCTCTACCAATGTGTTGGTCTTCCTGTACCATCTTAGCTTCATCTTGCTCTGTCCAACGGGTATAGCCAGGCATAAAGGCCATTAGCATCAAGTGAGAATGTATCTGCTGGGTGGTGAAAAAAAAGTTCTTTTTGTTCTCGTAATTGACACATAGACAACACATATATTGTGACTGTGTATTTGGCTTGTGCATCGCAACTGCTACCAGCAAATATTACATGTCGTTCTTGGACTCTACACTCACACGGCTTACATCGTACATCCATCTTCTATTCATCTATAATTATATCATTGTTGTAAATCGACATTGGAAATATCTAGAGCATTTTACAATCACCAACAAATAAATAACCTCAATATCTCCTACCAGCAAATAGTGGGCTGGAGGAGCTTTTTTTTATGCTTTCGTGTTCGCTTTCGATGGTTATTTGTTGATGATGTCATTTCTAGAAATTTTCATTATTATTCAACTCTTATGTAGGACTAATTAAGTAAAAATAGAAAATAAATATACTCATACATAAACTATAGGTAATGTAAACCAATAATAAAGACTTTTTTCACCATAAGCTACTAATTGAAGCTTTTATATTATAAATAAGGTATAATTGCATCTATATTGTCTTAAAACATCATGGTCATAGGTTCACTCTATCATTTCAAAATCTAGATAAATTTAGCAAATAAAATTCAACTAAAAATAGATTGAAGATAAAATTAAATATCTTGGAACACCTAAGGCATAAGAATTCCTCAAAAAATTTAAGGCCCCAAGAACTTGGTGACAAAAATGGTCGTCACCGAGTAAGAACAGAGCTTCTCTCTGTTGTGCTCAGGCTTAGAGAAGGAGAAAGTGATTTTTATATAGTCGAGACATCACTGCTAGTTCATACAATTAGCCGACGGTTATGACTTGCTATCACTGTCGGTTAGTGGCTTAAACCGGCAGTGATGAGACATCACTACTGGTTTAAACCACCGACCGGTAGTAATGACTCTTATCACTACAGATTTATAAGTCACGGTAGTTGATTCTTCCTACATGACATATGAATGAGCCGATATTAAAAAAAAATCAGTTTTGTAGTAGTTTACGTTCCAAACAGGCCTTAGCTCTCGATGCTTCATGTTCTAACAGCTTCCACTCCCGTTCACTTTTTTCACGCGGTGACATGCAACTAAATTGCTTTGCTCATCGGATCAAGCATTTGACTTGTGAAAACTCTACGAAAGTCTCCTTCACGATCGAATGAATCCATCCATCTGTCCGAATAATAAAAAACGAACATATATTATCAATCCGTTCAAAGCTAAAGCGCGTTCGCATGTGTGTCCAGATCTTCTCTCTGATAACCGAACCATGCATGCAGCTGACTTTTCTGAAGCGTCTGAATGATTACTGCATGCTGGCCCGCTGCATTATTGTTTAGGGTGCATGGTCAGCGCGCCCTTTGGTCATCGCGCGCTAGCCAAGAAACTCCCAAGAAGATGAGCAACAGCAGCATTGCACTCCAAATTCTTCACCTCCAATCATCCCAAAATGTGGTGAACCCACGATAACCAAGCACAGTTGAATTGTGGTGAACTCACGATCATTCAACACGTCCTACGTGCACGTACGCCAGGGAGTTTACAAAACGGGAAAAGGGAGAGAAATATTGAACGATAAGAAGAAATCAACGATGAAAGAACTGGAGTATTCAGTGTTCCTTCCAACAATGTGCTGCCGCTGTTTGGTCAAACCGGCACGAGTATCAGTGCTATACGGTCCTCTAAGCAAGAGCCATGGAAAATTGGAAACTACACAAGTTGACCACAAAGGATGCCGTTATGCCACCAACAAAGTTGGATATTCATTTGCCCGGTTCTTGCTTCTGGACCTTTCTGTAAATAGTAAAACCTCTGAGGGCTTAGGTGAAAAGTGTTTCTTTCTCGTCCTCTCCTCCAATTGGTGGGTCATACAAACTCAAATTCTCCCTCTTTCCTGCGCGCAATGGAGGCGGATTACAGGTAGTGGAAGAAACCCTTTTTGTTTGTTATATACATGAATATATTCTCATTTATGAATAATTCGTATCATTCAAGAATAACTAAGAAACCGAGTGTCCTTTTGCTAATCCCTTTATCTTCCTAGCTTGTAAGACTTTGACTCTCCTAATGCTGGAAATAAAACTCCTTTTCTCAATCAGGACAGAACTCATCAACATATTCGCCAGAGAACATTTTTTGCGCTCATTACGTGCAATCTACAAAATGTGAAAAATTAAATTAACTCACACGCCGGTCCAGGAAAGGTGGGTAATGAAGGTGATGCATTTTCCCTCTTTTGCTTATCTGGACTTGAGTGCCATGCATGTTCAGTTTGCCAACACATCCAAGCTTTTGAATCTTCAGTGATGAAATAGAAGAAAGATGCCTTCAAATTGGGATTTTCTATTGATCCGAAAGTCCACCCATACGTTTTGAATTATTATTAGGCCGCAGATTAATGAAGTTTACAATCACAAGTTGGACAAATAAATAACAGACTGATCTGTGAACTAAGTTGCTCCACGAGTGAACTTAGTTGTGAACCGAGCAATGGTCCTATACTCGTATAGCATGTTCTATTCGTGTGAGGAAGTTGATTCACATCTCAACTTTGAGTTGTCAGAGGCTACCTGTAGTTGCTTACCATGAAGGCACGATGACTGTACCAATAGTCAAATACGAGTACTTTAGTGGGGAGGGGGGGGGGGATAAACTCAAGTGTACGCGTGTAAGATTTACTAGCTTGTCTGAAACTCTGAATTTGACATGTGGCAAGAACACTTGTTTCGGATGAAGTTTCATTGATTTGATCGAATATATACTTTATCTGCAAAGACTGTACGAATTTTCTTTTGCTGTCAAGGATTAAACATTGGACAGTATCAGTTGTACTGGATTACAAAGTCTAATTGGATTCCCTTTTTTCAGTAAACCATTTTTGGAACATGATCATTCCTGGCGTAGCCCCATTACTCTTATTTATACTCAGCCTGTCAGTACTCTATAATATATTACGGTATAAGAACAATAGTGTGACGCAAATCTGCATGCTTAGACAGCAAGTTGTCAGGGAGCAAAGATGTTGATTAATTCGCCTGTGATGAAGTAAGGATGCATCAACCAAGCGTATGGAATTCCTCACTATATATGTTAAATCCAAAGCATGACGATCTCAGCATGTCACCACCTATCTTCACCTCCAAGCATCCGATTTGACCATGAAACCGTATTCAAACTAAATGCAATTTGCGATAAGCAGAAGTGATCAAGACATGCATGGAGTCAATGACATCAGTTAAGTAATGAGAATGATTAATCGATGCAGGTGTCCTTCTCAGGACAACAAACTACTTGTCAGTGATCACCGAATTGGAAAAACCGTGAGCTCATGCATCGGTCGTTTTCAGTGAAGCTTACGAGCATGCACCGGATCTCTCTCGGTTTGGGAAACTGTTTTCGGTCTAACCCTCTTTTTCTAAAATTCTCAAGATGACTAACGGCTCCCGGCAAAGTTATGTGAATAGCGAACTCTCGGAGGTTTAGTTGGAAAGCCGTCTCCTACCGACTGGTTAATGGCTTGATTTTTAACGGCAAGGTGCTTCTCGGATACAGAGACATTTTAAGTGATCGATGCAAGTGCCAGTTATTTTGAACTGAAGCATGAGTCTGAAAAAATTGTTGTCTCAAGTACTTGCTACTTGACAATGGTCGAATCCGCACGAATCGCAATGCAGTGTGGAGGCACTGACTCAACCATTCTTCGTGGGATATTCAAGAGCATTTGGCTCGCGAAAATTCGAGTGAAGCCTCCAACCATCGTAATCCACCTACCCATCGCATTCCAATCAACAAAACCAACTTACTGATCCGTTAAAATAAGCCAAAGCGCGTTCGCATGTGCACGTACGAGATCTTCTTGAGCGCCAGCCGCTGAGTCTTGCATTGGCGCCCATTGCCCAGGGTGTCGCTCAGCTAGTTGTTAATTCAGTCAACACCTAGCCAATAAACCCAAAAAAAATATTCCATCCGATCATAAATATATGTGTTTTGAAAAATATTTAATGAAACTTTTTAAATTTTGACTAGCAATAATTTTCAAAATATTTAGTTTGAAAATATTAAAATCATAGGTATAGATCTGTTTTGAAAAAAAATCTTTAATAGTATCATAATTTTGATAGATTTTATGACTATATTTTAAAAAATAGTAATCAAATTATACAATAAAGATAGTATCTTATCAAAACGACATGTATTTATTACCAATTGAGTAAATGATAGCAACAAAAGTGCAACCGGAATTCTTCACCTCCAAGCATC